>NC_134415.1:27803344-28403344 GCF_030867145.1 Opisthocomus hoazin
TGATCAAACACTTGCAGTCACCTTCCTCTGCTTTCCTTCGTTTGATTTATAGAACTGAAATGCATTTGCTTTGTCAAGCTGCAGGATAAAATGACTGCTCGAAGTAAATGCTCTCTGTTTTCTGCTGTAACGGGATTGTGGCTTTGATTAAGATTCCTGTTTACAGGCCAGCCTGGTAGCTCGGCAGACTATTGTTATCATTAACATGCTGACCCTCGGCGATACCACGGGAGAGTGTTTCTCCCTGCTGAGGATGGCAGTTTGCATTGTTCAGGTAGTCGGATGTAATGATGCATTCGAACAGGGTGTGCATGAGGGGGAGGCTTGAGTAATCCCATCTCTTGGTGAAGCAGAGTGGGGAAGTGAGGGTGGTACTAATTATTATTATTTTTTGTGTCTGCACCTTTCACTCGGGGTCAAGTTGCATAATGAGCCCTCTCCTGTAGCAAAAGTGACATTTGTCTGCCAAAGGGGGGTGGTTTCCTGCCGAAAATCCTTCTGGAGGGGGTTTTAGCGGTGCTCGCTTTCACAGCGCATAAGTTCAGATGACGCGAAAAGTCGCTAAGCAAAGACTTTCTTGGCTCCTTCCCCCTCTTCTGGGCACGAAGAGTTTTCTGGGAGAGTGGTTGCATGGAAAGGGCAGATGAAGAAAGAGGGGGGAAGAGGATGTTCCTGGAGGGGTTTGCCATCCATTGCAGCTGATGACAACACCCAGACTTCATGTTTTGTGTGCCGTGCCCCCCCCAGGCCCTGCCGAGGGCACTCACACACGCGTGGGACAGGAGACTCCCACCCCTGGGAGGTAGGTCTGCCTGTGTGCCAAGGCATTGTAGCTAAATACAGGAAAAGAAAAGGAAATGCATAAGGAGATAAGTGTGACCAACTTTTTTCTGTCAAAATGTGCGTAAATTCCCTCAAGCTTTTTTTCTTTTTAACGCGACTTTTTTCTGTTTGCGGAACGTAGGTTAAAATGTTCTTTACTCTCAAAAGTTCTCCGATCCTTGATGATTTCGGGCAATTACTGTTGCATTTGAAAACGTTAGTTGCAATGTTAATGTAATAGATTACTTCAGTGAAGAAATATGGGGTGATTATTTGTGTTCTCAGGTAGATAAGAAAATACGAATCTCGTACATTTAGCACTGCTAGTGATCGCAGTCTCCTCATCTCAGCAAGGTGCCCAGTAGCTGGTAGGAAAGCAGCCCCTTGGTTTTCTGCCCCATCGCGGAGGCAAAGAGATGTTATAAATGGTGATGATTTGCAGGTATTTCACACAGTCTTTCTTGTGTTGTCTAGTATAAGGAGAATTTCCCAGAGGTTTAAATCTCGGGTTTGCACTGAAGATCCAGCAGTTACGAGATGATCGAAGTGTACGGTGCAGTTTCTAAGGTAGCCAGTGTAACTTTTCCCAATAAATGCCTGGCCCCTCCCCCGCAAGCTGCAAAGCAAAAATGACAGGTACGGTAATGCTGAAATTGGATCTAAGGGGATTTAGCAAACGGAGCGTTTGCCATATTTAGCGTCATCAAAGTTGCTTCCTCTCATACTTCAGTGATGCTTTGCTGACCTTCTGATTAGTCTGTTTCTCTTAAATCACCTACTCTACTGTTCCTAAACCCTCCCCCTTTATCTCTTCTTGGGCGAAATTTGTGCGTATACTTTAATACTCCTAAATTGAGTATGAGGGAAAAATGATAAAGCTAAATGTGCATTTGGTCCATATCAGGCTGTGCTATTGATTTGCTCAGGAATCTGTGATACTATGTTGCTTTCCCTGCACATTGGAACTGACAGCTTGTAGCAAACTCGAGTAAGATGTTTAACAAACCACATGTCCGGTCGTTTTTAGCTTTGCCATTGTACCCTTGTGGCTGTGAGCCAGAGACACATACAACACCTCCTCCAGTGTGATGCAGCTTTGCCTGTGTTTTGTGTGCACATGTGTGTAGCCGGTTCCACATTTCTCTCTCTTGCTGTAGGGTTAGCTGGAGAAACCTCTGCTGACCTACACAGAGCAATCTGAAACTGAGTTTTGAAAGGGGGGGAAAAAACCCCACAAGTCTTTTGTGAAGGGTGAAGGTGCTTCTCTGCTCCGGGGCAGTTCTTCCAGGGAGGGAGAAGGAGTTGTCCTGGTGAATTAGAGCCACAAATATCAGTGTCCCAGCACAAATGCCGAAGTTGGTCAGAAAAAGAGGACAGCTTGCTGTGCCACTTGATATCGGTCTCATCTGTGGTGTTGCCATAGGCATTTGAATGCCAGCTGCAGTAATTAAAGTCAGGTATTGTTGCTATGCATTAAAAGAGAAAAAAAATCCCAAATAATTTCGTAACTCTCTTTCAAAATCCATCCTAGCACAGATCATCAGAGGTCACAGTTCTGACTGTGGCAGGATGATTTCAAACAAGGGGGACACCATGCTGTGAGTTAAAGTAAAAATATGGTTAAAAACTATAAATAAGATTTTTTTTTCCCGATTTACGTACTTGCAACAAGCAAAAGAAATTGGCCTGAGGACAATACCTGGATTTTACCTTGTCTTTGGCTCCCACTCCTCCTCCATCATCCTTTTTCCTTGGCATTTTTTTGCAGTTACCGTCATTCTCCGCGTATTAACGTCTCTCCGCACGATGCCCGTTCCTTTTGCTTGTGGACGTTTAATGACTCAGTCTTAGCTCTGAAGTCTCAGGTCTCTCTGTGCCAGTGATTTCACTCTGCGCCCCCCTGCCTGCTCCTTACGCTCGCCACGCTCCTCCGCGTAGCGAGCGAATGAGCACCAAAGCAAGCCCCCGCACACGCCATCTTTCTGAGCTCAGCCTGCCTGCTGCTTCGCGGGAACTCACCCGGTTTTGCAGACGTAGTTATTGAGATTGATCACAATAGTGAAACATCTGCCAAGCTGTGTTATTTGTACAAGTACCCTGTGTGCAGTCTTGGTACAGTGGGGCTTGACGTGATGATTGCCTCTTTTCATAGCGCTAGTTACGGCACGTGTCGTCGTTTCGAAGGGGGAGAAAACCATTTTTAAGAAGTTTGCTCTGCTTTTGGCAGGGGAAAACCATGCTAGTGGGAAAATCCTAATTAAGACCAGTTGTACTCAAGTCTTAGCAGAATGTTTAACTTAAGGCACTTTGAGTTAGTTCCATAAAAATCAATGAGATTATGTAAAACAATTCAGATAACACCACCTATAAAATCTAAGTAATAACCCAGTCACATAAGTGGCCTATGAACCCTTGAGAGGAACGCTGGCTGCCAAAATTTTTAGAAGTGATGACAGTTTTAGGCCAGTTCCATTTTGGGATGCTCAACTGGAGATGTGTTAATGAGAGCCACTTTGTCAGGAGGCCCTCAATGGTCCATTCCCTGAAAATGAAGTGTGCCCAGCACCGCATCCAAAAATTAAGACATCCTAAATTACTGAAAATTCTGGCCACTCATGCTTATTTTGGGAACCTGTATTCTTCCCCAGTTTCATCTGCAGGATTCATCTTGAACTGAATTGGTTTTCATCAAAAGGAGAATTAAAGCCTTTGAACCTGATTCTTATTTAAACTAAGGCCACTTGCGCATGGTTTTGCAATACACAGGCACTGTAAAGTACGATTTATAACCACCCTAATACGCCTTTACACAACCAGCGCAGTGCAAAGTGGCCTCAGGAGAAGTGCAAATCAAGTCCGTAACTTGCTGACTTCCATCTCGGAGATTTCTCTTTCCGTACCAACTGCTCTGCCGTGGCAGCCTCTGCGCTTCTGGTGGTACCAGCAGTGGGCACAGCCTGACGGGACAGTTGTTTGTTTCAGTATCGAACTCCTCGCGTTTTTTCCCTCAGCTGTATACTTCCTCCTTCAAGGGCTTTATTGTTGCAGCGTTTCAACATCGTTCTCAGCATTCTTAAAGCCAGAGTCCGAAGGCCTCTCTCTGGTATCTGCAGCAAGGAGAATAAAGCTGCTTTGGCAATCTGAGAATAGCAAACGTAACCGTCCCGATTCCTCTGAAGAAAAAATGAAACATAAGTATCCAGATTTAACTTCTTTTTCACTTAAAAATCCTGGTTTCAGGAAACTTAATTGATGTCCTCAGGCCTTTTTCCTTTTGCTTTTTGTATTTTGTTGGGGTTTTTTTGTTTTAATTTTGAAGAGAGTCTCTTGTGAAACAGCAGAGCTTTCCTTGAAACGGCACGGGAAATGAACCCGGTTTGTGAATCAAGTAACAAAATCCACAGCTTGCAGTAGAAGGTTTGTGCGTTGCACGTATCAATTAATGCTTATTAATCAGTTTTTGCAGTTGGTTAAACTGCAGATTGTAGTTGGAAGCTATTAGGGAGAGAATCGCGAGAGGAATACTGTTGCAGAACTGCACTCGGTTTTTCTGTTTGTGTCCTTTGGATTCAAGGTGTTTGTATAATGAAGTTGGCACGTTGATATATGATCTATTTTTTAATGTCATTACAATTTTAGTTCCCTCTGCCTTTTTGTCATTGGGTTACATTTATGCACAGCAAGATCAACTTTAAACTTCCTTACTCAACAGCTTTATTAGTTGTAACGCACCGTGACCTTTCTCAACATTCTTAAAGAAAAAGATACAGTGTAATGTCACTTTACTTTGCTTATTGTTCTTTGTTGTGGTGAACAAAGCATTTTCTACAGTGGCTATAGCACATAATTATACAGCTTTCAATAGCGGTGTCTTGGCACATATCAAAGTTCAGAAGAGCCTTTAGAAAAAAAAAGATGTTTTGTGGCAGCCTAGGGAGGGTCTCATCTTTCCTTCAGAAAATAGTTCAAGGCTCTTCTGTCAAGCTTCCCTACTTAGAGCTTTTTCTCCTCCTGCTTCATAAAGTTTAAAGGGGATTCAGTGGAGTTCTATGATCTATTTCCTTTGAAAGATTGTTCCTTTGCACAGAGAAGTCCTTTGACTTCAAGAGTTCACAGATTCATGTCTTTAGGTATCATATGTCTGACCTTATCAGTTACTCTATTTAATGTAGGAGAAAAAGTCTCAACTCTTTGTGTTTGTCTGTTTTGCCTCTGTGAAATTATTTGGTGAAAAGACCATCCTTTTTAACACACCACTGAGAGGCCGTTTCTGACTGTAACCTACCCTGTGGCTCTTCTAAAAAAAAAAAAAAAAATTGTCCTTGTGTTTTGTGTATGGATGATTTCACAGTGAGAACAGAATTATACAAGGACAGACACACATAAAAAAATCTTTTGCTCTTTTTTCCTAAATGATCTATTGGCTATTTTGGTGGCTGCTACTCTGGTTCCCCAACAGGCACAACCATTTAACAAACACAGAGATAGCGGCTGGAGTGCTGGGCCAGCAGTAGGTTTTCCCTTGCTTCGACCTACCCCAAAGGCCTTCATAATTAATTGTCCTTCAGAGATGAGGAAAGTTCAGAGACAGTGTGTGTAGCGATGTCTATTGTCTGACATTCAGTTCTCCTTCCCTCAGCTCTTTTTCTTCGTTCCACAAAGGGTTATCAATAGGAGCAGGGAGCAAGCTCTCTTCTAACAGCTGCTGGTGGTGGCTGTAGCTTTCTGTGGAAGGTATCATTGTGTTCAGCCATCTATGGATTAAATGGCTGGAAAAGTTCTAACAACCCTTTCAAACGGGCGTGTTTATTTCATCTAGATTACACAGACCTATTTAGCTAATTAAAAACTTTCTCAGAACCCCTTCTCTCCTATTCAAGGGAAGAAAAAAAATTAAAACGCTGCTGCAATTATGAAGAATGGCTGCAATGAAACTTTGGTAAATAAATGAAAAATTCGATCTGTCAGCTTTAATCGAAATGCACCCAAATAAGCACAGGCTTGTTTGCTGAGTTGTGCAGTGGTTTTGTTTTGCCATTTGTTTTGTTTTGTTTTTTTTCTTACAGGGAAAAAAGGTGCACAGTAGAAAAAGCATAAAAGAAAACATTGGTATAAGCTGTAACAGAAACAAATACTTGCCCAATTTAAAAAAATGCTGCAGTTCATAGCGTCTCTGCTCCTAACATCAAAGTGCAAAGATGCCGGAGTTTGCTAAACAGATTATTAATATTGTCGTGCCTTCTGCGATTAATTTAGAATCCTCTGTGGCGTAATTATTAAACTTCATATACAACAGAACAAAATCGTATACATGCTTTCTTGTTTTCCCTGATGATATGCTAAACAAAGATATGGTGCAGTTAGTAGATAGGCAAGAAGTACACTCAAATTAGAGCTGTTTATTAACAATCGTTATGTTACTGCTCCAATTAATTGGGCGAAGCCGAAAAGGACAAATACAATCATTCTTCCACTGAACAGTTTAACTAGCAAATTAGGGAGGTTTCAATAATTTTTTTTTTGTCTTAAAAAAAATGGAAAAGAACACCACTCTGGACCTTTACCTACATTCCTCATAAATACATCACTTTGCAATGAAAAGGAATAATCATATAAAACATTTTCTGGGCCCCATCTGACATCCTTACTGTTAAGAAGGACTGCACAACAATCAAGATGAATTATTGTACGGATTAAGTTATTATGCCTGACATTTTGAAACAGGTTTTCTGTATTTAAGAAGAAATTGCATACAAAGTAGATGCAGCTAATACAGTCATGCAAAAAAAGATCATAAAAAATTAAAGTTATTCTTATGAATCTTTCATTAGAAGCAATGAAAAGGGACACTGGTGAAGCCAAGTGCTTTGTTCTTCTGAGCTCCTCTTGTAGGGCCAGATCCTGCAGACAATTACGTACTTGAGCGTTCCTTCTGCGAGAGTCCTGTTGGCGCCTTCAGCGTATCTCTTGCTCTTTCACAGTTTGCCCACTTAGGCCTGTGGATTACTACCCGTGTTGTTCTACTTTATCAAACAGATGTTCCCTTTAAAAATTGACAAAAGTCCTTTAAAAAAATATACCACGAAATCACACAGCTGTACGGAGGCGAACACTTGCTTTTATTCAGGAAGAGCTGTTGTGAAGTGATTTAAGGCTACTCAGAGCTTTTCAGACTACTCCCCACCGCAAATAACATGTTAAGTACTAAATTGCCCTAAGCGGTGTTTTATTACTGATCAATAAAGTAGTAATCGTGTCTTTTAGCATGGAAAAATATTTTAGTGGGATTTTTCCTGGTTTAGTTCATGGATAGCAGTAAACCAGAAAGCACACCCTCCCCCCCTCCAAAAAAAAAAACAAACAAAAAAGCAAAATCCATCCTCGTTTGTTTCTAATTTTGCTTTGGGGGAATCCTAGGATTGTTCCAGCTGAATGGTGCAGGGTTTCTGTGCCTGGGCGCGTGTGTGCTAGTGGTGGTAGTGGGCTCTGTTTTGTTTTGGGGTTTTGTTTCTTTGTTTTTTTCTTTTACAATTACTTACCAGTACTCATGCTCACTGCCCCATCCTTTTCTCAAACAAAACAACCCCCTTCCAAAAAAAAAAAAAAAAAAGAAACCGACCAAAACAAAACTTGGCAAACTCTTCCGACTCCTACTGCCATTTCATTTTGCATTCAACAAGGGGTAGTGGGAATTGAAACGTCAACTGGAGATGGAGAAAAGCACCGATTTATAGTGCGTTAGCCTTGCACAATTCAAGATTTCTTTTGCTAGCTGCACACATTATACCCAACATCTCGCCATTCTCTTGTGGCAGTTGTGAGGAATGGCTATTCCTTCCCGTGTGTGTACTACAGGCCTCTAAAGACTCTTATTTATTCTCTCCCATGTCACCTTGTGTACAGTCTGGTCTGTGACACTGATGGTGATTATGTCATTATTTTGCTCTGGGGGCTTTGGCACATCTGCAGAGCTGATGCACATCTTCTTTGTTACGCTGGCATACGTCCCATATCGCAAATGCTTCATTAGCCTTACTGCCTGCCTCCTTGCCAGACAAGAATACCCAAATCCAAGCTTCTTTTTGCTCTGGTCTTTTGTGTCTGTGATGAGCCTTTATTCATCTTCCTAGTTCTTCCCTGTTTTCTGTTTTTCTATGTAAAACTGATTTCCAGATGTCCGTCGTTCTCCAAAAAACCCATCGTAGATGAGGAGTGAGAAGCAAGGTGAATTTTAACCCGTGTCATCCCTCACTAGTGCAAAGTCTTATCCCTCTCAAGCTGAAATGTTTTTTCATTCATTCTGCATATAAAAAGAGTTTGTTAGACTAGGTAGTTCAATTAAAAAAATTGGTGTTTGCAAAAGAAAAAAAAAAGAGGAAAAAAAAAAGAAATTGAAAAGAAACCAGTGATTTCTCTTACCATTTAATAAATCCTAGTTGTGGTAATGGGTAGCACGCAAGTTGCACATGTTTCTTCCAGTCTTTCTTAATTTGCTTTAGACAACATAGCTAAATTTCTCACTCAGAACTTCTGGAGAAGCAGCACTGTCCAGTGAAGGAGGAAGGTGTTCACGAGACCTGATCAGCTGAAGTTTCTTATATCCTGTTTTAATGTGTCACACAAAAAGGACATGGAATGTTTTGTACTGTGAAAACTGAGGAAAATGTTTGATCTTCTAAACTTTATCTTAGGTGTTCTACATAAATGTCGTAGCACAGAGATGTGAAATAGTGGGTTAGCTTACTAGCTTTGTAAGATTTTTCCCTCCACGTCCCACTCACCCCATGCTTTTCCTCCATGACACTGGACTAAATTCTGAGCTGAATTCTCAGTTTCTAGTGTACATCAGCTCCAGCAGTCATTGCAGCTAATTAATCTGTGCCAGCTGAAGAGCTGTCTTTTGTTGTGTTACTGTACAGTCAAGTGTGTGAATATATGTTAAATGTTAATTGGAAAAAAAGTTTCATTTGTTTATTTTAAAACTAAAAATGAAATGCAGACCTGGATTTGGAGGCACAGAGCCATCATGTTTATGGATGTGGGGTGGAGGGGGGTGGTTTTTTTATTTTTGTAAGACGTGCTTGCCAAAAGAGGAGGTCCCAGCCGATTCTGTCTCACAGTGCAGGGTCAGGGCTGTGTGACTGAGTTTAACCAAAGTCTTCCAGATAGGATTGCCCATCTTATATGACTTTGAATAGATCACCTTTACACAGAACGCTATTTGCTTGATATCTTCAATGTATTTTAAAATGGACCAGAGTCAGGCACTCAATGTGAATTAGCAAACAATCATAACCTTTGGGAACTGTGGGAGAGGTTCAGCAGCATCATGACCCGTGCTGGTGTCTGGCCCAGCTTTCTGGGTCCTGCCCTTTCCCAGAGCAGGTATCCCTAGGCTAGAGAGCAGTGGCAGCACAGATTGCTTGCAGGGAGGCCTTCCGACATTGACATGGAGCTCAATGGGGCCGCTGTTTTCAAAGATGCTTAAATCTGTAAAGGTGAAATACTGAGGCTGTGAGGAAGTAGCAGCAGAATATTGCAGGAGTCCATGAGGACTGCGTGTCCTTCACCTGCACGGGAGAGAGAGAACCTGGGAGGTGCAGTAGCCACAGTTTGGTATCCTGTTGAAGCGACAATAATAACACAAGAAGTGAAGTTAAGAAATACTGTTCAGTCCAAGAGGGAGGGAGTCTTTGGGATACCGGACCACTTTCTGCAGTTATGCAGCGCCCATCACCTGCAGTACTGGAGTATTGCTGGATTTCACAGTGCAGGGAAAGAGCCCGATGTCCTCCTGACGTGCAAGTGTGGGTGGGCAAGAGAGAGACGGACAGCCAGAAGGGCTGGCTGAAGGTAATCAACGCACTGGAGATGATTTCTCCCCATAGATCTGGAAGGGGCAAGGTTCATCTTTCTTATCTGCAGAGGGGGAAGGTACACAGCCGGGCTCTGCCTCGTCCTGTGTGCCACTGGAGGGACTCGTGAACTGCCCTCTGTGGGGGAGCGGATTCAAGGCTCCGGTGGAAATGTGCCATCAGAGGAAGCCGTGTCCAGGTGGTCGTCCAGGGCGCTCAGAGAGGTGGCCTTGAACTTGCTTCTGTAGTTAATGGAGAGGCTTTGTAGAGAGCAGCAGACCAGGGCTGCATGGTCTCTGTTGCTAAGCAGAAAGGCTGCTGCATTGATTGGGGCTTAGGGGAGGATGGTGGTGTAGACACATAAATGCATTTAAAGCAGTAGTCTGCAACTTCAGAAAGTTTTTAGAGGAGAGAGGGGAAATCAACATTGCAAATAAAAGCCCTTTAAGTGCCCAGTATCAGTGTTCAGGGGGAAGCCGAAGTGGCTTATCTCATGCGATTGCGGAGAGGGCTGGCTCCATCAGGTGAGGGCGAGCCTTGAGGTTATCTAATCCAGCGCCGTCTGGAGTCGCACCATTTCCTTCTGCAAGGGCGAAAGAGGAGTCGAACGAGAGAAAGCTCAGTCCATTAGGACGTCAGACTTCGTCTTCTGACCTCACAGGCTTGCAGGGCTCACTGATCCCCAGCAGGTCCTGCACTGAAGCTTGTAACGTGGTGCTTGTAGCCCAGCTTGGCCAGCCGCATGGTGCAAGGTGGAATAGATGGAGCAGTTTATGGGCTCCAGATGCTGATAAAAGCGTGGTTACTTTGGGAGGAGGTTCGTCAGAGTTAATCATGGGGGGAGCCCGGGCAGGTGACGCCAGCTTCATTTGCAACACCCCCCACCCATAACCACGCACAATTTCCTTCCCCTGCCCCTACCCTCTGCCGCAGGAAAGAGGAAAGGAGGTACCCCGCTGCCAGAGGGCATGCTTACCACCTTCATGCCATCCGCAGAAGGACCCCAGTGACTGCCTGTTTCCCTGCCAGACTGATTAAACACCACCTGCTTCCCATCCCTCTCCCCTACCTCCCTCCTCACTCCCCCCACCCCAACACACACAAACCGAGGAGGGAGAGGGCACAGTTGGAGCTTTTCAGGGCCAGATGTAAAAGACAAAGGTGACTGCAATGCAGAAGAGATGGGGAGAGTGTGCAAGAGCAAGCAACACCAATTACAGATGTTTACTAACTGTTATGACGTTATATAAGATGTACTGTAGATGTATAAGCCTGTAATTATCACTTCTACAGTAGTGTTAATGGTTCATCTACGGGGCCAAATTCTGCTGAATATAAAAAAATCCCTGCAATACAAGCTCTATGAACCAGTTTTCCTCTATATCCGTGGTCTAACCAGCAGTTTCTGCCTGCCCATCTCTTTTACGCATGGAAATGCACCACGAAAGCAGAGGACTTACTGCTGGTGAGAGACATACCTGCTCATCGCAGTCCAGGCTGTGCCTCCTGGCCCTCCTGCGTAACACAGCACGTTCCCCTCTGGCTGATGTGTCCAGGAGAATGTGCAATCACCTGTCTGCTGTTCCCGCGGCAGAGCCAGAATTGGGTGGTCGTCCCTGTACTCACTTTTCTGGACAGGTTTTTTGTGGGCGCCTGTATTCTGTACCTGCCAAAATTTGGCAGCAGGGTACGTAATATGCTGCTTGGCATTGTAGGCAGGCTCTTGTAGCAGATTGCATTTTACCGCAGTGGGACTGAGTTAAGGTTAGACTATTCTTGTGTGCGAGAGTTTTGTTTCTCCTTCACCTTCTGAGCGACCCAACTTGTTGGTTGTGACAGTGACCTCTCCTGTGATTCCTTCTTACATTCCCCAACACATACTAAACCCTCAACTGTCATAAGCCATAGGAGCCTTAGAGATTTTTCCATTCTGCAGCAGTGCTATTGGCAATACAGTAAGTTAAGCGCAATCAGAGTTTCCATTAGAAGCCTCTATATCTCATGCAGTTCTAATTCATCACTAAGGCAGAAAAGGAAATCTGATAATCATCTCCCCAGTAAAATGTTACTGATGATTTTTAAGGATGGGGAAGGGAGCACTGAATTTCAAGGTGCAAAAAGTCTAAATAAATTGTCAATGTAAAGTATTTTTACTTTGGGTTATCCCACTGTGATCGCAAGTTTATCAAGTTTTGTCCTTAAAAACTAGCATGTGAAGGCTGTTGTGCTTGCATGAGAGAGCAGCTGTGTTTCCATGGCGGACAGGCTCATCCCCTGAGCCACGGGCACAGCAGTCCCAGGACAGAGACCCTCTGGGGGTGCTGGCGATGCTGTGACGTGTGCAGCGAGGGATGCCTCTCGCGTATGGCAAAATGGGAGGACGGGTCCAAGCAGGGAGGACCGGGGGAGGCAGGAGAGGGGGTTTCAGCCTCAGCGAGGTGCGGAAGCGCTGCTGTGTGCGTCCCGCCGGGGCCCGCAGCACCGACGGCGCGTGGTGCTCCAGCCGCGCGGGGAGCCTGTGGAGTACGTCCCAGTCTTCACTTGTGGAAAAGCTTAATTGAAATGCAAGTGATTAAATCTAATGTATCACGCAGTATCCATTTTCACTGCACTACCACTTTCACTTCCCTGATACTATCAGACATCTCAGCAGCCCCGCTGTCAGTTTTTTCCCTTGTAAGAGCCATGCCCATTCTCTCTCCTCTTTGTGAGCGTGGCAGAGAAGATAACAGTAAGCCAGCAGTAGGTTACTAGTGCCCCAAACTCTGCTCAAGGGATAAGGGATCTCAGTTTCATTTCAAACAAATACTTTTAAAATACATTCTTAAATCATTAGAGGGGCATGTGTTTTCCAGCTTTTTACAAAGTATAAAAAAATCTCCAGTGAACACAATAAGAAACCTCTGATGTTTTCCTAATTTTTCTTTTCTGAGCTAGGCTTGGGCTAATACTTTTCACTTCCCAAGTGTCAGTCCTCAGCACTGTGTTATTAGCGCTGTCCCAAAAGAGTAGGCTCCTCTGTGCGTGCCACAGTGGGACAGCAGACTGTACTGAACAACCACCCAGTTTGTCATCCACCTTTTTCTCTTTCAGAAAAATCTGTTTCTTAAAAGATTTGTACAGCAAGACTTGTAAGAGGAAGCTCAAAGGCAATAAATGCAGACTGTAGTGGCACCAGAGAGCTGCTGCTGTAGCCAGGGGGATTGGGACACGTAGCCGTGGGCAAACTGACGTCCTGCTCCCTAGAAAGGTGGTGGTTGGGAGAAAAGTGTGTTTACCGGAGTGTCCAATAGTTGAGGTATTTTTCATTTGTGCTTTTAAAATAAAAGCATCCTTTCCAACTATTTCCCTCTCCTCATAAGTGATAATGGAAGAGGCATTAGCCTTTCCATCGCCTGAGCCAACCTGTTTTTTTTTCTAAGAGGTGTCCAGGATGTTCAGCCAATTGCGTGATCTAATTAGCTGAAAATTGTTAATTTCCTTTACCTTATAAAGCACCTAACACAGAAACTGTTAAATAATGTTAAGTGTCAGACTTAAACTGAGAACATTGGGCCATATGCTGCCATGGCTTTCACGCCAAAAAGTGTAGCAACTTACTCCAAAACCTGCCTCCAATTTCTGTGTAGAAGCCAAAGCCTCCTGCTTGATATGCTGCCACACCAACTCGCAGCACTAAGATGGTCCCACACAGCACCTCGCCGCGCTGGGGGAGAAGCGTCTGCGCGTGACGGGAGGTGACGGTCTGGATAAACGTGGCAGGAGACAGGACACCAGCAAGGTACTGCAGACAATGCCTTTGCGAGCGCAGGAAGACCGACGGTAGGGCAGTGCCGCTCACGGCAGCGCTCTCCTGGAAATGGCGGCAGATCTGTGCCTGCAGCTGCTAATTGCGCAAGTCCCTCATCTGCGGAGCGCCCGGTGGAGAGTTGGACTGCCTTGTAGCTCTGCTCCCTGGCTTGGTGGGTGCCCGCGAGGAAGGGGCTGCTCCCAGTGTCACCAGCCTTCCCGCAAGCCCACAAAAAAGTGGCTTCAGAAGTAGCGTGATGCCTCACTGCGTTGCTGCTGGCTTGACCCCAGCATTGCTCTGGTGCAGTGTCTTACAGGTAGGGAGGGATGGGGAAGGGCTCATCCTCGATAGGCTTCCTACACAACGGGCTGCACATATGGGAATACACCTCTAGGTGCCAGCTTGCCCCCAAAGCCCACGGGCTTAAATCTTCCTCGTGTGAGGAGAGGGCTCAGGGCTACGTGCGAGTGACACAACTGGAGTTTCTCAAACATCTCCTTTAAGAAGGTTGCACCGTGCCCCCAAAGCTCACCTTACCCTGACTTCAGGGGTGGAGGGTGCCTGTGCACATCCAGTTTGTGCTCCGTACGAGGCTTTCTCAGCGGAAGTATTTCCCCGGAATCTCTTCTGCTGTTGCTGTACCTGTGCTGGTGCGGACCGCTGTGCACAGACAGTTAAAGCTGTCTGACCTGCAGCTGCCCATGGTGAGAGTGCTCCCCCATAGTGGACTCACTCATCAAACTGGAGAGGTTCTCCATCACTTGCCTAGTAGATGCTGTTTACGCCTTATCCTTACGTTAAGAGAGTCCCTGTCGAGTCCCTCTCTATAGGCACTGCCTAGATCATCCAACTAGAGGAGTGACCTCGCCTTCCTCCTCTCACCCCCTCCAACCTGTTTACCTCCCTTTGCCACGACCTTGCGCTCTGCAATGTGAGCAGCCTTCACCAGCTGAAGACCTCTGATCCTAAGTCCACTACAGATTTTGGCTTTCCTGTTTGGCAAGGCGACTTGTTGCTCACCAGGTCAACATGAATAGAGATTCTTTTAAATCCATAATGTCCTGCAACTGAAAAAAAAAAGAAGAAGAAGGAAGAAAAATAAGCCGCCTCCAGAAAATTTAACCTCTCCTGGCAGGCTGACATCTTGAGCTGTCTGCACTGCACTTGTTTATTTCTGCTGATAATTAGGATCAAAAAAATGCAAACACACACTCACTAAGAATTCTACTTTATATAAAATTTGAAAGTAAAATCAATCCTGACCCAATCTTATCATTTTTAAAGTATGTTTATCCAGCTTTGTAGTAGGAACAAGCAGACTGTTTGAAGGCCACATAGTTTTCAAACCTTGGTTGCAACACGTTACCCCATTTTGAAACCATCTTTATCTAGCCGAGAAAACTAAAATCTGTTTGACAAAGTAGCACTCCGGCCAGTTTATCTTGCAATATGGCTTTAGCTCACAGAGCCTATTGATTTCCTTAAATTAATGTTTACAGAATGCTACTGAATTTCACTCAAGGGGACATTGTTCTTTTGAAGCTTTGTAAAATATGATACAGTGTTATTGCCATTTGTTCCTTTGCTAAGACTGATGAAACGTTTATTTTTTTAAAGTGCAGCCTTGAACTATAGCTGTTTCCTACAAGTGTGTTTACTCTTGGAACATTAGTAATACAACACACTATCAGACTCCAGCACAATACCGCAGGCAAAGTCTGTAGGTGCACCCTGGCCAGCCTAAATTGTATAAATGGAGCTGAAGTTTAATGCAGATTAGACATCGTATGAGAAAAGGTTTTGGCTTAGCCCAGCTGTCCCTGTCTGAAGGATCTTCAGATTTGTATGCTACAGCCAAGCAGTTGTCTGACGCTGTTACAATATTAGAACGGTTGCATTGGTCTTGGTACTTCTAAACTTGGGACCCTGTACTGAAAATTAACGTCTGGCCCTCTCCTTCTCCCCGCGCCGCCCCCCCCCCCGCCCCCGACAAGGTGAATAGCTTTGTGGTTGCCTTGCATGTGGTTCAGAGGCTTTTGATCTGATCTCTGAGGAGTGCTTAAAAATCTTCTCCAAGAAGCACTTGCATTACTTCTAACATCTGCCCCAATTCTGGTAGTTTACTAAAATGAGGTTGCTGTTACTTATTGCTGAAATTTTACATGAAATCACAGCCACTAATGACTTGACAATTTTGCTACTGCTTTCTGCAGCTGTACTACCATTAGACACATCAGTCCAATAAATCTTCACTCTTTGCTTATGAGAAGCAACAGGCCAGCCTGAACTGGGCACCCTTATTAGGGCGGTGTGTACCTTACCCACGGGCATCAGAGTGAACCGCTCACTTGGAGTATGAGTGGGGAAAAATGTGCTCCTCTGGAAAATGTGTGCCTCAGTCCAGCACAGCCAGAGGTGGACCATCCGCAGGGGATGTAAACTCTCTGTTGAAACCAATGGAGCGGTGAATATTTACATCGATGAGGAACTGCCCCTTGGTAGCCTCCCACATGTGCTCAAGGGGAGTGACTTAAACTCCACATTTATTGCATGCAGTATTAATGCATCAGCTGGCAAGAGAGAAAAATATGAAGTCATCCGGGCACCTAAGATGCAGGCTTCTTGCTTTATAAGACTGTGTCTGGGAGCAGATGAGTTTTCTTTCCATCGTGGAGGTTCTACATAACCAAGTCCCAGCCCCCCGCAGAGGGGAAAGGAAAGCCAGCTTTCGGACTTCTTGACTTTTTATCTAGTAATCTCTGTGTGGCCTTCTTAAAGCATCTGAGTTTATCCATTTAAGTCCACTCTGTCTGCAGTACAAGTCCCCAGCTTGTGCTGCTGCTGTCAGGAGATATGTCTCTCCTTGATCAATATTTACTTAACAAACAGCAGGGATAGGAGAGTTTGTTTAGAGGAATCATGTGTGCACAAGGGTGAATGAATGCTCGGTAAAGTACTTCACCTGTTTGTCTCCTTTCCTAGGGTATCTTTACTGCTTCAGGCCTCATGCTGGGCTTTGCTGCCATTGCCCCTGTGAACATGCTGAAAGCCACCCTGCTTTAGGATAGTTTAGCAATTGGCTGCAGAAAATGAACTTCTGAGTAAATATTTTATTCCCTGTTCTAGGAAAGTTGGAGGGAGAAGTTTAGGAACTTTGTAAAGTTACTTCTATGGTTGAAAAATACTTGATGCTCAAGTGAAAATAAACTAAACTTCCCAGACTCTTGCACTTGCGGCAGATAAGATTTGAAAGATGTTTTAAGCATTTTGTTTGCACAAAATATTTCAAAATTGCCACTGCCAAAACGCCGAAGTGTTCTAAAGAAAAAATTTATATGCAGGTAAAATTGCAAGGAAGGAAGCATTTTTAAAGAATAACTTTAGAAAGGTCTGCTATTCATTTTATTAAAAACTAAAACAGTTGTTTCTGATGCCTGAAGTCATTGCATGCAATTAGCTTTGAGGTATCTGAGTCTAGTTTGGGGGGGGGCGTGTATTTTATTTTGTGAATCAGAGTTGTAAAACCCGTCTGAAATATTCATGCAGAATTGTCTGAGAAGCAGTTTCTGTTTTATTTACTGCACAGTAGAACAGCCACAGTGGATTAGCTCTACAATACCCGTAACAAAAGCACAACAGCTGATGCATGTGATGTTAGGAGGTGACAAAACAGTTAAAGTATGCTGCTGGCTACAGGCAAGCAGTCAGCAGATGCAGACAAAAGGGTTTGTGACAAGAATAACTCTCTCTCCAAGGCGAGCAGTCAAGAGTATCCAAAATACCAATACCCTTTTCTCCTTGACATTGTCTTCTTACAGTCAGCATTTTATTGCCCTTTTATAGTAAAAAAACAAAACACAATTCTCTGCAATATCGGTTTTAACTTGACTTTCACATTCTGTGATCTTTACATCTGTATTGCTTTTTCTATCATCTAGATTTACCACTTGAGCAAGAATTTTTGAAAGTTTAAAAGATTAACTGTAAAGAAGCCCACCCTTAATAGGATTAGCAACATGAAATACACATATAAATCTTTGAGCAGACCGGTGACTTGTTTTGTCATTTGGTTTTGGTGTTTTTCCCCTTTTCTGTTAAGAGAGAATTAAGCATCTTATTTTGCTAATGAAGAAATAAGGCTTGGGTAGAAATTAAAGGTTTGCTTGACAATGGGAGAGATTTAGGTGCTGGAAAGGGACTGTGAATGAGCTGATGTTTATTTCAGAAGTGTGAAAAATCAGTTTATATATCTCCAGAAAAAAAAAAAAAAAGAGAGAGAGGCTGTCTTCTTTCTAACCTTTGTAATTCCCCTTCTATTCTCTGTGACATTCATTCAGCTGCCAAGCATGTTTGGCAAGGCTTGAGCCAGCGAGCGCACTTCCAGTGACCGCTAACCTTGGTATGTCCTGACACTTATGATGAGTATCTGCAGGACACAGAAGGCAGGCAGGCTGCTATGTCAGGCTTTTATTATGTACTGCAGAGGCTGGGGACAGTCAGTTTAATAAAACAAATCATCCTTGAAGGTAAAGCAACTGGGAAGAGGAGGAGGAGGAGGGCTGAGGGAGGGGAGGAGATGAGGAGAATGGGAGGGAAGGGAGAAAAAGTCTTTGCTGCACAACCCAAAAAATAAATGAATTAACTAATAAAAGGTACAAGATACAAGACAACCCAATAATGAGAAAAAGTGAAGGGCCACTGATAGGCCACCAACTTGAGACACATGGCTACTGCTAGTGTGCCCACCTTCCCAACAGTGATTTTTAAAGTCCATGCATGCCATCAGAAAGGGAAACCTGATCCTCTTTGTCGGCTTAAAATCAGTGTTGCTTCACTGATTTTCCTCGAGCAACGCTGACTTAGACCCGCTGAGGATCTGTCCTCACCTTCCCAATCACCGGTGGCTTTTTGGTAGTGTTTTCCTTGAAAAGGAATTCAACAAGTATTTTTAAAGCATATTGCTTTCTGTAACTGTGTATGCTTCTGTATGAAAGAAATGCGAGGTCTGACTTGGCTCCAGCTTTTGAGCCATTGGAACTATAGTTTTACTCACATAGAAATAGTTTGTGCTGAGTATTTTTAACAAAGCACACCCCCACAGTGCTAATCCAAATGGTTCGGCATGGTAGTTGCACACGCAAACCCAGGAGTGAAATAGTTCAGGTTTGTTCTTCAAGCCAAGGAAAATGCCAGTAGTTAAAACAGCATAAATAGACAAGAGCAGATGAGAGCTTTAATGCCCTCCCAGTTTTCACAGACGAAGAGGATGTGTTAACGGGGCTAAGGCTTGAGGAGGGGCACTGTGGTGGTTGTTGGACTGCATTAGGAGGTACAAGACTGATGCGTACCAGATGTAAATCAGCATAGCTGCGCTGAGGCTGGTAGAGCTCTGCTGATTTACACTATCCCAAAGTTTGGACTGTGACTTTTTTCCTTGGCAGTGAAGCTAAGTTACATTGACAAAGCATGCGGCAAAGTGTAATTTCTTTCTAAATCAGTCTGATGTGGAGGCTTCAGCCTGAAACCCACCTAGCCTCCCCCTGAGCAGACCTCATTGTCTTTCCTGCCGGTGAATGTACAGTGTGATTCTTTGATTGACTGCTGCCACCTGATGCTAAGAAAATGCCCTGAGTTCATACTAGGGATTGTTGGTTCTATTAAAAGCAACGTAGATGGAGTTTATTTGTCACTGAAGCATTTTCTGCAGATGTTCCTACTTCAGAGATGTTCAGTCAGTTAGGTGTAAAGATGCGCTGAATAGGTCGCCATCACTTAGGGTCAGAGAAATGCTACCCCCTGACACATAATTGACATGGCTGACTGATTATTGCCCAGTGAAAAATCTAACTACCCATCCATTTAAATATTTATTTTCAGGCTCTGGGCTTCACTAGTGTTTTCTTTATTAAAAAAAACAAAACAAAACAAAACAACACTTTGTGGTTACTCTTTCTAGAAAGGAAAAATGTTGGCCAACGTACTATCCTGTGGGGATTAATCACAGTGTGCTATTCACATTACAACATGCAAAGTAACGTGTGTAATCCACTTTGACATGAAAAATTGCTAATAACATCCCAAAAGGAAAGAGCTATGAACAGCTTTAATGCCTGCGGAGCATGGGAGATCTTTGGGAACTCAGCATTACGAGGAGGTCCCTTCAAAGCCCACACAGGGCTTCGTTCACTGTTATGTTTGTGGGCTGCTTTCTGCAGCCTGTTCTGTCAAGTTCAAAGGAGCCCGGCCCTGCAGATGTGACTCAGGTACAATGAAGTCAGACCTTAAAAGCTAACTCCTAGCCTAAAAGAAAAGCCTGTGTGTCTTTGTGGCGGTGGGACACCTGGAAGCTAGTGGCTTAGGGGTTTCACACTGCCTACTCCATGGAAAAGCAGCATCCCATGCCTGGAAAACTTTCATGTGCACAGGCAGAAATTGAATGGCAAAGGCTCAACTTAAAACCAGGTTGTCACTTCCATTCTTAAAGTTGTCGTGAGTGTAACCATGTAGGGAGAAGTAGGACTTTTTGCATTTGGACTTCTTGCTTCTCATGTAGGTACTTGTAATTGCCTGCCTCCCTCCCATCTCCAGAAAACTGGAAGGGGAGAAAGACATCTAAACTTGGTCCTCTGGACACCAAAATTGAAAGGTGTGAACTCTTTTTCCCAAGCACAAAGACAAAAAACAACAGGTTTTGCCCTCATGAGCTAACATCAGTGTGTACACCAAAAAGTTGGTTATTGCTACATTTCTTGCTTTCTAGGATCACGTAGTCAACAACTCCTTCCCCTTGGTTAGCACCTAGCAATACCAAGGGTGATGAAGAGCACGAGTAGTTGTTTGAACCCCATGAACAGTAAAGTGTACCACTTTTTATAGCAATGCAAGAATGACACAAGCATGGTATCTTTTGCAGACGTATTACCAAGTGCCCAAACAGCAGAGGGGTTATGTGAAGTTTAAAGTTATTTCTTTGAGCTGGAATAAGTGAAATGTAATAATTATTTTCTTCCCTCGTAATCACTGCTGGAATAGAACATCTGTAAAAATGTCTCTTTCTGTGGGCCCCACTGAATGAAAAATTTCACCAACAGGCAGCCTGTCTTTGGGAGCAGAGAAAAATGTGGGGGGGCTGGATTTCACTCTTGGAGGTAGACAGAGGACTTGTGTGGGCTGTGGGGCTGCTGGAAGCAGAGTTTGTCGGCTGGTGTCAGGGGGAGCTGATCTCATGTTCACCCGATTGGCAAAACGTGGCTAGCAAACTGCTAGTGTTTCCCCAACGCTGAGAGGCGAGTGAGGCTCCAGAGCCCTATCGTGTCAGATCAAACACATACATTTCCAGACAAGTTTTCTGAAAGTGGCTGCTAAAGGGAGAAGAACAAAAGCCTGAAGTAGAGGATAAGGTGCTGGCCCTGATCTGGCAATGTGACTTGCATTCAGTAAAGGAGTGAGATCTGCCCAGGTGTGCATTGGCCACAGAAATGGTTGAAGTAGCCTCTACTGCAGGTCAGACAACTCCTCTTGCTGGAGTGGGCAAAGAATAGCAGTGAGGGAATACTTGCTATTATAAACATGCTGGTCACTGGCTGGCTGTGAGCTGCGAAGCCATATTTCCGTAATAAAAATGGAAAATAATACCTTTATGGAGATGACCTCAACCTTGCAACTGACCTATGGTTCATTATAGTGATTGCTTTCGAATCATTTAAGGCAGAGGGTGAGAAGGTGGTGCTGTTGCCTGAGGCAACTATTTAGGATGAGTTACCAAAGTTTGGAGGTAACTGTGGTTTTTAACATTCACCCATTGTTCAGGGGCTTCTGAGAGCGTCATGCCCCTGATAGCTGGCTGTTTGGCTCACCCGTGAAGTGACAGTGACATTTATAAAACCCAGATGAGTTTGATGCATCTGAGCTCAGTAGCTACTTGGAGTACAGTGCACCCATTGAAGAGGTCAGGGTTTCACCTGTGGGCTTCTGAAAAAGAAGGGAAGACCGTAATGTCCCCCGAGAAAGCCATCTGATGGGCGTCTCGTGCACAGCAGCCACAGAAGCAAGCCGTTAGCTGAAGGCTTGCTTGCTAGTTTTTAAACTACGAACAACGTTCAGAGATACCATTTCTTTGGTAGCTTTCAGCACTGGCTGTGACCAAAGTTAAGCACAGAGATAGAGAGGGGTTTCTGTGCATGCGTAACTTTCATATTAGTTCCCACACGGAGAGGAGAACATAACCATAAATGCATGGGTAAAATTATCAAGTAGAGATTTCTCTCCTTTAAGACAATTGTGTTTGTTTCCACTCCTGCTAATTATATCCTATAAATCCCCCACTCTCCAAACTCAGACAGTAACATTTTGTTACCTACATTCTGTCAGTAGACTTTACAGAGATCTCTAACACATGTTATAAAAGTTATTGCTATAGTACTATATATAACAGCTTTGCATAAGAGAATAGAAGGCTGCCACATTTAGAAAATGCAGGTGCTATGTAAGCCCCTTTCTGAAAGAAAGAACTTAGCTCAGTTTCCTTTGAAGAACCAGAGACTTGAAATTGAAAACTGTATTAATGCCATTGTCTCCTTGTATCAGCAGGTTCCAGAGAGATTCCTGGAAGTGGCTCAGATCACGTTACGGGAGTTTTTCAATGCCATTATCGCAGGCAAAGATGTTGATCCTTCCTGGAAGAAGGCCATATACAAGGTCATCTGTAAGCTGGACAGTGAGGTCCCCGAGATTTTCAAATCCCCAAACTGCCTACAAGAGCTTCTTCATGAGTAGAGAGTTCAGCAGCTATTTATGAATGTATGAAAGTAGCAGTCCCCTTCTGATGCCCAAGTCATGTGTGTCTCTATTTTAATTTCATATATATACGTGTATCGCATACATATATATGTATATGAAATTAAGACTGTGATCCCTTCTGGATTTAAGTTTTCGTTCGGTTCCAAGGGGATGGTTATTTTACTTCAGCCTTTGGATTACGTTAGCCCGAGACCCTTAACATTTGAAGAATCAATGGGGTTGATTTTCAGGGAGAAGAGTTTGGAAGCGTGTAAAAGCCTGTCTTAGCAAGTTAGGGCATTATGTTTAAAAATGCTTTGTCAGATTTATTGCTTGCTGCAAAGTGGCATTTTGTCTTAGTAAGACTAATGTCATGGCACAATACTACAGACAATGAAGTTTATATTATGTTTATACTGCTAAAGGTCTGAACTCTGTGGAGTCACTTCATAAGCTTCGAGAGCTTTTTTTTTTTATTTTATATACTTTTTAACCAATAACTAGATTTTGTTGCATATTTCAAAAAACTACAACATCTATTTTAGGTACTCACTCCAAGAAGTGATACCCAAAAAAGCAAACCCTGTTCTTCATGCTTTCCTTACAGAAATTATGAATACCCTGCGTCAGTAATCAACATACCAGGTTGTTGTTTCTCTAAATTGCAGCAAGGGACGTTTGCACAAATCAGATATCGTTCTTGCAGGGTGAGGTCAGTAATTCATGCACAATATTGTATCAACCACACTAATTTTGGAATACGGTCAGCTTATTAAAGTGGAAGCATTTCACTCTCCATAGAGTAAAAATGAAACCTTCAGCATCCTATACTGCCGTGTCTCAGTCTTACTTTAAGTGGCATTAATCCCTAAATTTATTCTTTTCTTAGTCCATTGTATCCCCAAAAATCCCCTTTCCAGTATAGAAAGTTTTCTGGCTGTATTTGACATCTGTCCTGAAAAGCACTTTTTGAATGATCTTAGATATAGTAGAAGAAAGCGTCTTCACCTCACAGTGCTGAGGCAAAGGAAGGAAAGAAAACCTGTTTGTAGCTGTAAAATATAATTAGTCTTTTCCTAATCAGAAGAATAAAAGTTACATTTTAATAAAAATCTAATCAAGCATATAGAAAAATCAGTGTCCTCCTGGCTATGCAGGGTTCAGAAAGCCAAATTGGATTTCAAAAATTACAGTAAGTGCAGCTTTTAAAAAAAAAAATCTATTTGAGCAACACACTGCACTTGTCTTCTGAAGCTGGAACTAGTCCTGACCAAAAGCTGAGCTACAGTGTAAAGTCTACGGTGGATCTGGGTTCGCCTGAATGCTATACCACGATATGTCAGCAGACGGAAAGAAAGCTAGCTGCTAGTTGTCGTGCTTTCTTCAGTGGCTCTCCTTGTCTCACGTTTTCAGAAAGGTATCATCTCCAGAAGTCTGGGGGAAGGTTGAATATGCTGTGGCACTCTGTATTTGTCATTTTCTCTGTCGTCTTTTGTACGGATGCAGTAAGAATTTATTGTTATCGTCAATAGTATTTTCCCCTACATAATTCAATCTGAATCTAGAGGAAGTTCCTAATTAGCTGTGAATTATATTTAGACTATCGAGGATACTGGTATCTTATTTCTTTATTTTAAAATTACATTTTGACTTTGGAGAGTGAAAGTTTACCCATGTGACTAAAGAGCTGACCTGATCATTGCAATTTCACTTCATTTACAAGTACTGCTGATAGACAGAAATGTATGAAAGCAATTATTGTTAGCAGAAAGCCTTAAAAACCTGCTGACTTCAAATTAAACAGCACAATCCTACAATTCCCTGTCATTCTTTTCAAGCACTGGCAGTATCTGTGGAGTATAGGCAATGCAGACAATAGCATGGGATGAAGTGCCAACATTTTCACTATGCATTATAAAAGCAAAACAAATCTTCGTGATCTTAGACTCCCTGGGAGTACCTAACACTGTATGTATCCTCACAGTAGACAGGATGTGTCTTTTTCTTTCTTTTCTTTTCTTCCATTTTCTTTTGTTTTCTTTTTTTTTTTCTCTGTGTGTGTGTGCATGATTTGGTAAACATTACACTTCATAAAGATGTAACTCCAATGAATTCTGAGTAAGAAAGGATGAAAATTGTGTTCATGCACTTTTTTGATTTATGGGAAGAAGTGGCATAAAATGCTCAAGTTTTAATACAGTAAAAGTTCATCATTGCCATTCCATCAGACACAAAATATAACACTGCATTGTCACCTTGGACATAAGAAAGCAAAGCCATACTTTAGTCATACTATGTGGACATACTACTAGTTACCATCTCAATCTGTGATTTTACCGTTACTTTTATTATGTTTATTATTATTATTATTATTGTTAATATTATTATTATTATTTGGCTGCAATGTGATTCACATAATCTAAATAAGTGAAATTGTGTACTCAACACTTGATGTTGTTGCGTTTATTTATTTATTTATAAGTAGCATAATCTCAATAGTAAATGAGGCATAGGAATTAAGAGTAGAAATTTCATCTTAAAAGCAAAATAAAAAACTCCTTAGTCTGAAAAAGGAATAAATGATAATTTGATCATTTCAGTGATGTGTTTTTTCTGCATTTTATAGCCATATTGCCTTTGTGCCTCCCAATACACCTAAAATAATAAATACATGGCATAGCTGCTACTAAATTTTAAGTAGAAAGCAGTTTCCTTCAAATTATCTCAATATTATTTCACTGAAAATGGCTAAAAGGCAGGAGGCTACTTTTATTGTCATGAAAAGTTTACATAGGGAAAGAATTTCAAAATCCATCTAGAAACCCCATGTTGCCATTCATTTACTGCTAATTCAGATTTATTTCTGCATATAAACTTGAGGTTATAGTCTGTGCCTAGACCTTAAATGCACCAGCGGAAGGATTAAATAAATCCTTCAAAATACCAGTTTTTCCCCCACAAGTACAATTGTTCTTGTGCCTTCTGTGGCTTACAATTTTCATCTTTTAAACTTTATTTTTCAATTACTACAGCTGCAATAAACACTGATATTTTTTTTTCCCGGCTGTTTGACATAATGTTGATAGCTATGCATATTTTGTGTCTTTTTAAAAATTGAAAAAAAAAAAAAAAAACAAAGCAGGAGAATACGTTTTTGAAGAAGAGAATTTTTAGAACAGTTTGATAACGCAAATTATTTTTTCTCAATTGTTTGAGCAGCATTCAAGTTTTGAAAATTCTTGTAGAAGCCAATTTTTTGTAACTGTGGTGCAAATCTTGTGTTTTCTTAGCCTGATGAAAAGTAGTATAGAAGCAATATTTCATACGTGACATATGTGCATATACATATACATATGTAGTCACACACACCAAGACAAAATGTGTGGGTGTATGTATGTATATATACACAGAAACACACACACACAAAATATGCGTATGAAGTGAAAAGCTTACCTTTTTCCTATCTAGATTAAGAACCTATTTTAGACATTTGTTATGTTTTGTGAAAAGAATGTTCTATTTGAAACTACAAAACATTTAATTCTTACTGTATCTCTGGTTGTTTAATGGGAACGTTTCACGCTTAATGGTAAACACGTGGAAGATGTTAGAATGTAGTAATTATTTAAGGAAGTGTTCACCCATGTATTCCTGAGGTTTGCTTTGTGCCTCTGAGTATTATTTAATTGAAGTGTTTTAAGTTTGCAGAATCTTTGTTACTGTACCAGGTATGTGGGTGAACATTGAAAATCGAGGGGAACTTTTATAAAGCAATGTAAATATTGAATCGTATGGCTGTTCTTGCATAAAGACATAAGATTTTAATAACTACATTCTGAAAACATCTGCTGAATTTATAAGAAACACTACAGTAACTGTATAGATAGTTGAAAGCATTCTTGAAAATCCAGCTCTACTTTTAAAAGTTAAGTCTCTTTCATCAGATGTCAAGGGAATGGGTAATACAGTTTCTGTAAAATTGCAGAATTTTTTTCTATGTATATGAAGTCAGTTAATAGAAAAATGTTTTTTTCCACAGGTTAATATTAATTAAGAAATAAAGGTGAAGATTTTGTGGCTTTAAAGATAGGATTTTCACCAGCAGCATTGAAAGATTATACATATATATATATACAGAAAGATATATATATATATAAAAAATGGAAAGTGGTTTACAAAACCCCCAAAATGAGCACTGTACATGAGAAGTGAAAGCAAAAACTATATTTGCCATGTGTATTATATAGCAATCATTGGTGTTAATAGTGCAAATGTTTCCTTCTGGTACCAACTGTGTGTTTGAAAATTCCAATACGCATTGTTTTCAAAAAGCTCCCCTTAAGGAATGTAACTGGTTTATATGAGTAAGCAGTTACTGTATTGCACTTAAATGTTCTGTTGAAGGAAATGCAATTTTGTTTTCTGTAGAACTGTTGGTTGTAAACCATCTATAAACTGAAGCTAAAAATGCTCATATTTAGAGCTGGGATGAAAACTGGTATTTAACCTTTGTATCTTCTTAGGAATATCCTTTTTAGTGTATGAAAGGTGGTGGCACTATGACTTCATTTAGTCTTTTCATCTGAGCCACAGTCACCTCTCTCCCCAAGCAGCCACCTTCCGAATGCACAAATATACTGGGACATGTAGAAACAAATTTAGAAGAAACAGCAAGCTTACATTATTCTCTAAAATCCATTCTTTCTGCATTAATTGTACCACTCGAGTGAGATATTAGACAAACACAATAACCATCTCATTACCGTGTAACATGTAAGAGTCAGAAACTAGAAAAGACGGAATAAAAAAAAGCCTCTTTAGGTTGGTTTAATGCTGCCCAGAAGAGTCAAAGGTTAAGGTTTAAACTGATGTTGTCCCAGCCATTACTCATATGTATATAGTTACAAAAGTGACAAAACACTGCCTTTATATTATTTAGCAATATGTTGTAAATAGCATTATTAAGCTTTTTTTTTTGTAATAAAGACCCTTTAATTTGAAGATAGTACAATAACTGAACTGATAAAGTCAATTTTTGATTTTTTTTTATTTTATTTTTTAGCTAGAGGCAATTTCAACTGTGGATTTTTTTGTTGTTGTCTGTTGTTCTGAAGACTTTGCATAATTTATTGGTTTAATTTATCCTAATTTATTTGATGAAGGTGTACAATTTTGTATTACCAAGGATGTACTGTAATATTAATTGATGACAAGATAAAACAATAAGACTCCCCTGTCCGTTCGGAAAAAAAGGTGCAGTAGACAATTGATTGAAAAAAAGTTACAATTCTAGCTTGGCAGCTACTAAATTTAAGATAAACGCAGGAAAAATGTTTGGGGGGGTGGATTTTATTTTGTGTGTTTAAAGCTTTTGTATACTCTCCAGACTTTTACCTTTTTGCTTTGTACCACTTAAAGGATACAGTAGTTCAATTGCCTTGTGTGCCTTCCATCTTCTCTAAACTGAATGTATGTGCAGTATATATGCAAGCTTGTGCAAAATAAAATATAAATTACAAGCTCATTGCCATCGTTTATATTTATTTCCAAAAGTTTATGTTGCCCCACATTAAGAGGCGAACCACTGAACCTCCCTGCTGTGGCCAGGCTGTGCCTAACACTGTAGTCCTCTGATGGTTCTCTTTTCCCCTTAGTTCAAATTATTTATTAATGAAACTGCCAGCCCTCTTGCAAAATGGATATAATGATTTATCTAATCCGGTGTCCTGCCTCCAGCACCGGTTAAGATAATGAAAGTTATTTTGCAATAGCCCATCAGACAAGGAATAACTCCCTGCAAGAGACACATTATGTCTGAGGCACAGACAGCCCTTTAATGTAGCCAACGTCAGCTAGAAAGTACTTTTAATTATGATGTTTAATTATTTCCTGGATACACCTGCCATGCTGGTGTCCTGCAACAGGGAGTTCCACAAGTTGGGTGAACGTAGGAGAGGTCTCGTTTTGATGTGGTTCACAGTTGTTCCTGTTATCAATTTGCCCTTTGTTAATGGTAATGTCCAGATACCATTCTCCATTCTTTTCATGACAATCTGTCACTCCTGGGATCACTACCTTTTCAAGCCGTATAATCATTAGCGTTATATGTAACTAGTCTGTTCTTACACGCTTCCTCAAAATGCAAGTCTCATTTGTTCATTGTTTTTCTCCAATCCTTTGCTATTTCTGCTGTTTCATATGCATCTTAAAATTTTGAGGTTGAGTGAACCTTTGGTTTACATTATTGCCCCCGTTTCAGATATGAATGGTCTCTCTTTGGCTTAGAATTGGTGCAGATGGCAGTAAGATGGTAGCTTGGATCACACAATCATGCAACAATTTTCTGATTTTGGAGAAGGAGCGTGTTAAAAATATATTTTCATCTGAGGTAATTTATTCTCAGAATCTTCCCTGATTCAGCCTCAAGACACTGTAGAGCTGAGCTGGAGCCTGAAGCCAGCTTTAGCTACGCTGTAACAACCAAATAAATACTTCATATCTGCAACAGCAATTAAAACTGTATACAACTGGAGTTGAATTTTCTGGGCCACATCAACACCAGGTATGAAGGAGATCTGTGGAAGGTCATGAAGTTGCATCTCCATAACTAATAGTCATTTAGGTGTAAGGTCTTCTCTGATTTTACTGCAAACAAATGGCTTCTCCTAGTTCACGTCCATCCACATTACCAAACCAACATACTAGAAGCATCTTCAGGTCAAAAATACCTGACATTCAAGTCATTTCTTAAGGAACTGGCTGCCCCACAGCACTTACTAATTGTCTGTGTATTCGGGAGGTTGCTAAGACCATGGCATGGGGAGCAGGGCAGACAGTGTCCGAAAGGAGGAGCGCGTCAAGGTCCCTGGCTCACCTGCTCCAGAAAGCCTCCAGCCTTGAGGAGGTCCTCTGCCAATCTTGCTTCAGAGCAAGCACAGGAATCCCAGGAGGGAGCTGCTGGGAAACCATGAAAATGCTTTCTTTGTACAGAGAGAAGCCAAAGAGAGGGTGAGGAGACTAAAACCAGGCAGGTGGTTAAGCACATCCTAGCAAAGGCTTACAAAAGCAAATAGAGATTACGTGGGAGGGCTCATTTTTGTGTTAGCTGTCAAGACTTAACTAGATGAAGGAGAGGGAGATCATCCTCGGGTGCCCAGCTAATGGACCAAAGGATACAAGCTGCATGGGTAATTGCTAGCTCGCTCTGTCCCCTGATCAGTTTTTCTCTCAAATGTACTAGTTCTGTGAAACACAAGACGCTATCTGCCATTTTACCCTGCAGTGGAAAGCACACAGATCTCTAAATAAGAAATCCTAGCTATTGGCATCTCAGAATACCGCAGGAGTTCAGAGCTAGACTGGAACTTGGCAAGTAGTCCCTGTCATTGCAGAGGGCCAAATCAACTTTCCCAGGCTTCAAGCACCCTGAAATGATCCAAATTCTGCAGATCTGGCCATCTGTGCTTGGAAATCCTCAGTTCCCCTAATACCTGGAATTTTTACAATAAGGAAGATACTATGTTCTAGCTTAAAAATCATAAGGAAGACATGAATCATCCCTGACCAAGGCAAATACAGCAATTTTATGTCACCGAGACCGTCACTAGGAACTGGGGTCTTTTACACATCGCATTACTGAGAAGCCAACCGTAGAAGACTGCATTTTGTGATTTGAGAGCCTGAAAGAGTTAATTGCTTTCGTTTCCTTGGTCTGTACCCTTATTTATGCCCAGTCTAGGCTGTGCCAACACAATTTCTATGGAGATGATCCCTTCTGATCCAGTCTTCCCTCTTTGTTCGGCGGGAAAGGGAACTGATGGGTGAGTCGCAGCATACGACTGGCTACGTGTAGGAAATAACGGCAAACAAGTCCGTCACTCTTTGCAGTGGGTTATAGTGTTTCCCCAGACTAACCCAGTTTTAAAATATGGCACTGCATTTATTTTAAGAACATAATATGGAAAATAAATTGAATCTTTGATAAAGCTTATTGTTGAATGGGGATGGAGGGCTCCCATGGTGGTGGCAGAGCTGCTAGCTAAAAAGGGCTGGGGGGTTGGGAGGGTTGTGTCCGTGTGTGGTCCAAGCCTCTGACCCTCCGGGCGCGTTGCAAGGCCTGCCTGCTCTGCCAGCTTTTCAGGGGGCAGGGGCATTTGGAGAAGCTGCCTAGTAAAGCCTGATCGATTGGCGGGTGCAGAAAACCCACCGTTCGCTGCAATGCTCATTTTTGTGTACAGCTTACTAGTATCACTAGCATACAGGTACCTCAAAGAGGTATGTTTTATTTACATATTAATTTTTTTTTAGACACTGCTACGAATCCTTGTTGGCTTAGGTTAGCCTGGCTCTTTCCAGAGCTGCAGAGCAGAGTGAGACTCTGACTCTCGAGCAGAGAAAGAACCCCCCCACCTCGCTCTGCCCAGAGTCTGGGAGGATGTGATTGCGTTTTCATGAATAAATCCTAGGCGAGTCAATAGTGGTACTTTCCCATTTATTTGGGAATCAGTGTGAAAAAACAAACAAACAAGCTATTTGCGTCACAACAAAACACATGAAAATGAACTGCTGTTCGCACTCAAAGGCAGTTAATTACTTGCACAGTTTAATTTCATTCTTTAAAATTAGACTTAAGGTTGAGTCTCTAGGTAGGCAAAGGAAAGAAAAAAAAAAAGATATAAAGATGGCACAGATAGCAAAAGAAATACTACCGGCTCCAATGTAAATATGTTTGCAGTTTGCAAGAGACCTGCCAGTCAAGCAGCTGTGGGAGGTAACAGGGGAGAACGCGTGAGAGGAAAAAGTCTTGTGGCAACAGTGGCCAGTTTCATTATGGCCACTGCCAGACTGTGAAACAACTCTGGGGGCCTGAAATCCTATTGCCTATTAAAACTGGGCATGACAGCTCTTTTTTATGCTTCACCAACCAGAGATGGAACTGCGTCCTAGGGGAAATAAGGAAAAATATTTATTACAAGTGTTTAACACCTTTTAGTACAAAACAACCCTAATATGCAGCACTCAAGGATAATTCATGCCAGCACATGTAAAACCAAGGGGAATCGATTATCAGCTCAATAATTTGGTCAGAGCTTTTAAAGGAAGAGATGAGGTTCCAGTCAAAACACTGAGCCAAGATTTCTCTGAAGTGGAGGTACTTTCGATTTTTTTTAATATTATTTTTACAGTTCCTCAGTAACCACACAAGGCTCTGACAACACACCCATCCCAGGGACTGTGTAGCTTCCTGACTTGCCCCGAAGAGCAGCCGTTCAGACTGGAGACTTATCTGCCCCTCATGCATGGCAATAGTTGTTGGCATATTTAAGAAAGCCGCAGAACAGTTAGGGGTGGACCTCAAACACCCCAAGAGGATGAGGTTTAAACTGCTTTAAAGGCTTAGTTGAGAAGCATGCACCCTGAGTTAGCCTTAGATTGCGAACAGACTGGAAGTATAAGAACACTCAGGTCAAGTGTGTATTTCAAACCATTCCTAACAAAATTTGTGTGTTTAGAAGCAGCAAAATATAAAATAAAATTCACCACTTTCTTACACCAACCTATGCATCACAACCTTTTGGTGAAAGCGGGTGCTCAGGTGGGAAGCTCTGCCACGCATTGAGTGCCAGAGGGAAAAACCTCAACCACTTTCCAGAGGCTGAGCTCAAAGCTTTCCACACCGCTGGCTGCGTGTCCACATTCGACAGCAGCGAAACAGAGACGCGGGACGGCAGCACCTCCTTCCCGGGACCCCTCCGCCTGCCCATCCGTCGCAGAGGCAGGAGCAGGGCCCCCAGCCCCCCTCTGCGTTACTCATTAACCCTCGCCGTTACTCATTAACAGCCTGAGCAAGGGCTTCCCACGCAGCCCTCTCAAAGCCCCCCAGTTTATGTTGCGCAGTCGAGACGCTGCTGCCATTCCTGTTTTATTTCCTAGCTGAAACCCTGCTTTCTGCCATCCTTTTGCTTCTTTGCAAGTGACCAGAGATGATATTTTAAGATGCTGTTTACCCGGCCATTTGCTTTCACAGGACCTGGGCGGAACCACAGAGAGAGTGGGATTTCCCCACTGCCTGTAGGCCAGCTTGCCCCCTCCTTGGTGCTGGTGTGCGCCGTCGGGAAGGGCCTGCTGCTCAGTGTTCCTGCCCTTCCAGAAATTTCCAGCAGATTCGGCAGACCTCCACCGGGGCTCCGGCCGGCTGCCAGCTGCAGCATGGGAGGGGCAGGGTGGCCGCCCCAGCTGCTGGCGGGGGCCAAGACCAGGTTGGGAGGTGCAGGCTGGGGCAACAGGGCGAACCTGGCTCTGCCAGGAACAGCCCTGGGGCACCGGGGCCCGCAGCCCATGCGCCAGGTGGGTGCTGGGGGACAGCAGTGGCAGCCGGGGTCCGGACCCCCCACCACAGCCAGAACCTTCCTCGGCAGTGAGGTGAAGCCAGTGCCCCATGTCGGGCACCCCTGCCCTTTGCGCGGCTCCTTCCCTATATTTCCAAATTTCAGCACCATTCTCGCGTCTCTTTGGAGGAGGGAAGCGGAAGGGGAGTGACTGTGGTTTTGACAAGGTAAATGTGGCAGCAGCCCCAAGAAACAGGCATGTGTGCTGACCCCAGAAAAAGACCTGCACAGCTGCCCTATGATTCTGGGTACAAGTGTTACACCACTTTCAAAATTCAGGATTTGTTCAAAATGTGGTACTCTTCATTGTTTTTTATAGATAATATCAGTAACACATAATAATTATTGTTGTTTTTATTAACCTTAAGGAACTTTGTTCTTCCATAAATATAAATGAAGTGTATTTATCCTTAATCTGATTTCAAATGACCTGAAAAGAGGATCAAAGAAGTGCAAGATAGCTATACCACACGGGCGAAAATGCAGGGGGAGTGGGGTGAGCGGGCTCATTGAGGGTGTTGGCTGCAAAAAAAAGGAAATTATCCCAATTCTAGCACTGCTGGAAAAACGTGAAAGTTATTGCCGCACAAAGAACCTCTTGAACTGCTCTGCCTTCCAAAATTTCTACTGCACTCTCTGCAGTTACTTGTGTATGGCAGAAGCAGCATCTTTGTATTATATGAACAGTCTGCTTCATAATCAAATACCATCTGTCGCTACATCTGAACTTGTTTTCAACATCTGTGCGTTCTGGTCTTAACAAAGCTTTAAAAACTAATTCAAAAACTTTCACAGATCACTGACTAAATATGTACATTTACCATCTTTCATATTGGTTTAAAATATTTCTTCTATAGCTGCATCCCCTTGGCTGGGAATAGTTAAGATGTATACACTGAGTTGCTTTATTAAGCTTATTTTCTAATGGCCTTGGGTAGCCAAGTGCAAAAGAGGGACACTTGCTCAGGCACCGAGAGGACCCATCATATTCTTTCTTGGTGCCAATACAGTCCCTTTCTGCCAATGAGAAACCTGAAAGTTGATCAGCTACCATACCCCAATTACTCAAAATGACACTACAGATAAAACTGCAACCAAGGGGAGAATCAACTGTATGGCTTATATGCTGCTAAAGTGTGTCTGAACAAATGGTGAAGTAAAATCATGAGAGCCCTCAGGAGGATAAGTACGTTGTTACTTTGCACATGCTTCAGAAATGTGAAGTACATCTTTACAGAACTTTTGGCCAACCCCCTGGCAGATGTTGACCAGTTTTGCTTATGTATACATCAGTTGCAGAACACTAAAACAGAGATTGGAAATTTTAATTTAGTCAAGGCAGTTGGGCTAAAATGATGGCTTTTGTTGAAACCATTAAATAGAGCTGCCTAATGAAGTACAGTACAGCACTGGCAAACCGAGCCCTGATGAGATGCAGCAGCTTCCAAACGGCAGCCCTGCAAAGGGGAAGAAGGAAGCTTGCAAGTCTTTAGCTGAAGTGGAATGGCGACAGCCCTTGTAAAGCTGCGTTTGATTTTGTGTTTGAGGGCAGGCGCACTTGTACATTATTGCCCTGACATTTTAACCATTAGTTGGAAATGTGCCGTTGCAGTTCCTGCCATATATTTCTCAATCCTATTTGTTAGAAAGTGAGCTAATAGACAGTGTGATGAAGTGATCATAAATTCACTTTCAAAGGGCATTTGGGTTCAGAGCCTAAAGATTGAATATGGCAAATTCTTAGGCACAGGGAAGAAGGTGGGGGCCAGGAGGGTCATTCTCACTGATGGGTTCAGTGATTGATTCCACTACAGAACTGTATTTGCCCTTTACTTGGCTGTTTAACACAGAATAGCTATAATAGGTTCCCGATCCATTATTCCTCTTCCTCCTAGGGTCACTATGAAGTTGAAAGAAAATATAACCTTGGCTGTGATAAAATAAACTTTAACATTATCAGGTGTTTGGAAATTGGAAGGCGTCTGATTGCTTTATATAGGATACACACAAACACACACACACAAAGGGTTATAAGATAATCCTCTGTGCTGCCTCTGACAAATGGTTATTACCATTCAGTATTGGTTTTTTGCTCATGCAATAATGTGGTGTCATGCAAGTCCAGACAGCCTTGAAATTCTTCTTATTATACATAGCCTTCCAAAAACCACAAGCAATGATTCTGCTTTTTCGACCGTCATTAGCCGCGTTTTTTTAAAGATAGGTGGCTTAGAACAAAATTTGTTTTGAGAGAGCAAAGAATCACCTGAAGTGCAAGATGAAAATAAGTGTTTTAGCACAAGGCGGCCCCAAAATATTTTCAATAATTGGGAGAGACTTATGTTCCATTTCACTGTTTTATGTGTTACATAGTATAGAGCAAGTGCCACTGTAGTTAAGCGTTTGTCAGCATTTCCCTTGTAAATCCTGGTTTTCCAGAGGGCTGCTGTAACTTGCCAATTTCAAATCACACTGGGCTAACACTCACTATACACACTGTCAGCCCAGATGCAAATTTCTGTTGTTGTTATTACCAAAAATGAAATCAAGTGAAGCTGCTGGTTTTTAGTTCATGGCAAAAGATAATGGTTTGGAGGTGGAGGGGATGGGGGTTTTTTGTTCCTTTCTGTTGCTCCTGGTTGGGATTTTGTTGTTGCAATGGTCTGATTGAAATGGGTTTGTTTTGAAAGGGTTGTGAAAGGAAGTTAGCGTATGGAAGTTTTCATACACCCCAAAATATAAGCAATGCAGAGGGCTCAGGGAGACAAGAGGGCACCATTCTGATCTGGCACAACTTACTCCTGGTCAGGCATACAGTATTCAGGGGTACACCTACTGACCTCCATCTCAAGCTTTGGTTCTGCCTCGTAAAGGCCTTAACACGCTCATAAAGGTCCGTTCAGCAGCCGAATTCTGCAAGAAAACACAAAATCTGTTGATTCACATGGAGCGACTCCTGCAAAGCACAGAGAAAACTCTGGCCTCCTTCCCCCAGCCTTTGGGACAAACTTTTCAGGTTCCTGCAGGATCCCATAAACTCCGCTAGCTTGAACCATAAAGAAGGGGCCAAACCTCCCCCCTCAACATCCCCAAAACCTGCACCATCCCACAACAGGCACAGGAGAACACAGGATTTGGGGCTACAGTCCCAAATACCTTCTGCTTGAGAGCAGAAGGAGGGTTACCTTCTCCTGCCAGGCCTTGCTGGCCCCAGTTGGGCTCAGACCATGGGGCAAGGCAGGGGGAGGAGGAAGAAGAGGAGGAAGAAGAGAGGGAGGCTCAGCAGGCTCCAGGGCCCAGCTCTCCAAGAGGTCAGTTAGAGAGCTCAGCAGGCTGAGCACAAAGAGCCGCTCTCCTTCATGGACAGAGAGTTGGGGCCACGTGAGCCAGGAATGCTCACTAAATCAACAAGACTTTTTCTGTTTTACTGCTATTTCACTTCACTTTTAATTAACTAAAATTCCTTTTCAAACTTAAAAAAAAAATGCTAAGGCACTGCTTTCCCCTTATTGACTGAGTCTTTTACTATTTAACAACCTCTTGGTTTTGTTAGCTTCAGAAGGCTGTACCAAGATGCTTTTGCCTGCTTTCCTCTGAGAATGTAGCCCTCTGTCCCTGCAAGGCACACAGGCATGTAAATCCAGACTAAAAGTAGATTTACATCAGTCTAGTCCAACAGTATATTTTAAGAGTAAGTGGAGAAACAGGCCTAAGGTCAAAGGGTTGCACCGAGGAGCAGCGCGCTTCTAGATGCGTGCAAGTAAAGAAGTGGGGCATCCCTGGGTGAGCAGTTGTTACCAGCTCTAAACTAGAGAGGGTAAATGTGGCGATCCCACACTCCAGCTGCCTGGAGGAAGACAAATTAGAGAAAATGTTCACATCACTTAGCAGATATCCACAGGTCTTGTAGTACTTTTAAATCAGACCCTCAGCAGATGTGACTTGCAGTGCTGTCAGTTGTGGGGTTTCTCTCGTTACTGTTGGAGGTGTTAGGGTATGGCTTGTGATATTTTTGGTGCTCCGGACTGAGAGACTAAGCTCAGCAGAAGAGACTTGGACATTAGTAGTGTTATAGTAATTTATATCAAGTGAGGTTTCAGTCTGCTTACAGTAGCAGCTAAGTTAATTTTATAAGCCATTGCTCATGTACCTGCCCTCAAGATCTGCAGCAATCAGAGCTACTCCGTACACCACTACAGCATAGAAAACAAGGTCCATATTAATCATACACTGTTTTCCCCACCTGGAAAAATACTTAAGTAGATGCCACTTGAAAACAAAGGGGAAATTCCCTACCTACTTAGAGTCAGGCAAGAATGCCACTTTTCTTCCATATCCAAGCCCCAGATTTCTGTATATTGATACATTCCAACATAAAATTCAAGCTGTGAGATCAGAGGACCCCAGCTAAATGTAAAGACTTTCCACACAAAAGAGAAACTGGATTTGCCATCTATGTAAGACACAGAGCAGATAAAACCAATAATACCTTATCTGCTCCCACGACTTCCTGGCCAGGAGCAGCAGCAATATATATTAAGATATCAATGGGTTGTTTGTAGGATTAAGTAAGAAATAGCTGAAATCAGTCCTTGCTTTTATTTGAGTTTAATTCATCGATATCTGCGCGGTAACCACCTATAATAAACTAATAATAACAATAATAATAGAGCTGTGCACTTTTACAACATCTTCCATCAAAAGCTATATCTGCGTGCTTCATAAACATTACTCTTGCATTCATTCCTTCAATTCCTTCACTTTCTCCTCATCTTTATCTGTAGAATTTGCAGTAATACGATAGCACGGATAGCCTTACAAATAAACTAAGGCAAGATGTTATTTCAATGAACTACAGAAAGAGTGAAGTAAAATTATTTGAAAAATATGAGAGAAATTCAGTAGCTTGGGGATGGTGTATGTTCATTTTTCTAACATATTACGTGCTCAGTTAAGGATAAAAGAAAATCCATACATTCTGCTAGGTCGGCTGATATTTCTTGTGTTAAAGGAACATAAATCAACATACACCACTCAGCACATCTAGTTTCCGAGACAAAAAAATGAAGAAGAAAAATGTCAGCGAAGAAAGTTTGGAAAGATAAGGGATTTGTTTCATTACTACAGATAATATTTTCTAAAATCTCAGTCTTACTATCACACATTTCTCACGTAAATAAGTCACAGCACTGGAAGGGGTTGCAATCTGAGACTCTCTGGGACAGCAATGCTCTCTTTATCTATGGTTATATGGCAGCTAGTTCACTAAACACGATTACGAGACAAATAAGAATGTTAAAAAAATACTGCCACAGGTATTGTCTTCAGTGTCCTGAACCTACTTCAGAACAAGGAAAGAGGAGACTGTGTGCTCCAGGAAATTCATCCCTGGAAGCTTAGCCTGTCTCCAGGGAAAAACTTCCCGCGTGAATTACGTCCATGTGGAGGGCCAGCACAAAGCCCATATACCACTAAGACTGTGGTAATGACTCCTTCCATCTCAGTGCTTTAATTCAAAGTGAAAGGGAAACAAAATTAAAGGACAAGGAAAACACCTGAGAATGCACAAAATTAATGCAAGCAGGCAGATTTGGGAGAAAAATGCACAGTAAAGAGATGTTTTCTAAACGGAAAGTGCTGCTAAGCAGGAAAATCCCAATCTCCCACCAGTATCAGAGGCCTTACCCATCCTGCATTGCGTTAGGCTTGAATATTCTCTCCACGAAGGAGCTCACCCCTCTACGACTAAGTGGCCCTTTCCTTTGCTGGGCACTGCAACACCACCAACAAACTTGAATCCAGGCTTGAATTAAGCACGAGTGAAATGCTGGGAGAGGGATGGACAGCAGAGGGAAAAGGGGACAGGCAGTGAGCTCCAGTGGAGGACCAGGAGGAATAAGAGACCCATGGCCTGTGCCTCACCTTCTCCATCCACAAAATACAAGCAGTAGTATCTTCCTGCACTAAGTATATTGAGACAGGCTGTCCGTGTAAATGTTAAACTACTACCAGCTATTACCCCTTCAGTAATTTCATTCTGCCCTCCTCCTTCTCTCAGTATGACAGTGACTGTAGCACTAGCCCAGTAATTAGATATTCTCATGCCTCAAATTCCCTGGTATTTAATTTTTATATCATTCTCAGAACCTATCACATATTTGTTTTGATTTATTCAATATTGATCCTTTCTCTGACTTTCGAGCAGCTATCACCTTCCCCGCCTGTTCCCAGGGAATCTGCCAAGCCAGCAGTTTGTGATTTTGTCATAATACATGTGTTTCGTTCTCCGAGTGCCTGTCACAAGCTTCTGGATCTCACAAATGTTACATCCCCTCTTTTCATTCACACGTTCTGTATATTAAATGTTCCCAGAGATGGGCTTTTCTTCTGTGGAGAAGCAAGGCTTTCTGTATCAGTTTGCAGGGTATAAATCTAAACTTAGTTTAGTGGAGAAAGAGGAGCTTGATTTTTGCTGACTTTTAATAAATGCTCTCATACTGCTTTCTAAAATACATTATGTACATGAGAGGAAAGGAGAAAAAGAAAACTGAGGTGAACCTAAGGCAACATTTTCTGAAACATCTAGGTGACTTGGGCACATTTCACCTTGTTAGCATTCTGCTTGCTTGTGGTACAACTTACTCATGCACCTCCCTCACTTCAGAAAATCATATTGAGATATTCTAAACTACCTTCCCCAAATCTGTTCTTTGTTAGTTCTGTGGCTTGCAACTGCTGGTCTTCTCCAGCATGGCCATGACAAGCAGGCCACGTATCACCAGTCAAAGTACTGTCCAGTTGAGAGCTAGCCCTTTCCAAGGGAGAACAAGGCAAAGCCCATACCAGGCTATGTTTAGAGAAGCACAACCAGCAGACCAAGGGAAGTTTTCATTCCCCTCTATTCAGCTCCATCTGGAATCCCACCTCCGGTTTTGAAACCCCGCAACTCAAACAGGATGCTGAGAAACTGGAGAGGTCTCAGCAGAAGGCTGCCAAGATCATTACGGCTAAAGCACACAAGTGTTGAGGAAAGATTGAAGCAACTAGGCTTATTTAAGAAGGTGAAGAGGAGGCTGGGAAGGGAGGTCTCTAGTCAATATTTGAAGGGCAGTCACAAAGACAATGGAGCCGCTCTTCTTGGTAATGGCAGGCAGTAAAACAAGAAGTAATAACTGTGAGCTCTGGCTCAGGAGATTCAGAACACACATTAGGCAAAACTTGCTTACTAGAGGAGTAGCGCAAGAACAGGTTGCCCAAGAGCTGTTATCTCTGTCCATGGAGGATTTCAAGACTCCTTGAGAAAACGAAAAAAAAACCAGAGCTGACATTATCTGGCCAGTTAGTAATAGCTGTACAGTGAGCAGGATGCTGAACTAGACTACCTCCAGATGTCCCTTACAATTCATACTTCTATGGTCAAAAAGTGCTACAGAAGTTCAAAGGAACTTTTCCAAGGAGCCCTCTGAGAGCATGCACATGTATGCTCTAACAGAGTGAGATATCAAACAGGGCTTCCAATACAAACAACTTGTTGGATATTCTGCCATCAAAGTCAAGCTCCTGTGATCTCCACAGCAATTTGAGAGATGAAGTAGGGTAGAATATAGCAGTCTGAAAAAAGTAGTTCAAGTGTCGTTTACATTCAGGTTTTTAGTCTTATCTCCCCTAAAAATTCTTGTATCATTCAGGAAACCCCCAGCTCTCTGCAGAAGTGACTGCCAGCTTCATCCTAATTCTCCTCCAAGTTTTTTTTTCCTCCCAAACTGTTCAACCTGCTTGTGAAAGTTTTCTTTCTTTCTAATTCTACACGTGACATTGTTTGGCTTTTGCCTCTTTTCTCTCAGGAACATGTCATCCTCTGTAAGCCCAAGATCTGGCTCTTTATCTCAAGCCATTTCCACTCACATCAGCCTCAAAAATAATTGGTTAATTAGAGGCATATGCTTGGGTGCTGTGTCCATTTCAACAGTTTATGCTGTAGCATTCAGGGGAAGCAATGGTGGAACAATCTATCCTTTTCTATGGAGAGATATCTTTTGTTTGTTTTTTGTATAACCCCAGGCAGCTTACAAAGTAAAAGATGGGTTTGCACAGGGAAATTCAGAGATGGGGCAGACTTTCGCATGGATTCTTTTCAATAAACATTTCGCTGCATTACCATTTCTGCTATTACGTCCAGTGTCACCAGGGAACGGTTCAGCATAAACACCTCCTGAGGAACTGTTCCAGAGCCTAATGCCAACCTGAGACAGCTGCTGATGCTGAACAACATCATCAAGGGCCCACTGTCCCTTCCTGCCACTCCTCCTCCTTCACTACCAGTGAAAGAACTATGAAAAGACCAAGAGCTGGTGTACAGCCAACAAGAACTAAAGATCTTGCAGCTGGTTGTACCACCTGTGCCTTGTGAAATTCCAGCCAAAACAACGTCCCCTCCCTCCCCTCAGATAACCCCTTTATTAAAGAGAAGGGCATAACATTTGATAACTTCATAAGCGGGAGTGAGACGTGCACAGCAGCAGATACGGAAGGTAATTGCTCCCGCTATTGCTAGTGGCTGTGGACAAATGACCATCTTTTGGGGTGTGTAGGGCCACTCTGGGTGAGCTGTCTTGTACATTCAAATACACATGCAGTATGTAAGCCACATTGTGCCAGATATATATAGCTGTTCAGTGCCACCCTGCTGATCCCGTGCCAGGCCAGATCACGTGGCACTTTCTTTATTTGGGCTGGTTTGAGGGAGATGTACAGAATCCATGAGTGAAAGCACTGACACATGCTACTCTGACACAAAAGGAAGAATCCTTCACTTAGGGCCATAGAGCAAATCCAATGTTCTGGATTCCCCCATTAATATCAAAGGGCATTATATGTACGTAATCAGAGCACATTGTCTCAGGCCACGTTCCACCACACAGCTCTGAGAGGGGAATTTTGCTTAAAGAACGGGAGAAATGGGTCTATAGCCATTAACTGTTAACATTCTTCAAAGCGGCAATATACTGGGCCTATTTATCTTTTACTAGCAATTAATGTTTTGATTAATAATTTTTATTTTAACTGGACTAGAAATGGGAGGAGAGTACAGTTAAGATGCATCTTCACTCTATCTCATTCATGTACATGTTTCATTTGTGTGTTTTCACATGTAGCATGAGCTTATGTTTTTGTCCTGCTTGTTTCCATGCCATTGTTTAGATTCAATACTGATGGGTGCTAGAGAGAAAAAGACCCACCACATGATACAATGATGAAATTAGTTGTTGCGATGACAGTGCACACCCTGGTGACACTAACAAGAGAGGTGAGACCTTACTTTTCATGGACGCTTGGTCTAAAGAGAGTCTCCTGACGCCAGCAGTATCCCTGCCTTCAAACACAAAACTGACCAGCTCTGACTCTCTTCATTGAAGGGCAACAGCATTCATATACAGTGACTTATCACAAAAGATCAGCATTACAGCTTTTTAATCCAATTAAAACCATCTGGCATGAGGGTGATCCAGCTGGCAGCCCATGGCTCCATACCTAAGCTGTGGAATGGCAGCACCCATCCCACCACGGTTGCCTCAGTAGAGACCAAGAGCAGCTGCTAGAGTGGCACCTAAATCTGAGTGTCTCTGCTAAATCTGTGCCCAGCCGAGGGTTTCTAGATATCACTTGGAGGCAGGATTGCTGCCCAGGGCACAACTGGAGGCTGGGAGGTTGGGCATCTCCTCTGCCTGGCCCACAGCAGGGAAAGAGGGGCTGAGGGCAGAAACACCAGCTCCTCTACCCAAGAAGTTTGGATTTGCCCTACATGAAATAGCTGGAAATCTATCTGTTGTCTATTAGAAGCTGATCTCTTATTGAGGGTCACCCAGCGTTGTACTGGAAGCACTGGGAACATTTTTAAACGATCCTTCAAGACAAGAACTACTTGGCAGGAGGATTTAATTTTGCACACTTGGTTCTCTCCAGCAGTTTCTGCCACAGAACATGTACTCTTCCTTATTGACTCCACAGGGTGGTACTGAGAGGAAATACACCATGACCTTCATCACAGTAAGAAGTACCATTAATACAAGTCCTATTCTTTCTCTGCTTTCCTCACAGAGTTAAGTGAGGTGCAGGAATCATCAAATTAAATGGCTGGGTCAGCTTAATGTAATAAATCTATTAGTTCATATCATCATATATTTGATTTATACTACCCTAGACAATTACTAGCATGTCATTTCTTTGTTTAGGGATTTTTAATTTGAAAGTGTTCTAATCCTTAGTGTCAGCTGTTCCTGGTGGGTGATGACATATCTACTGTGAGTGAAACATTCTGATGACATATAGAGTGTAGGAATCAAATGTCATAAGCATAAATATTTAAGCAATAAGACATGACAGGTAGAGCATTTCTTGGCGATTATCACACACCTCGGGTGGTGTTATGATGAGGCATTTGTCCAAAGGCCAACTGACTTTAACACACTAAAAGTAGCATGATCGCCTAGAAATGTGCTGCTTGAAGTGTCTTACTGACATTTTTTCTTCTCCTGATGATTTCTTCATTTTCCAGTGGGAACCCCAAGGAATTACCATTTCCTTCCTCCAAGACAGGGAAATCATACACCTTAGAAAGATCTGAGCACCCAGAGCCACCTGAAAAGGCTGTCTGAGTGAAGATGGACCTAAGCCTTAACAAAAGACATGTGCTGCCTACATTCACAGCCCAAGTGTGGTATTGAAACAGCACATCTGGCATTTCCTACCGTAAGAAGTACTTTCTGAATCAAGCAGGCAGAGTCAACATGGCAATGACGAGCTGCGCAATTTCTTTAGCAACATTCAAGCTACAGACATCATCTGAGGAGAAAATACCATATCTTCTTCACTTAGAAGCTGCTTTCTATACTTAATTGCTCTGGTTAATAGCATCACCTTTTCTACAGACGATATGAGGATATACTGTGAAATACAGAGGGGTTGTGCTTGACTGAAAGTAGCATATAAAATACATACTTAATTTCAGAAGTTACGGCTTTAGCTCAATCCATCCAATACCGTCAAAAAGCCAAACTGACGTAAACCAGCCTAGCTCCACTACAAGCAACTAGACCAGTCATAGTTCTGGAGCTCTGGTTTCTCAGGCTGCAGGACTAGGTTCATTTCTGTCTGAACTGGATTATGTTAAAAAGAACATTATATAAAAAAAAACAAATGTTGTAAACCTTCACTGCCTGTAGTATTTTTTTTTTCCTGTTTGGTTGCTGTGTAAGAGAGAAAACATATGGAGGAGTTTCCTAATTTGGCCAGGTCTACACCATCCATGGTGATTTCTGCTGTAATCACAAAACCTCAGGTTTTTGCCTGTCGGCTGGGCTTAATATAAGTAGGTGGAAGAATATAGATATACATATCTAGTGCACCTCCCTGAGGAAAACTATGGGCCACATTCATGTTATAAGATTAGAGTTGCAAAGCCAATTTTAGGCATAAGTGACTCCCTCAGCAGCTCAGTTCCTTGTCAATGTGTGAGCAGATCCTGATTTTAATTTCACAGATTTCAAAATTGTGCTTAAATTTTGGTTTTGAATTGAAAGGGAAATCCCACATCCTTTTCTTTTTCCCCACCAACCAGAGAGCTCACTAAAATAATAAGGAACAGTGGCAGCAGCCGTGGCAGCATTTGCCAGCTCCAGCTGAGACACTGATGTTTCTATAGATGATTTTCAGGCTAGTGGTTAAGATGACCCCCATTTTTTGTGAAGAAAGAACCATTCTCTCTGGTCTGCCTGCAAGTCTCCCACTCTCCCTTCCTTGGTTGTAGTTCCACACCAGCTTCAGCACCATAGTTCGTGTTTGTAACCCAGCACTCCGAAAACATCAGTAGCGCTCAGCTGTAGTAGCCTTTAACATTCAAATCACAGGAAGGCCAACAGGACCATCTCATGCAACAAAGTAACAGAAAAATGCAGAGATGGAAAAGACACCAGCAAAGTTTTCTTTGTGATCATTGTTTAACACTGTAAGTAATTAAATATTAATGAAAGTATGCTACTTTCATTTTGTGAGCAATTTAATTCAATTAAAAATAAATGGATCTCCTTGGCTCAGTAGATATACTGATATTCAGCACTGCCCTTAACTTAGTTTCAACAGCATTTAACTCCAGCACAGCACAAAGTACAGCGGCTGAAACATAGCCCCCAGCTAACATCATTAACTCTTTAAGTCCCAGCGGCATGATTCTGTCACCCTGCGGAACCAACATGGCCTCTCCCAGGGAGTATTGGCTACGCTGTTTAACTTGCAGGAGCAGTAATTTATACCCAGTGTGTTAGTGAAGATAGCTTGCACTGGGGCACTGTTTTCTTGAAAGGAAGCCATTTCAGAAAGACTTAGCAGGCCTGCGTGGGTCTGAATCTACTAGCATGCCGTGATCTGGTTAAGTAATATATCTGGGAACTTCATGTTACATAATGTAGAACTATTCTTTTATTGCGCTGAAAGAGCTGTTTTAGGTTCCCTCTGAGCCCATAGGCCATGTCTTTCTGATAATAAGAGTGTTATCAATGCTTTAATATTGAACTCAAATCTCTGCGTGAGAGAGCATCTAAGAGCTATTACTCAGCGCTGAAAGCAAAACCCAACTGTTCTGAATGGGGAGGAAAATGCCAATCTGTTGACAAAAAAGTTAAACAGAGGTGAAATCTAAACTCTGGCCAACATTTTACAGCCTTAACGCATTGTTAACTTTTCATCTTATCTGTCAGGAATAGGAAACTAATGTTTAAAAACAATGTATTGCTTTTACGGACAAGGTCAGCATTTGTTAGATTTCAGGGTTATGCCGAGCATAGTCAGCCAGTGCTACACAGAAAGAATTGCTCCAGCACCCACAGGCTGAGGTCTTCTAAAAGTTAAAATTTACAAACCAGTTTCATTCCCATTTTTTCCATGCAGCCAACAGGAGCTCTGCTCTGACTTTTTTGTTCGGCCTCTGTTTTCACATGTGATAGTGCTAGCAGTGGCTGGAGGTTAACATCTTTCAAAAGGTGCTGCTGAACAAACCCGGAGTCAAAGAAGCAGTTGCTGCATTTTGCTTTTGGGGGACTCAGGCTGAGGGTCACTCCGTTCTCTTCCACGGGAGAAGTCCAGACTGGCGTGCCTGCCCCTTGGACAATGCCGGGCTTTGTTCAAGAAGCAAAGCATCCTTGCTCAGCCATGCAGTTCCCAAGGAGCTGCGTAGGTAAGATAATACAGGGGAACTGGAACAGAGAGTCATTCTCTGAGAGAGAGAGAGACAGAGATCTTGTTTGGAAAATGCAGCTCAAGGATGTTTTCCCTGTATGCTTTCAGATGAAATAATCCTGCCTTGTACACTCAGAAAGCATTTGATCCATGGGACAACTGTATGGCCTAGCAGCTCATGCTGTCATTAGGAACAATCCGCGTGCAATGTCCACTGTGCAGCAAACAGGCCGGCAAGAGAAAAAGAAATGAGTTTCATACCCAACAAAAGAGCTTCCAAAACACGTGCTGCGCATGCTGCCACAATCATGAATTTGCTTTCCTGACAGATACAGCCCCTCTCTTTCCTTAGCAGCAAACATTCAGCTGGGCAAGACTTGTAAGACTTTTTGTGCAAGTAGTAAAACACACCATGAATGATAGTGAATATTTGTGGAAGTCCTAATAACAGAAAGGCATTTTTTATCATTCACACTGAAGAAAAAAAAAAAACTTATTTGTCATATTATTAGGAATATTCATGGGTTATATGCAGATAAGCAAAATACCATTCAGTGAAAAAAAGGCAATACAGTATGACTTAGGTCATCTATCACGCAGAAGAGCTTATAAACTGCAAACACTCAAAACCAGCCAGCTTTTGAACAAGTTGTAGTCCCAACTTTGCTTACAAAAAATAATACTTAAATACAATCATAAAAGCCAAACAACAACAGCACAAAAGGTCTCATTTCATCAGCTAAAGGAGTTGGGGTGAATTATTTGACCAGCTCTAGGTGAGGTATGTTTTGTACCTTCTGCCCCATGTGCTTGGAGACTTCCCAGCTTGTTTTAATCTCTCTAAGCAAATGAGAGCCCTCAAGGCTCATTAGGGCCATTCACACAGTTCTTAACTGCAAAAAATTAGATCTAAAAAAATGAATAAATAAACAAACTGATGTGAGGTATGAATGGGAAGTCATGTTTAAAATCAATTTCCAGGTCTGCTACCGACAGGGACCTCCCTAGGGCTACTTCAAAGAAATAGCCATGGGGAGAAAAAGATAGGAAAATTGAAAAAAAAATAAGAAAAAGAAATATGGTGAAAAAATGATAAGAGTTAAGACTAGGGCTCACAATAAATCAGAGATACCAGATTCTGTAACAAAACATAAATACAGTTCAGAGAGAAGGGAACCTCATGACTAAAGGACATGCAATTCAGTCTTGGCTTTCCGAGGGTGGCCATTTTTCCAATCTTCTGCTCATTATTTGTAAAATAGAGGTACTATCACCTTCTTTTTCCTTCAAGTTATTGATTCTGTTTCTCTAAGTGTGGGATATCTCTTATTGTGGATTTGCACTACTCCCATGGTTATTAAGGGAGAGAGACAGGGAGTCTTGTTATGTGGGACTAGAGGAGCATTTACAATCACATTGATCTCCCAGACATGCAGGTGCAGCTACTCATGGCCAGCCAGTTCCTGCCATCCATATACACATGTTCCTTTGAATGGCAGCTTGCACCTACCCATCCACCCCAAAATAACATCCATCTGATTAGCATAGCACCTGGACCATCCACATTTTCCAGTGCTGAACCACTTCTTGGAAAGTAGGCCCTGCTTTCTAGAAAGGAGAGGGAAAAATGGATACTGCAATAGAGGCTATAAATTGCCAAGTGGCCAATTCAACTGATGCATGTGAAAGAAGAGTATCTTCCCCTCACATTTCTTCTCAGATGCTGTGGTTCTGTCAGCAGAAAAAGTGTTCATTCTTAGCCCAAAGCAGGTTTCAACCTGTCCTGTTGCATGTTTCCTTCCAAGAACATTGCCTCTGTCTGTGCCCCTGTCCTCTGTAGACTTGTATCACTATCAAAGTTTGACCCTCTGCATTGCCTCAGTACTGACGCTTTCCCAGATTCACCAGCATAGGCGCCAGACAGTAGACACCAGCCAGTACTCTAATAAAAGTTTTGGTTTTCCAGCATTCCTTTTCTTCAGTGATAGCATTGCCCATTTCTTCTGCTTACCTTAGCAAGGCTCACACAGCATGTCCATTGATGAACTACCTATTTCTAATCTTCTTTATTGCCACAATAGGAAGGATAGAAAAGGAAGCTTTTCAACCACCCTTCATGGCTTTATCAGCCCAGCAAGAACAAGTTGTTCCAAAAGCAGAAGTTTAAACTGATCCCTTTACACCTCGGAAGGCAGAACTGAAGACTGACTGAGAAGGAAGCATTTTGTGGCCAATGGCACCACAGCTGATGGCACCACAGCTGAGGTTCTCAGCTGCAGCATTCTCAGATGCACAATCAGCTTCAGCTGAATCAACAGGAATCAGGCATGCAAACCTAAATGAAAAGTCAGTCTTGCATCCATAGTGTGCACTGTGCATTGCACCCAAGATATATATTTCTGAGCAAGATAAAAGTTACAGTAGACTTTTAAATTACAATCCCATCAAGCAGAGTCAAATAACTGAAGAACATTTGCTTGAGACATTCAATAATTCAAGTTTATACTCAAGTATTCTCCAGGGCCTCAAAATGCAGGGTAAGCATCAGAAGCACTTTCTTGAGACTTCATCCCATCTTCAATGGTGTACTTAAAAAAGAATCACAAATTTCCAATAGCATGTGAATAATAGGATACAAATATAGTAACATTGTTCAGCATTAACTATTAAACATGGCCTGCAGCTGTACCACCTGGGGCTCTGATCTTGACAGCTCTCACAAGTTACAGAACACTTGACTCCATCCAGAACTTGGACAAAAAGCCTCTAAGGAAAATATAAACGCTACAGAAAAGATTTTTGCAATTCAGGAGAAAATGACATAAGGAGTTTCTAGCGGTTGCAGGGTGTTGTAACCGATGGCCTTTGTCGGCTCCTCCACTGCTCGGGGCAAGGGTGTTAGCTGCCACTTCCCTCCTCAGTTATGACTTCCCGCTTCTCTAAATTCCCCTGTGCGATTTCCACGACACCAAAAGGTCCAATGCTAAATTATCAGGTACTGTGGCTGTATGATCTCCAACAGTTGCTGCTTTTCACTCCAAAGGTGACTGCATTTCCACAGTGGGTAAACCACTTTCTACAGATGTAAAGTCTATGGTAAATTGCCTGGGATCCTTTGAGATGACACATGCATAAACCGGTACTTATACTACCAGAGCTCAAATGACAGTGAAGTAAAGACGGTAAAACCAAAAATCTCTGCTTTTTTGTCACCTTCTTTCTGCCCCTTTCACAGCAAAGCCACAACTTCAACACACCTGCAGGGTTAGACATTCAGCTTCACCTTCACATAATCTGACAACTGGAAGTGGTTTTCCCTCCAAACGGTCCCTTCAAAAGCTTTTGAGCTTCAGGTCTGTTCCCTAAAAGAGTTTACAGTGGGAGAGGTGACACTCACACCCCTTCCCTCGTTGACAGTGACTGCATTCTTTCCCCTGCTTCCCTTACCGGAGCTCGCGGTGAAAACTCACTGCGACTGCTCTAAGGAAATTCTGTTATGTGCTGACATTTGCCAGGTGACAACAAGGTCAGGTCAGGTGTTCGATACCCAGGTCTTTGCATATAATTATCAGGTAGCATTACAGGTAGCTGAAGTTCAGCAAATTTCAAGGGGTTATGATGAAGCAGCTCTCTTACTTGTCTTAGTTTTTTTTCTCAGTAAGATTTTTAAAGGGGCAAACAGAATTTTATTCCTAATCCTATGCTTCTCCTGGTCAAACTCGGGGGTTACTTTTTTTGCAACTAAGGAAATGGGAATAAGCAATGAGCGGGTTTGTGAGCCCAGAAAGGTGATAGTCACGAATATCTCAGAGTGGTAAAATATTCTATGAGGTTTTGATATTTGCCACCAGATTTCTTCTCTGATGTTAGCAGATCAATCCCCGTTCTCCAAATCTTCTTAAAACCTCAAACGAGCGCTGCTTTCAACTCTTGAAAGAAAAAGCTATCCACTTTCTGTTTTCTCTTCTATGTCCAGAGAACAGCCCAACAGAAGCTTCTTAAATCAACGACAAGCTTCACTTGGGATTAGAGTATCAGCCTGTGGATCTGACCAGATCGGAGTTAAATTACATTTCAAAACAACATTTTAAATACTACAGTCACCGTCTCTGAGTCTGTTTTGCACGGATTTCGGTCTGTTTGGTTTTCTTTCAAGCTCAAAACCTTGCCGTCGCTGCAAAGTTGCCGTCTTAAGTGCAAATCTAATCTAAATATTTCCCAACAGAGGGAAGAAAAAGGAAAAAAAAAAAAAAACAAAAACAAACACAAACTTTCTAAACGCCGTTGGAAGCTTTGCGGGCTCCGCCGCCGCGCTCTGCGCTCCCCGGCCGGGTGCCGGGCGCGGAAACCAGAGGCTCACTGACACCCAGCGGCTGCCGCGCGAAACGCACCGCACCGCACCGCGCCGACCCGCACCGCGCCGCACCGCCCCGTGCCGTCCCGCTCCGCCCGGCCCCGGCCCCGCTGGGGCGGCCCGGGAAGAGGCGCGGCGGCTGGCCCGGCGGCCGCAGCTTTGCGGCGGCTTCGGAAGGGCCGCTCCTGCGGGCGGGGGCCGGAGGGCAGCGGCCCGGGAGGGGCGGGTCGCTGCGGGCGGCGCTGCGAGGAGAGCAGGGGGGTGCCCTGCGGTGTAAGGGGAAGGGGTTTTTCTTCATCCTAGGGACCTCTGCTATTGCTCTCCGTGCCACCGCAATGGGAAGAGTTCCTGGAAGGCACTGGGCGGCCGTCTCTCCCTAGGCAATGAACCAGGTGCTTTTCCAAACCAGCATCTTGTATTGAGTCCAACAGTAAAAACCAATCAGCCTTTCATGCTCAACAAGAACAAAAAAATATATATACACCCCACCCCCATCCCCAAGCACATTCCAATATTTTCCTTCCTACAATCTTTATTTTAAAAGGGCTTGCTGCCCCAGCGAGAAGCAGCCTTTTCAATACACACAAATGACATACATCAGTTACCCACACTACAGAGGCACACACGCTGCAGCTGTAGAGACGCTGTGCTTCTAATCACCCAGCTATGCATGCCCGTGATTACGAGGGCTCAGGTATTTGGGGGGAAACAGTCCTCGATCATCCGAGAAAAAAGTAATTGTAGGAATTGAAAGAAGGGGTAAGAAACACACAAGAGGCAGAGGCCAAGAGAAGAAAAAATATTTGAAAGTAAAACAAATGTTCTACCTCCATCTCCCTGATTACTATAAAAATGAGGCAAAATAGTTGTATGGAGAAGACAGATGAAGTAGCCACAGAAGCTGAGTATCCAGTGCCTTAAAAGAAGCCAGTGTAAACGGGCCTTAGCCTTCAGTGTCAAACATCTGAGCTGCCCCGTTGAATTTGCTTAAGCTCTGAGGATGTCCCAATTAATGGAGCATGTCTGTCTCCACACCAGCCAAAAAAAAAAGGCAACAGACTCCTGGAGCGGTGGGAGCGGATGCCCAACCGAGCACATCTCCAGCAAAGACAAAAGGCATCTCCAGAGTGAAGATGGGTGTAACTGTGTTTGCGTCCAAGAGCAGCAGCCTGTCTTTGCACGGTGCAGATAGCTCACAGCAGCAGTACGCGAGAGCTTTGCTTCTTTTGACACCGGCACTCTTGCCATGCTCAGCACCACAGTTTCTGAATGCTTCCCAAACATTAAAGGAACAGTGAAAAAATAATTTCTCCACACAAACTCTTAGTTCTGTCCTACAAATTTTGCAGTCTGTATTTTTTTACTGGACCAGTACGAGGAGGAATTTCCTATCTTACTTTAGACTTGGGAGCATTAGGTAGAAAAGATGCACTTTTCATCTTGCCTGCAGTTTGTACATACAAGACAAACACCAGCAGTGTGGGGTGCTGGTTTGAAAAACAGTTTTATGATCCTGACTTGCAACAGGTCTGCAGCCATTTAAGTCTCTTCAGTTGTCCACATGCCGGGCACCCTGCAGTTGCTACACAGAGCACACTGCAGTGTCCTTAGAGTAAATGGAGATTCCCCGTTAGCAGCTGGAGGTGCAAGGCATCTGAGACAGGGCCGGGCTGGTCCAAGACAGCCCAAAAGACAGCAGAAACAAGCTCTGCTCACTGTGTGCATTTGATTTCCTTGCATGGGTTTTTGGCTTATCTTCAGATGTTACTGTCAACTTTTGCAGTCGTAAAGGCAGGAGGTTTGTTCCTCCCACAAGATCTGGAGTGACAGCCCCATGTGTGACACTAACCTTTTGACATAAAATTGCTTCAGTCTCTCTTCAAGTGAGTATCCCAGCAGCATAAGACAATCTGGAGACAGTGCAACCCAGAACTTTTGACAGACAAATCATTTAAAAAATGTGGGATGTGGCCCTAAATCAAAAAAGAATGAATTATTTGGTCTTTTTTTTCTGTGTGTGTGGAGAAAATAATTCCCTTGTTCTCTTCTTTAGCAATTTGCATTTGAATAGGTGGATCTGTTCTTTACATTACTTTTGAGAGCCTGCATTTCCCAAATTCCTATTATACCACTGGGCTTTCAACGACAGGAGGGAAGCCAAAACATTTCCATCTAATGCAAACATGGATTACTGGAAGGATGTTCTCATTGTTTAAAAATGCACTGGGAGCAAGAGCCAGGTTTGCTAGCACCTTTTCTGCAAGCCATTGCTTCCTTGGCTTGCTGCATGTAGAGAAAGAAAATCTCACCAAAAGGAAAGGGCAGAAGTTCCTGGAACGCCACAGCCTGCAAAGAGAGCTGAGGAAAGTGCTACCGGGCAGGCAAGCATGCCCACAGCTGCTGCAAGGAGGGTTAGCACACTGTCTCGCAGTAAAATCAAGCGCACTGATGGCTGGAGGCCCTTTCCCATCAGTCTCTAGTTAGTCAGCATCCTGTCTGTATCTGCAGAAGGCCATCTCCAAGACACAATATCCAGTGCAAGGAGGGAAGATATTTAATACCTCATATGTTAGCGGAGCTGAGATTTCAGTCGCTACTACCCCCAGGCAAATCCAAGTTTCCAAATGTTCCAGGTGTGGTTCCAGGAGGCATCTTTGGTTCCAGGAGGCGTATGCAGTTCCAGAAAGCAGATCTCTGTGTTAGTAAAACCAGTGTCCAAAGTGCTTCTTCCTTAGAGTCTAGATGGAAACTTCATGTCAACCCGAACCGATCTTCCAGCCAATGGATGCAACTAAGTCCTGAGAAGTACTGATGAGCTGAATGTTCTCATTGTGTGTGTGCGTATCTATTTATATATGTACGTATAATATATATACATATGTATAAATAAAAATATATTGCCTCCACTTGTCCCTCCCTCTGTTCCCAAAAGTTTGGAGAATCTGGGGAGGTAGTCAAACACAAAGTGAGAAATCTCAGAGCATGCTGCTGATGCTTCATCTCTGTAGAACTCATTACATGCCAGTTGCTCTACTTATGGTGGATTGGGAAGGGGATCTATTAGAGAGAAAAAGTACAGAGTAGAGTTAAGAAACATTCGTTTTTCCTTCTAACTGCTGTCCTTTTATCTGCTCTTCTCATGTTTCTGGGCTTTTATTTTTCTTCTTCCTTCTCCTTCATCCTGTGAAAGTGGCACTGAATGCTGATGAGATAATAAATGGACCAATCCCAGGCAATCATTTTCAGGTAATTAGTTCAGTTACTGAACTTCTAAGAGTAATTTTTTTTCAGCTGCCCAGCCAGAAAACTTGGGCGGTTAGCTACCCCATCACTGCTGAGCAATCTTTGGGGAAGGGGCACTCAGAAGTACAAGTACTTGAGTTCCTGGATACACTATGCAATCTCTAATTAAGCCTAGCCCTGGCCTAGATATTTAGTATTTTATTTACCTTTTACGAAATTCCTTAGCTGTGCCAAAAGCCAAACATCACATCCTAGTAGGACCAAATCTGGGACTTGTTGTAACCTTCTGTGCACAATCACACCCAAGATCACAGATTGGTTCAAAACCATTGGAACAGCACTACTTTCGGGAACTTGGGGGAGTTGCCCTTCTTCTGTTTCATAATAAGCATTTCAAAATTTCCCTTGGAAGGGAAGTTTGGAGAGGGAAATCATGGCATTCGGTTTAATGAACCTGACAGGAAAGCTTCCAGCTTTCCCCTTTCCCAGGATGTTCAGCCTCCTCACGCCCTGTCAAAGCCCAGGGTGCCTGCGCACGCAGGGCTCCCAGCCACCAGCCAGAAGCGGGGTTTTCGTGAGCACTGAGCTTTCGTAACCCCCAGCCCCGTGACGAGGAGCCCATAGGCCCTAGGGCTGTTGATCCTGATGCAGGCTGCCTTAGAGCTGCGGGCCTCGAGGGCTCCAACTCCATAGCGCTCCAAATGATGGAGAAGCCCTGGATCCGTGGACACTGGAAGACCACCAGGTGAAGCAAGCGAAAGCCTTCCTGGCAGGCAGGCAGGCTTCCAGGGGGACCTTTGCCTGTGTTTTGCTGGCGGGTCCCCAGACCTGCCTAGTTCCAAGAAACACTCTGACTCCAACAATTTGGCATTTTATGACAAAGATCTCTTCCATCTGAGAATTCCTGCCTGGCCCTGGTGTACCCTTACAGCTTCAGGGCTGACCTCTGATAAACTGAGGGGAGATTTGGGCTTTTGGATATATAATTAGCTTCTTCGTGGCAGAACACGTGATAATTAGGTCTGCGGCTGGGAAGAGGAAGTTGTGTGTGGGCGAATTATGGGGGCTTTGTGCCCTCCCCTCTGATGCTGGTCAGCATCAAACTCAGAACATAGGATTAAATAAACCAACCGTCTGTCTGCTTTGGTATTGGCAATTCATATTTGATACTCATTAGATTCAAAAATAAGGTCAGGCATCCTGGAAACACACGGAATTTAGCAGGCACCTTCATGAAGCAGCAAAGGAAAGACGCAGCCACATTTCTTCCTCCACATAGATCATCTTCAGGAAGTTTTGTTTTAAATCTTCGTTTTACAGCCCCACTCTTTTTTTTTTTTGTCCTTTTTCTTCTCTTAAAGTCACCTTGGGTGACAGATGTCACCAGGCCTCAAAAGAGCCGCTTGGATAAATCGGTAAAACATATTCATGAACTAGTACGTGCCAGTATATCCCGCTTTTCTTTTTATCCGTTCTAACAATACCAAATTCCTCATCCCCGAGACTCACATAAAGCCCGCGACAGAGGGTTCACATTCAAACTCCAATCAGCAATTCACAAACTAACACAGAATGATCTAGCTGATTTCACTAGGGACCTCCATATGGTGGTGAAATTTATTCTGAGCCATGTTTAGGTTCTGTAGTTGTGGGCACCATACACAAACCCTGAGAGAAACTGCAATTTTTAAAGCTGAGCTGGGAATTTACTAATACAGCTCCTACTGAAAAGAAATGGATGCTGTTTGCCCTCAATATCTCAGTCATCCTAGAAGTCAGACTGAGTCCTGTAGCCTGCATGTTTATTTCTCAACCAAAAGAAGGATAATCTCTTTCAGCCTTTTGAGTCTTCAACAATTTCCCAAGGTGTACTTTTTCAGACAGTGCTTTTGCTGTTATATCCTGGAGGTGGACCTATCTTCTCCAGTTGTAATATTTTTAACCTATAAATTGTTCAGTTGGATTCAATTTTCGAAAAGCTATAACTGGGAATTCATATTCCCCAACTCTTTGAAACATGCAACAAATACACGTTCTTAAAGTATGGTATAGGTGTGAAGCTTGTGTGGCTTGTCTTCAAAAGAAAATTACACTCCAGATATATCCTATTTTTTCTCCCTACAGTTGAAAACTGCATTGATTTTTTTCTTTCGTTTTTGCCTGTTTAAGTAGAGGTTTGGAGTTGTTTTTTTCTGTATTTTTCCCTTCAGACAGCATATTTTCCTGATGGAACTCCCCTCCCCCCAATACACAATGTGCTTTTCTGATTTACCAGCTCTAGCATTTTCTCAACAATCATGTGAGCAAAAGCAAGGACTGAATATTTTTAGACACTAGAACTAAGCAGATGGCGAAGGATGCAGAAGATCAATAACTCTAGTTTTTAATAAAGTTTACAGCTCTTCTTATTTCAGTGTATTTCAAAATGCAACAAGAAGAATATAAAACTTCATACAATGAAATGGGAGAAAACTGCACTGGCCTGGGTGCCTTGTATGAGAACATTTTTCACACCGTTCTTTGAAAGCAAGCCATGTACTTGCTCCAGCTTGAATTGTGAACTCTCCCTTTGTTAATTTAATTGTACTCATGTTGCTGTTTGGTAAAAGGTCTTGGACAGATGTGTGCTCATCTGACATTCTTCCAAGCATGTCTGCATGGTCAAACTTGAAAGGTTTTTTGGGAGCTGAAAGTCATCCCATCAGGAACCAGAAACAACACCATCTGCTTTAGGTTACTAAGCAAAGCACACTTCAAGAGTAGCCATCTCCCTCCTTCTGGGCTCAAGCTTCCATACTCCCTTGGGCTTTTCCTGAGGAGCAGGTGCCCTTCAGAGGTGCAGAGGAAGGGGAAACAATAAAAAAAGTTCTGGCCCCGACACAGTTTTCACTACCACTTTGGGAACCTGAGGGCTTAACTGAAAATAGGGTGGAATCAGGCAGTTGCTCAAACGCTGGTGGCACAGCACTGGAAATGGGTTCTCCTGGCCCACAGGAGAAACCAGTGCCTTATTTTGTGACCTTGAGTGAGTACCTCCATCCTTCTGCATCTTGACTTTCCAGCTGCAAAACAGGGCACCACAACCTCATTTCTGTACCTACTTTCTCTATGCAAACGGCAAGGCTGGCAGAGTGGGCACTGCTCATTGACCCTGCAACATGTGGAAAGGTGTGTTGTTACTAGCCTGCAAGCATTACGTAGAATCAGGAAAGCCAGTCACCAGACCAGTAACCAACAGAGAGGAGACAAACAAAATTCCCCCAAAGACATTAAGACAGAGTTCACTTCAGCGAGTGCATTCCCAGACACTGCCTGACGGGGTGTGGGGCTACAGAGCAGGCACATCTGCCCCCTCAGCAGTATCTGCTGCAGGCCTGGCGTGAGCAGCTAAATGCTAGAGACAAAAAGGCCGGTAGGCAAGCAGATCCTGCTGTAGCTCTTCATCCACGGCTGCTGACCTTTTCAGCCCCGCAGCTTCTGTTTGTTAATAGGAATGCCCACACCATGCTGACAAGGAGGAACCGACCGGGAGCATTTCCCAGAACTTGGAATGGAGCAGTCCCTAAAACCAGGGAATGAGGATGGGGCCAAAGAACACCAAACATTTTGGTGCTTTGTTTTCAACAGACATAAGGCAGCTGAGGTTTACATGATATTTTTAGGGCTTGCAACATCCTCAAGGTCTTTGTGCTTGGTACCAGCAAGGGGAGCATCACACACAGCTTCCATGTTGCATTCAGTAACTGCTGGGGGCCTGGAGAGGCTGGGACCAGTGAGGCTCCTCACCTGCACAGGAGGTCAGGAGGAGGCATGTGGGGCAGGGTGGCGATGCTCTTCCCACACCCACTTTAAAGAGTTGCTGCGGGGTTTCCAACCTCCAGCCAGATCCTTGCCACCCAAAAGGGGGGCCGCTAAGTGTCTCGGTGCCATCTCTAGCAGCTGTCCCTTCCACCCGAGCAGTGTGGAACTGCTGGCCTTGGACCCAGGCCAGCGTCTACGTATGGAGGCTGTTCCCTCCTCCAACCTTCTGGACCTTAGGCAAAAGAGCTACTAAATGAGCCATGGTGACACCAATACTGCAATCAATTTGTTAATAAGCATCAGAGACAGACTCTGCTGCTGGGAGAAGGAGGAGAGGAAAAAGGAGATCATTATTTTTAATTTAAATAAATCAATATATTAATAGGGGAAAGGATGGAACCCGCACAAAGGTGGTGGAAGGGGGAAGCCAAATAGGTACAGCTCTATTTTTTTTTTGGGGGGGGGGGGGTGGACATATAGCTTGTTGTTAGCTTGGGTTTAAAAAAACTAAAATAATTTAATATAAAAAGAGTAGGAGTAGACAATTATAAAAGTCCAGTAATAGCAAATAACTAATTATACATGTCTGAGACTCAGAGGCATGCCTAGCTCTTTTCTTTCTTTAAAACAAATTAAAGAAAAAGGAAAGCTTGGTTCCCAGGAGGGCTTATTTAAGGCCTCTCATCTCTAATACACATCTAAAGGGACAGGGAAAATATCTTTTATCACTTAAATCTCCCTGAAATTTAAAACCAGCTGGGAATTTTTTTATGTGGATATGATTCATTAAGTTCATATCATTCCAAAGAAACCTTCCTGCCGGTTTATCTTTGCCACTGCAGTCATCTCTCCAGAAAAGCACAGTTTCCTGAATGTTGTCAACCTGGACAGCTCAATTTTTGGCTGAAAGTTAGATTTCATTCGGAAACTATGGAACTGGCCCCACATTTTTCTTTTCAGGGAACTGGTACGTGCAAATCATTCTCGAAATCAACTTTTTCCCCTCTGTTGAGACAATAGGAAAATCCTGCACCACTGTACCGCTTCCAGCCATTAGCCTTCTCAGTGAGGTGGGATGGTTTTATTTTCGCAATACATTTCAATATTTATGCATTGTACTTGGAGGTTTAGCGTTGTTGATCAAATATAAGTAGAAGAGCTCTGAAGGCTCGGCTCTGAGAGCTGGCTCAGAGAGCAGCTGCATCCAGCTTCCGCTGGGATCAAATGCAGTAAGTTTGTATTTCAGCAATCTTTAGAGCCGCTCTACGGTGCAGTGATGTACGAGCTGATAAATAGAGGGCTGTGGCGGGGTTAATATCCTGGTATAATGTGCAGCCGCTGAAACGCTCTGAGCAACACTCCGTGGAGTTTTAGCAGGGAGGAAAATGTATGTTTTACATAATGAGCTCCTCCACATATAGTGCCACAAAAGTTACTAGGGAGACGGTCAGTCTTAAGCGCAACGAAAAACAAAGGGAAGTTCACGTGGCAAGATTGCTCCTTGCCGGCTCCGTCTCGCAGCCGATGCGGAGGGTGGGGAGGCACTTCCAAGGGCGACAGTTTGAAAAGCGGAGCTCAGCCGGGGCACCCGGGTGGTGGGGAGCGAGAAGCTTTGGGAAGAGGTCAGGCAGAGGGCAGGGTGGATCGAGTTCAGGGGCGGCTGTGGAAGAAAGGACGCGCGGCCCCGACAGATGCTGGTCGCGTTGTTCGGCGTGCTGTCGGAGGGCACGTGAGTGCCATGGTGATGGGTGCGCTCTGACGTCCCGAATAAAGGAGCCCCGAGATGGGGGGGCTCCAGCGAGGGGGAAAGGCGCCGTATCCCAGTCTGCGTGAGCACTTCAAATCAGACTGCACCTAGCACTTGTGAAATTAAAAATGACTGCAAGAGAGCGCATCGGAGAAAGCAACCCCGAACTCCCTGAATTCATCCCAGGGTAGAAGAGTTTTCACCCCGGGATTTTTCTTTTTTCTTGTCCATTAAGCAAACGCAGCTCTGCCTTTTGAACAGCTCTGCAGGACATGGCTGAGAGTGGGAAACTGCCCTTGGACTCCCCATTTTGAACGCTTCTTTCCCCACGCAGGTACCTGGGCATGTCCAGCTTTCATGTTTCCCTGGGTGAAAGCATCGTTTTTCCTGTTTCCTGTTTTGCCCTGGAGAACCTCACAACTTCCCTGTATTTTAGTTCTACTTACTACTCGAAGACTTACAGTTATATTTCCAAGGTTCAGAAAATTCAACTCATGCAAATATTGTCTGTTAGTAAAGGCTATATAATCTGGTTTATATATAGACGCAGTCCTTATATTTAAATTAGGGCTTTTACCACATTTCCAAAATCCTCACAGACCTCCACTACCTTGAACACAGTGAAAATGGTTAAAAATATCAGCTCCTCTCACCAAATTCCTGTGGGAGTATCAGATCTAAACTTGATTATTAGACTAAAACCCTGCTTTTCAGTTCAACCCAATTTAGCAGTCGGGATCCTCTGGTTACAATTTGAAGCTATCATCAGCATCTAGGGGCCAGACTTGTACAGGAATCACCAGCAAAAAGCTCATGCCGCAGATTTACTTTGGCTTTGCAGCTCCTAAATGCGATAGAGCTCTCTGCCGATCTCTAAATGCAGCCAGTAACATAAGGTAGCAACCTTCCCTAAACGTTCATAAATTGTTAGATTTTAAAAGCCTAGCAAAACAAGAAAAATTCTCCTGGTAGGATAGTTCTCAAATTAAAAAATCTCTTTACTTATTCAACAATGGATTTTGCTTTAGGACCTCACGTCATCACAAGCACAGTTTTACCAGTGGGCAATATTTTGCTGCTGCCTTCAGACCAGCGATTAGAACATCTAACAGATAGTCCAGACAATCGCCAATTTATCTGCAGAAAGGGAATTTGCATTTCTCTTTAGATACTTTATGTTAAAGATATACAATACCTTGCCATAATTATCACTAAACAAACAAATTATAATCCTGAGGTCTTCAGAGCAGTGACCTTCCATTTTTATAGTACACCTGCACAAAAGCTTTTAAGCTGTTTAAAATGTTTTGAGCCTCTTGTTCAGAGCTTTTGACTATTCCTATGATATAATTATCAAATGGTTACATACGTATAATATACAATGTATAATTAATATACACACTAATACTATATATGCACCAAAATATACCTGCTAAATATTAAATTATATATTGTATTTTATGTTTTATCCCTTATATTATATATCTTAAATTATATGTCATATATTGTACATCTCATAATTTTATTTTTGTTTTAAATACACATATAAACCCAGCATTTCACATGTCTCCACACAGGATCAGACATGTACATATATGCACCTGTGTGTATTGTGCATACATACATCAGCCATGTGCTATTAATGCATAACAATATTTGAGACTGCTGGGTTTTAAGCATATGGTTTAGAGGAATTTCCTTACCACTTTTTCAGTAATTACATAAATAAAATAGATTATGAAAGTCTACATTGGTATCAGGTGCTTTCTGTTAAGAAAAGTACCATGAAAGAAGTATTAGTAGCTGAACCTAATTATTGGTGATGAAAGTCATTTCATTTCAAACATCCTATTAACTAAAATCCATACATAGAAATTATTGGCTGCTTGCACCAATCCCCATTACAAAAACCGGTGAAATCCCTTTGCAAAAAAGGAGAAGACTACAGCTTAAACCCTAAGTACTTCGATAAAAATATAAGATCAGTTTCATCCCAAAGTACAAATCCCACTCTCTATCTAAAACTGCCTGACCCTAAAATATATTCAGAGCTTGTTCTAATCACAAGAGATGTATTCTGAATAGGACAGCCCTCTATCATCTGCTAAGTCTCTTTAAGTCATCGTTTTCACTGTATCTGAAAAATTAATTCCTTTTCAGAAATAGTCTCATCTTCTAGTAAAAGAAAAAAAAAAAGCTTTTTTGATGTAGAGTGACAGGATTATGAAGTGACCCTTCAGGTCAGAAGGAGACTTTTCCTTTTCTCATCAAGGAAATCAATTTCTAAGTCCAAGTCTCTTAAAATAATATATTCTTGTGGCACGCATACAGCTTTTTTTGATCTGCTATGAAAAGAATAAGAGGTAAAGAGGATCAGGGGTGGCGATGGAATATTATAATCTGCCACACTCACACATCAGCCTTTCACTAAGTAATTCCAGATAAATTGAGGATTTACATATTTAAGATTAAATGGGGAAAAAGTAGCGATGCATAAATAGAAGAATACAAGGATACAATTTAGGGAAGTTAACTCTTAAAAACTTAATGTTACTTGATGTTTGATACCCTTCCCCTGTCCCATACCATCTTTTTTAAAGTACCTAATGTTTATTAGGAAATAACCAGGATAATCTCTTTTAGATCAACCGAGCACAAACACAGATGCCTTAGGGTTTCTCTCCTCCACCCCTCCCACCTTCACTACTGAAAAAATACCAATTACCATGACAAGAAACAGTTAAATGCCTCCAAAGACACATACACACAGCAGATGGAAAACAGGAGGAAACCAGCTGGAAGTGTGTTTCCCTTAGAACTGTTTTTAACAGCCTGTGCACAAATAATGTCTCACTAATACGCAGATAAAAATAAAACATAAATATTTAAAAGGTGACTGGTCAAAGCAACAAGATGGCATTCGATATGGGAACTTTCCCTTTTCTATTCGCTTCTGTGTCCCTACTCCAGGTAACAGTTCAGAGACATCCTGGAGCAGGTCTCTGATTCAGGGAACGTAACTTTAACGTGAAAGCCCTGGTAACGGCCCTAACCTTTTGGTACTGCTATTTGTAAGGCACATGGGCTTGCCTTGTTTTTCATTACTCACCTGTTCAGCCTTTGCTTTTATGTTGAGTTTCCTGTGCAGAGGGCTTCCCGATGGTGTCTGCGAGCCCACCTGGCCCAGCTGAGCTCCAGGGGCAGTTGTTCACACCAGCACAAGACAAGGCCAACCCTTTACAAAATTCCTTCTGCTCTTGGGTGCTCAACCAGAAGCATTTTAAAGGAACTCTTTTTCCAGAAAACACTAAGCACTTTCTGATAATCAGGATATTTTTAAGATGTCTGACATAGTAATTGGAGATCCCCATAATCCATGTTTACCACCAAACGTCTTGGCCCACCCTCCACCCCCGCTGCGACTCCACACAGCATCCACGCTCCATTTGTACCCCTGTGGCTTTGCCATTAGGGAAAGCAAAATCAGTGGAGATGAGGAGAGATGGAAATGCTCATGATCCTTTCTAGCTGCAGCAATGCAAGTGAGGGCAGGAGAAAACACACGCACTGCTTGTAAGAAATAAGAGGAACTTCCAGCACTGTAACCAGGGCAAAGGCAGCTGCAGCGGAGAGCAGAGACGGGAAGCCTACAGTTCTTCCCTAGGATTCCCCAAGCCAGAAGGACTTCTGATATACCCTGCTTGTCCTGTCTTTGATCTTAAGAACTGTATTATCAGCCAGAACAATTTTAAGCAGTGTAGATGGGTTAGCATCACTTATTTAGATCCCTTCATTTACAGTCCCTTCTCCACTGAGTCTCATTAGGCAGCCCTGTCACACTCACCAGGAATTCGGCAAAGCAGGTCCTTAGCTGGTGTTCATTGGTCTAAGTCCATTCACTTCAAAGAAGCTGCTCTAACTTACAGTGCCCAGAAATTTGACCCAGTTTCACTTCTCTGCATAATGTGGTCTCTTGATGGAGGAACAGATGTATTCTTTCTGCTCTGGGTCTGAAGCTTTAAGTCATTGCACACATTTTGGGTATCCAAGAAATCTAGATAATTTTTTTAGCAAATAAATCCTGAACATGGTGACTTACTCCAATGAAAGAAATTGGAAGCTGCAGAACATAATGCAGAAAAGTAACAGTATATCACGCTGGTCCACCCAAAGCCAGATAAAAAAAGAAAATCCTCTCATGAGACATCTATATGACAGGTGAAGGCAGGTGAGCACATAAGCACCTGGAGGAATCTTGGTCTGAATGACATGAGGCCATGAAACTTGCTCTCTAGACAACTGGTTAAACAAGTCATCAAGGGTGATTTGGCCCAAATAACTCTTTACTGATTTGGACCAGTAAAAGATGTTTGCATGTAGTCTGATGACTCAAGGTAAAATACAAGAATGCTATTTTATTTAAATTTTTTTTTGTCAATTATTTTTTACAGCTTTTTTCAAAAGCATTCAGAACTGAGAGATGTGGGTGAGCCCTGGCCAACACCACTCTCTGTTTAGATACAGCCCTAGCCTGGTTGTAGAGGGCATCTGTAGCACAGGCAGTAGCAGCCAAGGCAGTGGGAGGTAAGGAAGGAGGACAAGTAATTGCTGGTCTGTGAGGCAAAGATGGAGAGAGAATGGTCTCGCTCAGGTGGCGTCATGAAGGTCAGCAGCTAAGGATGAGAACTTCTCAGAAGCTTTTCCTGTTAAAATTCTGGCAGCACATCACTTGGCTTTACCAGAATATTAAACATAATTTTAAAGTTGTTTTTTAGTGCTCAATTTCCTTGTTAAAAGTCTACAGAAAAAGAAAGATCTGTTTCCTGTGATGTTTCTTTCCCTCCATGAATGAACTATACTTTTGCCTGTTTTTATTTTTGTACTGCCATATTTATACCTAACACCTTCAAACACATATTATTTTAGAGATCTGATACCATCTAGTGTTATTGCTGGCTTTTCACATCTTACACTTATCAAGTAACCACAGTCAGCAACATGTCAGAGTTCATCACTGCATCACGTCAGCAGTAAAATAAAACCTGCTTCCCACCCAATATCTATATTTACACACCCCACAGGTGGGTGGTGAAATTTACAGTTCAGCTAGGAAATTTACTCTCCTTTAATCTCTGGAAATTAGTTTATCTGTATGTATATGTATCACTATCATCTAGTACCTCGCCACTGATTTATTTCAGCCTCTGTAGCAAATAGGCTCAGATTACTAATAACAAATAAACACATGTATTTACAAACAGCCTATATATAATTTTGGGCACACTAAGGTCAGGGGTACCTTTACTTCGAAGCAAGCAATGTTTCACTCCGTTTTTCAGTGAATTAGACGAGCTTTTAATTTGCAAATAGTAGTGACTGGTGCAAAGTCTTCCTAAATATTCACAGTTACTAAAAGCTGATGCTGCCCAGGGCGGAGAGGCTTATATGATTTCATACTAACAGAGGACAAGATCAACAAGAAAAGTCAGTGTCTGCTGGGCAACATAGTGTGCTCATCTGTTAGGGCACAATGAGCTTTAAAACACAAAGTGTTCCTGAACTGAAAACATGCAGAAATACAGTATATTCATAAAGGTAAAAAAGAAAGAAAGGAACAGTGTGGCTAGTATTATAAAAGATGGAGGATTAGTATCCATGGAGATTCCTTTCTTTTCTTTATTCACCCAATATGTACAGGACAATTGGTGATTTCTCAACAACATCCCAACACTGCCTTAATCTGGACAGACAGCAAACACCTCTGTAGCTAAAAGGGTAATTTGGACTCCATGTCCCTTAGCTCAAGGCCTCTCTTCTTGTGTAATTGGGATGGATGTCAGTTGTGATAGTAGTTTCTGCAGCAGGGCACTTGCCTACTTTGGAAGTAGACTGGTTACCATCAATACTTTCAAGTCACTCCACAACAGTGATCTACAGGAGGTTCATATTTATTGCTGCCCCTTGTGAACAATTTACTACCTCCAAAGGAAATTATTCTTTATCAATTGTTTCATTGGAATCAGGGGGAGGGGAGTTTATTATGTTGTAGCTTTGTGGAACATAAAATTACAATATTTTTCAGCGTTGTGTTTCACTTGCTTGCTTATGCCTGCAGGCAGTGGGTACTAAATGCTTTTACATGCTAAAGGTGGAGTTTTCTGTGATGCTTACCCATGCTAAATGCCTGGGGCTAGGAAACAGATACCTGTCTTTTAGGAGCACTCTTCCAGGCAGCCCTTTTTATTATACAGGTCATGTGAGTGAGATCAGCTTAGAGGGAAATGCCCTTCTGTGCCTCTAGTAAGGAGACAAAGAACAAGGAAAAGAGGGAGAAAGCCTATCTAGACAGGACTGCCTCCAAAAAAATGAGGTGTTGGCATATGAACATTAATAAATTTTGATATTGGATAAACAATTCAGCAGGTTGGAAGAGTTGCCTCATGCCTCTGTTTCTTTCAAGATATATGGTTAATTTATAAAACAGCCACTAAAAGTCAGCACGTTCCGTATGTGACTCTCCATGCTTAGAACAAAACTGTGTTGAACAAGGAGTTAGCTGAAGCGCGCCAGCTACACTGCATCTCCCCAGAGCAGACCTGGCCATTTCCTTCAGATATTGCTACAAGTCGATCAACAGCTTAACCAAAATGGTAGGGTGATCAGTGCACTCTACAGCCCACTCAGATGTGGCCACATTGGTTGTGAGGGCAGGCATGATGGAGAACTTAAACTAAACTAACATGCTACTAGCTTTAGGGAGTTCAGCTCCCAGGAGCTCCAAAGCGGCTGGATCCAGCAGACAGGTTGTCCCAAGGCAGGGGGAAAGACATTTTTGGATATGCCTGTATCCATCATAAAGCTGGTAGTCCACCTTGGACACCCCATCCAGAGGCACACAAGTATGCAGTGGTACTACTTACTTCAGGGATCTTTAAGGGTTTACTCAAGCCAGTTACACTACCGCAACACAGAGGTTACAAAGACAAGAAAATGTCGATAACAGAGAGGGACAGTCACAGCCTCAGGGCTAACTGCTAATGAAAATTAGCTATGCATGTCCCTATGCATATTATCTAAGAACTGAATAACACTAGTATGTATGATTTGACCCCAAATGTATTTAGTCTTCCACTCCTCTCCTAGTTTTCCCTCTGTTATTCCAGTTATGCATTTTTAGTCTGTATGTTGTACATATCTCTGGCTATTCTCATTCTATTTCTCCCAGTGCACATGCAGCAGCTCTGCTGGAAAGTTTTCAAGAGGTAGACTGTCTGAAAATAGCCTGTTTTTTTTTTCTATAGTAACATTTTTCAAGGGCTAAGAACTGGCTTGAATATCATTTTCTCATGACAACTCTTATTTTGAAACACTGTTTTTTCAAAGAAAAAAGGAAAAAGCAGCTGGTTCACACTCTTTGAAGCAAAACTAACTAAAATATCTCATATCTTTTGTTCTACTTAAATGTTTCATTTTCATTTATATGACGATAGGACTTGGAGCAGCCCCTCTCCTTTGACCTGACATTAGATATTTTTCAAAGTGACATCTGTTCTGGCTGAAGTCTTGAAGAATTCCAAACCACAAAGTTCTCATGCAAACACAGAATTTTGATGTCACCAGCATGTACAGCAACAAACATACGTATAACAGTATTTTGACAACAGCGGTTCAGTCTACCTCAGCTGACATCCCAAAGTCAACAACATACGAACATTTCCTCCACTCTTGTAGTACATGGGTTTTTCAGCAACAACTACTTTCTATGTTTAAATTGTGAAAGGTTCCTTGGTGGACTGCAGTTTCAGAAGGTGTGTAAAAGCCCCTCTCAATTTGTACTGATACAGCTTGGGTGCCTTTTATTTTTAACAAAGAAAGCTCTTGAAGTATGCTTACTTTTACTGCTGTTACTATATTAGCAGCTGAAATTTGATTATCCCTTTGAGATTCATCCTGTCACCTATGGTTATCTGAAATGCTGTTCTCAATTCATTATACACAGAAATAAAGATACAAATCCAGTCCTACAGTCTCATTTTATATGACAGCTCTCAGTCTTGTGGGAGATGCGTACCACCAAACTGTATTTATTATAAATCTATATTAAATGCCTGTCCTATATGAGTATGTGGATTAGAAAACATGTTTCCTGAACATGTCTACAAATACACAGTCCAATCCATATTCCTTGCCCTAATACAGATCTAATAAAAATGTACACAAAATTCTTAAGGGTTTTCTGCCTTTCAATTTCCCCCCCTCAGGTGCTTCCTTCCCGAGGGACTGGTTGTTTTAAAAACAAATCCAACTGTGAGTCTTGTTTTTCCTAGAAAATCTCCAGATAAGCACAAGTTGAAATCACTTTTGTTTTCATCAAAGCTATTTCTTTATATCTTTGACATTGGTTTTGTTCTTTTAAATTAAAGGGGGAATCTGTAAATCTCTGAAACTGCACCTCTGTCTGGGAAAGGCCATGGTTTAAGGCAAAGCTTATAGCTCTGGAGTTGAACACGCAGGCTCCCAGCTCACACCACATGTAAAGGACTTTCCAACCCACTGCATTAACGTCTCATTTCTCTGGGCATAGGTGTGGCCACTGGAACAGTCTGGTGATGTCATGTCATAGGTTGTGTGGACAGGGTCAAGCACGGAAAAAGGAAAATGTGCCATTTTCCATCACTTCCCACCACTTCCAAATTTAGAAGTCAGGAAAGGTCTGTGGAAAAAAAGCATTACCTCCCACAACACACCTTGACTCTCTTCTATCATTAGACCATCACAGTTACAGTAACATTACTGTTACAGGCTTAGAAGCAACAAGAGTTTAATTACCCAGATCTTCAGCAAGGGAATCATCTGGGTTGTTGCAGTGCATTCAGAAAGACCTGCTTTAAATTAATTTGAGCAATATGCAGCATTCCCTGCGAAAGGCACACTGCTTTGTTGAATTGATGCAGACCCCTTCTCTCTAAGGTAAGAAATGCATTTGCACGTGCGGACAGAACCCACGTGAAAGCCCAGAGTTGCTCAGGGCTTTCTTGACATGTTTGCATAATCGTGGTTTTTCAGACCAAAAGCGGAAGGTAAACTTCATTCATGCCTGACCTGCTGGCCTTCACAGCTGGAGCATGTTGGGAATGACTTCTGGCACCGAAAAGGTTAATTGTCTCCTGCTGTGAGGTAGGAGTCTAGAAAAGGATACCACATTTGGTGGGAATTATAGTAAATGAGGTTTTCTTTATAGCACTGCTCATTCTCAACATGTTGAAAGGGCATTAGTTCACAGTCACTTTCTCTGGAATTATCAAATCTGCTCAGGAAGCCTTCATTAGGATATTAAACAAGACTTAATAAGTGAAAGTGATTTGCATTGCTGATAATCGTGCGCATTAATCAAGCAAGCTTCTGTCTCTCCCTCTGCAATATGTTTCATGTTCCATTGTAAAGCCTCTTTAATTCTGTAGGGCTTCTTAAAAGGGAAACGTTACATTTAGAAAGCCATTTTAAAAATGATTTACTTAGCAAAGATCACTATAAATAATGTTCAACTGACTCCTCAGCTTTAACCATCAATATAATTAATACTGAGGGGTTTGTATCAGGGATATGGACCAGATGTGTTCCCATTTATCAGATATAGATTGCACTTACTCTAATAAACGTGTTTTCATTCTGTGTAACTTCTGAAACCAAATAACTGCATGTGGTACTTTAATCTGAAGTCACAGTTTTAGGCTAAGGCATTTATTTCTCATGCCATGGGGGACCATGCGAGCTTTCACTACATCATCCCACACGCCAGAGTCACATCCGCAGTTCTTAATGAAATTGTGTGGCAAATATCTCTTGCTGTTCAGTAATTCCACGGTAACTTTGTGTCACCTAGTCTTAGGGGGTGATGCCACTTCATTAGAGCACAGCCATCTAGCACGGTGTAATTAGTACCTTACACTGCTCCAGCATCTTCCTTCCCAGGATCCCACAATGTGTGTAAACAGGCTTAATTTTCAGAACACCCCACAAGACAAGCCTTTTGCACATAGACAAACCGACACTCAGGGAATAAGTGTTTTTGCCTACACCAGCAAATCCTTGAGAAAACAGAATTAGACCCTGAAAAAGTCTTACTCTGATGCCCTTGTGCTAGCCTGCACTATGCCAGTGTTGGCTGCCCCCTCTAACATGACCCCACAAACACCAGGAGAGTTCTGCACGCTCACAAGTGCCACCTGGATACTCCATAGCCATGGGAATAATTTTAACAAGAAAAATGGTATCAGTATTACTGTTCCTCACCAAACATCTCACCAAGTATAGCCTTAAGGAAAATCTCGTCACAAGAATCAGCAGCCATTGTGAAAAATGTGGCAAAACGAAAGCTTAATTATTGTTTATAGTGCATCAGGAAGGCCTGTGGCTAAGGTCTGTAAATATAGAAAAGTGACCAACACTGTAGTCTAAGTAAGGAATAGTATTCCTGTCAGGATGAAGAAAAGAAGCACAGCATCTAAACAAGATCACCCATGGGGGTGACCTCTTATCCACCAAGATAAGTGAGAGCAAGGAGGTGCTCAAGCATTTATTTAGGTAGCTATGTCAGAGCCTGAGAAACTAGGATCGTGTTAGGCTACTTGTAACGCATAAATGCTTCTGTTTCTGAATCAGAGAGGGAGGTGGGAATTACTGGCGGGAGTGCAAGGTCCACTTTTTCTGCAGGTCTGATGATTTAGTTCACTCCCTGGGAGGAGCAGCCATTGTTTCTCATTACTTGCTGCATGGACTTTTTGCAGTTGTCCTTACTGCATTTCATGCTATTCACATCCTCCCAAGACCTGAAAACATCATTTAAGAAACCACCACTAAAATTAAGATCGTGAGAGTATTTATTGCTTTTCAGAAAATGCTGTTTGCTGGAGATCTTGTTTGCATTCACTCAGGCTAAGCACACAGCTTAAATGGAGCTAAAGGGATGATGTTTCTATAAAGCTGTGGAGACTCAATTCATTCTAAAGGCCTGAAACATGAATTATGTGCCCTGCTTCACTACCTTCATGGTTCAGTAAGCTGCTATAGATCAGATGGAACCATTTATTTAAAGAGAGAATGGTGTTATTCCCTGCTTACTGCTGGTTTCCTTTTATTTGTGTCTATATCTGTGTTTATGTGTGGTGTTTTCCACATATCAGGTGTTAAGCGTCATGGGTCTATCTGAACAGTTTTCTTTGTTTTCTAGAGTATATTTGAGAAGATCAACATCCCGTAATTCTCTTCTGTTTTCAGTATCGTCTTATGGTTGGACCATTCATGTGGGTGAGAAACTGTGCATCTAAGCTTCAAAGTCAGTTACATGGATTCACTCTGATGATAACCAAACAGGAAAAATATTTCAGTGTCCACTAATAAGAGCACAAATGGACCTATATTTTATCCTAACCGCTGTATAAAAGTTTTCAATTTTCAAAACAGGAGCATAAAGTTTAAGCTCCCAAATCAATGCTTTGATGTTTAAGTGGATTTGGCCATTTATTTTTCAAGCATGTTGGGAGTTGCACTGAAGGTCAGTGCAGCAGGCTTGCCTGAGCATGGTCCATTACCCTCTGCAGCAGCAGCAAACATGGAACAAAGGGACCCCTTCATTATCACACACAAGGAAAACGTTGGCAGAGACTGAAAGAAGGTAATGAGTATATCTACAGTGAACAAATATAGTGCCGTACGAAGATACCCAAACTACCTCTAATTGACAAAATGAGGTTTCTCTACATGGCATTGCACTATGCCACGTAAACATAGCCTAAACCTGTGTTTATGGTGGTACATTCCAGGGACTTCTGGGTAAAGTTAGATTTAGGGTCAAGACCCCCTCCATCTAGCTCTGACAACCAGAAGACAGGAGATAATGCTAATGACATCCCTCTATTCTGAATTATTGTTGCCAACAGTATCAGTCTTAAAGCTCCTGCTCCTGGGATCATACGATTTGCTGAGAATCTCTACTCTCATTTAATAATAAAAAGGTAATTTCCATCAATGATGCAGAAGAAAGCTTGGAAGCATGACCAGAATGTGTCCTAAAGCCTCTTCTCTCCTGCCAAAAAATCCCTCAGAGGTAATAAAAGGAGCCTAAAAGGTATTATTTTTAATCTTCCAATATTTAAGTCAATGACATAATTCTCTGTACTGCAGCATCTTATGATATTTGAGCACTCAGGAGTATTAATAATGCAGCCTAAAACAGATATTTGTGAAAAGACAGCACTAAGTAGCATAGGGAGGAGGCACATGAGGCCTTCAAAATAGCATAGCAGGTCTGGGAAGGGAGGGAGGGGGAATGGACACACACGCTGTATCAGGACGGCTAAATAAAACAGGCCCTAGATGTTTCTCCATTCAGAGGCCAAGTGGAACGAAATGGCTGGTGCCTGTATACATCAATTTGCTTTCCTCCAAAACAGCGTGGCTGCGTTCAAATTAGTCTCTGGCTAATGTGGGGGAACCATGGCACTGTCCAGGAGAGTGCTAGTGGCTGTCAGCTAACACCGTGCCAAGAAGCCTGCTGGGAACTGAACAACATTGATAGTCACATACGAGTGCTCAAGCCCATGCCCAGCCCCATTTTATCTACCACTGTGAGCTCCTGGTATACTAAGAAGGGAGAGTTGCAAAGCTGCAGACTGGGGTAGCAGGGGAACGGGGTAGATGCCGAAGCCCTGACCCAGCGGCAGGCATGAGGGGGGCTGCGGGATGATGGAAAGGGATGAGAGAAGCACAGAGGGAGTGAGTGTCCGGCAGGTGGGAAAAGGAAAGCTTGAGGAGCCAGAAAGCAGCAAAATGTGCAACTCTCTTAACACTAAACTGGAATGACTTCCTGAACAGAAAAGTGTAATTGCCCTTTTCTTTTTGTTATAAATCATTACTACATAGCTTCAGTTTCTCACCACCTCTGTATCTCAGCACTTGTAGAAGCTTCCTGCCAGCTAGACTGGCATATTACCTTAAAAGAATTCTATATCAAGTTTTAATTTAATCTTTATGTCATATTCAAAAATCAAGCAAGCTGATACCAACCAACTGCTTTCAAGGAAAAAGAAAGAAACCCTACAAACTCACAACAACTCATCTATGATGAGATTGTTGATCTAGGCTTCACTGGAGCAAATGCGGTTACATAAGGCATGCACATATAATTTTTCAGACTGCTAAAATTCATTGGTAATATTGGTGTCAAATACAGTTCTGTATGATTTTAAAATGGAAGAATATGTTCCAATACAGCGCCTGACTCTACCTCCATTGCCTCTGACTGAGCTTTTCACTCCTGGAGGAAAAGATCATGCATTAGAGACAAATACTTACTCCAGTATTTGGATGTGAAATTTCTGGGCAGGCTCATCTCACGACCTGAGGCCAAGTCTAGGAAAATTTTTTTACAACCATACAGCACAAACACAGAGGGATCTAGTCACAAACATTTTTATTTAGTGGAAAAAAGTAAAGCAGAAAGCTCTGGCCTTGAGACACAGGAGAAAGCAAGGAAGTCGACTGAGCTAACATAATCAAAGCACTGAGACTCTGCCAGAAGCCCTGGACATCACCTGTTTTTAACTGTGTGGGCCAGAAGGTCAGATATAAACTGCAATAATTGCTTTCAGAAATTATAACAAGCATTCGGCAGTACTGACACAGACTTCTCACAGAACATGAGTCTGATTCTGTTGATCATGATGTGGAAATAGTAAGAGGAAACCCTTTCAAGGTTTTGTGCAAGCATTGCCATGGATTCTCCCAGCCACAAGCTTTCCCACTGCTATGCATTAATTGATTGCTAATCTCTGTTTGGTGGCCCAGTTGCAATGGGATCCTCTCTCACAAATTGACTTCTCCCAGAAACCTCACTCCTCTCCCCAGAGGCACCTTCTGAACCCTACAGTAGACAATAGCTCACTGGTAATTTCTATAATGATGTGCCACTGGTACTAAGATACTTGCCTTCTTGCTGGAAGCACTTGGATAACCTGTCAGTGTCTGTTATGTTACCATGTCATATTATATTTTATGTGACACTGCCTACAGGGCTGCATATATGGAGTTTCATGAGAGCCTTTCCAGTGGTCATGGGGGGTGTTTGGAGCAATAATATTTTTTACAACTTCTGGGGTAATTCAAAACACTTTTGGATTTAAAATAATAAAACTGACCTCAAACAGAGACTTTGCTGTTGGCCTGATGTATGGTACAAAAGGACAAGAAATGTGCCTGCTGTCCTTCACAGTGAACTATCACAAGGATCCAGAAGCCACATAAAATTGGATTCTGGCAGAGTGATCAACTCATTCATACTCATCTTTCCTGTCATTTGCCTTGTGATCTGCTTAGCAATGTCCTCTTACATCCTAAATGTACAGGTCTTTGTTTTTTGCAACAGTATTACCACTTTCACATGCTGCAAACTCTGTGTTGGTGGTGAAAAGTACTCAAGGAAGAGAAAAACACAGATTAACCCATCAATATAAATTAGCACACAACTGAAGTAACTTAATAGCAATAAGACTTCATCATAATGGCAGTAAATTGAAGGAGAATCACTGTAATCAGTTCTTCAAAGCATGATTTATGGTACCCTAGTACAATAGCAACTGCATCTTTCTTCCTCTTGGAGATGGACTATGTACAGAGAGGAAGAGAGAAGATGAGGGAGGAAGGAAGGAAGGAAGAACAATTGATGTTGCTGGCTTTATATTTTGATATACCAGTGTGACACATCTTGTTCAGGGAAAACCGAAATACCAGTAAAGACTAGACAGGAATTGCCAAGATTGTGGGAAGCCAGAGTCTGAACTGCTTTCACACCTAATAAAAAATTTCAAGACCTTTTATAGATTGGTATTATTTTATCCACATTTATAAGAAAGCTAATCACTGTTATATCCTTAGGAGGCGAGGATAACCTAGAGTACATTGAGGCTGAAAAATGCCTGTGAGGGTAACAGAGCCAAGGATCGAACCAAGGGGCTATAAATCCCAAATCTGGGAAGTTCCGTCTGAACATGAAGAAGAACTTCTTCCCTCTGAGGGTGACGGAGCACTGGAACAGGCTGCCCAGGGAGGTTGTGGAGTCTCCTTCTCTGGAGATATTCAAGACCCGCCTGGACAAGGTCCTGTGCAGCCTGCTCTAGGTGACCCTGCTTTGGCAGGAGGGTTGGACTAGATGACCCACAGAGGTCCCTTCCAACCCCTACTACTCTGTGTGATTCTGTGTGAAATCCTAACTAACAAATAGTTAACACTTCCCCTTATATATGAAGAAGGATGATTCTTCTTGGTTATGTTACCCTTTGGGGCTACATAACCTCTTACTGGCCAAGAAATCAGTTGTTCAAGCTCCAAGCGAATTAACAGGTTCCAGGATGGCACATTGCAATGAAAAGTGGAGATCCCACATTCATTTGTCTGCAATACTCCCCACCTTTGAAAAAAAATGCTCATTTAAAATATGATTTTACTACAAAAGCAACAGAAAAGACTCTTTTCTTAAATGAAGTTATAAAATGATTTTTACCGCATCCTTCCGCATCTCCTTTTTCTACGATCAGAACGACAGGAACCAGATGCTAAGCCAGAGAGGACATTGTTCCACCTGCAACATCTGGCTCTTTGGCAAGCCATACGGGAAGCTTCAAAGTTGCATCTCTGCCTCTCACATGGTAAGGCTGCTGGTAGATTGCTTTATCTTCCTGGATGTAATTTTCCTTTGATTCACCTATAATTCTGAGGAACTGATGCATTTGTATCCATTTTGAATAAGGTTCTGTACAAATGCCACGTTTGATCTCTAGGCAGATCCTTTTATTTCCTTTTATATGTTCTTTACTTTAATTCATGCACTAGCTTTACTGCTGCTCAGCTACATCGTGGCTGACACTTGCACACAAGCCACATCCTTTTTTCCCCACATGAAGTTAAATATCCAGGCTCTCAGCCATGCAAAACCAAGTAGAAATTAAAATACATTTCTTAGCATTTCTCCTTGCTGCAGTGAGGCATTTTTAGAGGGGAGGCAGCCTCCTGCTACTTGCTAACATTCCTGAATCATTCCTTTCCTCGATTCCTCAGTCCTCTTCTACCAGATTTTTTCCAACTCTGTTTCTTGTGAGCATTAAATCAAACAAGTTAAACTTTAAAGTAACTTTCAGATGAACCAGAAAAAGCAAGATGACTGTAAGTTAAGACTGGGCACCACTCTCCTCAGAACCAGCTGGTCTAGCCAGGTAACAATTAATTTCAGCTGTTTCTAAATACTTTGATGTCTGAGTATCAAGAAGCATTTGTCCCTACAAAATAGTGAGATAACCAAGATAGCGGAGAACTACACAAAAAAATGTATAGCACAACAACATTCTGGCTGGGCTCTCTAGAGGGTGCTGTGAAACACTGTTAATTAATAGGGAAGGAGTAATAATTCATTAGCATTCATTCATTTAGGATTTAAATCCTGATTAGACATGTATCCTGCCCTACAGCTATCAGTATCTTTTTTCTCTGTACTGGAATCTGTAACAGGGAACATGGTTCACACCTTCATTCTGCTATTCCCTTCCTCTACCTGCATCAGCCATCAGACTGAAATCTATTTTCCTAATTACCGTGTCCCTGCTCTGAGGTAGGTAACATGCAGACCATCTTAATGTGGGATAAGGTGAAGCCTAAAAAAATTATTTTTTTCTTAAAGAGTAATTTTTTTTTCAGGTGTTGTAGCTGGGGCCAACCAAAATCCAGCAGCTACTTCAAAACAACATAACCCTTGGCAGCAGGGTAAGTCATTAGTCCACAGAAAGCAATGAGTACTTTCCAGGATGTGGCTCAGAAGTACTTGCCTCATCTATTTGCTTTAAGCACACCGGGTCAGGCTCTGTCTCATGGTGGATGGATACAGACCTACTTCTCAGCAAGTAAATCCCAAGGGAGAGAGAATTGCAGTTTTGCCTATGTCTAAGTACCAAGCTCAAGGATAAATGCCTTGCAACCTACAGACAAATTCATAACAAGTAAAATTAGTGGAGATGAAATGAATGAGGATTACACCAGTGTCACTGGCAGAAACAGGACCCACTGCATTCCAGCTTCCCAAAAATCAGCAGGAGTAAAGGAAGCCTACGTTTTTCTGAATTTAAGTTTATTTGAAAATACGGGCAGAAAAGTATCCAAAACTTGTTTTGCCTTTCTGAGTTTTAATGATAATTCCACTCTGAGTCAGAAAAGATGTATGTTCTCCAACCTTTAGAAATCTGTTTACATGAAAGTTTCTAGGCATGGCTGTTACATTTGGTAACGCAGGAAGCTGCAAGTGGGGTTAAGTCCCAGTTCTCCTAGGTACGTACAAACTCAAGGTAAGAGATGGTCTGTCATGCAAAGGACTAACAATAAAAATAGAAAAGGCATACAGAAAGTGGCAATGGGAAGAGAAGCATAGAGGTGAAGTGACTTAATAAGGTTACATAGCAGAGCTAAGAGTAGAATACAACTCTACTCATGCCTTCTTAAGTACCCACTAGGAGAGGCCATAAACATCCTTCAGTGCTTCCAGGCAGAACCCCGGATTTGTCACCCTTGATTGGATGCCTTCACTTGGTCTTTCTGAAAAACAAAAAAGTCCTTGGACTGTACTTCACAGTGTTGCCACAGTAGTTTACAATTATAAATGGCCACAGGTGAGTTTGAGCTCGTTTATTATTTTTATTTTATCTGTTTTGCACATTGATGTAGTTGTTTGTATAGGAATATAAGTATATGTGGGGTTTGACTTGTTTCTCCTGCAATCTGTACAGACCACATTTTGCAGTCTGAAAATATGGCATCCATGGTTCATCATCTCTGTTATGAGGCAGCCACACACCGTTTGTGGAGAGGGCACTTTGTCAGTATTGTTTGCTTGACTCAAGAAGAATATAAGAACCAAATATGATCTGAGAGTGATAGCCTCCATGGAAGTCTAGACATCCTTTCCTCTCTTAGCAGTGCAGAAGCCCAGAAGCCAACCAGAGGTGCAGCACCTCCAGCCTTCTCAGACTGACAGTAAAGAAGAACCTAACTGCACTCACTTCACACAACAGCGTACAGTGAAAGGGAAGGCATGGGTGTCTCTGGTTGTCAAAACCTCATGGAAGAGTTAAAGCCATGCTGATTGTAAGCCTAGAAGCGAACAGATAAATGCTATTGATTTAACGTGTACTTTTGCGAAGCAGAGGGAAATCACTCATAGCTCCAGGGGATACTGGAGATCAAGGATTCTCTAGGTAGGTGTCGACTGGTGTCAGGTAATGCCCAGTCCTCACTGGCCCAGCTGCAGCAAGTGCCTGTCTCCCAGCCCTCCCACCCTTCTTTCTATCCAAGGAAACCAAACGACTGCTTTGTCCGCTCTGGAGGTACCAGTCACTCTTTTCTCTCTAATTGCCCAGTTGCCCAGCATAGTTAAGCCCAACTCAGAGAGACAGTTCCCAGCCTTTACTCAGCTCGCTGACACTTCTGCTCCAGACCAGAAGGAAGTTCTGTGTACCAAAACCCACACCTGATTTTCTATCCTGACGTAAAAGCAGATACTATTCTTCCAAACCTTGCCTCTCTTCCACTTGGGCTCTGCATGCTTCTGCCTGCTGCAGAAAGTTTGCTTTGCAAAAGGGTATCACCAGGGAAATGGAGTGGCCAAGGTGAATAATCACCATGTGCAGGAGATCCCCTTTGCTGCTACAATCATTATCTGAGAGATTCATAACTCTGTCAATAGTGTCACCTACCACACTGCGCTCTCCAGTATCTTGAGGAAAGGTCACAAAGAACAGCCTAGGAGCTGGGAACCTGCTGGCACCAGCAAGATTAGATAGAAGAGGTGGCCAACAGCAGTGAGAGAGAGATGTGGAAATCAGACATGCAAAAGAGGTGGGTGCAGACTTCCTCCAGAGTCAAAAGTCTGAAGTGCCAGTGAAGCCTTTGCTTCCGGGTCCTTCCCTAATGCTGGTGGACTACGTAGAAATACAGATTTTTGGTCAGACCTACACTGCCTTGCCAGCTTTACAGATGCACCTTTCCTCTTCTGTATTTTTAAGCTGTGCAGTTACCAAGACAATTCTACAATGTTGTTCTGAAAAAACATCTCATCTTGTGTACAAAAAGACTCAGTGTTTCTCTCCATATATATGATTTTATGATTTCTCCTTCCTCATTTACAGTAACAGTGCAGTTCCTTAAAGGTCAGAAACCTAGGGCCTGATCTTCAAGTGTCAAGGACAACCAAAAAAATAATTCCGTGTGAAGTGAACAAGATCTGTGTGTGTGCTCAGCACCTTTGAAAATCAGGCTTTCTTGTGCTTAGTTATCAAAATGATTGGCATCAGGCATATCCCTAGACAGCGTGATCTATATAAAAGTATTCCTCCTTCAAAATCTTGTCACTAATTCCAAATCACATTCCTTCAAAACCCTGTCAAAAATATATTAAATTTCTACATAACCCAGTCCAGCTTCTCTACAGAAGAACAGTTTAATTCACCCTGTTCAACCTGGTTAGGCTATTCATATCCTCCATTCAATTACGCCTGCTCTATTTTTGATCACATCAGCACCAGAACAAACATAATTTCTCAGAGACCGTCTCAAGACATTCACCTTTTAATGTCTCAATTCAAACTCTGCCATTCTGATGCTTTTTCTTCTGTTCCCCAGTCCTATTCCTACATTTCACATCATTTTCAAAGGATTTCTTTCTATGGTGCCCTGTGAGACTTTCCTCCACCGTCTCATGGAGTGCCTCAAAAGTGAATGGCGATTCACCTTCTCTTCGGTCATTATCCTTTACATGTACATTTGCGAAATCAACAGCATTCTCTTCATGAAGGCAGTGATACTGTTCTTTCATAAACCACTATTCATATTTCTTTTGTGTCTGTGGTCTTTCCCAGGAAAAATCAGATGATAGAAGGTGTCTCAACAGTAGTTAGTGAGTTCTCCCTGTTTTTGTTGAGTGTGCTTACATCAGGCAGGCTTGAATGTGCACACCCACTCACAAACGTATATATTTTTATAGCAAATTCATTCCATCTAGTAGATGGAAATCAAAAGGGCTACACTGCCCTGTGACACATGACACATCTACCAAATACCCAGGAGAAAAACTTGGCATTAACCTTCAATAAATGAATGGATTATATTGCAAATAATAAGATGGCTAAATATAGTCACAGTCTATGAATTAAACATTGCCTAACTTTGCATGATGCTAATTTAGTTCAGCATATCTTGATGATTGTGCTGTGGCTGTGTCCTTCTGCATGCTTTTTAATTGTCCAATGGTTGTCCTTTATAATCCAGCTGCTGGCTACAGTATAACATACAGTAATCCATGTCAACACTAGATACACAACTGCACACAAACAGTGTGTACTGGACATGCATTACACTTTGTGTAGTACAGGTAGACAGACAGGCAGACATATACACAAGACCTCACTAATTTCAACAAAAATAAAGCAAAATTCAGTCTATTGAACTAATTAGAACTACTGTCAGTAGAGTAAATGTTTGTGTATAATATAACTGGAGAACAAAGTTTTATTTGCATTTCCAAACAAAGCACTAGCACTCCCTGTACAAAGAAATGTTATCTTATTCTTAGGAGTAGACCTCTGTAGTTGGCCTGCTATAAAAACTAGAGGTCTCTGCCAAGACAAAAGCAGCCTTTACTAGGTGCTGTAGCAGAAGGAGAATGAGCCACTGCTCCAAAGGCAGTCTAACGTACAAAAGAGATGACAACAGGTAGAAAGCAAACACACAGAGAAGGGACTTGCCCAAAGTCCCAGGTGCACGGTGGGTATTCAGCTCCTGTAAGCTTCTGCTTGAACACAGGATGAGACTAACACCAGACAAGAGACAGGACAAGCCGTTGGTGGGAAGGCAGCCATGGCGACAATCAGCAATAAGAAAGGCTGGTTGAAGAGAGAGAATTCAAAGAGGAGCAATCAAGAGCTGGAATGCCCCACTGCAGGTTGCAGAAGGCCCTGCGCCGAGACAGGAGGATGTGCCGAACCTGCCGCCAGCTGGGGTGCTGTGAAAAGGCCCTTACTCCACGGCAGAGACATCCCTCTGTATGCGCATAGGGCACGCCTTCACCTAAATGACGCTTGGCGTTATGAGCACCTTGGTATGTACACGGCACAATCATTTATAGCACGGTCAGTACTGTATGGCATATGACTTTGTCCTCACATGTTCATTTCAAATACAGGTGCACTGTAAGCGGCGTGCTCCTTTCACCCAGAAAGGCTGTTTGATCCATAAACACACTTTTTACTCTTTTGCTTCTCTCAGAAGCCCACCTGTGCCTCAGAACTAATTCTTGAGTGGGACTTTCAAATGCTCCAAGGGTGCTTGTTCCCCTCTCCGCTTCCAGAGCTTTACTGTATTCTGTAAGGAAAATGTGCCAATACTGTCACACAAGACATCATGCATATCACTGACACGAGGTTGACTGTTCTGCTAAGACACATAAATTCAGCATCTACCACCTTCCGTGCGTTCTAAATGGATGGTCACCTGGAAGGAAGCTGCAAAATCAAGCAAATGAAATATATTTACCATGGGTCACTGTTAGAAGACATATACTATCTGAGCCGTTACAGCCTGTAAAATCTCCTGGACCAAACCAGGCATGACGTACTCTTGTTTATTGTCCTTCTCCCTAAATTCGTTTAAGCAAATCCTGCTCAGGTTTCTCAGGTACCAGTATCAATGGATTGATTCATGTAAATGAGGGCTGGAGAGGGCTTTGGCCCTTTAAATTTTGTCTCTGGCACTATCATTTTAACCATCTTTTTCCTGTTATTTTCTTTCCAACTCAAATATGGAATATTTTGCCACTTTAAATCTGCAGGTAAGAAGATTAGCCAGCTTTGGAACATGGAAATGTGCTTTTAAGCGAGTGGCAAGCACCACCTCAAGCACACAGTCCTGAAAGATGTGCTCAGTAAACGAGTACGATTTTATTTTAATAAAGAGATGAGCTTCCCTTTGCTCTCTCTCGCGTAAAACTCATTATGGAAGCCAGTTTCACAAGTTCACCCCCATGTTTACCAAACCTGTATACTGAGAGCTCAGAGAAATAAAAGAAAATGCAGAAGTATATAAAATAATAAATATGGGAAATTATATGTTTAATTCATACAACAAATTACCAGAGATTACTTGCACAAGTAGCCTGCAATGTCCTTAAAAATATTCTTTAACTGAGGAAAAGTTTTCTGACCTTTGGAGGAAATGCTTGCTTCTAGCTATAACTAAAAAGAGATTTCCTTCTTTCTCTGTTGTGTTAAGAATCTTTTCTTCTTATAAAGAAGGCACCACAGTGGTTTATAACTGTCATAAAAGCCTGCAATCCTTTTGAGGTTAAGCTACTCAGCTATTCAACTTTTACTACAGAAACTTTGAAATTCAAAAAGAAAAAATAATGTAAGTTTTTGAAGGACATGTGTTGCTGTAGGTGATCCTGTTAATTAAAAGTGATTGCCTGCTAGGAAATCATACTTTAAAAAGTTTCATGAATTTATTAGAACCCTGAAGGTATCTTTGTATGCACAGGGCTTTACATGCCATTTATGCAATTTTGTTTCAGATCTGTTTAAAGCTTCACTGATGCTCCCAGAGCAGTGAACAGCACTGCCAGCATTTGTATGTATTTTGGCTAATTGAATTATATGAAAATACATACTAATGAAGCTTTACTGGTGATGTTTGCTGAGGGTAGTTTAACTCTCATTTTCTTCTATATTAGCAGTATCTTTCTGTTGCAGATTTACCTTTTTGAAAAGCACAGATTCCTATAGGTTTTCGTGCAGAACCTAAGTCCTGTTTTTTTGCAGTGCTATTCAGAAAGTAGCTACGTAAATGTATATGTGAATATATGTCAATGGGCATAGAGCTTTTAAAGGAGATGAAAAGAAGACAAACTGTAAATTATGATTTGAGATTAAAATATACAAGTTTGTTATTAGGAGTGAGAAATTTTAAATGCAAAACTAATGAACATCTATTCTAACAATTTATTTTTCCTGTTACTAGATTTACAGATTGTATTTTAATTGGTCATTACTTAATTATCCATTTCTGCACAGATCCATCTGGTAATATTCTTATATAGATTTTTCCTCAGTAATGCTTTGCTACTGCTTGACAACGATGTTTAAGGAATAAATGACTGAGACAGAACAGTTGTTTATTGAGTGTGGGTTTTTAACCTGAATCATGGGAAATATCAAAGCTGAGGTATATGAATCTATTGCACTTGAGATGGGTGGGGATCCAAATCCCTATCCTCACTGATAACTGCAGGTATCTCAAGTTTGTCACTACTTCACAAAAGCAATCGGCTAATTGCCTAATAAAAATTGCGAACAGGTATTTGCTGCTGCTCACATTTTCTTTTTCAGGTCACAGACATTAGAAAATTCTTTTTTCTTTTCCGTCATGTCATTTTTGTACTTTATAGCATATTGCATAAACTAACCCAATATGTAGGCAGCACCCTGCCTTGGTGTAATATCAAATACTGAAATGTTAAAAGGAAAAAAAATCCTCTGTGACTCTTACCAGCCAAGAAAAAAGAGCTGAGGAAAAGTGACAGGAGATTTATGAAAGTTCACTGCACACTTTGATGAATGTGTGGGCAGGTAGTTTTGCACATGCTTTGGAATATGTTGTCTGTTACAGAGAAATTTATGCATCCTAGGACTGGCTTGGAACCATCAGTGTCAGGGAGTTGTTGAGACTTGACTGGGCACTCAGTAATATTAGCGTTCATCCGGACCTGCTGCGCTCTCTTTCCCTCAGCTCTTCCAGATTGACACCATTTTAAATAATATCCCAGTGAAGCTACAGACAATGTGCATGATTTCAGAAAAAAAGCATATTAATAGCAAGCAGGAGAAACTGTAATTTGGTATAATTCAATCTTCTTTTTTAACTTTAGAGTTCTTTTAAATTATTGTTCTTTCTTTTCATAAAGACTGGAATTTAATTTTTTCAATCTGAGCTTCCCAGGCTATTTGTGAAATTTAATGGCGGCACCTTTAGAAACTTAAATATTTAGGGTTTGCATTTAGGTATGCATGTGAATGCACTTCAGAGTCAAAGTTACAGGCTGGAGAGTTCTATCTATATTATACCTTTTTAAAGTCAGGATCTGCATTTATCTGACATATCTACCAGCTGCAGCACGGACAGTTTGTTATGTAATGCATGAATAAGAGATGGATGTATTTGTGAATAACAAAGCCAAGAGTTAATACTTTAGAGGGGAATATAAAGTACGGTAAGAAAAGCAAATATGCAATTTTTATCAGTCTCCCACTAATATTGGTACTGTCGATCTAGACTATAACATCTTTGAGGATTAAATAAATGTGTCAGTTCATCTGAAAGACTGAGTGAATAATGTATTAATGTGCATTTGATGTGCACATTTACGAATATGTATCTGCCAAGCCCAGTAAAAAAATCTCTCTACAGAGACTCTCCTTTTTTCAGAAACGATACCTCTTGAGGCGTTAGAAACAAACAGAACTTTTCCCTCCAGCTTTTATAGTCCCTCTTCACCCTTGAAAGTAATCAGATAAACATTATTGACATGTCAGCGAATTTGACATTAAATAATCTCTAACTTCCATCTCTATAATAGCAAGGTGTTTCAGAAAAGTTAAATGAATGAAGCCTGCAGGTTAAGGGGAAGACTTTGTTCAGTCATGCAAGACGTACAGAATGTGGAAGAAAGCATCTGAAAAGATGTGTAACTTGACCAACAGAAAAGAAGCATATTTTGCATTCCTTATTTATCTGTCATGCCTCTCTGCTCAGTGCTAGCATCTTGTAACTGCTTCTGCAGCAGGAGTCACGGCCAGTTCTACTACAAGTTCTCTGCCACCAGTACACACTCAAATACTCACCAGCTGTTTTGCTCTGAAAAGAAAAAAAAAAGACAACCTGGTGTTGTTACCAAATGCCAAGACCCTAGTTGAGATGCAGACAATGTCTCCAGGCTCCCATTATGTCGCTTCAGCCCTGAGCTCTGAAGAGTATCGATAAGGGGCACAAAATAAAACAGGGAAATCAAGAGACGCTGAGTAATAGACCTTTGAATCTTTGTTATTGTTAGATTCACAAATAACACAAACTGGTTTGGGTAGGGAAGGGAAATCAGTTTGCAGTTCAGCATTGGCCTTGATACAATATCATTTCTCATATGTGGAAAAAAGCATATTTGAACACTGAGAGTCATCCTGATACAATGAAAGTGAATAAATCATGGCTGCTGTATTAAAGGGTCAGCCTCTCTATACCCATGTAAAAGGGTTAGCAGTGTTCATGCTAATGTAAAGCTTATCCACCTGAATGCATAGTGTATTATATGGGCATTGACAGAGTATAGTTTTGTGTCCTGAGCATTTTCCATCTTGCAAGACCCTCTTTCCTTTGTATCAGGCGTTTTTCATTCTCTTTATATTTTGCCTGCAGCCAGTAAAATCTTATGCTTTGAACCCAAATGAAGATTTTAATAGAAATTCTGGATTTTGAAGGAAAAGAAACTCCAGAAGCTGAAAGCCTGTTCTGAGTGGATGTCGGCTTATGCGCGTTTGCATGCAATTGTTCAGCCTTCTAGAAAGAACGTATAGTTACTTGCTCTTAAAAATGTCACCAAGCCCAAAACATTTTAAGCAAAGCATACTACGCTTTGCTAAAAACCAACAAGATTTCACCCCAAATGCTCATAATTGAAACCCTTTCCTGGAAGAGATGCCTGGCACTCATCCAGCTGCAGGGCTTGGCAATCTTTGTCCCTGGGTACTGTCTGTCTCTGAGGGATGTCTGGGACTGCTGCGCCTTTTCCTAAGTCCTTGCTACAGCACTGCCCTTTATCCATTCCAGCAAAACTGTCGTGGCATGGTAGTCCCACCTTCCTGTCCCACTGGTGCTAGCTGCTGCTGTCCCCAGAGCAACAGGCCTCAAAATGCAAAATAACTGGAATAATCATTAAGTCAGTACAGGGCAATCGTTTTAGATGGGTTATAGACTCAGATGGACAAAATTGCATTGATTAGTTCAGATCAAATTTGCAGTGTCTCTGCATAAAAATGAAAACTAAAAATAATGTATTGAAGGAAAAACTGTGGTTTTGCCATCTTTGCGTGTCTCTGTAAATACATGGGCTTATTGTGCCACTACTGAACCTGGAACTAAGTCTTCCAAACACATCCTTGGCTTCAGGTAGGGTTGTTATCTGCCTGCTTTCCAATCACACTGCCCAGTTTGGCCCACACATAGACTGATCTGTGCCTGCACAGCAGCCTTTTGTCTGAAGTGACTTGGGTTTTGCATTTCCAAGGTAGCAACCCTAGATGGAACAATAAATACTCTTTTTCTGGCAACGTTTTTCCTCCTTAAGATGGCAGCCTGCATCCCGCTATTTTTAAGGTAGTCCACTGAAGCAGGCTATTGCTCTGAGGCAAAACCACAAGGAAGCCAGCCCTGTATGTGGTTCCTGGGTAAAACACACCGTGATTTCCCCCCAGACTGGTATTACAGGAGAGATTTAATCCTTTCCCAAAAGATCCATCTTTCTTGAGCATCGGTTCCAACCAGTGAAGTAAAGGATGGGTCATCCAGAATTAAAAAAGAGAAAACAGACATGGCTCTTTGCAGCTTGCAGTCCTGATATAACAGCCTCCCCAGCCTCTGGGGGATCAGGTAACAATGGGGTTTGATAATACTGCCGGAGTTTATTTGAGGGATGTTGACAAGCCTAATTGCTTGGCAGCTTGGAGCAGCTGTAGGGCCCCTGGCTGGTCTGAGGGGGTGCATTAACTCTTGGCTTGCCTATGGGGTTCCTCACCACAGCTGAAACAGTGCCTGAGAGAGGGCTACTGTGACACTGCGCTGTGAGAAACACTCCTGGAAAGCATTCGAGTCCAAAATATGGCAAGTGACTAAGAAAGACACTGAGAGGACGTAATGGTACTAGAAGAATGAATAATGGATTTTAAATGGATAGCAGGTCTAGAAGTGGGCTTTTCTGCATGAGTTCTCTGCACATTTAAAGTAATGTGCAGCACTGACAGTTCTTGCCATAGAAGCTTTTTCCTGTGTTATCCAGATAGCTAGCTGCCTGAAAAGAAAGACCACCCAAGGCAAAAAAGCTGTGACAAATCATTTCTCTAACGGAGACAATGAGTCAACTTCCCTCAGCAGTCTCTCCATCACTTATTTTTACTTTTCACTGCACTTTGATTTTTAAAGCAAATGGGAAGAATATATTTAATAATCAAATGAGAAACAGAAGTGAATGGGGAAACATAACCCAACATCAGCATTGCTCACTGTGATATAAACCATTGCAGATGTTAGAATCTGCATCATTTCCACTTTGTGTTCTACCCTAGTGGAAATGGGCCATTTGCAAGTCCAGCAGCAGGTATATAGCTGTAACATGGCAGGGTAAAGTTGCTGTGGGAGTTTCAACTGTGTATTTCCAGATTATTTTAGTGAAAATGAAGTCTCCATTTTGCATTACAGTGGTGGTTTTGCAAACAATGCAGTTATCTGATGTGGAAAATAAAACACACAATTGTACAATTGTTTTGGAACACAATAAAACTGCAATGCTCATTATGTAGTGACCATTTAATACTGAAATCCCTGAACTGTGTCTTGAAATTCTGGATTAATACTTGGGATTCCACCATTTCATGGCTTGTGCTAGCAGAAGTCTGACTAGCCAGAATTTTAGCCAAAACCAAGAAACCTGCAACTCTTCACCATCACTGCCAAAAGGTCTGTATGGTGCTAGCCACAATGTCTTGCTTTTCTCAATTCTGTATCAGTTGGGAAACAATCCTTAAAATTTGACATGCAAGGGCAGCTCTAAGTCAGCCCACTTGGCACAACTATCCCAGGCCCAAAGGATTTCTAGGATTACCATCTTCCAGAGAGACCCCAGCTGTGGCATACAGTGTTACGACTTCTCCCTGACGTCTACATGTGATGTACTTTTCTACCTGGCCCAAAACACCCATGTCATCTCCCATTAAGTGTCAAAAGGAAACATATTCCTTCTCTTAATTATGAACCTCTTCTTCCTCTTGATTTTATCCTCATTTAAGCATTTAGGATAGTGTTTTGAACCCGTTCCTGCAACATTCCTTCACGAAATCAGGGCTTTCAAGTCTGTATCATCTGTATGTTCTGTACATAAGAAAGATTTTGTTTTAATTCTTTTTACTGATACTGGGCCTTCAGTGCAAAGGTTTCTAATCTATGAGCTGTAAACCCTAGGGGTTCTGTGAGTTATCTCGAAGGAATGCCTAAGAAAAGCAAGTCTGTTGCAAATAGTTGTATTTTCTTTGCAAGCATCTAAACACTCACTAGAAAAATTTTCAAGGGTTACAAATCAGAACAGGTTGAGAGCTACCGCCTTAGTGTTTTCTTTCTGGGAATGTAATGCAGATATGGTTGCTGAAAAGATGACTCCCTGAGCTCTGAAAACACTGAAAGCTTCCTTTGCACAACTCGTGATTTCTTTGTCATTTGGCTTGGATCAGTGAATCCCACACAGTGCATCATTTTTGATAGGAATGGCCAGAAGTGCCTATGTGTCAATCCACACTGTCTGCTATTCAGGGACTATTTTGGCCACACCCCTCTTTGGTGCAGACCTTTGGATTTTTCCTTTTGTGATTTGCAATGCTGACTTTTATTTTCTTGGCAATGGATAAACTCTGAATATGACAGAGCTATTTTCAGCTGCACATCAACACATTAGAAACAAAGAAATAATTTCCAGTACCTGCATACAAGCTAATGTATAGGAGGATACAAGATTTTAGGTAGCTAGTAAACTCAAGTTGCTTTTATAAGCTTTCATGACTGGCAAGCTAACTGCTTGTTTTGCACTGAGTAAAGTAAAAAATACCTCCCTACCTGTTTTAAATGTTCTCCCCTTTCATCACTTCTATCAGAGAAGAATATTTTGTCTTTGTTTACTAGGTGTCTTGTCCTCTTAAAGTGCTGAGAGGACTGATAAAAGCTAATCAGTTCCAGCATTTAAGATACAGTAAATGACACAATTACCATCTGTGTATTAATGTACATCAAGGCGATCAACTTTATTTTCTTCCAGCTCAGAGAAAAAAAGAGCACAGTAATGTAAAAGGGGCACTGGATTCCCAATGAGTATTTCTCCTGCATCATTATTTTTCTTTCACCTGGGACAATTCCACTTTTGATTAATGCAGGTCTTAATTCCAGGCAACTCTACAATATGAGGCACCCAAAATGGCATTTATGGCAAGATAGCAGAGGGCCACAAAACTCTATCTGCCAGCAGTGTCCATGTGACTTCTAGTGCATAGTAAAAGCATTCTGAGCTATGTAGTGCTCTGAGGACTCTGACATACAGTGCACATTAAAAGTAATGCCTGCTATTCCCTGTGACCATAAACAGTTTTGTTCCTAAGTGGCATCTTAAGGACAAACAACTGCTTGAAACATTTCCAGGTAAGTACTTTGAGGCAGCACTAATCTGAATCACCAGAGATCTGCTCAAAAATGCAGACTCATCCAGAAGATGGGGACAGCGGGGGAGGGGGTGTCCTGCCACACCCAGGGGTTACTCTAGCCTTCATTTGCTAGTGATTATGTAGTACCTTAAAAGCACATGGCTGAAGATGAACTGGAATTTTATTCTCTCATTAACTCACCCTTTGGCCTTGAGCATGTTATTACACTCCTTGTATCTTCAGTGAAATGCTCTGAGGCAAGGGGCTTCTGAGGGATGCACTGGCCACAGCCACCATGTGACAGCATGGACCCCTTCCAAAGCAGGGCAGTCCGCTACAGTTTCCCTCTGCAAAGAGCGGGAAAGGCAGAGCATAGACACTGCATGTTCAGGCAAGCCCCACGATCCGCCTGCAATCCCCCCACCTCCCGGCTCTCCCACGGCAGGGTGAAAAGCTGCTTACTTGCTTTAGTGTAAGGAGCTCGCTCTGAACAGTAAGCTGCTGGGCTGCCATTCCCTCAGTGTCCCCAAAAGCACCAGCACCTGCTCTAGCTAAATGCACCGAGGCCTGCGTGTACTGCTGAAAGAAGGGACTTCATTAAAAAAAGAATTAAAAAAGGGGGTATATCACAAAAGAAGGACGCTGGGCCGCCCTGCTCCGCTGGCACACACGGCCATATAGACCCTGAGGCGAGGTCTGCAGCCGGCGGCGGGCGCCCTGAGGAGCCAGGCCCGGCGGGGCGCCCGCCGCCGGCTCTGCCCGAGGAAGGCGTCCCCGGGCCAGGCCAGGCCAGGCCCGGCCCGGCCGGCTCCTCAGCCCTGCTCGGCGGCCCTCCGCAATAATTCGTGCCGTAGCCAGCAGATGTCAGCAAGCGATAACAAAACGCAGGCCGGGCCTCGCAGGAGAGCGGGAATTGGGGGTTGCCCGCACCCCGTGTGCTCAGAGGCCTCGGGGTGCGCCCGTCCCTAAGGACGCCTGGAGAATGGCGACCCACGCCCCTAAACCCTCGCTCCGGCGGACCTCGCCCCGCCCGGAGGGCCCGGGCCGGACACGGAGCCTCTGAGGGGCCGCTCGGAGGGCCCGGGGGGTGCCGGCTGGGACGCGGAGGCTCTGAGAGGAGCGAGCGGCGGGCTGCGCTCCCGCCGGCTGCATGGCAGTGCAGAGAAGCAGCCGTGGCCACCTGCAGCCACCTTCCAGCTGCTGGACCCCCTCCTGAAAACCGCTCGCCCTCCTCGGCGTGAGGGGAGCTGCCGTGACGGCGAGACGGGGCCACCCTGGGGAGGGGGGTGCTGCCCGGCGGGACGCGGAGGTGTCAGGTGGGCCCGGCCCGGTGAAGGCAAGATGGCTGCTACATCTCCACTGTGTGACCGAAGGGCCGGTGCTCGGGAGTGTTCACTGGCACCGCTCGTTTTGCAGCATAGGAATAGCCAGTGTGTCTGTGGGCCTGCTGACTGAACCACTGTTAAGAAAAAAAACCTCCCAAACCGTAAGGCCCTGTCCCAAAACTCTTCCTGCACCGATTTAAGAGTAACGTCACGTACCTCAAGTGGCAAGTAATCCTCATATGAAGGTGCTTATATCAGTGTAGTCAACTTTTATATAGCTTTAGACTTCTAAATAGCCACAGGCAGAAGTGGAAATGGGAATGCGTTCAACTGAGTAACATACAGATCCTCTGCAAAACATCTGCTGACAGTCTTCAGAAACTGCTTAGCAGAAGCAGCAAACTGCTTATCAGGACTTCATATCAGCTGCTGGGTGTAAGAGTAGTTTAGTCCTTACTGTGGTTTTAGTAAATGTGAGCAGGATCCCAGATCAACATCCTGCAAGCTGTTTGCTGACTGCTGTTTCTGGCCTCACTAGTAGAAATAAGGGTGAGGTAGCAAATTTTTAATTTTGTATTTTTTGCACTTCTGAATGAACAACTCATCCCCTCATCAATGCCATGTGAGCACTGGCAAGGCTTGTGGAAAATTCCTGTACATTTGCTAGGATTTTGAAGTAAAGCCTCACAACTAAGCTTGGAGTAATCTGTGTTTGCACTGAGCTCCGTAAGGACTTCAGGAGAGCAGAATAAAACCCAACATCTTGGGTCCTGCACCTGAAGTTTCGAGTGAAGCGCTGAATCCTGGAGGCAGATAGGTCAGCACAGGCCAAGAGATAGTGGTGAGTTTGAGTCGTCTTTGTAGCTCTTTGGAAAAATACCTACTTCTCTCACTTGGGGCCACACATAATGTTGTTACTCAGACTACCAGCCTCTATAGAAGAACTGGAAAGCATCTGATTAAAGCAGTCAGACCACAGAAGTATGTGATTAAAAAGCAGTGAAAGAAATTTTTTAGAAATAAAAGGCGTTCTAGTGGCATCAGATGAGGGTCTGGCCTTACACCTTTAAAATTGCCTGACTGGTTTTCTTCAGATTCGTCTTGCTTTTCAAGTCTCAACCATCCACAGCGAAATCTTTCTCACATAGCTCAACCCTCTGATTTCGCTGGGCTTGTGTGTGTGAGCTGGACAACTTTGATTTTTTTGGCCCTGGTTTGAAGCTCCTCATTTCAGGTGGTTTGGAACTATCAGAGCCTGAAAATGTGGATTGGAACTTATGCAGAAAAATGGTGTTTTTCATAGAAGTATGCCAAAGGCTTTGCCAGTTCCACCCCAGCTGTCTGAATTGTCACCAAGCACAGAAAATACCAGCCCCAAAGGAATTGCTCCTTGACATTTATGCGCTGTGAAAGTGAGGTAAGGTTAAACCCTTCTGCCCTGGTCCTCGCAGGGTGTTGTCCGGGCAGGGAGCACTTGATCTATGCTTAAACCCATGAAGGTGAATGTGAATGAGAATAAGAATGTTGAAATTCATCAGTGCGAATTCTAGATGATGTCAGGAAGTTATAGGAAATTCCCTACTGTAAACCAATGTATGGAAAAATACAGGGAAAACAGGCGATGTGGCCGAAGAGGCTGGAGATCTTACAGCAATACCTACTGCACTGCATTGAAGTCCATTTGGATGGACAAAGAAGTCTAAAACGCAGGCCAGGTTAAAGAAGCTCCAGAAAGATCTATAATTTCAGGAGTAAAGGACATAAAAACATTGCTGAAATAAATTATCAAAGTTAGAAATCAATAAAATTAGGATTAAAGACCAACTCATGGTATTCTACTTCCTATTATGGTAGCTAATTTTTCAGGCTCTTACATACCTATGCTGCACTAATAAAAAACAACCCAAAGTCAGAAAATATCACTAACATTAATATTTACCTCAATAAAACAAGGCAGAACAGGTTCCCACAGAGGCTGTTACATAAGTTGGTATTTTCTTTTATGCTAAATTGCTGTTGCTACAGTAACCCCAAGAAAACATGAAACCAAGGATGTTTGCACAGGTGCAGCCATGTTTGTTATCGCAGGGTTTCTCCCCAGGGCTGCAGCGGGGAGGAGTGGATGCAGGTGCCGGGGGCCAGCAGGACTCACGAGCCGCACCATGGCTGCCTGTTGTCCGACCCCCTCGCCCCCTGCCCCTTACCTTCCTCTGAAAATACCTCTGTGATGCTGGACTATTTATCACAAAACTTAGCAGGGGAGCTGTAGTTTGAGGGGCTTCTTGGTGCCATGTGAGTTTTTCCACAGTGTTTCCATAGGGTTCAGACCCAGTTCTTAGGTCCTTATTCGCCTGTCCAGCTTGTTCACTGTAAGCTTAAACGTGTACTTGCAGGATTAAAGCAGGTGTTTCGATTGTGTGGCTGAACAGAGAGGCATTTAAATGCGTGCTTAAATGATTTGTGGGACTGAGGCCTGGAAATCCCCCAATTTCTCCTCAGCATGAAGGAAGAATCAACAAATGACAGGAGAAGTTAGTCATGGAGTTCAGAGAATTACCTCTCCTCCCTGAAAGGAAATTCAGAGAAGAGGAAAGTAAAAAAAAAAAAAAAAAAGCCAAACAAACCCAAAACTCTCCTCTAGCACTTCATTTTTACACAAAATGTCCTTGGTTTCCAGAAGAGTTTAATCTCTTTTCCAGTATCCACCAGAATAACAGCCTTTCTCAAAACACCAGCACAGATGCGATGTCAGATGCAATGTTCTGACAAAGCAGGAAACAACCTTCACAGCCCAGCAGGAAGAAGGTCACATCATCTTGCCCCTCTTTCTGTTTGGAAAACCCAACGCCGCTATAAGAACTCTGCTTGGATGTGAAAATGTTCCTTGTCCCATGGCTGCTTTTCTCTCAGCATGTGGAGATGGACCTACCTCAACCAGCAAAGCGCTGAGCCCAAAGAACAGCTGACACGATACTGCAGAATGTCCACTATATTCTTTCCATATGCTTCATTCTTAGCAACCTCCCTGTCTGTTGGCTTAAATGTCATGTTCTTTCTCCTTTAATTATAGCTATAACCCTAAACTATGAGTTACTTGTCTAGTCCAGAAGGTATCAGATATTTTAGTTTTTCGAAGTGGGATGTTTGATGCCAGAAGGAAGAGCAGCACGGTTCTCCAAAGGCACTATTCAGCATTTTACAGTTCTTTCTAACTTACTATTCTGTATTCAGACTATTTAGGTCTTTCACTGTTCCTTTCTTTGTGTTGTCAGATTTCTCTTTTGATGACTGAATTAACTCTAATGGAAAATTCTTTCAGCCGTTTTCATCACCCCTGCTTTACTGTTTTTTTCCAGACAAAACAAGGGTACCTCTCAGCTGCTGATGCACAGTTCTCAACAGCCTGCTATGTCCAGGAAAGCCAGCATTTTGGCAAAGTCCATTCACCTGTGGAAATGGAGTCACCCATGGGTTTCTTCAGATTTTTCCAAGGATTTGCAGGAGTCCATTGCCACTTCTATCCTTCTCACCTCCCTCTGACCACACTGGGGTCATCCTGATCCCAAACTCCAGTTCAGGAAGGGTGAGCACAGGTCCTTCAGGAATCCAAGTGAACACTGTTTGAGTGCTGATGGCAAATCACTCAGTGTGCCATAAGGCATGAAATATTTTATGGCTGAAAGCAAATTTTAGTGGGAATCCTTCAGAAACATGAATGACAAGGGGCTACCTTGGATGCAGTCCTGTCTTCCATCGGGCACTGTATGTTGCTACCAAATGGATGGAAATATTGGAGTTGCTATTTCGATCTTGGTGTCGCGCACTTCTCTTGGATTTTGCTTGTGCTAAGCAGTAATCCAAATATCTTTTTGGCTATATTTTAGGAGGTAGTACAGGTTCAGCATATTGTTTTGTGTCTATAACAATAAGAAAAAGTATTCTATGTGATACCTGGGATCCCACTGTAAGGGAATGTTTGAAGAATCCTGATATTTATCAGGAGAGTGAGTTTTCTAAAGAACTGGCAGTGTGACTAGACGGAAGCAGTATCAAAGAGGAAAGACATCAGCACTCTGAGACATTAAGGTTTATATCATAAGCCTGAGATAAACTGGAATTTACATAAAGGTCCGAAGAAAAAACAATTAATTCCCTAGAGCAAAGCTGTCTGTACCCTCTCTTCATCCCATATCAAGCCTAGTGAGTTCTGTGATTCCTGAATAGCTATTTTACCTGTATTTGAAAAAAATATATTCTTTGTAATGTTTATATAACAAATTAACATTTAAAATTTTGAAGACAACTTTTCTATTATTGTATTATTTGTACAATTTCAGACAGCTTAAAATTATCAAAGTTGTAGTGAAAAATAAGTAGCTACATCAGGCCATTACGATGCAGCTGTCTAAAGATTACAAATGAAGGTAGAACATACCCATAACAATAAAAAAATATGGATTACGAACTCATTTGTGTAGAGGACACTCTCGACTTCTGCAAATTTCATAAAGGGCTAGATTGTGATACTCTTACCCATGTCAAGTGATGTCTTAATACTTCATTCCAATGGGATAACTCAAAGAATTAGGTATTATTCAACTTGAGAAAGGTATCGCAATCTAACCTTAAGAGCTGAGTGCTCTTAATGCACAATAGCACCAGGCTCATTGTGGAGAAAATTAATGTTAGACTTTTGAGGTGAATAATATTCATTGTTTTCCATAAGAGATATTTTCTACCAAAAATCATCCCAGAAATTGCTTAACTTATATGCTAAATCCTCGGGGGCGGGGAGAGAATAGCTCCAGTTTCACTGCCTAAGTGTCTGTTCCATTTAAAGGATATTAGCTAGCCAAATGAAAAATGCATGAATCAATCAGCAACAAGGACCTTGATCTCCGAATGAGACAATGCTGAGCTTTGAGATTTATGGTCTTGCTTCCAGAATTCCATTATTTGGAGGAACAACAACAATAACAATGGGAGATGACATCAGAATAGCGAGTGTTCTTCTTTTCCTTTCTTTTCCTGTTGATCACAAGATGCTGACTTCTGTGTCATTCACCCCTGTTAAATGAGTAAATGTTCAGTGCTTTAAAACATTACCACATGCATGCTCAGTTCAAAATAAAATGAGAATTTCTTGGATGTGGCTTTACTACCAATTGCGTTTTGCACTGCTAATTAGTTTATCCACAGAGCAATTACCTGTTGCTTACTTTTCTCTTGTATTTCTTCTGCAGGCAGAACTCCTTTTGATTTTTACACAGAGAAAACATATTGTTGGGAGTCATACTGCACTGATGTATGGCAGACAAGGATTTCGTTCTAACCATTCGTGATTCTTGTTTTCGATTTCCCCAGACAACTGCAGAAAACGTAATAGAGTTGCCCCTTAACTTTATGATATTAACTTTCTGCTATCTACAGTGGGTGAAGTTCCTTCAGACATTGTCTGCCTGACGAGACCTGCCTGACAGGCTTAGACTCTTTTGCCATAGTGCCAAAAGTGAGAGAAGGCAGCGAGGGGATAGATTTACTGGAGGAGGCAACTGGAGCTCACATTAACACTGGCTGGATGTGGGGAGACTCTCACATAATGTGATATGCTTATGACCATACAGCTGAGGGGTGCCCTTCCCCACTCAGGTTGGAGTTGTGCATCTTACTAGTGAGAAGTAAGTTCTGCTTCAACGTGATTGCGCAAAGTATGTGAAGAACCAGCAGAGCATTGATGGGGCCTTTTCTAGAGTCCAGGTCCAGACCAACCTCTGGATGAAAAAAAAACAAAAAACCATCACCAAAACACTCCGGTTACATGTATGTAGCTAAAGACTGGATGGAAATACTAAGAGATAATATGTTCAACATATAGATTATCAGTAGACATTTATAACACTAGTTCTGATACTCCTTTTAGCATTCAGCCACATATATACATTTCTGGTAGGAGAAACAGGCAAAAGTAGCCTATTGTGAAAATATGCATACATTTGAAAATGGCAGCAAAGATCAGATGCAAATCCAGCCCTAAACTCTCTCCAGACTAGGGGATATTTGGATTTAGGCTTTGTCCGGTGCCTTATCTTGCATGAGTGGCTCCTCTCTGGGGCTGTATCCCTTCTGCAAACATCACAGCATAGCTCAGGCAGGAAGGAAGGGTAAAGGATATATCAGAGATAGGGATGTCCTTGCTCCCTTATTTCAGCAACTACAGGTTATCCAAACCCTTGATATAATCTTAAAACACATCAAGATAACCAGCTAAACCTCTTTCCCTGATGACATGGTCCTCTTTTGAGGTGACGGTGAGTTTAATACAGAATGTATTGAGTTTGGGAGGTAAAGGAAGAATTACATCACTTGAAACCTCCTCATATTTGAGGAGTGACTCAGTAACTGGCTATCTGCAATGAAAATGGCATCCAAAATGAGGCCACGGCTCCGTATACAAATGTCTGTAAAGAAAAAATAAATTCTAGTCTTAAACTACAAAAGCAACAACCTCATTGGCATAGAATCACTTCTCGGCAGCTTTGTATAACCTCTTGCAAATAAATCTGCACAGAACATAACTTACTTATTCTACTAGCATAGACAAAACATCTCCAAAGGAATTGGTATATATGCTTGCTAACAGATAATAAAGAATTTTCTATGTTTAGGTGCCATATCCAGTAACAAGAATAAAAAATACACGTAAATGTTAGACCCAAAATAAATGTAGTAATAGACCTGTTGATAAATTCGTTACTTCTATGCTACGAGTTGACATGTTGTCATGAAAAAAGTCAAAGCACTGACTGCTAAACTGTAGCAGTGGTGTTGTTTGTAGCCATGAATGTATCGTGCTGTCTGCGTGGTGCTCTTTGGAGAACAATCCAGTGTGCCGCAGATAGAATGTCAATCAGTTCTCGGTAAGAAATCAACATCTGCTAGCAGGAACATAATTTAAACCAAGACTGATTTCTCCTACAGATTACTTAAACATATATTTGAATCTCCTCTCAGCCTGAATATTTATAACATACTGCATTTGCTGTCCTGGAAGAACTTTTGTTTACTGCGTCAGGATACATTTTACAGAACTTACCATGAAGACTATGAGGAGAAAGTAACTATCTTCAGTACTTCTGACCTGATGCAAAAGACACTGGAGCCAATATGGGAATTCCTCACTGGTTTCGATGAGTTTAGGATTAGACCATTTAAAACAGAGATACTGTGTTTTAAATGGTCTAATGAAAATAGGACATGGAACATTCTGAAAATGTGACAGCTAAGAAACTGCCTTGCTTGGAAAAATATTAGATTTAATAACAAAAAAAAAGTCAGACATTGTCCATTTTGTATGCTTTGAATAAGTTACTGTTATTTATTAGCATTAGTAGGGATGCTTGCTTAACAAGAAATTCTTTTGTTTTCAGAGTTCACTTGCTCCTGCTGTTTATAGGAGCAGTTTGCTGAGACCAGCAGTCCTCCAGCTTTTCAGGTCATTTATTTCAGGCAAACCAACCTTTCCTCGTCTGGCTATCGCTGCTGTCCTGAGCGATGTGGCCATACAGAAGGCACTTCAATGTAGGACATCATGGCATTGTCTGGTGGTGATTAGTTGATGACTCAGTGCCATTTCTAGGAAAAGCAGGTGACAGACAAACCCACCTGTATACCTCCTGTATAACCAGGTGAATCACATTTTGGGGAGAGAGTTAGGGGTAAGCGAATGGACTGCACACAAGCTCAAAATGAATCTGTAACCTTAAATAAAAAGATCCTCATGCTTTACAGCCTTGAGGAATTAGAATGTTTGTACAGATTTGGGAAGAAAAACACTACTCCATGTGAGGGGAAACAGTAAAGATAAGTAGGAACTACGGTTTCCATTTTGTGGGAAATTCTACCTTTTTGAAAGTGATTTCCCTATTTTGAAACAGAATAAAATTTCTTCTGAAGTTTTTCTTGAAGTAAAATGCTAAAAGAAAAAAAGTATTAAGGGTTTACCAAACTTTGCAAACATTTTTATCTTTGACTTTGAATTTTTTAAAACATCTGAATTAAAATACATTGAAATGAAAATAAAAATGTAACATCTTTATTTAGATCAGGTATTTTTACATTTTTTGTAGTCAGCGTTCAAGGAATTAACATTTTTCATGTACAGTTTTGTGTTTATTTCTGAAAATTTCCAGACAGGCAGGGAAAGTAACGGTGAACAGTTACCACAGAGCTTTTAAAATGCACCCCACTGCACCAGGTAGCTACACATACAACAAGCCTTTGCTGGTGCAGTTCTGACCTGGTCTCAGCAAAAAGTTTCTTTACCTGCCTTTGTTGCTCGAAATGTTCTTCCAGACGGGTAATCTGAAGGAAGGGTCCATATGGTCCTGTTGATGACACACTTTTATTTATCAGTAGATTTCTACTGAAAAAAGAGAAAAGATAACGTGACTTCAGTGGCCCCCTGCAGATGGAGAAATCTGGAGATCTAAAGTTAGGTTTCTGATTTTAGCAACATATTGCACTAACTTATGATGGCTTTTCTTTTAGCTAAAAGCATCACCCAATTTCCAGCATGGTTACAGCTGCAGGAAAAGACTGGCAGCTAACATAGTAATGAGTCAGTATCTATTGAGATTCACTCATTACTATTAATTTCCCCGTTGCTTCCAACTGATTCAGGAACTACTTATGGAAATTCTTCTTCTGTCTTACTGAAATCCAGCGCTGTTGCTGTCAAACCTGCCAACAGGCACAGCAATGCTACTGTGATAAAATAAGTCCAATTCTATCCCAATCTTGCTTTCCTAGGGAAGAACAGAACTCATTAAATAATTATCAACTGTGACAAGAAAGTGGCTGGCCAAACACTTGCTGCTAATCTAGGCATGACAGCAGGACTATACCTTTCAAAGCAGTAATTAGCTAGATGAACAACAACATAAGTACCAGACAATGACATGGAAAGGACTGTCCCTAAAGGACAGATTCATTATACGTAGTGTTTAGTGTTTGTGTGACTTATGAATGTTATTTTGCAGTATACAATTACACTTCTCTTCTGCTGCCTTTCTCTTTGTTTTCTGCACAGTTTATGGAAGGGAACAGAGAGAAAATCTGGAGCTGAAGCCACACAAGAACAGGTGATGGAAGCTCTGCAAGACCTTCCTTTACATTCATGAAACCAGGGTTGCTGCATAGATCTCACAGTAGAACACCACCATCAGCCCGCACCCCCATCTTGTGGGAATAAGAAATCCGGTACTTGCACCCTGCCCTCATTTTATGCTTGGACTGATACTCACCTGGTGTTTGTAGATGAGGTCTAGTAATCCTTACGATTTTTTGTTCTCAACAGGGCAGATTCTCAGTTGCTGTAAATTGGTGTAATGCTGTTGAAGCCAGTGGAATAATATGGATTTATCCATGGCATACAACAAACCAGCAGTCAGCACCAGTGCTAGAGGTGTTGTCCTGTCAGCTAAAAGGAACCACAAGCCCAAACTCCTTGCATTGAACGCAAAAGGCAAGACTACGACTGGACCTACAGCCGATGCTGGAATTACATACAGCCAAGCTTGTTTTCAGCTGGACTGTTCAAGTGCTTAAAGTTAAGCATACACATAAGTGTTTGCAGAATTAAAGCCTACGTTTGGAATGACAGTATATCCAAATGGAGATGGATTAGCTGGCAGGGGGCAGGTGAGGTGGTCAAAGGCACATGCAGTTTATCATATGGCTCTGTAATTTACTACATGATTATCACAACTACGTATTTGGTGTGGGGATATAGATATACATGCACGCATGTATACACGGAGCCAAACTTTTTTGGCACAGGGGCCACACAGTCATTTCAAATTGAGACTCTGGGCTGCATTTGTTCCAGGGCTGCTTGTCTGTTGCCAACACACTGAAGCGCCTCAGGCTTCAGTCTGATTCTTTGTTTGCTTGCCCATTAAAGTTCTTATCCCACACTCCCTTTTGGCAGAAATTTTTGTTATTTCTGCTTTATGCTGGCCTAGGCCCCTCTCTTGCCTCTGTTCCTATTAACCTATAGCAGTGACAGCCAGGAGCAAACTGAAGCAGCTGGTTGGAGACGCTACTATCAGACTGAGAAACAGCTGTTGTGCAGAGGGGCCACCCTGAAAAACTTCTATTACAGCTCTGCTGGGCCGTATTTTGGCCATTGCAGACAGGAAGCTAGGGAAACAGACCACTTTCATTTGCAGATATTTAATTGCTGAAAAATGTAGGGGTGTGTGTGGCATCTTTATTGGATGTCACACAGAAGTAATGCTTTCCAGGTATTTTTTTGGCACTTCATGTCATTACCCTCTTATTGCCAGCATGCAGTGGCCCCATGTTGCAACTCAGTGTGAAGCTGATTTCCAATTTTTCTGTTTAAATTAATATTTACCAGTTGGTTATTTTTGGCAGACTTTTATTGATAGCATTGATTCAAGAGGAATAGCCAAATTCAGTTCTTGGTTACAGCTGTATGACATCTGGAGTTTACTTTTACCAATGTCACCAAGAGCAGACATGGCCCATTTTCTGTCTTTCTGTAGGGTGACATTTGCTCTGTCCTTACCTGTAGATAAGAGTTGGGCTGCAGTTTTAACTTTGGAAAAGTTGGGATACAGCGTTGAGTATAGCTCTAAAATCTCTTGATTGGGCACTTCTCTAAGATACTTAATAGTACCTGCATCTTAACCTTCAGGAACTAGTCACTTCAGAATACCATTATGTATGTGCAGAAATAGCCCTTACAAAAGCAGTGTAAATTAGACCTTTGCTATCAGCCAAAAAATAATTTGAGTACTTTTGCATCCATCATCAATCAGTTGGATTAATCACTTCAGAATTATTTTAACTATTTCTAAACTAAAGTTGTACCAGAATCATTGACCAGGGCATAGGACCTACATTGTAATTTGAATGGACTTATAGCTAGTGAGGTATTCTGAGCAGCTGCACGGATTTTCTGCGTGTCCTGTTGTGTGGTGTGGGTGTATTGCCTCCATGTCTCTGTACGTGTACAACAGTCCACGTTGCCTAGACTGAATCCACTCCGTTGGATATGGATACAAGTAAATACCTCAGTTATGTCTATAGAAAAGCTATACAATTGCATGACAATGCCTAAGTAATTGGCATGCGAGCCTAAGCGGTTTCGCATTTGACTTACATTAAGAGCTGTACTTCGAACCACATTCCTGTTTGTGGTCTTAAGGGTGGGAAATCACTGAAAGAACAAAGTCAGCCACCAAGGCTGCCAAGCTAAGTTTGCTGTGACATTGATAAATATTCAAGCCAATGTCTTTCAAATGTTATTGTGAATCACCTTTCCCTCCTTCCTTCCCCTGCTTCAGTCATCTTGTTGGCTCAGAATATTCACCTTTGTCTCAGACCTCAGCTGCCTTCACTTTATTGCATATGATTGCTATTGTCTTTGTCTCTTTTATCCGCTTCGCTGTGTCTCATTTTCCTAAAGTACCTGGCACCCACTTTTCCATAACACTGTTCCTTTGTTTCAGGAAAACATAATTTCAGGAGGCAGCAGAAATACAGTTCCAAAGGCCACAGGGTGACATCCTCTCTCACCTGATCTTTATTCATATCGGATTTTAATGGCATTTTTTTTTCCATTTCTCAAGCACCCTGCAACTCCCTTCCTCCCTGACAGGAAGGCACATTTTATTTCTCATAAAAATGCTTTCCTACCAATCTTCTGTTCTTCAGAAGTTTCAGAGGCCCTTCTGTTAGATGTTGGTTTTCTCATGTGGATGGACCTGTTGACCTGGTTGTGGTTTATTACTGTTTTGACATTTATTCTCCTTGCTAAATTTGGAGGAAATTAGACCCTTTTGTCATTTCTAATCTCTGTTGTATTGGCTTCAGCAGCAATCTTCCCAAACTCTGTTTTTAATTTTGTGGTAGGAACAATTGAGAAGTTTCAATATCTAAACTGGTTGGCTTTCTAAAAGTAGTATTTTTAACGTACAGCTAATCTTGTGTTTGTGGTTCATACATAATCTACCTGCCTCGGATATCACTGACAAAAAAATGTAGTTTCATTTCTACCAAGTCAGGAAAGGATGCTGTTATGCAGTCCTTTATGTACACTTTCTTAGCTCCCTGATGCACTAAAAAAGGGCCCTCAGTCCATTGAAATAATACAAAACCTCAGTTGCTGATGGAAGTGGTATGTGATTTTCTGTGTACATTTTACACCAGAAGGTACAGTGCCTATTGTACCTCCCCATTTAAAACTCAAACACAATGGCTCATGCAGCTGGATGGTGACCTGCCAATGAAGTTTAAGACAGCATAGACTTCCACGTGAATCTGCAGATTAATGAGACAGAGAACTATCTTCTTTTTTACCCACAAAAGGCTACTCGTGCATTCAGAATGTGCTGCAGACTAAAACCAAAGTTCAGCTCGCCACAGGAGTAGAGAAGAAACACGCACAGGATACACCTCAGAAACAGCCCAGCCCTTATGGAAAACTCCTGCGGAATTTAACACAAAATGATAAGCTTTCCGCAGCTGCTTTTTTTTTTTTTTTTTTTTGTACCATCCTATAGCTCAGATACTTCTGCTGTTAAATTCTATACAATGGCTCAAAAAAGTTCATATAAAAGATGTAATGCTCCATAGGTTTTAGAGTAATTTCTGCAGTGTTCTGTAACATTTCTATAGGACACCCCTGTTTCTATTCCAATTATGTTATCTAGAACTTTTCATAAAAGACCTATCTTATAACAGGCCCTTTCCCTCTCTCTCCATTTTCCTTTAACTGTAACAAAATGTGTATAGAGATATATATTACAACATGTACTTCTTACAACTCCATGATTTTAGGTGTGCTACCACATGTGGCGAAGGCATTATTTGTCTTTTGGCTAGTAAGCTAAGTAAACTAGTAAGCAAACTGTCAAAACCAGGCAAATGTAAATAGCAACTGCATTCTCATCTTAATTAGGCCAATGAAACAACACTAGTGTGGAAGAGGAGGAAAAATGAGCTTTCAATTTTTTTTATTATAGTTTTGAAGCAAAGCCCAAATTATAAACACTTACAGAAACCTTGATTTGTGAATGTCCTCTCAGTTCATTACGTTGCAAGATGAAGTAAGTTATGCAAGGGTTAATTTAGCTCCCTGGGTAAATAATAAAGGTCTTCAGGAAGTGTTTGGCTCATCATAGTCCTACAATTCTGATGTAATTGTTACATATCTGTCCTTCAGGAATACAGTGGCAGTTGTCTTAGGTGTTGATTCAAGCAGTTCCATGAAAATGGGCATGATGGAAATGAAAAATACTTAAAAAGTATTTGTCAATGGACGTAAAAACAGCAGGCACTTCAAGGCTGACTAGTCGTCTTTTAAGGTAGTTTTGTTGTCTTTTCTTTTTTCCTCTCCTATCAATCAAAATTTTCAACATTTGCTCTTACCCACCTTTCACTCTGTTATGACTGCACTCAGTGAGCTCCATCATAGTCACTGTTTCCGTGTTCCCACCCTGTTATCTCCTGAGCAGACTCTGCATCCACCTAGACAAGGGCAGATTGTGGTGGGAACTTGGACACTGGAGACACGGACAAGCTGCTTACACTCTGCCAAAAGCCAGTGCCAGTGCCAGTGGGATTGGTGATGCCATCAGGCAAGTGGCTCTGACAGCCTGATCACCAGTGACCCAAACTCAGAGCACGTTAGGTTAAAAAGGAGCATCTAATTTATCTCGACAGAGGCTCAGAGAGCAGAACTCTGCACAACCCTTCATCTGCCTCATCCTCATCCTGGGGCTTGACAGGGAGAGCTGAAACATAAGACTAGTATGATCTGATACCTTTATAACCAGAAAGTGGTAATCCACCATGGAAAGATAGATCAGACTGCTGTCTGAGCTGATAATTACAGGCTAAATTAATTTAAAATGGACTGGAGAAATGGCAGTAATTTAAATAACAGAATTTTTCATTTTAAAGGTCACCTAGTTAACTGTGTTATAACAACACTGGATTCAGTAATCTCTGTCACGGTCATGGCTTCAAACATGAAATTGTCTTCACATATGTCTCTCAGATGGAAAGGGGCTGCAAGAAATTCCATATGACCTTATGATGAGCAATGTAAATTACAGTGGTGAAAGAGATGCTAAGAAATAGCTTTCATTACTCAGTTTTTGCATTTACAGAGGTAGTAATCAAAATAAGTAATTCGACATCTATGAAGGCAAATGTTGTGTATAACAAGAAATGTGTAGAAGACTTAAAGTACTTGAACCAGTGAAGGTCCCACGGCCTATTATTTTTTTCTTTTCTGTGAATTTCATAGAGTAACCATGTTTTAATCTTAAAGAGGCAGGAGATGGAAGCATAAAGCAAAGTGGCAGGCTTTAGCTTATCAATTTGACACAAATATTTTTAGTCACTGATTCTTTACACAAGGATTATCCATGCCAGCTTCTGTGGCTTGAAGAGAAGGGGCCCCAGAAAGGTTTGTTGAAGTCAAACTGTCTTTAAAAATGACTCCAAGAAAAAATACAAGTTACAGCAATCCCCCTTGAGATGACTAATTTGATTTGTTAAGCAAATATTTTATGTCAGTTTTGGCTCATCAAGAGCTTATTTAGCTCATAAGGATGCCTTTGATGGTATAAAAAGATCTCCAAATACATGAATCACAATTCAATACCATTCAAAGCATCATTGGATGTCATATAAAGGGATAAGTTCAAACTCCCAAAGTGTTTATGTGGATAATGTACCCACTTAGTTTTATTATTAAATCTTTATTTCATTCCTGAGACTACAATATCTTGTCTTACTGCTTTCATGATTCTTTCAACTCATCCAGTTTCTGCATATCTTTGAGTATTTACTTTTCATTTTTTACGTAACTCCCTTGAGAAGCAGCTTTGTATGAACTCATTTTCTTTCCTTCCTTTCTTTAAGAAAGTTTTGTCTCTGTGGATTTTCTCTGAAGACATTTGGAATTGATGAGCTGTGATTTCAACACTGTTTCCCAGACTGACTTGAGCAGTAGAGCCACATTCGTGTCACAAGTGCGTTTGCTGAAGTTGGTACTATGGGTCCAGCTGAACACAGTTTTCAACTGTTAAGACTGTAATCCTAATGCATCTTCTGCTCTCTGTCTTTCCTTTGACAATTTAAAATATTTCTTGAAGTCTAGAGAAGCCCTAGTCACAGAATCACAGAATGTTCAGGGTTGGAAGGGACCTCTGTGGGTCATCTAGTCCAACCCTCCTGCTGAAGCAGGGTCACCTACAGCAGGCTGCACAGGACCTTGTCCAGGCAGGTCTTGAATATCTCCAGAGAAGGAGACTCCACAACCTCCCTGGGCAGCCTGTTCCAGTGCTCCGTCACCCTCAGAGGGAAGAAGTTCTTCCTCATGTTCAGACGGAACTTCCTGTGCCTCAGTTTGTGCCCATTGCCCCTTGTCCTGTCACTGGGCACCACTGAAAAGAGTCTGGCCCCATCCTCCTGACACCCACCCTTGCGATATTTATAAGCATTTATAAGGTCCCCTCACAGCCTTCTCTTCTTCAGGCTGAACAAGCCCAGCTCCCTCAGCCTTTCCTCATAGGAGAGATGCTCCAGTCCCCTCACCATCCTTGTAGCCCTCCGCTGGACTCTCTCCAGTAGCTCCTCATCTTTCTTGAAGTGGGGAGCCCAGAACTGGACACAGTACTCCAGATGGGGCCTCACTAGGGCAGTGTAGAGGGGAAGGAGAACCTCCCTTGACCTACTGGCCACACTCCTCCTAATGCATCCCAGGATCCCATTAGCCTTCTTGGCAGCCAGGGCACACTGCTGGCTCATGGTCAACCTGTCGTCCACCAGGACACCCAGGTCCCTCTCCACAGAGCTGCTCTCCAGCAGGTCTGCCCCAAGCCTGTACTGGTGCATGGAGTTGTTCCTCCCCAGGTGCAGGACCCTGCACTTGCCCTTGTTGAACCTCATCAAGTTCCTCTCTGCCCAACTTTCCAGCCTGTCCAGGTCTCGCTGAATGGAAGCACAGCCTTCCAGTGTATCCAACACTCCTCCCAGTTTTGTGTCATCAGCAAACTTGGTGAGGGTACAATCTAACTCTTCATCCAGGTTATTGATGAAGTTAAACAAGACTGGGCCCAGTACTGACCCCTGGGGGACACCACTTGTTACCGGCCTCCAACTAGACTCAGAGCCGCTGATGACAACCCTCTGAGCTCTGCCATTCAGCCAGTTCTCAATCCAGCTCACTGACCACTCATCCAGCCCACACCTCCTGAGCTTCCCTAGGAGGATATTATGGGAGACTGTGTCGAAAGCCTTGCTGAAGTCGAAGTAGACAACATCCACGGCTCTCCCTTCATCTACCCAGCCGGTCATGCCATCGTAGCTAGAAAGTCCTCTTCAAGCACTGCAGGAAAAGTACCATATAAATCTCTGGGGACGCTGACTTCTGTTTGTAGTTTTCTAGTGTTTGGAGAGATCCTGACTTTCTGTTAACCCAGTCATTGTCCAGGACAGAGTTTATGGTTGATATATTTGTCCATGCACTCCTGTTTTTAATTTTATTATTTTAATGAAACTACTTAAGAGAAATCAAAATAATATATTTTTACTTTCATTTCATATTTGCACCAAATCCTTGGGTGAATCTAAACCCGCTGTATTACCCAGATCTGCTGCTGAACAGCCTCATTTTCTCTCTTATATATTAGAATTTTCCAAACTGTTTTCTTAAAGAACATTTACTTTTCCGTGTGATCAGTCATGTCTTCTGTACTGGTCCCTCTATCTTCCTGGGCCCTACAGTCCATTTACCCTGTGCAGTCCAGGTGCCCCAACCACACGTATGGAGTCTGACAGCTCCCAGTCCCGTGTAGCCTTCTTTTCTCACCACATTCACAGACTTCTTAGTGACATAAACCTGCAGGACAGTCACACTTGAAGGCAAAATTTCCCCTAGTTCTATCACTATTATTATTATTGTCATTGCCATTGTCTTAAATCTAAAAGCTAAGAAGTACTGATAATGGGCAAAGAAGAAGCAAATATTTATCCAAAATGTACTCATTCTGAATCTAAAATACTTTCACAATGTAAATCTCCACAGTGCTAAATACCTGAAATCCCTGATGAGTTCACACTGATAGCTTATTCTCTGGCTCTGTTCTGGACCACTCCAGGTGCATCCCCCAAACAGTGCCCTGGCAGTCTGGCAGATGGTTTCTTCCAGAAAGCATTCCCAAAGGCAGTATGGACAGGACTGCATCGTGATATCTCCTTTCCCCACCCCCATGATGTTCAAGCCCTTGAAGTATTCCCTTGAGCTGTGTTCCCAGGCTCACAGCATTCTGTTCACCGGAACTAGCACCAAAGGGGCTGCAGCCTAGGGGCCACGTTATTTCATATACAGCATAGCTCCCAAACACATTTTAGCCCCCAAGCATGAGGCTGAGGCACAACTTCTTTTAAATAACTGTTTTGTTAAGTGTAAAGGAAACATAGTACCTGGCGTGATAGCTATCTTCCTATTAACCTAAAATAGACACAAGGCTACTTTCATTCAAAGCAAAACTCCCAGACTTTGACTATTTTTTTTCTCCCCCGCTAAGCAAAGAGGATCCCAAACAACCAAAACCACCACCAAAAAAGAATCTTGCAAGGAGTGAGAATTCCCCAAGTTATTGATTGCAATAAAAATACTCTACATTTGGCTTCATTTTCAAATGCACTCCGTACCCGCAGCTCTCGCTGGTACCAGATGCAAAGCTGGGAGAGCACCACATTTTTGCACCAACTCATTTAGGGGCCTTCTCGTTGCTGCAGGTGTGATGCCTCTCAGCGTGGTGTCACCTACGAATATTTAGTACTCTGCTGGACTAGATTTCATCTTTCAAGAAGTAAAAATCCCTGTCATCTGATGATGGATGGTGGCCCTTTTCTCAGTAAAAGTCTGTGTATCAGCTTCTGTCCATGCAGAAAAGCAGTCACAGAAGGAAAAGCAGAAGAGCTGGCTGAGAGAGAAACCACCAAGAATGTGGACGTGAATTAGCCTGCCGAAAGATGGTCCCTCAGCCAACAGGGAACACCAGAAAGGGGAAAAAGAGGAAGGTGGTATCATTCCTACTCCTCCTACCTGGAGCATACTTAAAAGAAGGCTCTTTGGTTTCCGGAAGCCATCCACTAAATGCTTTTTAGAGCACTGGGTGCAGCCAAATCTTTCATGAAGTTGAACTGGGACAACAAGAAGGTAAGAACAATACTAGTTACAATTGAAAAGACACCTGAAGACAGCAGAAGAATGAGCTCTTTCCTTCTCCTTCTCTCTCCTCTCAGCTATTACTTCATGTTGTATGAAGCAGAGATTAGAAGAAGGAATAGTAGCCAAAGCAGAAGGAAGAAAAAGGGGAATTATGAGATGCACAGAAAATTGAAGCTTAAGATACGTGTATATCCAGCAAGGCAAAAAAAAAAGAGGACAAAACATTAGAGTATTTGAAATAAATTATACACACAAGAAATCCCAGCAATGGAATTAGCCAGTTACCAGATGAAGGCGGTAAAATCATTAATAATGAAGAAAGCCATACTCAATAAACATGTCTCTCCTCAGTCTGGAAAAAGTAGGATGACAGCAGTATCATATCGGGCAGCTGAAGCCTTTTTCAGTCCATTAGTAACTAAATAGGATGTTAAACATCTACTTGTGATAAAAACCTGTAATTCATCAGGCCCAGATAACTTGCACCTGAGGAGTCTCAGATAGTTGGTGGAGGAGATTCTTCCTTCCACATGTTAATTTTTAATGGGTCTTGAAATAATATAGAAATTCCAGAAGACTGGAACAAGGCTGATGTTTTGCTAGTATTCAGCAAGGACGAACATGATGACCTTGGTAAATATAAGCCAGCTAACCCAACATCAAACTGAAGAGGAGGTGAGGGGGGAGCAAAATAATAGAATATGGGATTCAACTGATAAAAAATGAAAGGACAGGAAGTAATTAATGCCAGTCAGCATGGTTTTATGGAAAATAGGTCTTGTCAGACAAACCTGATTAGATTACAAATTTGGCTGAAAAGGTAACTGCTTCACTGCGATATACTAAGACATTTGCAAGGCATTTGATTTAATTTTGCAAAACATTCTGATTAAAAATAATATTGTGCCATCTCAGTGAAGTACTTACTAGCAGAACAGTGGTCTTATTAAGCGGCAAATCTCAAAAATGAGTTAGCACTGGGAAGTCATCTCTGAATAAAGATCTTTTTAGCAAGGCTGGAAAGGGGTCAGCCTTAGGCCTGGCACTTGAGCATTTTCATTGCTGAGTTAAATGTAAATTACTGTTGATTGTACTATTAATGCAATCTTTGCACATACAAACAGAAAAGCAACCAATATGTGTATAGATGTGATGTTACATCTTTATATAGCATTAGTGTGGCTACTGAAATGCCACACAGTTTCAGTGACCACATGTTTGATGAGGCTGAAAAAAATCAGAGGTCTGGAACATAGCTCCAAAAATCACTGTTAGAACTGAAGAAAATGCCTTACAAGAGAACTTTAGAGAATACAGAGAGATTGCTGGATTACAGGGTGTGAATACCTCCATCGGCAGAAAAGCAGCTCACCCGCTTTGCTTTTGCTGCACCGCCAGTGAGCTGGGACAAAAGAGGCACGCAGTCCTAGGGCCCAGGTCACCCTGAAGGGTTTCTGTTTCCACATCAGTAGCAGGATAGGTTAAGCACGGCCCGGTGGCAATGGGGTGTCCCTCATGTCGCAAGGGATGCCTGACCTATTACACATGGCAGCACTCACGTAGGTCGTCTGCATCTGTGAAGGCTCCAAGACTTTTCTCTTGCCTGTAATCCCTCTCCAAATAAAAGGGCAAATAAAATGACCCTGAATAACTCAGGAAATGTCCTGGCCAATTATCTTAGGGAGCCTCAAGGAGTTATCAGAGGATCAAAGACCCTTCTCTAGTCTTCAACGCAGAAAAGTTGCAGCTAGATGACAAAAGGAGAGGCAGGGGAAGAATGTGACAACTTAATGATGCTGTAGTAGCACTGAGTCAGATCCTCAGCTTGAGCAAGCAGGTGCTGTTCCTTCAAAGTCAGTGGAGAGATGCTGATTTACACCAGTGAAGAATCTGACATATTATATTTTTTTATTTGCTTGAGTCCTGCCGTGGCTCCATAAGCAAAGGTTAATGCAGGTCTGCCAGGGGCAGACTGGAGTTAACACAGAATGGCAGTTGTGAGGTTGCTGATTCTGATAAAAGCAAATTGTGAACTGCAAGCATCTGAGTGTTGAGTGTCACATTCACACCTAACAGCTGCCCTTGCCTGTTCCCCACAGTCATCCAGTTCTGTCATCATGATATGTTCCTGAAACCACATTTGTGCTGCTGTCACTTTTTGTCTTTGGAAATTTGTGTACAGGCTTTCTGTAATGACATACTAAAAATGCTTGTAAACTTCAAGTGAGTGGATTAAAATATATTTAACCCAGGCAAATCACTCCCATATATTAGGCAGAAACTTGAGTTTTTACTTCTTCTAGGTCTGCACTCTCCTCTGTAAAGACTTCCAGCAGGGATGTTAATATTTACAAAGTTGTAGGAGGTATCTGATGGGTGAGGGTGGAGAAGACTTTGTTCGCTTCACTAAAAAAAATGGGGAACCTCTTTCTAGATCTCTGGGTCTTTTACTATCACAAATGTGTCTGAAGAGACAGAAACCTCTACGGGGTTGCCTGGCTTCTCTGGCTGGTTTCCACCAGCCCTCTTCGGCTGGGAACAGCCTGACTATCAGCAGAGCCAGGGCATCTCTAGAGCATTTCTGTCTGTGTATCAGCACTGGGCAATGTCAATACTGTCAACATGTCAACAATCCGTGGCGTAGATGTGGAAGATAACACGAGGACAGATTTTGAATGTCAAGCTCCGGCCCCTCCAAGGCTGGGAGCTGGGAGCACACCAGCCAGAGAGACGCACCGGTGACATGCTGTGCTTGCAGCCCTTACTGAATTCTGAACTCATTGTCATCCCTGAACTCCCACCTTGCAGGTTATCTCCCAAAAGTGATTAACTGCACTTTTCCTCTTTGAAAGGCAGCATTTTCCAGCTCCTGCTGAGTTCCTACCTTCACATTTAATCTCTGGTTCCCTAAGAATAATGTAGACTTGTGCTTACCTGCTGAAAAGGTGCGAATCTCTGAACCCAAACCCATAAATTGCCAAGGTACCAGAAGCAGCTGCCTAGCTACAGCAGGACAGAGTTTAGGGTGAGCTGTGAAATCTGCCCACAGAGCCTGTTAAACCAGCTTATGCTGAGTTTTTTGTTACTTGGACTGCACTGCGGGACGTGCTTCCAGCTGCCCCAGCTATCCTGTTGTCAGTACCTGCACTGGCCAGCGGAAAGCAGCTGATGGTACCAACAGTTTTTTTTTTTGGGGGGGGGAAAGAAAAGAAAGACAAGGTTAGTAAGCCAGATCTCTCTGGAAATAATTGCATTAAATATAGAAAAGGTTATATACGGTTTCCTTTGTCCTTTCTCTCCCCACAGGCTGCTGCCCTATGATCATTCCTTGTACCTACCCTGTAGCTGATTTTATTGTTTATTCCTAGCTTGCCCCCCAGTTTGCTCGGGGCCCTGTGTCTTAGCAAGTGACTCCCCGCTCCCTTTCCAAGTTCAGAACCTTTCTGGCTAAAGTTTGTGGTGACACGTAACACAAAAAGACAGCTCTGGACACAGGGCGCGCAGCCGTTCCTGGGGAACACGGTCTGCAGTTAGGCAGTACGGTTTCTGGAAGATTAAGTGATTAAGACTAACTAAAAGTGACTAACAGCAATGGATCTTTTCCTGTCAAACACACACGGTTTTCCATAGAGCAGCTCCAAGGTTGTGAGTGAAGGTGAACGGCTCTGCTTCTAAAGACTCCTTAATTTTAAGAAATTCAAAGAGCAGACACGACACTTTGTTCTGTGACTTTCTTAAACCTATACCCTACTTCACGTCCTTTCATGAGCCATCATCTTTCATATTTAAAACAGATGTAATGGAAGTTAAAAAAAGACAGAGGAGATAAGAAGTACAACTCTCTGTAGATGTAAGGTATAATTCAGCAAAGTACCATTTTATCACCCAATCCTGCCAGGTCCTCAACACATCCTGTGGGGTACAGACTCCTCCGCTCGTCTTGTGAGCAGTGGGGAGTGAGAGCATGCCAGTTGTCTTCTGGTTGCTTGAAACTTCCTGGTGTTGGCTATTTATTCAGCAGTTGCATGAACATTTATATGGTAAAAGCCTTGAGAGTCTTCATAAATTGATTAAGATGTCTGTGTTTTGCAATGAACAATATTTATTTAGGCATTCAAACTGATTCATAAAAACCCACGTTCAGATTATCTGACGAGCACAGTATGAAAACACAGACAAAATAGGGAGATCCCAAAGGGTAAGTTTTATTTACAGCTTTTGTATAACTATAGAAAAAGGAAGACAGGATACATATACTAACAAAGTAGCTGCAAAACTGTTTTCATCAATAACTTATCAAACCAGTTTTATTTCTTGAAAACATCCAAAGTAAGCTAAAAGCTATGGAGGCAGCTGGTTGAATTTCTCCTGGAGGGTTTGAATGGGGCTGCAGGCCGGTGCTGAATTTCACTCTTGTGAATAAATTCACCCATTATCTCTTGGAAAGCTACATTTTCCAGGGTGGAATAAAGCCTATTTAGTAAATTATTATTTTTGTTTTTAAAACTAAATGACTGTTTATTAAAAAAGAGAGCTACTGAAATTCAAATCTTTCCTCGTTACCTGAGGCATAATCAAATTGTCAGCTGTTCAGCAAGTGTGATAATGTGGAACAGGAGTGTGATAATGTTTGCCATCATCCCAGCTGGTTCCCCAAAAAAGAAGCCTCCCCACACGCTTCTCATCGGTGAACCTACATGATTTTAGAGAAGTGTATGAGCTGGCACAAGGTGTCGTTTAGAAGTAATCTGATAATGTGCATGAGTTGTTAGATCTCTTTTATTTTGACATAATATTATGTGAAACAGAAATTAAATCCTGACTTCATTAAGGAAAGCAGGAATTTGTCATTGGCTTCAGTGTGACCGGGATTTCACTACTGGAGTATATAATGCTATGTTTCAGAACAATACTGTTTGTTTCAGAAGAAAATACTGAATCATTTGATTTTACCAATGTCTACAAGTACTAATGTATGTAGAAAAAACCAAGAACTTTTCATAATAGTTTATCATGTTATAACAAGATCCAGTAGCTGAAAAGGCAACAGGGCATACTAAGGGGAGAAATAAAGCATATGTGTTTAGTAGTTTTTTGGTAAAACCACTTATTATGGACATTTTAAAACCAAGACTGGCTGTTTTCTAAAAATTTTGCTCTACTTTGAGCAGTAGTCAGTTCAAGGAATTCAATAGCTTGTGCAGTATAAGAAATCAGAGTAGAAGTTTTTATGAGCTATGACTCTATTTGTCTATCTATAATTGACCCATCAATTAATCAAACTGGATTGAACATAAGGGCAGTTTCCCAGTTAATGCAAATTCATTCATAAAGTGAATACAATATCGATTACTATTTTTAAATATACTTAGTTGTAGAAATGCCTATAATTAAGAGTCCAGACCTTTGAGCTAGACATCCACAGTCTACACTGCACTGGGACACAAAGAATAAGTGGCAGTCCTCGCTGGCAAAATGCGGTACTAGTTTAGTCAATTAGATACTGCTTTTATTATTCTAACTGGATGCACTAATTCCATCCCTGCTGTCCATAGATCTGCAGTGGGTCATAATTAACATTTAGCTCAGTGGTAGAGGGTGATAGCACATTTTTCAGTGACTGAGCCCATTTTCATTGCTTGCTCTTTCCTTCTAAAAAGGTGATGTTTTAACTATTTCAAATAACACTGGTCCAGAAAGATACATTATTTTTGCAGTGGCTCCATTAGTTTCATCACGTTATGATGGATGAGAACTTCAAAGATGTTAAAGATATGCAACTGGATATAAAATACGGTAGTTACATGGAACAGTTTATTGACAGGGCCCTGAGGGCACGCATACGCCTTTATTTCCCTGGCCAGCCCCACTGGGCACCCCGACCCACAACCTCTGCACCTCATCTGCCCCCCTGGGGACCCCCACCCGCAACCTCTGCACCTGATCTGCCTCCCCTGGGGACCCCCATCCACAACCTCTGCACCTCATCTGCCCCCACGGAACCCCCGCCTACAGCCTCTGCACCTCATCTGCCCCCACAGGACCCCCACCCACAGCCTCTGCCTGTGTCTCCTGCTGCCACGGCCAGGGCCCCTGGAGCTGATTCACCCCCCGGCCATGCCTGCGGCTGTCAAGGGGACCCGTTTCCAGCATGTGGCTTTGTTTGACCAGCTCAGCCCCCGTGGGACCGTGCCACGGTGGGCGAGGGGTCCAGCTTCCAAACTGGGGGAGGTTGGGGTTTGGGCAGGGTTGCATCATTTCCCTTACACTAGAGTACTTCCAAATTCTGATTCTTGGGGTGGCCCCACAAATAGTAGAGCTTATGCAGCTGGGGAGGTGCTCCACAGCTGAAAATGGGATGGGGTTAGGGCAGATGTGGACGCACCCACGCTGCAGCTCAGGCTGCGTGCTGAGGTAGCTCTGATGTGGCACAGGAGGACCGCCAGCACCCAGCCTGACGCACGTCTGTGACGCTGGGGAAAGTGCCTCGCACCTCAGCGCTGCTTTTCACCCCCGTTGTGGCCATCCCCCCGTGTCTGTGATGAGGCGGTACGGGATGTGTTACGTTTTTTGCAAATTGAATTTTGCATGCTTATTTTCTCTACTGTTAGTGTTTCTATTTCTACTTAGTTGAATTTATCCAGAGAAACAGACGGGGTTGGAATATTAATATTGAATAGCTACAGACTACTGCTGCTGTTTCAGTTTAGGACTAGATTCTTGGCTCAGCAACGCAAGAGTAGCCTTAGCAAAATGAATAGCTCTGTCACATACTGGACTGTTCATAAGATTAAAACCTAGTCCCTTCATTTTGATCCTAATGGATCAATTTTTATTTTGTTTTTATTTAGCAACATTCTCAAAGCACTTTTGCAGGCCAGTTTCTTATTTCAAGCTTGCTTCTTCAACATACTTCTTTTCTTTCCACTACTTTCTTGTGGGAAGTTTGAGCCTTAAGTTTCAACTGGTGTGTTTAGTCAAAAAGGAGCTTACCAATGATTTACTGTACAAATAATTTAACACAAAACTAAATACACAGATACTAATAGCAGATATTACAACCTTTGGATGCTTACATCAATATACACTGCTTGCGAACTACAAGTGGCACTAAAAATAAAAATATTTTCATTCACTTCCATGCTTTACTGTTATTTCTGAAAGGAATATTCTCTTAGTGCTGTATCAGGGTGTTGCACAAGTGATAATTATATGCCAAATACTTGAGCACAAAACTGTAGTACTTAGTACAGAGAGCTTTATCATTTTCCCTTGGGTTGCATTTGGATTTCAGTAATAGATTTATTCTTAATAATTCTACAATAGGAATTCTTACTTTGCGTAAATTCAGTATTTTCTTGCTGTTGGAGGTTTTGTATTTACAACATGGCTGTCGCTGTCATGTTCAGACTTTTTGTTGTTTGTTTCTCTGCCGATTGACTGACAAAGAGAAGCGCATCCCTTATGACAGTTTTTCATCAATTCCATGGGATTTTTTTTGGCTCAGACTACAGGTTATCATCCTAAAATACTAGGAGAGGATGGTCAGCTCTCCAGCCTCTGAGATGTAACCTAAACCTGGCACCCGCAAGCCATGCACAGCAGCTCTGGGCTGGCCAAGGCCCTGGCCTGACCCTCCGCAGGCCCCTTCCCCTCGTGTCTGGTGATCTCCTGCCCACTCCACCATCTCCAGCGGCCTTGCTTCCTCCCATCACCGGAGAAGTGGGTCACACAGGGGTCCCTCCACCATCGCTGCCCTGCGGTGGGTGTCGTGAACCAGGACGGGTGGTGGGGGAACCTGAATGGTGCTGGATTTGCGCATCTTTGACATTGTTCCTCACAGTATCCTCCTGGAGAACCTAGCTGCCCATGGTTTGGATGGGTGTACTCTTCACTGGATAAAGAACTGGCTGAATGGCCGAGTGCAGAGAGTGGTGGTGAACAGAGTTAAATCCAGCTGGCGGCCGGTCACAAGTGGTGTTCCCCAGGGCTCAGTATTGGGGCCAGTCTTGTTTAACATCTTTATCAATGGTCTGGATGAGGGGATTGAGTGCTCCCTCAGTAAGTTTGCAGATGACAACAAGTTGGGTAGGAGCGTTGATCTGCTCGAGGGTAGGAAGGCTCTGCAGAGGGATCTGGACAGGCTGAATTGATGGGCCAAGGCCTACTGTATGAGGTTCAACAAGGCCAAGTGCCAGGTCCTGCACTTGGGTCACAACAACCCCAGGCAACGCTACAGGCCTGGGGAGGAGTGGCTGGAAAGCTGCCCGGCCGAAAAGGACCTGGAGGTGCTGGTCGACAGCCGGCTGAATATGAGCCAGCAGTGTGCCCAGGTGGCCAAGAAGGCCAATGGCATCCTGGCTTGTGTCAGGAATAGTGTGGCCAGCAGGAGCAGGGAGGTGATCGTGCCCCTGTACTCGGCACTGGTGCGGCCGCACCTCGAGTACTGTGTTCAGTTTTGGGCCCCTCACTACAAGAAGGACATTGAGGTGCCGGAGCGTGTCCAGAGAAGGGCAACGAGGCTGGTGAGGGGTCTAGAGAACAAGTGTTATGAGGAGCTGCTGAGGGAGCTGGGGCTGTTTAACCTGGAGAAGACGAGGCTGAGGGGGGACCTTATTGCTCTCTACAACTACCTCCTCAAGCTGCGCCAGGGGAGGTTCAGATTCGATATTAGGAAAAATTCTGTACTGAAAGAGTGGTCAGACATTGGAACAGGCTGCCCAGGGAGGTGGATGAGTCCCCATCCCTGGAGGCGTTTAAGAAACGTGTAGATGTGGCACTTCAGGGTATGGCTTAGTAGGAATGGTGGTGCTGGTTGGACTCGATGGTCTTAGAGGTCTTTTCCAACCTATGATTCTGTGATTCTACGACCTTGCACCCCGGGTGTTGGGGAGGCTCCCACCGCGTCTGCGAGTGGAGGGAAGCACGCGTGGGCAGCCCCCTCCTTGGCGCCCGCCCGCGGCGGGTGGGCTGAGGGGGGCCGGGGCCCAGCGGGCCCAAGCTGCCCCGGCCTCCCTCAGCGGGCAGGCGGCCTCCTGGGTGCGCAGCTGCCGGCCGCCCTCCCCGCTCCCCGCCGGCTGCTCCCCCGCCGCCCGGAGGAGGCGCTCCCCGCCCCGCAGCGCGCTAGGACCCGGCCGGCCCCGGCCGCGGTCTCTCCGAGCCGCCGTACGCGGGCCGGGAGGGGAGCCCGGCGGAGGCCTGCGCCGGCGCCCCTTCCCTTCCCTTCGCTTCCCCGCGGCGGGATGCGCTCGGAGGCGGCGCCGCAGCCCGGCGGCTTGGAGAGGTTCGTCAGCGCCGGCAAGGGCCGGGGGCTGCGGGCGCGGCGGCGCTACGGCCTGGGGGAGCTGCTCTTCAGCTGCCCGGCCTACACCGCCGTGCTGACCGTCAGCGAGCGCGGCAGCCACTGCGACGGCTGCTTCGCCAGGTAGGGCCTGGGGAGGCCTGGGGCGGGCCCGGGGGGACGGCGGGACCGGCCCCGGGGCGGCTGCTGGCGATTCGGCCGGCGGCGGCCCGCCCCAGGCCAGCGGCGGGTCGGCCCTCCCGCGTCCCCGGCCGAGGCCGTGGCCGTGTCAGCAGCGTGCCGGCCGCTGCTCCGCGGGCGGGCCCGGGCCCCGCCGGTGCCGGCCGTGGGACTGACCGGCGGCTCCGGGGGCCCTCCTTTGCAAAACCGCCCTCCCGCCGCTCTCCTCTCCTCTCCTCTCCTCTCCTCTCCTCTCCTCTCCTCTCCTCTCCTCTCCTCTCCTCGACCAGACTTTTACCTCAAAACTGCTTTTCCTTCCTTTACAGTTCAGCAAAAAGAAAGAAGGAAAACAGTTTTGCCCTCCGTGTGCTCCGGTGGTTACGCGGGCGCGTGCGTAGCCTTGCTGTCAGGGGATGTTCGGTCAGTCCGTCCAGTTCTGCAGCAACGCAATATTCACTGATTCTAATGAAGTTTTGTCAAGGGAGGAAGGGTCTGCAATTGCCTAATTCACGCTTTGAATTTCTGTGCTGCGGATGGAATATATATGTGTGGAATATGCATATCTGTAATGAAATACACAGAAATACCAGTGTCTTTCTGCTTGTGTGCCCGAAACCTTAGTCTTCTGGCAGATGACTTTTACCAGGGCAAGGTACGGGCAGCGCGAGGGGTTGGCCGTGGCGTGGCTGCGGGGTGCTCAAGTTTTCTGGGGGGTCAGCAGCAGCTGCCCCCCTCGCCTGTCCGGAGGGGTGGTTTGACCTGCTGCGGCTGTTCCAGTGGTTGCTGTAAACCTCTCGATGTCAGCTGCTGCAGCAAAAAAAAAACCAACCAAACAAACGTTTAGGATTATCATTAAGAAATTAGGCGTGGATGTGACACTGGCATGTCACACCACACCACGTTTTTGAAAGGTATAATACTTTCCTGACTTCTGGCAGCTAATTGAAGTATCATGGTGCTTACCTGGTTATAACTCAGAGCACATGTTAGTGTTTGCCTCGCTAAAGGAGAACAACTGTTGTACTTTCCCTATTTTTATCAATACATAAGTATTGCTTGCATGTGTGGACTGAGAGGCAGACTGAAGAGTATAATTATTACATTCTAGTAGGTCTTTTAATCTCTTGTCCTGTCATCTTAACTCACTTATGCTTTTCATTTTCCTTTCTCTTGACCTTGTCCTTTTTCTTTCCTTATTACATTATCTACTGATTTGACTCACACTATTCACCCCTTTCTTTGCATATGAGCACCTAATATTGTTCCTGGTGAAGTCTGTGAAGCGAGTTCCATTAATTTGAAGAACTGTAAAACTGCGGCGATTTTCTTCTCCTTCACACCAGTGGCTTTTCCTAGCCCCTAAGTTTTGGGTTTTTTTCCTCTGGTGCCTAACCACAAATTCCCTTGTGTCAAAGAAACTGGCTGATTTTGTTTAACACATCCAGAAGATTTCTCTCTGTAAAAGGACCAAGGAATACTTTCCATGCTCCATTGTTATGAAGTAGTGTTGTAGAGATAGTAGTTACCTCATGGAATAGCTTTTTAAAGATCATCTCCAGGACCAGACTGTTTAAACGCTGCTTGTTCTCCATGCAAGCTTCTCCCATGAAGCTCTGGAGGAGCACAGTGATCAAGGAATATACCTGAAAGCAGTACTATAGCAGTTATGGTGGGGTAGTCTGAAACCTATTTCATACAAGGGTGATGAGGTTCCGCTAAGAGGAAAGATACCTCAGTGATGCAACTTGATCTGCCAGTGCTCTAGAGTGTGTTTTGTGCCTGCACCCCGTTGCATTAGCGCTGAACTGGCACATACTGGATTCTGAACTGTGCTTGTTGAACTTGCAAAGAGCATTAAGAGGATGGTTGTGGGCTAAGCACTAGTCTTGGGGAGAGAAACTTTGCTAAGTGGTCATAAAACTGTTGCAGTCAAATGGGCAGAATGTGATTAGAACTTTGTAATTGTATCTGATAGTATTTGTTACCTGAAATACACAGCCGTGCATGAGGTACATACTGTCAGCAAGCAGAGTCACGGTGTTAGCCTGACTCACGTTGCACCTTCTACTTCACAAGAACAATCAGAGAAGGTCAAGGCTTGCTATGCTTTATGGGCTCCGAATGCCAGTGACCTCTGAAGTGTGGTAGACTATCATACTGTATGAGGACACTCAGTTTTTTTCATTACAATGAACTTACCTCAGTTTAAGACAATTTTTTTGCCACTTGTACTGGGGAGAATGTGTAGATGTTTTTAACTATTCAGTACTTGTGAGAGATCGCTGTTGCTGTCACACAAGTGTCGTGTTGGGTAACACACGTTCTGTTTTTGATGGGATCTGCTACAACACATGCACCTTGAAGCAGAAAAGGACCTTCCTTTTGGCAGTTCCCTGTGTTGGGATATATACAAATATAAAAAAAGCAGAGCGTGTGCCTTAGGTGACCTTGGAATACACAGATATTGGAGCAGACATTAGCAGGACATTAAGAGGCTATGTGGTGACAGGAGATCAAACAGTGTTTTTAATAATGCAACATGTTTTCTTGGTGTTGGGAGGCAGTTACTTGCGAGACAACGGTCATGCTTTCTGTAACCAGAGAAGCAATGGAACTGGCAGAGCAGAAGCAAAGGGTTAATATTGGTGAGGAGGGATACAGAGCAATAGGGAAGTTTGGAAAACAAGGAAAAGTTAGCTATCAGTATGCATCATGTAGTGGCCAAAAAATCATGCTGTCTGTCAAACAGCGTAGAATAACATGTTTCCAAACGCAGGAATTAATCAGGACAACAGAGTGCTTTTGCATAACAGTTGTTAGGAAAAGTTTGCTTTTGAAACTTTAAACAAATAAAAATAGTGTCTGCTATGGGAAGGTGGGGTTCAAGCTGTAGTTACAGTGTTCTGAAGAAAGTACAGTTTTCATTGTGAAAAGTGAAATGCTGTGCAATAAGTGATACAGCATGCATTTGTATTTCATTCGGATTTATAGAATAGAATAGAATAACTTCTGTTTTCTTTTTAAGGAAGGAAGGATTGTCCAAGTGTGGAAGATGTAAACAGGCCTTTTACTGCAACGTGGAATGTCAGGTATGGTGATACAATTTATGAGGATGGGAGGGGGGGAGAGGAGGGTGGGCATTGCTGAACTCTATTTTTTATCTGTGTGGCACTGATAGTCCCTAACTGTAGCTATGGTTGACAGTAGTCCGGTCAGTTTCAGTGTCCCACAAATGCTGACCGTGGAGTTGTGCATTCGACAGTTACAGGATTTGAACATGATCTGTGTGAGTCTTTCGAGATCAGTAGCTCCAGGACTTGGTACCACTGAAACTTTTATTAGAGCTGCATGTCAGCCCGCTAATTATGTCTGTATTCCTTCTTTCTTTAAGTACAAACCAGGTAATTTAACACTAGCTCGCTTAACTGGTAAGAGAGTCTGCGTCTAATGGAAAAATCAAATCACTACATAGCTATCTTAAGAGGTTTTTGTTGGGGTTTTTTTAGAATTTTTGCAAATATTTTGGGTGGCCACAGCTGACAGTAGTCATAACCATTCGAAACCTACCGTGCTTTCTCCCTAATTCACTCGGTCTGGCAACTTTTGTTCTTTTTGTATACTTTGTTTCTTAAAAGCCCCTGAAAATAGAATATAAGCATGCACTAAAGTAGAGCAATATGAAGCCATCCAAAACGTTTGCATGCAGTTTTAATTCCATTTTTACTTCAAACTAGAATAAGCACCTTTCAAAACAATAATTTTTGCCAGATCTAGTATCTAGCCTTTTTGGGCTGTCAACTTGATGTGGAAGAATTATCCAGTTTATGTGTGGAAAACTCAACTGGATTGAGAGCTAAATAATGTAAGCTATGTAAGATCTGTGGTGCTGGGCACAGAGTGTGGAACAGTACTTGTGAGGGTTTGAGTCACCAAAGGTCTGGCATGAGGCTAGGTGTTAGCTATAAATAATCCAAACCTTCTCCTACATGGCAGCGTGCTGTTGAGCGCGTGGGTTGCATGCAGAGTATTGCCCATTGTCGTTATCCGGACAGAGATGTTGCGGTTTGTGCTGTTCGGTTCCCAAGCACTTAGGAGGTGGCTACTGCCTTTATTTCAAGGATGTATCTTTTTCTCCCATTGCGCAAGTTGCAAAGTGAGCCCGACCTCCCCTTTTTTTTTTCCTTCTGTTGCCTCCCCAGATTCCTGCTTTCCCACTGTGTCTTAGTGAATTGCACGTGGATCAAATGGCCTTTTGGCTTCGAAGCACCAGGAGGACTCAAAGCACTTAAAAGAAATAAGATTTTAGCAGAATTTGCAATAGTTCACATAATATTGAAACACTTGACAGCCAGTAGTTGCTGGGAAGAAGTAGAACGCTTACTGTATGAGCACCCTTAAGGCTCTTGAGAGAAATCTGAACGAGTTTTAAAGACGGTGTGGAGAAAACCCATGATTCATTCATGAGAAATACTTATTTGTAAGAAATGTTTCCATATGACACGATTTATTAGGAAGCTTTTAGCTAGATGAGGGAAGGAGATACTTGAACAAAGCAGTTTATTGGCTTTTTAGCACTTTTCATCTGAGATTGTGAGTTTCTTCTCTTACCATATAAAATTCACAATGGTTTATGAAACAAGTAAGCAAGATTTATTGAAGGAGGAAAGCTCAGTGATTTGTGCCAGGAAAAATAGCAAGTAGATATCATGGTGGAAGTAGTAGAACTTATTTCTGCTGATCCACGGTGCTTTGCTTTTACCTCCAAGTCACTTCTTCGATCCCTCCCTCAGTGTCCTGCCTTCTACCTTGACAAAGTTTATACTTTTGTGTTTAAGAACAAGGAGGTTTTTTTTCTTGCTTCCCCCAGAGTAGAGTCATGTACACGTATTGCTTGCTTGATTTGATTTTTAAAATTTTTTTTGTTTCTTTTTTGGTGGTCAGAATACTCCTTCTCTATTGGGGCATATTCCAAGAATGAAAAACTGAACTGCTCAAACTGAGTGTCCTTAAGACTGCAGGAGATGATGCTCTGCAGAAGCCTGCATGTCTGAGAAGTTAATGAATTAAAATCTGCCTGTTGGTGTGTAGTATGATGCTTTAGACATAAATACTTTTTTAGATGTTGTGATGTCTAGACAATAGCATGACAAGCACAGATACTAGCACTTCACTCTTACTGGTGATGTGCTTATGGCTTTTGACTCTCTAGTTGATATAACATTATCTTCCATGTTTTGGGCCCTTATGAGTCAGTCTGATGAAATTTATGAACGTTGCTGAGACTGAATTCTTTGACATTCTTTCAAAGTTAGCTTCAAGCATAGTATTCTCTAGAAACCATTCTCCACTGGCTGTATGTGCTGCACAGGCAAGCTGCGCTGCATCTTCATCCCTGCCTTGTTCAAAAGCACTTCTCAGTTCAGCAATTCTTTGTCAAAGCCAGAAAGGACATCTGTGCCTTGATACTGAACTTGTAACACTGGAATGTGCAGTAAACGTGTTCTGTTTGCCTCTGTGGATGAGACTTGTACATGCAACACTGATAAAAGGGCAAGGCTGTACTTGAGGATGGTGATGGCGTTGTTAATTTGATTTTTATTGTTTTAAGTTAGTTTTCACTATGAATCCATGCGGTTTTTGCTCAGTTCAGCTAAAAATTACATGTACCCAGCAAGGACATGGTAAGATTCCATATGTTGGTTAGTACTTTGTTACTCAATATAATTTGGTTTGACAACTGTTTATCCCATCAAATATGCTATATGGGATAGACAACCAAATCTCCTGAGCTTTCTCTTTCCTTACTTAAACACCTATTATACCACAGTTCATAGGAATTCTTTGTAGTGGTGGGGAGAGATGGATCAGAAGGAGACAAGAGAAAGGTGCCAAAGTGTGCAGCAGGAAACAAATTTTTTGGATGTCTTTTCAGAATTACAGATTTTATAACTGCAGACATCTCCCTCTCTCTAGTGCTTTTCTGTTGAATGCGATTTTTTTTTCTTTTTCAGAATAACGTGGTTATTGAAAGTAAAGTTAGTGGCACTGCATGTATTTCCTACTCTAAGCCATATAGTGTCCTTGTTTTGAGGTTCTTAAAATACTTTCATTTAATGAATGAAGCATCACAGCAGCCATTGTGGCATTTCTGGTTTTGCAAATGGGGTATAGGTACACAAAGATTCACTGACTTGCTGAAGCATCCCAGAGGGGTAGAAGAGTACATCTCCTGCGTTATAGCCAGGTGTTTGATGCATTGACCAAGTCCTGCTTTGCAGTATAATTTCTTTGCCCTGGTCACTGGAAAGGAGATGTCACACTGTAGTGTGAGGGACTGAACCCAGGGGAAGGCAAAGGCTTGCCGTGGTAGAGTGGCTGATTTGTTTAGGGCTCTCTCTATACATACATGTATGCACACATGCTTGCCCTAGCACAGTTCCCTTCGTGCTAACATGTCTTTTGCCTGTTTTGGTCTATTATTTTGCTGTTAAGATAGACAGCCTTAAGTTTGACCTATATGAAGTTGTATAGGTGTAGGTTCAGTCTCAGATGCAGGGCGCATGAGGGTGGAAGTTGTCTTCACTGCCTGTCCTTGCTGCCTTGAAGGTTTTGTGGGTTGGTAGGGTCTAGCCTGGGTTTGCTGCATCTTTCTTTTCCCAGCCCCTAATCCAGTTCTCCTTTTAAAAGGCTTTGTGATTTCCAGCTGATTCGTACTGTTCTCCTCTCCGCTATTGCCTCCTCGAAGCTCAGGCGTGTTATTATAGTAGTGGCTTTCAGACCCCATCTGCAGCTGTTCGGGTCTTGACTTCTTAAATTATAATAATTTTAGTCAAACAGCAGGAGACCTGTGCTTATTTTTTCTCCTTGGAAATTAGCTGCTGAAACACTCTGAAGAGAAATGTTTTAAGAGGGTTACGTGGTTGCAATTGTGGAAGTGGTGAACTTGAATCAGCTACTGGAGCTCCTCTTTCTGTTACTACACATAGCTATTATTTATCCCAGAGAGAGTGGAGATCAGCTAGCCAAAGTGCAGAAGAAGATGTTTTTGTCATGACTTTCCATATTTGAAATATATTTCGAACAAATATTTGTGGGTTTTTTTTAACATCATGTTAAAGAGTGCTGTAGCTGATATTTCTGGGGTAAGGGAAATACGTATTTTTAACCAGCTAGTAAGCTTCAAAATATAGTTGTAGACCTGGAATTAGCATCAAGCAGATGTGTTTGAAGTGGGACCTTGTAGAAATTGCCCACTCCTGTTTGGTGATCTGCAGAAAAAATACAAAATTCTTACTGTAATGATTCTGCACAAGAGGAATCTGACACTGCAGGACCCTGCTTAAGATTGCCTTGGGGCAGCGTCTGTCCCCCTATCCAAAAACTTCCTCCATGTACTTTTGTGTGATAAATTTCATGATAAATGTCTCCTGTGAACCTGTTGAACATTAACCCATGGAAGTCAAATACCCTCTGTCGCCCAGCATTCAGTAAATGATGGTAGGGAAGGATGGCTGTGCAGATGTGTGAAACTCTTCCCTTCACTGCTGGCTGAAGGACTGTATCAGAACTTTACCGGTTAATATCAAACATCAGAAGTTGCCTCACTGAAGTTCGATGCCATTTGAGCATAACTAGGCCGTAGGCTTTTGAAGAAGTGGGCTTAACCCCTACACTGGCTTGCCCAGCGTTTCTGTCTGGTATTTGTGTGTGTTTCTTTTCAATCAGGTGAAATACAACGGAAATTTTATGTCCTATTGAAGAAGTCCATGTGAGGAAGGAGGTGCGAAGACATTTGTTTGGACTTGAGTCTTATTTTTTTTGACTATTACATTTTGTTGTTTGGGGTTTTTTTTGTGCTGAGCTATATCACAGTCTTCTGGAAATTAATCTAATAGTTCTGGACAGTGGAATCATTTTGAAGAACTTGGTGGAGAAGGTTGTTTCCATGCTTTGATGTGAAAAAGATAAGCTTTAAAGAACTTCCCTTCCAAAAATGTTGTCACTCCTAAATGAAGGGAAAAATACTTCAGATGCAAGGAAAATAGGAAGAAAATACCATTAGTGCAGCTTAGGGATTCAACTAGAACAATGCTACCTGTTATGATTCAAACTACTTAGAGAAAAATGTGGAAAAGAATGCAAAATACAGTCCAGCTGTGATCGCAGGGAAAGCTGCTGTCACAGTGTTTCCATCCCAGGTATTCCTCAGCCATCAGTACTCTCTCTTCTTGTGGTGTTTCAGGCTTTTATCTCATTTTGCACAATTCAGCCTTATCTCGTCCCTTTAACCTCCCTACCAGTTCATATAACTCAGTATGATTCTGCCTGGGGAAAGATTTTAATTAACAGTGGTTAAAGAATAAAGGGAACAAACAGATTTTGAGAAACACTGCTTTGAGACAGGCATGTGATTTTGCATTTTGATTTTTTGTTTTATGAGGCAGTCTCTCCTGTTTATTTAACTGGCATGTACGGATGTGGGTTGTGCAAAACTCCAGGTTCTGTGCCTTCACTTCTTGCACACCCAGCAATCACGCTGAAGTTGGTGGGTGTTGTGGGTGTGTAAGTAGGGGTGAGAGATGTGGTCTCCCTCTGTCTCTCTTCTTAGCCTTTAGCCTGTGGATTCCTAAGGCAAAGTCTATTTGGAATTTTCCAGAAAGAGGTCTTAGGGCATACATAGGAAACAGGCCTCTCGGTGGATGCATCTTGTAGTGTGACAGCTGTAGGAGAGCTGAGAGTGTAATTTCACATGACATGATTGCAGTGTAATATACTATTTTGGTTCTCCTAGTCTGTATTGTATGTCCTCTTAGAACGTTTACACTGGAGCTTATTTCAAGCGGCCTGTACGTAGGTTTTTTTGGAAGTACCGTACTGAGATATCAAGGACAATGGAATTGACAGTATGAGGGGCTGAATACCCTTGCAGCGTTGCACTGCTTCAAATCCTGCATGAGTGTGGGGTGGATGTTCACCTTCCTCTTCCTAATAAAATAAACTCCGAAAGCTGTCCATGCCCAGGGCAAATGAAATGGCCATTTTCAGTGGATGAATTTTTGATGTACTAAGTCTGAAATTAGAGATCTCAGCTTTTGGTTTGATCGGCAAAACCTGTAAATAAGTGGAGCAGTCAGGCAGGAGGCACTGGGGGTCCTGATTCAACTGGCTGTTTGAAGTGCTGTGAGTTGTCCTTCCTGGCCTCCAGCTGTAGCTCCCACAAGGAATGCATCTCCCAGCAGACCTGTATCATATCTACTGGTCCTACATAGATGTTTTTTAGATAGCCTTGGGTGTCTCAAATGGCTCTTGCCATCAGTGGTTAGGAAGCTGAGGGAAACTCTATGTGTCTGATGTTCCTGCCACTCAGTCACTCTGATGGGTTATAGTGAATTCTTTTTTTAAATTATTTCTACTTTTTATGGGGGGTGGGCTGACACTGGATCTGTGGTACTGGGTGAATCACAGTAAGGGCAATTAAGAGCTTTCTGGAGAAAAACTTTCTGCAAAAAGTCTTTCAAGTTTCCACTTTAAATCAATTTCAAATTTCTGGGATTTATTGCAATTTCTTTCCTCTGCTGCCATTTTCCACCAGTTTAAATCTGGTCTGAAAACAAAGCTTGATGGTCCCTATACAGGCAGAACACTATAGGTGTGTTCTAACACACTGCTGTAGATGTGTGTGTGGGATAAGACATAGAAATAAATAACTGCATTGCTTGAATATAGAAATAAGAATATTTCCATGTCTGAATAAATAAATAAAATGATATTTGATGCAGTCTGGGGACAGCCCATGCCAGGCTCTGTGTGCCAGTGCAGAGTGTTAATCTGTGATTCTGTACTCGTCTTTGAAAGTTTCTGTTGCTTTGGAGGGGTTCTGTAGAGTGCCAAAAGCCAGTGGCTTGTGCCATCACTCCACGTATTACTGTATGTTGAGCTAGGAATATGCTATCCATTCTTAACTAAAGGTTGTTTGTCTTTATTAGTGTGTTTTCATTGCCTAGATGTACTCTTATTCTACAACATTTAAGGAAAAAGTCTGATAGTTCTATTCAGTAGGTCTGGCTTTGACCTTACGTATACCAATTCTTACAGGGATTGTGAATCCATTGACTTTAGACGCGTTACTCCTGATTACACCAGGGTCATCTCATAATGAGGGGCCAAGGTATTAAATGGAAATGAACCCAGTAAAGCCATCAAGCTCAGACCTACTCTGTCCTCACGTGCTTGATCTGAACAATAAGAACTGGTGATATATAAATCATGCTGTCTGTTTGCTTCTTCGTCATTCAATTCTTTTTTTCCGTTGAATAAATGAAGATATTCTGACCTTAACTCATCCCTTGTGTATTTGTTTGAAAAAAGCAGGATAGCTGTACCCCTTAAATGTGACTCAAGCTTTTGTTCAGATTTAGTGAGCGTCATCTTATTTTTTTAAAGGAAACACGTTTCACTTGACCTCTAGGATCTGACAGAACTTGCTGCATCCTCTTTTTCATCACTTTATCTTCGTGGCTTTTTTTTTTTTTTTTTGTATTTTTCTACATTTTCAGAAGGAAGACTGGCCAATGCACAAGCTAGAGTGTTCCGCCATGTGCGCTTTTGGGCAGAACTGGAATCCCTCGGAGACTGTGAGGCTAACGGCGAGGATCCTTGCCAAACAGGTGAGCAGGAGGCTAGATTTGGGAGGTACATTCCTCCTCTGGGTGCCAGGGAAGGCAGGAAAATGAAAATTGACCGACAGTAACTGTCCCTGCAAAGCACATCCATACTAGCTTCCTGTGTACAAACGGGTGTAATACAGAGCATGAGCAGCTGAACAAACTGACCCATCAGACCACTGCAGCAGTGTCAGGGCCACCAAAGTCTCGTAGTCCAGCTGGAGACTTACGGGGGAAGATGGCAAAAGGCTAGTGAGTTTTTAAGCTGCCTAGCTGTAACTTACAGTCAAGGTACTGTTGAACCGAGTATGGAAAAGTATACTGATAGTTTCACAGTGTGCATGGTGTTTCTGGTAGGTTGGAGCTCTTGGTTACATGTGTGGGCTAGCACCAAGGCCGCATTGGTGAAGATGAATGAGACTTGGTGTGTGTGGTTAAATTCTGAGGAATGCTCCTAGTGTTACATGTCTACAGGCACTTGACATCCTTATGAAGCAGTTGCTTGTTGTACTGTTTTTTCAGCTATAACTGCATAGCATTTTGTAGTATGTAACTCCCAGTACATTTGTGAGTCAAGAACACCTCTGAGGTATTCAGATTTAAATGTTTACGACTACTGGAGTCAACTGGTGAAAAACAGAAATGGAGAGAGAAATTTCAAGCCACTGGTCTTTGAAGAAAAAGCATATTATTAAGGAAATGAGATTGCAATGTCAACCTCCAGTTCGGTGTTCCCTAACTATATGGATACTGAGGATAACGTAAGTGCTTACAGGGAGGAGATGGGATTCATGAGTTTCAAGGTTATTGTGCCGTGTATCTTTGTAGAGCTCTAAACTCTCTCCACAAAAACAAATCCTCTTTGAAGCGTATTTGTGTGATTGAGGTCTGCTTATGTGGCAAGGGCAACCTGGATACTGTATGTAGCGACGGTTTTGGTGGCCTGCTGGGAGGGTAGTTGCATGCTTGCTGTGTGTGTAGATGTGTGTGTGTGAATATGTGTGGGTGTGACTTAATAAGCGTGGTTTATGGTGATCCATGAACAAAATTGAATGTTTAAAGACAAAAAGTCATTGGAATAAATTTGTGCTTTTATCGCTTACAGGGAGGGGGGAGAACTCTACATGTCATATAAAAGCTAAATATGCAAACCATAGTCCCTGAACCTCAGCTGCTGGGCCACCTGCAAAGCCACATTTAATGGCCAAGATTACAAAGAAGTGGCCTTAGGCCAACAATGGAGCATTGCTTTTGAACTCTGTCAACAGTCAGTTTATTCACTTTCCTCAAAGTGAAGCCTGTCTCCTGCCTGCTTGCTATTGTTAGTAGCTTTCTGGGTGTCTAGAACAAAGCAAATGACATATTTAAAATACTGTTCAGTTTATGTATATAAATTTGATAGGAGTTAATCTTTGGCTGCCTAATGTAATGCAGAGAGAATATTTCTGTGGCTTTACTAAGAGTAATCAATTTAATTTATTGTTGTTGATCAACTTCTATAAATTCCACACACTCTGAATTTAGGTTTGTTTTACAGGTAGGAGTTTCCATCTTATGAATGAGGAGACAAACTGCCTGCTTAAAACATTGAAGTATTTTCTTTGGTTTTTTTTCCCTGTATTGCTAGAAAACTCACCCTGAAAGAACACAGTCGGAGAAGCTGCTTGCTGTAAAAGAGTTTGAATCACGTAAGTAAAAAAGACTTGCAGGTGAACAGAGACAGTTATCTATAGTCATGATTTACTTTACCCCCCATTCCCCCTCCATCAAAACCTTTCAGAGCATCCCACTCCTGTTGGAGGAGGGGAGTAAACAAAGACAACTGGGATTCCTTGTGTTTTTGAAAGTGCAGTGCTCTTCTTTCTTTCTTTTTTTTTTTTTCTTGGTCACTTGTGGGGGTTGTGAAACAACAGTGAAAACCTAGACAGAATTAATTATGTAGCATACATCCATCTCATGGTTTTTCTGGTACTCTAGTGTCTTTTGAGAATTGTAATGTTGTAAAATTAAAATAGCTGGTATTTGTTACCAGGAGGCATAAAATCAGAGACAGCACAGTTGCTTGATGGTGACAGTGACTAAGGGGCTAATTGCAGAACCCTCTGGACTGTGCTTCAGTATCTGTCACTGCCAGTCAAATCTGACATGTTATATACGATTGTGTTGAAATTCCATGTCCTAAATGCTCCAAAATAATCCAAGGAAGGAGATGAGGCAATGGCTTGCTTTTAACTAGAAGGCTACTGTTTATGTCCGGTGAGGCAGAGTTAGAAATGGAGCAACTAGGGGACTAGTAACTATCCTGGCATAGTTTTCACTGCTCTGTCGTTTCTGTTTCTTGTTGCTGGGGGTAATACACAAGGAGGCAATAGGTTTGTATATTCACATTTCTCACTCTCATGGTTTCCAAAACCCTTTATAAAATGCTGAATAAATGCAGTCATTGCTAGGACTTGAGGTAGCAGAGTAACCAAGCATGACAAGATTACAGTCTTATCTGTTTCCTGGACAAAAGCTGCTGTCACAGCTGTTGGGACAACTGGGGAAATAAGGGGGAAAAATGCCAACATTTGACTTTGCCTAAGGCAAGGATAATTTTTACAGATAGGTTAGTAGGATTGAGGTTGATGAGGATGGATAAGTGCTGAAGTAATTTCTGTATATTCTTTTGTATTGGAGCTTGTCGTCAATAATTTATTAATTTGGAAGCTAAGAGGCTGAAATTATTTTCTCTTGCAATGACCCTCCTGTCCTCTAGAAGCCCTTGTTTCATTTCTGGTTTTGTTAGTAAGAACCCCTTGTTCCTTCTGCCTTGTTGTCTCTCCCCATCTCTTAGCACACTTTTGCCATGTTCAGCAGTTGCCTTACTCTTTGCAACACCCTGCGCAGGAGAGGAAAAGGCACCTGGCTGTCAGTTGGATGCTCAAAATTTCGTATTTCTGATTTGTCCTGATTCTCATCAAATTGTCCCATTTCATTTTCCTCAGTATTTTTTGTGACTCTCCTGTCATTCACATCTGCTCTTACAAATCATCTGCCCCTTCTTCCACTGTTTGCAGCCTTTTCTCTTCTTACATGTTTTTCCTTCCACTATTATTTTGAGTTGGAGAGGGGAAGCTGATGAGTTGCTGGCTCTCTTAGAGCAGGATTGAGCTGGTGACACTGCCACTGTGACAGAGAGGATTAGGAAAAAAACTTTCCAACACTCTGCTCTTGAGAGGAGAGAAGGGACAAGGAGTATATGGTCGATCATGTAGCTTGCTCTGCATGGACCAGGCAGAAAAAGGTTCAGTGGCTACAGCTTTGGCTACAACCTGTCATGGTCCTGAGGGTAAATCTCTGAACAAACCGGTAAGAGAGTACACTTGGCAGGAGTGCGAGGGCATTTCCACTGATGTTCCTGCGGTCTCCTGTTATTCTCAGATATCTGCATGTGAAACACACCTCTGTTGATGGTCACCCCCAGCCCGTGGACAAATGGGCATTCTCAGGCAGTGTTTGTTGCCTCATGAAGCAGGTGCCTGCAATAGGTCAGGTGGATTGCACTCCTGGGCACCATCGTCTTATCCTCCTCTTGCTGCAAAGGAAACCCCTGCTGACTAGCCCCAGCGCGTTGTCAATGTTTGTTAAGTCCTGTCGCACGTGGCCACAAATAGTTAGGGCCTCTGTGCTGGGAAAGACCATGTCTTTCAAAAGCAGGGGTAAGCAACCTTCCTTAGCAGAAGTCTGGGCTAGTTTGTGCTGATAACAATTAGGTCCATATGAGGAAGTTTTACTATGTAATGCATGTTTTAAGAAGTGTGATCTTGAGTGTGACTTCATGCCGCAGTAGATGGGACCAGGTAGCTCATAAAGTCGTGTTAGACAGCTGAGGGCAGCTACCCACTGCTGATCGACTTCTAGGGGGCCAGGGCTGGCTGGTCTGTTTGCCAGGGTTAAAAATGCACTTTAAACACTGTAACCGTTCTCCCAAGAAAGGCAAATTTGTGTCCGATTACATGCTGGTGTAGAGATGTTAGAAAAGGCTTTTTAATCCTGCATGTTCTTGTTGCACACGTGTGGCTTTGGCAGAAGCAGCGTTACATTTGTGGAAGAACAGAAACTTGCAGTTCTTCCAAGCAGCTGTTCCTTGAGGGGTTTCTGTTTAAGTCTGGGCCTGTTCTAACCTAAGTCTGGCTGCAGTTCACGGGGGAGTGTTCCTCATAATGAAATGGAATGTATTCTTTGTCCACAGACCTTGACAAACTAGACAATGAAAAGAGAGAGCTGATTCAGAACGACATTGCTGCTCTTCATCACTTTTACTCAAAGCACTTGGAGTACCCTGACAATGCTGCTCTTGTAGTTCTCTTTGCACAAGTAAGTTGGCTAGATAGTGCTGTAGGAGTTTAGCCTTTGTGAACGGGGAAAAACGTTAACGGCAATGGAAATGGTAGCTCTTTGGTGATCTTAGGGAGAGCTGAGTGTGCTTGGTGGAAATGATCCACTTCCTTGACCAGAAGTGGCTGCATGTGCCCCATTGCAGTAGTGAGGGGAGACACTCTTGTCTGCAGACTTTCTGTGAGGTGCTTCTCATACACTGAAGAAAAGGGGAAACAGCCTGTATTAGACCTTGTCAAAGTTAGGCTTATTGTGGGCCAAGCATTGTGTAGCTGTTGTTGGACTTGCGTGGAAGGCTGCTGGTTTGAGACCCTGCAGAGGCAAAACCTTCATTCAGGCTTTAAACTTGCGGAAATCCTTGCTGGTCAGGTCATCATTGTGTTTGACCTTCACAGGGAGTAAACTTCAGAGAAGCAGAAAGAGCGGTCAGAAACTTTTATCTGCTTTTAAATGCAGTTAGGTAGTTTGGTCATCTGAAGAGATGAAGGAAAGACAGTATGTCTTGTCACCTCTTTTTTCTCAACTGCTTTTCACACGCATCCAAATTGAATGTATTCTAGTGGATGGAATAACACACCAGTGGAATATTGAAAGATCCATTTTCTTTTTTCTCCTTCTGTACTTAAAAATAAGCTAGTTTTAAACTTAAATGTCTGAGTAAAAAGTTTAATTTTTTTGAGATTGGAGCGAGTGTTGACAGCTGTGATGAAAGCTGAGATGACAGTACTCTGGTTGGTAGAGCTGGGCATCTACCAACAAGGAGGCACAGTTACTATTACCGTAATACAGTGGTGATGTTATTTTGTAGAAGAATGATTCTTTAGCATGTTTAGCATCTGCTCATCGTCCATTGTAATGTTTCTAATCATATGTTTCCTTTCAACTAAAAGTGGTTTTTTCTGTTTTGAAGACTTTACGATTTATATTTGTCAGAGAGATACCTTAAAGATATCATACATCCAGTTTCTTGTGGTGTTTCTGAATATTTTTGTTAGAATGTAGCCAGAATCCCCAAAGATTACATTACTTTGGCTATAATGACTTTGGCTTGATGTCCTGTCCTGGACCAGCTCCACCAGATCATAGTACTTTAGCTGACTTCTGTGAACTGCTGACTCCCAGATCTGATACAGTCTTCTCTGTAGATGTCTAATGTCGCCCTTAGGCGTCATCTTAAGCTCAGTCTGATCATCAGACAACTATCTGCGGCTGTGGACTTTGCAATTGTTTGAACTAAAATCTCCAAAGGTCATCTGGATGCTCCTTGGAAGAATTTTACAGGACAGAATCTTTTTGAGATTTTATCTCCGGTTTAAATCTTTCTAGAAAAAGGGAGGCATGTCTACGTGATATGTACAAACATGTGTCCTAATGATTAGATAACCTAAAGCCAATAGTATGGATATGCTGCTGCACCTTTGTTTTGCTTCAGCACTTTCTCTGGCCTCATGTTGTCTGCTATGCTTCTCCATTCAGCATTCTTTCTCCCTGTGGCTCAGGGCAGGCGTTTGGGACTTTGATACACTGGACTTCTTGCTCAGTGCTTTTTCTGGGCTTTGTCTGATGTTGTTTCTTACTCTACACAGGTAAGGTGTGATGGGTCCTTTTGAGTGGATTAAAGATTTTTGTCCAAACCATCCTTGCTTTTCATTGCTCTCTTTCCCAGCTGTTGGTATCATTCTACTCTCATTTGTCCCTGTGGAACATAGCTGTCAAGACTGGTGCTCTTCCTCCTCAGTCTCACCTTGTCATACTCTTCAAACAGTTTCTCTCTTGTCTCAGGTTCCAGCATCTCATCCTTTCCTTGACGACCTTGCATAATTTTGTACCCCCCTTTGCATGTTCTGTTTTTCACCATTGGGAGCAACTCTGAGCTCTAGTTTTCTCGCTGTGGTCTCTTTACTCCCCCCACATTGCCTTTTTTAGTCATGCATTCATCTGGTGAAACCGGTGGTATGTCACCCCTTTTAATTCTTCCTCTTGTGTAATTTCTGATATGATGCATTCAAGTAGTGGGTTGTCTCTGGCTTTGTGGAGGGGAGTTGATGATAACTCAGTACATATTTTTGAGTATTTCCCTGTGATTCAGAACCATCAAGCTGTTCTTTATGTCAGCCTGTGTAGCCTTATGTTCTTACTTGCTGTTGATATAATCTTTCCCTTCTATTGTTTTCGTATTCAGCAGTTGCATTTTAGTTTTCGTTCAGCTATGCTCATACCTTGGCTAGTGCTGTAGCATGCTCATCTTGAGAGACAGGGAGCCTTCGGATGCCGCCTTGCTAAAAATAGCAGGATAAAGATCAAGCAAAGATAGCAAAGATACTGGTGAGTGAATCAGAGAAACAGGACGCTTTCCTTAGTCATGAACTCATCCTGAACAGTTCATACCTGAGGAGTGGCTTTGGGAAGTATTTATGTATTTCTGAAATCCACTCTGAGCTGCATTCCAGCTTGTGGGGCATATCATTGTTGGTAGCATTTGTTGACAATGGTTACTTACACTCTACTTGATTGACTTTTCCTGTGCCAGTTGTAGCTTCAGCTGGACTTGGCCGCATGACAATAGTTGTTTTAGTGCTTTATTGGCACTTCTTTGAACGTTTTGATGATTGTAGGAAGATATTGGTGAATGTGGAGAGGGTTCTCATCATGTTGACATATGTGTGACTCACAGTGAAAGTGGAATAAAGTACTTGATTGGGGTGCATTTTGGTCACTTAGTCACACACATCACATGAAACAAAGCTGAAACACCTGTAAGATTCCCTTATTTAGGTAGAATAAAAGAGCGAGAAGGTTTTAAAACCTGCTTGAATCTATTCTCAAGGTCTTTTGATCCTGTGTCTGTTTAAATTAGGGATACACTTCCTCTGATACTCTGTCCTTTTTCTGTCCCATCCTATTCTATGTCTTTATTAGGTTCGAGTCTTTCTCACTGCCTTTGTTGTTCTTTATATGTGCTTTAGCTGTAGCTGATGTGTGCAGCCCTTGATGACAGGTGTCATTGTGGCAAGTCTCTGGAACATATGCTTCGTTAAAGCTCTGTACTGCCCCAGCCCGGCTGCATTTGCTGCTGTTCATCCCCACGTTGCTCCTTGCAGTTGTAGTTCTGCTTCGGCCCTTTACTTGTCATGGCCAAATGAAGTCTCTTTGCCCTGTCACTGTCAGGCTTTGTTTCCTGTTTGCAATGGTCTTGCTTTGTCTGACACTTTATAGCTCTCTTTTCAAGCCCTATTTCTCCTGGTTGGCCTTCCAAGGAGCAATCCACTAGATGTTGTGTCATGAGCAGGTGCAAGTGCTGGACTGTCAGTTCTTTAGCGTCCTGCACATTCCTTTGCGTAGGAACTTTGTCCTCACTTCACTTTTTGAGATGTCGTGTAGCTCTCTGTGAGTACTGGTGACGTGGAAAGAAAATTGTAAGCAAATTACTGCAATTGACTTTGAAGTATGAGAATGTGACATGTGAGTGTGGAGTACTTAGCTGACCAGAAGCTGATCTAGTCTTTTTTTCGTTAGGTTAACTGTAATGGCTTCACAATTGAAGATGAAGAACTCTCTCACTTGGGATCAGCCATATTTCCTGAGTAGGTTGATTTTAATATTTTTAAAAATAACCTGTTTAAAAACAAACAAAGGTTCTTGCACACATATGGAAGTAGAACTCTGCTGAAAGGAACTTAATTAAACATTTAATTTGTCTTGTTTTAAATATCTTTAACTAGCTAATAAAATGTGGCCAATGATTTGCAGCAGTTTTTCTTAAAAAATTTTCATTTTGGTAATTTTGTTAAAATTCACTTGTAATTTGTTTTGAAGCTTAGATTATAACTATATGCAGGTTGATTGGAAGCAGTTACTTACTTGGCTAGCAGGTTCTGGACAGGGACATCATGTAATGATCAAAGCAAAATGAAAAGGATTCCAGGTGACTTGCTCTATTCACAACTTTCTGTTTTTGGCTGGGATTAATCCTTCACCTGGTGTTCTCTGAACGACATCCTTTCTACCTTTGTTCCTTGACAAACAGTAAATCCCTTTCATAACTTCTTTCAACCTCCTCAGATGTTTTAAAGACTGCAATGCTTCATGTTGCTATGACAGTGGAAAAAATATGTACAAGCTTCTTAGCCTTACAAATAAAACTGCAGATGCCAAGTGTTAACTGCAGTTTGCAGACGGGGGAGCACGGCTCTCTTTAAGGCTGAGGAACATTCCTTCTGTTTAAGTCTGTCCTTGCCACTTAATGTTGTAGCAAAGGAGGATATTTTCTGCCCCTGTTCTTTGCAAACCCCATACTATCATTGTCTGCTTAGGTTAACTTCCTCGTGAGGCATAGATTAGTAGTAGCTTATCTATGTCAAAGTATTCTGAAACTTACAGGTGCCCAGTTAAAGCAGGACCTTGTTTTGCTAAGTGCTGCATCCAGACAGTAGTAGATAGTCCTTGCTTCACAGATTCCCCTTCTTCAGGCAGGTCTGTCTGACGTCCGTATCCCTGATCTACAAACTGGAAATTAAGGCCTTGAAATGCCCAGGACCAGAGTCACAGGGAGAGGAGAGTATTAAACCAGGATATTCAGGAAACATGTCCAACACCATCCTTTGTCTGTAAATGCTCAGCATGCAAGAGCCAGATCTTTCCTACTTAACAGTTACGCCTGTGAGCTAAACAGACTGAAGAGACAGTTATTATTTTGGTAGATTGGAAGAGAAAGAAATAAAATTATACATTTTATCTCAAATAAGCAGCAAATTGCGCTTTCTCCAACCTTGGTGGTAAGATGGGAGTACTTTTCTCTAGTCCACGTTTTTGCGTAAGTTGTGTGCTTGTATAACAGACAGAGATCTCTTCCTTCCCACTTCAGACATGGAGGCTGCTTGTTTGCACAAAAGCCAGCTAAAATTTTAACGCCCATCTTAAGTTGTGATGCAGCAAGTGACTTTTGTTTTCCTGTATTTGCTGTTTCCTGTAGATTAAATGTGTTTCTCTTTCTTTCTCCTCTGAGGAAGAGTCTGTCTATCATACGTACCTAAATAGGATGTTGATAGTTTAGCTATGTGAATATCTCTGTCAGCTGTCCCATAACATTGCAAGAATGGGAAAATAATAACTTGCCTAGTCCTGAATTAATGAGATTAAAAAATTGTAATGATTCATTAGCACAGCCGTTCTCCGTATCATTAGAATAAATAAATAACAGTACAACAGATTTTAGAATCATGGACTCGTAGAATCATAGATGGGCTGGAAGAGACCTTAAAGATCATCTGGTTCCAACCCCCCTGCCATGAGCAGGGACACCTTCCACTAGACCAGGTTCCTCAAAGCTCCATCCAACCTGGCCTTGAACACTTCCAGGGAAGGGGCGTCCACAGCTTCTCTGGGCAACCTGTTCCAGTGCCTCACCACCCTCATGGTGAAGAATTTCTTCCTAATAAACAGCTTGCAGAGACAGACTGACTCCATATTTTGGACTTACTTGTTTCGTGCCGTGGTGCTTAACTTTTTGCCCGTTGCTTTTGGTGGTGATGGGAGAAAAGGTTTACTTTTCTGCTTTTACAGTGTTGCATTGATGAACCATAGCTGTTGCCCAAATGTGATAGTAACCTACAAGGGGACCTTGGCTGAAGTCAGAGCTGTTAAAGAGATTGAGCCTGGAGAAGAGGTAAATGCACAGTGGTTGAATATACTCTGTATGCATGCATCCTAAAAGTAGGATCCATTCTGCTTTTCAGGATTAATTTCAATTAGATGACAATTTAAAAAGAGGGAGGAACTATATCTTGTTTCACAGAGAAGTGTAAGATGTTGCTTTGGAAAAGTTGGGGTGGCTCTGGAGGACTGAAGTGATGCTCAGAGGCAGTATCCTATTTTGTGCTGAAACAAGGGAAAGGCACCTGCAGCAGACACTGCGTATCTGCCAGCCTCTGTCACAGTTTACCCATCTGTAAAATGAGGCTGAGTTTGATGATGATTGGCTGGTGCTTTGAAATTCCAAGATCAAAGCAAATTATTACTGCTGTAATAGTTCCCAGTATAATAGTAATGTATTGAAATTGAAGCCAGAATAAACAAGGAAAATGGGTACAGATAAGTCCTCTGACTTCTGTTTGGGCTGAGCATCCACAAAACAGGGGACTTGGTCAGATCACCTCTGTGGCATTTCCTGGGAAGTCACAGAAGAGCAGGAGTGTGTTTCTAGGTGGAGTAAAGCTGAGCAGTGATGGATAAAATTCTGTGAAATTGAGTAGGGTTCTGGGTTTACCTTGAAACTTTCCCAGTCAAATAATGAACTTGGCAGGGAGTCTTCAGCAACAGAGCTGCTTTTTTGTGTAGAAAAAAGAAAAAAATATGTTAAACAGAGTTGAGGAGGATGTTCAAATATCTGCAGGGGATGAAGATACAGAACATTCTCTCTGGGGATGGAGTTTGCATAGAGTTTCAGTGGCTCATTTGTTAATGTTAATTTAGCAGACAAGGTTAATGCTGATCAAAATAAGTTCAGATTTAATTTGAATAACTCCTACTGCTTTCTGAAGTACATGATACTAGTTGTGAAGAAGGGGAGAGAGGTTATTTTTGTGGATTATAGCTGATCACCATTGTGAACAAAGCTTGTTTAGTTGCTGGAGCCGAGGTGAATGACTCGGGTGAGCAGCTTCTCTTTATGCCATTTACTAATTATGATTTGTCTGTGGTGGTGGCAGTCACTGCAATTGCATTGTGGTAATGGACAAGGGCTGATCTTGGTTTTGGAATTTTACTGTGGAATCTTGGACATTTTCAGCATTTTTGGGGAGGGCTTGCTGTGAGAGATGGAGACATGGAGTGTTTATGTTGCTTGGCATCTTCTTTTGATTGAATGGTGTCTTAGAAGCTGATTCAGTTCTCCAGGACCTCATGGCCTTTGGGCATTTGGTTTTCTGATACTGAAGAGTTCTGTAAATGCAAACTCGTGGTTTTGCTTGGGCTCTGTGTGGTCTTACGGCCTGTGTCTCCATCTTCAGGTTCCATGTAGCCATTGCACCCCAACATTTTTAAAGTTTTTGCTGTAAATGTGGTTCCTGCTTTTTGCAGGCTTTGAAAATAGGAAAGGGAAGAAAGGAGTGTGAAGGAAAGTGTGAGATCACACAAAGTAAGAAGAAGAATGTGTACTTTATGAAATTACAAGTACGTTTAAGCATAAAGACTGAGCAAAACATTTCAAATAACTATAAATGAGGAAGTGGAACTAAAGCTGCTCCTTGGTCTGCAAAATGATCAACTGCGCTGTGCATAGGACATGTTTCTTGTGGGAGATCTCATTTTAAAAACAGAGCATTAAAGCTAGTTGCAGGGGTTCTTTTCTGAAGACCATTGAAGTAGAGGAAAACTTAAGAGTAGGGTATGTGAAGGGCCTTTAAAATGTTCAAAAGCAGCTTTTCTTTGCTTTAAAATATTGCTGCTGAAGTAAATCTGATGTTCATTCTTCTAGAACTGGAGCACTGGGCCTCTCTTCAGAGATCTAAAGGTCTTGTCCTAAGTTTCTAAAGCTACTAGTGACTGCTGCTGCCCCAATTTTTGTAGGTTTTCAGAAAGAAAAAAATGAGATTCCAGCCTGCAAAAAGCCAGACCACTGTAATTTATCCTAGGCTGGATATCTGAAATCATTATTTTACTTCTGAAAAGCAGTCATCTCTTTGTAGTCTGACGGGAGCCTGAGATTTATGCTGTGATAGTTTCCTTATCCACACCTGAATCTTGCTGTCCTGGGTTTAAGCCAGAGTAATATTTGAGGGAAATTCCATAATGAACAGGAAAGGAAGCACTTCTCTGTCAGATTGCATTCACAAATGGCAACGCCTGATGCTGCCAAGAGGCTTGGAATATGAGGGAACAGGCAGGTGATGTGGCTGCAGGGATCCTCAAGTTACGTGAATATGTAGTGGTCATGCTACACATACCAGAACTAGTTATGATAAATATGTATAGTTACACTGGTTTTCACTGACTGCTCTGTTTTTACCATACAGGTTTTTACCAGCTATATTGACCTGTTGTATCCCACAGAAGACAGAAATGACCGGTTAAGAGACTCGTATTTTTTTAATTGTGATTGCAGGGAGTGCATTACGAAAGACAAGGTAATAAAATTGGTGTGAAATATACTTCTGACTGTTAAAGTACCTACCCAGGTCCTTAGATGTAATATTCTATCTGGTTTAATTACATTTTGGAAAGTAGAATAATAAAGGGGGGGCTGGTTTTATTTTTGTGTTTAGAAGACTTTCTGATACATTCTTTCCACTGTAATCATGACACATCAGGAAATTTCCTGGTAGAGGCATATTTTAAGTTGAGCTACAAAGAAAAGATGAAGACTTTGTTAAAAGTAGATAATTATACTGTGTCTGTCCTACTTGGCTAAAATAATTTAGCTCAGAACTCATTTTTTTGTTACTGAATGTTTCCTACCAACTCCCAGCAAGCAGATCTTGCTCGAGGCATTTCTGGGGTCCTGTTTGAGGCTAGAGTCCTGCTGCAGTTCCCGGCTGGGACATCTCAGTCAATTCTAGGTGACGTTGTATGACATTACTGGGTGGTTTGGAGACCCAGCAGAATCTATGAAACGGGCTTTGCTGCAATGGCATCGTATTGCTCTTCTCATGGATGGGGTGGTCCTGGGTCACAGGGCCTTGTGATGTGCAGGCCAGATTTATGTTCGTTAGACATCACCTGGTGCCCTTCAAAGGACAAAGGCAGACATCCAGGCAGTATTCCTTAAAACAAGGGGTTAGTTATTTTGAAGAAAAGCGCTCATGGGGGTGAAAAAAGGTACCCAAACCCAACAGTTACTGAAACAACTGTGCCTGTGTAACCATCTGTACCTCCTTCACTGGAAGTCCTACGAGAAATGAGCTTTGTGTGGCTCATCTGTCATTCCAGCCAAGATCAGTCTGGCTAGTGTAATCTGATCCTTAAATTCCAGATCGTTTTTCCCCCCATTTTCGCAAAGCTGTCCTTTTTAGAGCTGCTTCCCAACCTGACCAGACAACCATCTCCTTCCTCTAAATGGTATGATCTTTTGTAACTTTTTTCCCAAACAGTACCCAATGTTCTTGTTTGAGGCCATTCTTTTGGTACCGTTGGTTGTGTTTTTCCCCAGTTACCTTGATAATTTTGCCACTGCGTTTAACGAAGCCAGGATTTCATCTGTGATTTCCAACAACATGTTACTCTTGGAATCACCAGTCACTCAGCCTCCTTCAGCTCTGGAAAGAGTCCCTATAGCTCTCTCAGCTGGCGGATGAAATAATGAAGGAAAAGAAATCTAGCCACAATGTGAGGCTTAAACAGCAAAAGATTGTCTCCTGATTGCAGCTGACACTTCATGGAGTAGTAAGTTAGATAGAAAGACAAGAGTAACTGGAGCTGTTCAGCAGAAATAACAAAATATGTGGAAATGTGGTTTGGTCTGTAGATATGAAGGATCCTTTTTCTGTATTTAATATCATCTCGTTTTCCACTGAGTTATCACTTGGTGGTAGGCCTAAAGTATTTGGGCTTTTCTGGCCTTAGAACTAAATTTGTTTTAATCCCTAATCTCTTGGAAGCAGTGAAATTTCCTGTGTAAAATTGCTTTCATCACAAAGTCGAAAAGCTCTTGGATCTTTCAAAAGAAAGGGACTTCATGGAAGTAGAGAATTGCAGATGAACTGGAAGGCGCAGAGGATTCTAGGGTTCCCAGCCAAGGCTTTAGAGAAAAATCGCAGGTGCACATTCTGCCTTTGTTTTTACATTCTTTGAAGAGCTTGAGTTCCCTTCTGTGTCTTTTTATTAGAGTAACTTTGCGTAGCAGGTGCACCTGTATTTGTAGGGCTTGGAACCTGCATTTATAACGTCCGTTGTGTTTCCTTCAGGATAAAGAGAAACTGGAAATCCGCAAGCTGAATGATCCTCCGTCGGCAGAGATGATACGGGACATGATCAAATATGCCAGGAATGTGATTGAGGAGTTCAGGCGAGCTAAACACTACAAATATACCCTTTCTCTCACCCTGACTCCGCTGGCTTGGTGTGTGACCTAAAAATCTTACCTGCTGGATGGCTTCAGAAGTACCTGCAGGAGTAACAGTATGGCAGTTAGAAGTTAAACTTATCTCTGTCCTCTTTGTGCCTGCAGAGCCGTCCCTGGAGACAAGGGGCAGTTCAACACTGCGGGTGTTGTGGGGTTGTGAGGCCCTGTGTTTGTTCCTTCCTGTGCGGTTCTCGGTTTCTAAGGTTTTGAGAGACTGCATGTGAGGCTGCAGCTATTGCTGATGGTCACAAGCCTACCCCTTGTAACAGTGGTGTGATGCAGACCAAAATGCAAGGTTCATTGGGCCAGAAGCAGATCAGGCTATCGTCTCATGCTCGATTCAGTACCCGCTGCATGGGGAATTTCACTCCCCCTTCTGACACATTGCTGGAGCAGTGGTGAAAAAAACAAAGCTGCTTTTTTTGGTTGCTTTTTCAATCTGAAAGCTAGGTTTGTAGAATATCTGAGTAGGAGGGGGAGTAATGTTGTGAGCAGAATACCTCTCAAAGTAGCTCTGGAGTTGTAGTATAGATGCTCTGATGCCATTTGAGACAAAACAGGACTTCTCAGAACCATTCTGAACAAGTTGAAGTCAGTTCTTCTTTGGCATTACCAGGTAGCTGTCTAATCACAGACCGTTTATTTGTTGGGTTCCTTGACTTCTTCATACCTCCGAGTGAATTACTGGAGATCTGTGAACTCAGCCTGGACAAGATGGGTGCAGTGTTTGAAGACAGTAATGTTTATATGTTACATATGATGTACCAGGCCATGGGTGTCTGTCTCTACGTGCAGGACTGGGAAGGTGCACTGCGTTATGGGCAAAAGATTATCAGACCATACAGGTAAGTATTAGACTTTATTTTTTTTAGTGCTCTAATTCAGTAATCTGAGTAATTAAGACAAGTTTGGGCAGAGATCACTTCTCTCAGTATGTATTGTATAAACATGCTACCCATGACATCACTACTTGGAAAGGAATGTTTAAATGCTGGGCTAGATTTTGTTACTGTCAGAATGTGGTCTGCAATATAGAGCAGAAGGTGAAGTCCTGGCTTTGAGTTCTCAAAATAAGTTTGTACCACCTTGGGTACTGTGCTAGTTCTGCTTAGCTAGATAAGTACTGGGGTTTTTTTCAATATTTTAAAAAATACTTCCTCAAGCAGAGCTCCGAGTTGCATCTGCAGTCAGTATTTTGTAGAACATAATGGAGGCAAAGCCTGCTGTTGCTGTCAGCCTCCCGCCCTCTCCCAGTCCTTTCTCTCCGCAGCAGCACAGCAGTCGCGGCTGCGGGAGAGCAGAGCAGAGCCCCGTCCCTGGCTGGGGCTGAGCGGCAGAAGGAGCTGGAGCCGAGCTTCGCTTCCGCGCTCGGGGGCTGTGCGTGCCCTGAATGTCCCTGGTCCCCACTGCCCTGGAGCTGGAGGCGTGGGAGAACGTGCAGGCTGAAGCCCCGTGGGGGACAAGGCAAGACGCAGCCTCTGCAGAAAAAAATTAATACTCTCCGATAAATTTCCCTGTGATTTTACAGCAGTGACCCTTGTTCGGCAGAGCCAGCCAGTTACGCGCTGTATCTGATCCTGCCATGAATCTCCCAAGCAGATTCGCATCTTGAGACGTGACTTTCTTGCCAGCTGGGGGGGAGCGCGAGTAAAGCTCTCCCTTTGGAGCAGATGCCAACGTAAAGTCACAGATCACTTGGCAGAGAGCAGCAATACAAAGAAGGAGCCAACATTCCTCCCCTGAGGGCTCAGTACTATTTATCTTCCCTGGGACTTACCCAGCTCCTCTGGCTCCGAGCCTGGCATTCCAGGTCAGCTCTGCTGAACCAGACTGTGCTAGCTCAGTGTGTGCGAGTGCGGAATGGCATGTGTGCGGCGCGCTGCGGAGGGCCCCTCGCTTTCCATTACAGCCCGACCATTGTGGGTAGGCAGAGTTACTTCTGTGTGCGTAGGGTGGCTCCAGAAAATGAAGACAATGCAGTCTCTTTCTGTAGCTGGCTAGATTAAAACTAGTGGCGGAAAGTCCTTGCCATCTGACAGCTGTTCAGGGGCATATGGTAGTTTCAGTTCAATTCCCAAAGGACAGGCGGCCCCGTCCCAGACACAATTGGCGCTGCCTCTTGGCAGTCATGGCAGAGGGGATGAGCAGTGAATGGGCAGGGGCGGTGAGAGACGGCTTCTTGCCCCCTGACTGGGGGACGGGGGCTGGGAAAATGCTGTGAAACTGCCAGGTTTGATAAAGCTGAATTTCTTTCTCTCTTGCAGTAAACATTATCCCTCCTACTCGCTGAATGTTGCCTCCATGTGGCTGAAATTAGGGAGACTGTATATGGCGCTGGAGAACAGAACGGCTGGAGTTAAAGCTCTGAAGAGGGTATTTATTTCCTGGTTTCTTTGTTAGTAATACCAGTTCAGGCATGGGATCACTGGAACACTACGTGCCTCTCCGTCAGTAAGCCTGGCTTGGTAGGAAATGCGCCATGTGTTAATATATTTGGTTACTGGATTTTTGGCTCAGTTTGCATTTTTCCAGAGATGCTGCGTAGGTCTGTTCTTGCATACAAAGGGGTCTTACCTTTTCACGGTGCGCTTCCACCGCAGCAGCTGGAGCGAGCGTTACGCTTAAGCATTCGCTGTACATTCTCCGCTGAGCTAGAGCTGCACTAATGTAAATGAAGCGGAACTCTAGCTTCTCCTCACTGGCTAGGTAAGGACAGAAAAAATGCTTGGCTCTTCTGAAAGGCACATAGTGTTTCATTGAAGTCTGTGATTTCTATATCCAAGTTAAACTAGGCATGCTTTGGGTGGTTATTTGTTCTGGAACCAATTGATTTTTGAATAGCTGAAGGGCATTCAGTGCATCTGGTAGTGCTGAAACTGGCAAATACAGCATTTGGTTTTACATTTTTCTTCACCCCTTTTTATTAGTCTGTTCCTTATTCTTTAGGTTTTCTAATTCCTATTTTTTGTATGAGTCTCTACCATTTTTCTTCTTACCCTATTGTTGTTGGACAGAAGTTTATTTTAGTTTCTTAAGCATCAGTGACTACTGTAGCATATAATGACTTGGTGTGGAATGTCACTATTTTTTTCCTTTTTAGGGCTGGCAAGTTTTTAGCCAGCAATAACAGAGCCATTCAGCCATAGTGAAAGATAATACAAGAATATATGCTCTAAAATTTAACTGTTGCCTAGTTTAAAATTAGCATAGGTTTTCTTTCACTGTGGCGTTAAAGCTTTGACTAAACCTGGCATTGGTGCCAGTAGAAACATGGGATGGGGGGTTGGGAGCTGTAGGTAGGTTTGTTGGCATGGTTGGCTTCCTAACACAAACATTTTCCAATGACTCACTTCCAAAAGCTGCCTACAGGAACTGCCCAAAGTTATCCCAGCCCCTGGTGTTTGGGATTTAGTGGAAAAACAACCCCATTGTTCTCTGTCAGTTTGCAAGCAGCCCGTCCAGCAGGCCCTCCTTTCTTCTTCTGGGCGGGAGGGGGAACGGCCTCATTTCTCCCTGCTGCTGAGGTGGAACCAAAGGCGCTTGTTGTACTGACTTCATCAATGTAAGAGCGTAATTCCGTGGAAGTTTCCCTGAGGAGAAAATGACTCATGCTGGCATGGCTAGGATGCTGCAATCCCTTGCTTTATCTCAGCACTGCGGTCTTTAAATATTCTCAGACTTACTCCGAACTCGCTTCTTCCAGCCCTATCCACTGCTGCCCTTTGTTACAGCCTGCTGTCCTTTTCTCAAGTGGAAATCTTGCCTCTACACCCCCTCTGCACGGCAGGAAGGCCGTGCAGGGAAGCGCAGGTCAGTGGGTCTGGCTGCCTGAAACGTTCGCTCTTGGGACCGGAGCAGGCTGTAGGGAAACGGCAGGGAGTCGGGCACAGCAGCGTCTGTCTGAAGCTGACAAGATCTTGCGTTTGCCTCAGTGGCTGCGTAAGCAATTGCTTCCTTCGTAAAGCAGTGGCAGCCCCTGTGACCGGTGGAGGGTTTACAGCATCAAGTCTGAAACGCCTTCGTGTAACTTCTGCGATAGGCCCGCTTGTCACTCTGACAGCTGAAGGGTAAATTGGTAGGAACAGAGCTCGCTCTGATAGTGGCTAAGTCCTCTGCCAGAATATTACCCACCCCACGTGCAGTTTTCTGTCCTGGAGCTGGTTGCATTCAAAGTAGTTTTGTCAGGAATACGATTTTGAAAGGTGCTCTGGGATCCTTTAAGATGAAAGATGTATTCTCTGAATGTAAAACCTTTATTACACAGTTTTGAAATTCATTTCCTACTGGGTTTATGACTACAAGGGGACAAAAAGTAGCTAGAGGTGTCAGACTGTTTCAAACCTCTAAGAGAGTATTTATAGCCTGGTGTTATATATGAATCAATTGTGTGAATATTTTTTTCTTTTCACAGGCAATTGCCATCATGGAAGTAGCACACGGGAAAGATCATCCATACATTTCAGAGATCAAAAAGGAATTAGAGGACCACTGAGCCTTTGAATCTATGCAATCCTTCAGACCTTTATTTAAAAAGCCTTGTTATGGAAACTTTCAGGAGCACTTTGAAAAGCGGTAGAGTATGAACACAGTTCTGTCCTGTAATTGGAATGCCAAACACACTTAGGCCTTGCAGAACATTCCTAGCTTCCACGTGTCGACAATTGCCTCTTTTTTTTTTTTTAAGGAAGCATCCATGGCTTTTTAAAGGTTATGCCTTTTGACAGTGCAAAAATGGCCATTCTTTTTCTTTATGGATTTTTAATGTGTATCTTATTTGTGTAAAGTAAATAAAATGGTCTCGACCCCCTCTTGATTCCACTTGTACACTTACATGCGTGCAATAGTTTTGTGACATCTACTTTTGCCTAAGTTGTTTCAATTAATCTGACAAATTAATTTGCAAAAGCTGTGCTTTTTTTGCACCTGCTAGAGAACAAGGGTTTGTCGGCTCACTTCACCGAAAGCTTGCATTGCTCTCTAGCCAGCAGTTGCTGCTGGAGTATGTAGGACTTCACCAGATCTTATGATTCCAGAAAGCCAAGGCCACTTATCTACAGCCAAGCCTAGGAAGAGGGCACCAGCTGACTTTTTTTGTCCTACCTTTATCTCATCAAGTAAACCCTTGTCCGGGGAAACAGCACTGTCATTTCAGGAAGTCTGGCCGGAGCACAGGCTCCACTCCAACACTGAAGAAGCGGATGAGCCCAGCACGCGCATCAGTAGGAGCCTTGCCCCTGTGAAACCTGGATTACTGTTTACAGCAGGTTCTTCAGAGCTCACCGTGGCCCTGGCTGCGCCTATCAGTTTAGCATGGGAAACTAACACAAGGTGCAAATACAGCACCTTAAGCTGGTACAGGAAAGAACACAAGCACTGTTTTCCTTGAAAAAAATGGTTTATTGTTTACTGTGAATATCAAGGACAGCCTTACCAAAAAACCTTAGTGACTGAAGACATTCTCGTATTTGCAAAAGCGTATAAGAAACTATTTACACAAAGGCAGTGAGGGGTAAAAAAATTATTGCAGTCAATTAATGCTGAATAGAACTTTATAAAAAGAGAAAGAGAAGAAACAGTGCAAAAATACTGTCAAAAGTAATCAGTTCTATACACAAGATAAAACTGATGAGCATAAGCTTATGTACTGATATGAATAATACATCAGAATATAAAATAGCATGCATAGATTTTTTTTTAAAGGCTTTCAATAGCATAGAATAGTTCTGCCATTCAGCCCTAACAGGAGGGAGTGGGGGGCAGGAAGGGCATATAACTGATGTCTCATTTCTCTACAAAATGTGTACATACAATGAGGTTGTGAGATTCAGATTGCTGTTTTGTGCTAAACTGTCATGTACAGAATTACAGAACAAATAAAACAGGAAGCATCAAAATACTGAAGTAAAACAGAACAGTAAAATCCAGTGACATAAAACTTACTTAAACATGTTATTATTTCATTTAACACATCCCACACAATTATAAGTGGGAATATTACAGTCATCTGCATGTGTAAACTTTTTTCCTTTGTAAAATAGCCCAAGAAAGGTACTTTACTAATGAGGAAAACGTTTTGCATATGGAGCGACCTCAACAGGATAAACATCCCATTAACAGTGTCTCTGGCACTAAAGATCTGTTTTCTCTTCAAGACTGAGTAGCAGCAAGAAAATACTTCTGTTTAGCACACACGAAAAGGAAGTTCTGATAGATGTCATGTATAACGAAGCTGTGGAACTCACCAACACAGGACATTGTGAAGGCCAGAGGAATAAATGGGTTCTAAAGAAAAGTAATGCGATTTGTGGAAGACAGACCCATTGGTAGTTACTAAAGACAGTGAGCGGGCCGTAACTGGCCCCAGGAAGGCCCCAAGGGGCTGGCTGCCAGGTGTGCTGGAGGGGCTGAGCATTGCTATTTCTTCCTTACGTGTCAACCACCAGCCACTGTCCGAGACAGGGCACGACCTCCAGCCTGCTATGGAAGCAGTCTGTGGGAAGCCTTCCTCTGCTGTTCCTGCCTGCCCTGTCAGGAAACCCTGCCCCTGCAGCACCTGGAGCCCAGTGTCCAAAACACCGAGTCCTTACCCGGCTGATCTGGAAAAGTAAAGCTGTTAAGCACCACATTCATTTCAGGGATTAGCTGAAGTGTTAGCCTTTCCCTTGCTGTTCAACAGTGCTGGGGTCCTTCAGCGAGAGCTGCTGTTTCACTGCTGACTTCCAGTTCGCCCCCAAAGGCAAAATCCTGCTGTTGTAGCGTGTGGGAGCTCTCCGTGAGGTGCACATAAAGCACAGGCAACAAAACTTCAAAGAAATGCCAGCTGAAAAATGGCTGAGAGGAACCAAGGGAATTATAGAAGTCTAAGATACTCTAAAAACAGACAAAATTTATTTACTTTAAATATTTATATAAACGCTGGTATTTTTGACCTGTGCACTAAATGCTGTGTTTCACAATCTAACAATAATTTATCTGCAGTTACGACGTCCGTCTTCCGTTTTTCGCCCAACAGCCCAAGCAGCCACTGTTCCTTTCCTCAGATCAGGGTCCCTGCAGGCCAAGGCTGTGTGCAGCTGCACGTATCATGCCCTCCTTTCTAAAGACTCGGAGGGCAGCAGCAGTTCCCATAGCACCAGATTCTACAAGAAAACCTCTCTAGAAGGCTAAGAGCGAGCTGGGGACAATTGCCTTTGGGGTCCTGGACTTGCAACCTTTCTGTTGTCGGCATCAAAACCCATCTCCAAACTCCATATGACTTGGACTATACGTCATCAGATTGATAACAATTTTTGTAGAGGGGTGCCCATGTGGTGTTTCCATGCAGTGCTTCCCTTTCTGGCTCAGCTCTGGTATGTGCTCCTTCAGTGTGATGCGTCCTGGATTTCAGGCAGTGGGTGCCACCCTTGCTCTCTAGAGAGCATTCTTTTCCACAAAGTCGAGCAGCAAAATTTAACTCTGACCTCTCTCAGGGGTGCACGAGAGCTGCTGCAGCAGACAGCAGCCATGCTGCTGCTGCCACTTTCTGAGCACACAGTGCACAGACTGCGAGCGAGGCTGACAACAGCCGATTCAGTTGTCATCTCTTCCCAGGACACTGGTGGGAAGTCAGCTGTTGAGACTGCAGCACGGTCAGCAGCTGCTGAATCTTCCCATAAATGTGTGTGTTATATCCAAGTATGAGACTGCCCGTCAGCAGTTATTTTAGAGTCGCTTGTGGGCTACACATACAGCAGGTACTGGATCAAAAAATAATGTATTAGCTTAATATGACCACCTCTGTTGAAGCACTGAGACTTACTCATTCTTTTCCTACTTATGTTTTGCCTTTTGCATTTCTGTCTGTTTACAAGAAAGTAATTAAAAAAAAAGCTCTTGAAATCATGCAAATATCTAATAATATTTGTAGCTGAGGCAACTGATTTAAATGAGTGGAACAGAAATGTCCTTCAGTGCACTTCTTATGAAGGCCTGCATTAGCAATAGGTTGAGCAAGTTCTCACAGATGTGTCTCCTGCCAGCTGAAACTCGTTCAGGCAAAAGCTATTTCCAAAAAGGCTGAGCATTTGGGGTCCCTATATAGCTATATAGGAGAAAGGTTGTGGGAACAAGCTTCATCTTTCCCCAGGTAATCAAGGACAAGAGGTGCCCAAGTTGGCCTGGGGAGGAGGTGGAACAAGCAGGACCCAAGCAGCTCATGTCCACCATCCTCCGGTGCAGCCTGTGGAGGGTGGAGGGAGACAGGACGCCCACGGCACCGAGCAGCATCACAACTGGGCTGTCATCCCTCCCATCCCTGATCTCCCACCCAATGTTAGGCGTGAAATGTTCAGACCATAGCTTTAACCAAAAATTTGATGCCAGCAACCTCAGTACTATCATTGGTAAGAGTTTAAAGGAAAAACAAAGGGGGCGGGGGGGCATTAAATACAGATGAAGAATGCACAAAAAGGAAAACATACACAATGGATTCTTGAGTCAGACTTACTCATCCGCTCCGTTCTCTCTTACAAACGTGCCAGGCTGGCTGCAATGCGCGTGCCTGAGGAGAAGGCTGCTTGTGTCAGGCTTTCCAAGGTGCAGCTCCATTCACTGACCATTGATGCATCTTTGCGAGATTTTTCAACCCAGACTTTCCTCCAAGAGGATGAAACTGGTCTCTTAGAACCTACCCACTGCCAGGCTCTGATGTTAAACAAAGCATGCAACGCAACACAGCAGCTCCAAACTGTCCTCCTTTTCTACTGAAGGACTCTGCTGTTAAAGTCTGTGGGACAGAAACTGAACAGTACTGTTGCTTAAAGTCTCACGCATTCGTTCCTGCTATGACTAATAAAATTGGATGCAAAGTGCATTTTCCTGTCACTCCCAAAGGTTAGGAAATACTGCCCGAGCAATTTTGGTCTGATAAAACTACAACAGGTTCAAAGTCAGAAGGTTCTGTTTTTCCCCTACAGAACTATCGCATTTCAATCACGGAACATCAGCATGCCGAGGTTGGCCTGCAAGCTGGGGTGGAAAGGAACCTCTGAAGACACGCACCAGCCCAATTCACTCACGATATTAGCGGATCTAGTCAAGATAAAATCTAGCAGGAAAAAATACATTGAAGTCAGATGAAAGGAAAAGTTTAAAATTACCATTGTTTCACAATGAAAGGGAAAAAGTGAGTCACATTGGCCTCTATCTACCATACCAGCCTCGTTAGGAGTTAATTGGAAATGACTGTTTACTATGTGGCCACTTATTCTGCTCATTAATAGGCACTGACTTGATCTGGAATGGATTTTTGGTGCCATTTTGTAATTAATATTTTTCTAAGACACCTATGATGCATCTTTGCATGAAAAACATTTGCTTGATTTTCCTCCTTTCAAGCACAGCTCTTTACATGCTCTTACGCAATAGCGCTCCTGTGCTCACTGTAGAAGCAGAAGTAGACTTTTCAGCCCAGAAGACCCGAATCATAAGACATAGAAACAGATGCTTTTCCCTCCTGGTTTTCTACTTCTCACATCCAGGTGGAGCAATGGGACTTGACAGCTCTGAGTTCAAACTTAATTCATCATTAGGAAATTATTCAAAAAGCTATAACGAGATAACTAATTTAATACGCTTTGCTTCAAGGTTTATTCCTTGGCTTGTTTCCCAGATATAAAGCATCTCTGTGCAATTATCATGCAGATGCTGCTGAAAAGGCTGCTAATTCAACAAGAGCTACGTTGGCGTTGGCAGAAGAAATTAAGGGAGAACTGAAGTTGACTGAAAACTCAACTGATTCCTTAAAGGAACATGGTCAAAGTATTACAGCCTTTTGTCGGTAGCGAGAAGTCTCCACCAGAATCCTTTGCACCTCGTTAGGCCTGTATTGCAGAGTACCAAATCAACACAGCCCAGCTTTAAATACATTTAAAAAACACCCTGGGACAGAACCTTAGCTTAAGCTCCCACTGATTTTAGGGAAAGGCAGGTGTGTAGGTCCCTTCAGCGCTGCAGCTGAGAGCGCTGGTAGGCTTAGGTAGGCCTTTGTACATTGGCTGGGGGTTCGGAGTTGGGGATGCAATGTAAAAGCAACGATGGGACGAAAAGATTAAATTTATCTGGGAAAGGGATACCGAGAAAGGTAATTTCACCACGACAGTGTAACTGCGCTGCATCACGTGCCCTGAGAGGCTGAGAAATCTCCACCTTTGGGGAGTTCTGAAACTGGATGTGACCCTGGGGAAGCCTATCTGACTTGGAGGTGAGCTGTGAGGGGAGCAGAGACCCCCAAGGCTCCCCTCCAGCCTGACCTGCTCCCTCGCGATCTGACAGGCCTGCCGAGTGGGAGCAGGGCTGGACCGCCCCCAGGAGGCTGACAGCATGCAGAGGTGGGAAGAGGAGTCATGGCGAGGAGGAGAGCAACCTCAGTGCAGCAACTCTCCCTCTCCTACACCGAAACAGCAGTCTGGGAGTCCCACCACAACTTACTAAAGCTTTTTTTTTTCCTCTATGAAAGTGCAGTTACTACCAGTTCTACATAACTGTAAGTGAATGCCACCATGCACACACTGCAAGGGAATTCATAATGGGATTTACTCCAGAGAAATAAACAGTTTGGAGAACAGGATGTGCACCAAGTTGTGCAAAACAGCTAGCCAGTGCTGAGGGACAAAGGATGAGGAAGAGAGGAGACCAGGTCTAACTGCCAAGATACTTAGAGGACGCGTGGATTTTTTTTTCTCAGCTCTGTCAAATGTCATTGTTGGCCTAGGGCAAGCCTGTTAAGAATCTGTGCCCTGGAGTGCAGTGGAGGGGGTTCACTTCCCTTTTCTGATTGTAAACTTTGGGCAAGGACTGTTTCTCCTTTAGGTTTTTGTACAACATCCTCCTAATCCCAACTGGAATCCCTGAACACTACCAGGATAAAAGAGTAATAATAAATAGGAGGGAGAACCCGAAGGGACCAGACAGAGGAGAGAGATGACCTGTGCAATTCAATACAAAAAACACCCAAACAAAGTGCGGTTTGCCAATACCGAAAGAAAGACTGCTCCACACGATCATAAAGCATGGGACAGTGATGGGGGAGGAATCAAGGCACACTCTGAGCTAAAGCTCTCAAGGGTCACTGTCTGGAGATCTCGGATACAGAGGCAAGACCATAGTGATCTGTTTGACAAAGTTCAAATGACTGGAAAGTAAAATGATTGCAGTGCTGAGGGCGATAGTTTACACGTGAAACCAAGGCAACTGGAGGTGCCTAACTTCAAGGAGATTCCTTTTCTACAGTTGAGCCTCCAGGCAATAAAACTTCAGTGTAATTCAGGAGAAGGTGCTTGATTTGAGCTTTTTTCAGCTGCATTTATTTGAAACTCCTCTGCTGTTCAACCCACAGCCCACCACAGTTACCAGACTCGTTCACTGCCTTCAGGCTGCTCTGGGTCACTGCCCTTCACCCTGCGCTGCTTCAGCTCTTATGCACCCCTTCAAGGATCGCAGACAGCAGCAAAGGCCTCCTTCAAAAGATCCAACACTGCTTTTCTCAAGGACTAATCTAAAACCGTAATTCTAGTGGAACTTCAAGAGTTTCGCACCCAGAACTCTCTGCCCTCACAATGGCCTTTGTTTGAGCCCTCTGTGACGTGACCTGCCCTGCTGCGTGCGCAGAGGCTGCGTCCCCTCAGCTTCCACTCGTACAGACCTGTAGCTGACATCTAGCAGGTCTTGTTTTTACTGTGGAAGCCACATATCTGGGTCCAAAATGTTCTTACGTGAGAAAAAGCCCACTGCCAAATAACTGTTCATTTCAGAAGCTACGTAGCAACATGAAAGCCAGTGAACTACCTTTACGAAGGATTGCTTTCCCTAGGGATGTGTTACAATGCAGACCAGTCATGTCAAATGTGGTTCGATTTGAAGGTCACTATAAGTTTTACAAGTTATTAAAGTAATTCACAAGTTATTCCAAGAAAAATAAATTATATCTGGTATAAAATAATTCATGGGAGACTCTCGTAAAGAACAATCATTCCTTACTTTCAAGACAACTTTAAAAAGTGTAATACATGCACACAGTTGTCAAGGCAGTTCCCCTTGTTCATCAGCAAGGTTCAGTCAGATCCACAAATCTGGGTCTGGGATGTTTGAAAAGATTAAATAAGTCTGGAGTTTTGGAGGAAGTGGATGAGCACTTGATAGACAAACTTGTACTGGGCTATGGTCTGGATCATAAACATTCTCTGCTCCCGCAGGTGTCTCAGCATCACGTGGACATCGACTTTCTGCAAAGAAAAGGAGGAAAAAAAAAAAAAGGCATAAGGATGTAGGTTCATTACATCAAACAATCATCATCTCAAATATCAGTTGCCTGACACAGGGTACTGTACTGTAGTTAACTAATGTGATGAATTATAACCAACTGTAGTGAAATACTACAATTTTTTCACACCAACTTTCATTTCAGGGAGTATTACAGTGATACATACAGGCTACTGCGCATCCAGTGCTTTCCCCACTAGACCTTACAGGAATTTCTGGACTGATGTAAATGGGCGGATGACCAAAGACTTCCCTTCCAGTTGCGTACCACTGATCACCTCTCAGCAGATCATCAACTGAACGCATAATCAAGAGCTGCTTCTCTTTGAACTTTTTTCTGCTTCGACATACCTATTTTCAAGTCAGTAAAATGAACCCAATATATTGTATTATCTGAGATTAAAGGCTGGACATAGCAGGAAGGTCCAGTACGGAACTTGAACTGCCAAGATTATACAGCTCAGTTCAGACTCTGCCACCGAGTGCACCAGCAGGCCCCATGGCCACTTACACACTGCACTCTGGTCCATGGTGAAACTTACTCACAGAGGGAGGATCTGAGAGGTTTTTCAAATGGCAAGAAGGCATCAGGATCATAAGAACAAAGGTTCCTTGGACAAAATTAAAAGTGCAGGCAAATATACTGATCCTTCCGCTAAAGAGAAGGGAACTCACTGTCACCAAGATACAGAAACTCTGACACCTGACCTCCCACAGCCAAGTCTATGCTAGTAAATAATGCTCCAGAAGAAACACATCTGTAAAGCGAAATGAGGGCCCAGTATCCACAACACATTTTTTGCAGACTTCAGGCCAGCACTGGTCTGTTGCCATCTACTCAACGTCTGTCCACAAGCAGCTGGAACACATTAAGTGTTCTCCACAAGGGCATCTTCCAGCTTAGTTTCATCCAAAAGAAATCCACCTGCGTGCCCTGAAAATGCTCTGCAACAGTGACTAAAGCACAGTAAGCAGGGATGGATCAGGAGATGAAAAAGGAGGTGAAAGTACATCCCTAACCCCACCGAGCATTCCAGTGCTTAGGGAGCAAAAAACCTATGATGTTACCGCGTTTTATCTGTTACAACAGGTACAGGAGGAGCTCTTCAGAAGTCATTGAGCTGTGAAGCTCAGCCTGCCAAGCTCAGATTCAAAGAGCGTGTAATATGACCCAAGATGAGGGATGCAAATTCTCTACGGCAGCAGTAAATACAAGCACTCAGATAGACGCTGTTTTTGAGGAAGCTCTTAAACAGTTCAAGATATCAAACTGAAGAACAGTTATCCTATCAGGCAACACAAAGTGCCAGTCTGGCATTCCAGAAACAAAAAGGAACTTCCCAAGTCTTTTGGCCGAGACGAGAAATGTTACAAGCACGATGCCTGGAGAACCGGACAGAGAAACAAATTCAGATTGCTGCTAACCCCTGGAGGCGCAGCTGAGCATAGCGTCTGCTTCCACACACACTGCAAGTTTTCTGGAAAGTTTAAAATAAAATCACGCTGCATATCGATTTCTGCCCATATATATAAAACTCAGAATCTCCATTCTGTGTCAACAAGCCCAAACTCACAGGCTATCGCTTTCTGAACACAAGGCTAAGTAATATTCTGCGACGTACCCCAGCACGCTGTTATAAAAGGACATCTCTAGAGTCAACAAGCGTGAAGATTTGTCACGAGTAATGTCATATTGTTTTCAAACGGGTGCAAACGAAAATGTAAGCTCTTTCCAGTTTACTTGGCTAACTCGGAGAAAGCCTCCCCGTGAACGCGGGTGCTTACGAAAGCCACGCGGTCCTCGCTGCGCAGAGTCGCACGGAACCTGATCCCACCTGAACAACTGCAACAAAAACGCAGGCCAGCTTCAACCTGCACAGCCACGTGCCCCTCTCAGCAGCTCGCTGGTTTTTACCGGGCACACAGTGATCCGTGCACCTCCTCAAAGTGAAGGAGGCTTTGACTTATCTCAGAACTGAAAGAAAACCCCATCCTGCCTATTCGACCTCGCTAGTTGTAGTCAGCTTAGCATTTTACTCCAGGTAAGCAGAATCCTTCAACCTCACCTTCAGCACAATGTTTATGTCGAAAAAAAGGCACATAATGCCTTGCTAAGGTGGCATTTGCAAAAAGAACAAAAAAATGCTACTTGTTTCTGACTCCAGACTAAAAGATCCCCCCTGCTGCAATCATGAGTTAATGTCCCAGTGCCAAGTCTGAACTGGAAGTTGGTAGAGCAGGATCTCAATTACTTTCTTGTTCTAAGTGTCTACAGCAGTAAGGATGCAATGATGTGACATATTACTTACTATACAGCAAGGTGCTGAAACAGTATCCCTGCAATGAGATACACAGCTTCAGACTCAACCAGCAAGTGCCCAGAAGCCACAGTGACCGCAGCTGTACAGAATTTGATTAAACATGGCTTTTCACCTGAACCCGAAACCTCAGACTCAGAAGTTCTGGTTTTAGTTTCAGCACTGCTGCAGACTTTTCAAGATGGTCTGTACCAGGATTTTCAACTTCCCTCCCTTTTTTACCTTCATTGCTAAAACGTTAACATTAACACATCTGCTTACTAGGACACTACTGAGGAAATCAACCCACTCATAAAACTAAAGTATCTAAAGTAATAAGTAATTTTATTTCAGAAAAAAACCCCATTTAACCCTACTTAAACCAGTAAAACTGCTGCATGAAAAGGAAACCTCCCTGTGCAGAATGCGGTATCTGTCACAAACTGCAAACATGCTGTTAAGATGTTTAATTATTTTTTTATAACTAGGTTTTAACAAACCAAAAATATTAACTTAGCACAATCTAGAGCAACAAAGCCCTTAAGGAAAACTGTCTTTAATATTAATGATGATTTTCACCATTAATCAAGACAAAAGAATGTTTTAATTAAGGGACATCACAGAAATCCCTTATTACTGAGCACTACCATCAGCTCCTAATGAAGTTGATGAGAATTTTTCTGACTGTCAAGGCTCTGCCCCATGCTCAGACGTTGAGGTACCGCCTTTATCTTCGCTTGGTACTCTGCTGCTCTTTGCCAAACAGGTGACTTCTGTAAACCGCAGACAAACTGAGGTGGCCAAGAACGTGTTGCACAACCGTTCCTGTTTGTTCCTGGCACACCATTAGCACACAGGGGGGGTTACTATGAAGCAGACGCAGACACACTGATGCTCGCAAGCGATTCAGGTTTGGCTCTTGTAACTACCCAGATTTCCTCTGGCGTGCAGAAATCTCATGGCTGCTGTGTGAATGACAGCAGCGGTCACTTCCAGATGCCAGTGCGTGAGGAAAGAAGTCCGGCAGGCTCAAGTGTCAGAGCCGTTGCCCCACTGGTCCTTTCTGTCCAGGCCAGCTACTTCTTCCCCTTCCTCCCCCACCTACTCCAGCCCCAAATAAAAAGGAAAGGAAAAAGCTGTAAATTGTAACAAAGATCTACAGGACGGCTTCACCTCCAGTGAGGCCCAACTGGAGTTGGAGGAGGTTTATCTCAGCTGAACTGAGCTCAGGATCTCTAGGTGATTTCATAACTATAGAATGCCGAGCTGCTGGAGGGGAATAACACAGCAGAGAACAAAAAATTACTTCTTGCATCAACTTTTTTAAAAATAGTGATGAAGAGAAAAGCGCACTGGTACTTGCCTGCTTGAGGACTTGCATTTTGAAAGAGCCAGAAAGCTGCGCTTTGCATAGTGCCTTGCGCAGGAAGGCTCCAATCTACAGCTCCTCTGTGGTAACACAGGCAGCAGGTGAGCATTTCAGGTGCGTACATCCAGTCTTCCCTGAATTTCAGGCAACTCATCCAGTGGATGATTAATGGGAGGGGCAGATGGTATGTGTCTGTTTGTCACTCTTTCTGCATTCTCATCCCTACAAGAGGCTTTGGTCTTTGAGCAGTTTCTTTGGCAACGGAAATCCCCAGTTTCAACAGCTGTCGTGTTGAAATGGTGTGGCACATTGGTATTCAAGATGTGATGTTCTTCCGGGACAGCTCCCCAGTGACACAGGACACAGATGAAAAGCAAGTTGCTACCCATGGTTACTCTGCTGGTGCTCTTATTCTTAACTCCAGACTGTATTCCTAGTCTTGTAATACTGGCTGCAGTTCCTAAAACCCTATTCCCCAACACACACACCCCCTTCTTCTTAAGACACAGTTAAGTTTCATTCTAGATGAGATTAGAGACAATACAAGAAAGAGGAGGGAGTCCAAGGAGTGAATTTAGAGAGCAGAAAACTTTAGTTAAAAGAGTGAGGAAGCTGACATTATTCTCTAGCCTCTCTCAGGTAGTCCTTGTAAACATGCTGTGTCTCCAGCCTGTTAATTAAATACAGGTAGACTAAATTCTTGAGAGACAAAAAAGCCCTAATTTTGAATTTATTAAAATAATATTAATAAATATGCATAATAACAACTCAACAGAAAACTACAACAAGTAACCTGCCATGGGAAATCTCTGCCTGTTGCATTTAAGGCCCTTGTCTCACAAAGGTCACAAAGCAAGCGCTTCAATGCCTTTTCATTTTATCCTCAGAAGCATAGCCGGTCAGTCCAGGAACGAGCTGCAGGTTTGACCTGAGAAAGAAGCTGACTTACTTCGTTATGCTCCAAGCACCCAATCATCAGCTCTGTGAGGATAACCACTCCGGTCCTTCCCACCCCTGCGCTGCAGTGAACCACGATCGGAGGGTTGCAGTTGTTGCTGCTGTCCAACACACTGTTGGTATGGCGACGCACCGACTGTATCTCCTCCAGGTAAGCTGCAAGATAAAACGCAGTCAAGGTTGCAAACATCCATACATCTAAATGTAAAATTGGGGAAAAAAAGAACACGGAGAAGTCATTCTTTGTCAAAGTGGCAATAATTTTCATTTTTTACAACGTACTAATTATTTTGGCCGGGGTGCACTGAACAGCACTGAATCCAGCAAGTACCAGCTGGGTGTCAATTATTACTTGGGAGTCTGCTCTTTCAAATTAAATAGTTCTTTTAAAAAATTAAATTCTGTTTTCCCCTCTGCAAATCTCCAGGTCCCCTAAGCAGATGATTCTAGACATTACTTACAGCTATTCCTGCTATTAACAGGCTGGGATCAAAACAACAGCTCAGTCCCATTGAAACTACTGCCTGTCAAAGCCAGTATCAGACGGGAAGCGAGCATCCATCCGCCCTGTTTCCCCCCCTTCCCTCCTCCCATCTGCAGTGAGACAGAATCTCACCCACCTCTCTGCTCAGGGTTTGTTTCTCAACAGCTACGAGCCCTTCTGGGAGCTCCCTGTCTTTGTTTTCCCTGAAGCCATTTCTAGAAAGTGCCTGACTCAAGAACAGTGTTTTGTGCGGCTGCCCTAGTGCTGTTCAGTGTGTTTTACTGTCAAACTGCACAGAGAACCTTACCTACTGGAAGCTCACCTGGTTAGATAGACACACCATAAATTACAGCTCCGACTCTGACTTCTAAACATCGTTCCAGCATAGTCTAGATGCATTACAAAGGTGACGGACCTCACCCAGAAAGATATATCCAGATGCATAGCTCTTGGACACTTCGCTTCCCATCAGTCAGAGTGGGAAGTGAGATCCGAGCCGAACTCTCCTGCCTTGACTCTTGGTGTTGTGGCACAGCAGCCTGAGCAGCCCCTTCGACACAGGCAGGCTGTGCCTGGAGGCCTACCAACATCAGAAAAGCTGCATTTTAATGCCCACAGGGACATGGGACTGTAGGTGGTAGCAAGCAACGGGACAGAGGAAATGGGGACAATCGGTTCTGATTACTGCCATGCCCAACCACAGCTACAAGGGTTGGGCAGGAGAAACAAAGTATGAAACAAACTAGGAATTGGGCAATAGCTTACTGGAAAGACAGATCCCATGGCACTCCTTTGCCAAAGCTGAAATGTCGTTTTTATTTTCTGCCCTGGTGACAGAAATGCGAAAAGGAGGACGTTATTTACATCAAGCTTATCCAAGCAAAGGAGAGTGGATCACTTAAACTGTAGCAGTGTCGAGACTGATGTGGAACTAATGCACCTTGCTGAGAGACGACTTAGCTGCTGCAGCTGCAAAGCTTTCAGGAACTGAGGGAAGGCACCTCCAACGCATCAGTACAGCATGTACAGGCTCCTTCAGTGGTAACTTACAGATCTCTGCATCATGCTCTACCGTAGTGCCAGAGATGCAGCTTTACTTGAATAATGGTTGAATTCCTGTTACTTAAGATGGTAGTGTTTATTACTTGGTAAGAAGCAGGGAGCATTATTAACCCATTATAGATTAATATAATGGCTGTATTTTCAGAAATGCATGAACCAGGACCGTACGTAATTGGGAAGGCCCTTAGCATTGCCTGGGTGCGTGTGGTTCGAAGAGTGGCAGTGAGTTCAGACTTCCTGCGTATGTGATGGAGCCCTCTGCCCTTTTGCAGCAAGTCCACCGCCTCTGGACTACTGAACGCTGGCTGTCAGCAGCAAGGGCCTCCTGTGAAACTGGAGGAGCTGTGCCATATTTCACAAATGTCTGAACCTCTCTCACCCAGACCTCTCTAATCACATTTGTGTGCAGCCTAATGTCTCCTACACTCATTAGGTAGCTGGGAAGTGGCAATAACTTATACTGACAGATCAGCCAGCAGAGGTATCCTATTATTTAAAAATTCCTGAGTCTTTAGCACTGCTGCTGCCTCTGATTTTTCCTCCTGTTATGTCAGGTCTTTCAGGACCAAAATCCTCAATCACCTTAGCTGCTACCTCTTGAATCCCACTTTTCTCTCCAAATCACAGCAAAGTACAACCTAGTTGAGGCCTTTGTATGCCACAGCAATAACCATTTAATATCAATCCCAGCTGTAACTAGGTGCAGTGAACTGAATCCAGTGTGAGCAACCTTTTCCTTGATGTGTTTTATCATGTAAATTAAAGAAATCTTACACAAAAAGCCTTGGACTTCTTCTGGACACCCATGGTCTGGCCAGTCAGTATACTGCAAGTGCCACACTGTCCTCTCTTGTCCAGAGAGAAGATGCTTGACCTTCAGACCAGTAGTCGCATAGCAGCCGGAGTCTGTGCGGAACTTGGTTGTCACCTTGAACTTCCCGTAAGTGGCTGAGCTGTGCTTAGAGCCCAGTTTAGGCCAATAACGATGACTCTTACTTCTTCCTCCCTCCTTAATAATAATAATAATAATAATAATAATAATAATAATAATAGAAAAAAAGCAAGCCATTGATTCATGCAATTATAATTCTCTACAAACAGTGGGCATAAAATTCTGCAGATAAGCAAAATATTAGCATCCAACATCAGTGGACAAAGGAAGAGCTATGGATGTCATCTATCTGGACCCCTGTAAGGCCTTTGACACGGTCCCCCACAACATCTTTCTCTCTAAATTGGAGAGATATGGATTTGATGGGTGGATTGTTCCGTGGATGAGGAATTGGTTGGATGGTCACATCCAGAGGGCAGTGGTTGATAGGTCAAGGTCTAGATGGAGATCAGTGACAAGTGGTGTCCCTCAGGGGTCCATGTTGGGACCAGTACTATTTAATATCCTCATCAATGACACAGACAGTGGGATTGAGTGCACCCTCAGAAAGTTTGCAGATGACACCAAGCTCTGAGCAACCCGATCTAGTGGTGGATGTCCCTGCTCATTGCAGGGGGTTGGACCAGATGACCTTTAAAGGGTCCCTTCCAATACAAACCATTCTGTGATTCTTATTTCAAATTACTAGAAGAGCAAGGAGCATCCCACAAAGTAAAGATAATATCCATTAAAACTTGAAACTCTTAGCCATATAATATTTCTAAGTGTAAAAATGCTTGAGGAACTAACTATTGTCTCATGGTGAAAGCCAGCTAGTGCCTACAACACCTCAGTAATATTCTCCTCCCGGGGAAGCCTCTCCTTTAAATGGAAGGAGATTCTCTTCAGCAACTTTTAAGTATCTATTGTTGATCAGCCTTGGGAACTGGACAATGACTTGATGCGCTATGGCACTCCCTGCGTTTGCTAAAAGCAACCAGGCATAAAGCTGAACGCAGTGTCAGTTAGCAACATGTGCCAGTTTTTATAACGTAGCACACAGCTCTCATGACAATAGGAATAACTGTTTTGTTTGGCATAAGAATAAAAAGTTTTGGGGATTTTTTGGGTTTTTTTTTTTATTTATTTTTTTTATTTGTTATTACATGGATGCCTCTGCAGAAGCAACAGCTTCTGGTCTCTTTTCAGCTGATAAGAATGACAACATGCAGAACTGGCCTTGGATAGGGTGGAATTCTGTGTCATTTTAACCAGGAGCAGTCCAGCGCTCTCAGATTCCAATGGAAACATCTTTGTTTGGTTTGGCCAAACTGACACGAAGCAGAGGGAAGCGGGGGGGTCCTGCTTGTTTCGCTTTAGTACTTGCCAAACTGAGTATCAGAAAGTTACAAAGTACAGTATTATGGCAGTACAGGCCTATGTTCAAAGAGAGTAAGAGGAAAAAGGGTTGTTGATAGAAAAAACAGATTACTGGAGTGGGAAGCAGTGATAACAGGAGATCTGCTCACATCAGAAAGAACCATATTCTGTGATTTTACATACCTCTTCAGCTGTGACCATAGCTATAACATTCACCCCCTGTTCCCACACCATCTGCCAGAAGTCATGGCACGTGTGAGGCAGAGGCCCTTGGGTAGCAATGTAGTGCCACTCCTCTCCACCTACAGTAACCTGGGAGTAAGGGGGAAAAAAAAAAATGAGTCAGTGCCCAAATTCTCAGCAGCCAGAACTGCCCTTTAAACAAAATGGACCGCAATGAAACCTTCACTTCTTTGTTCTTCCATTTTTGTTCAAAATTTTGAACAAGAATCACCCTTTTGCTAAAAGCAAATCTGACAAAACGCAACCTCTGGTGCTTCCGAGTCCTTTCTTGACGCCCATAAACACAAAGCTTTGACCAAAACATCATCCGTTTTTCTTCCCATTGCTTCTGGATCATACAGGTGAGAAAAAAAATAATTTTTTGAAGGCCTTGTTTCTGAAATGGCTTAAGTACAAATAAGCCGCTGACTGACTTCCCTGGGCTTGATGACAGACCCATGTTGAAAGAAAAACTAAGCACCAGAGAAAGTGTCTATATGCATGAAAAAAGCATTGCATTGCTGCAAATTAACACACCATGGTGCAGAAAGCCTGAATGCAAACGACATTTTGCATGAGGAAAGCTAAAGGCCGTCGCTGTTTAGGACCTCCCTCAATTATTTTCCACTCAGGCAAAAAATAATTTCTTAAACAGACTCTCACTACACTGATGACTGTTGAAGATGTGGCCAAGCTGTCCCCAGAGGATGCAGTTATGCCCCCACACTGTACACAACACAGAGCTCAGAGAGGCCTGTTGCCAGCTAGTAAGATCAGGACAGGCTTCGTTTCAAGTTACTCTTCCTCACTCATCTTGGGTTTTTCAGTTCAGAAGCTGCAAACTTCTATAAAGTAAACCCAGCACATTAAATGGCTCTCAAATGCCCTGTGAAATTTAAAGTTATTTAAAGCTGTAGTCATGCAAGTCTGCTTCCCAATACATAACTGGATTACCAACCACACCTTATCGAAATGTTTATGTATTTGCATGACAACACATAATGAAATTATTTTTAAAGCACTAACACACAGATTTACACACTATAAATTACGTAGTGCCCTGAACAGACCCACCAGTACCTTGGAGTTAACCAGCATAAAACACTGCGTCATTCACCTGACTGAGGCAGATCTTCATACTTAGGCAGTTTAATCACATGTGTATAAAAATTAATTATTTTATGACAGTGTATTTGCTAAACACCAGGAAAGGTTTATACAAAAAGAAATTTTTTTTCAACATTTTAGGTAAAAAGCCAAACCATTTCCAGAGCTACTAGATACTGTTTAAAAACGTGCTTACCAGCAAAAAGCAAACCCAGATGAAGTAATTATTGTGGAAAGTTAAAATATTTTTCCTTCTCAGACTAAGACCTCTTAATTCCCCGTGTTAGCCCAGAGCCACTTCTCACAACAAAGTTATAAATCCCAGAGAAGGAGATTTACAACAGAAACGCTGACACATCCATAAATATCAAGGTGCTGGCGGACAACGCTACAAGGAGCAATCAATAACTTTGACAGGTTTAAGCATACACTACATCTGAGGTACACGTCTTTGAACACATTTTCAGAAATAGAATCAATTTCTTTGTTATTCAAACAGCTGCTCATTAAGCTGAGGTACTTGGGTTTTCACACCTATAACTAGAACAGCATTTGGATGATAACATTTTTCACTGCACTGAAAATGGTTTTCAACCCTGTACACACCTCATTTTCTTATTTCATACTGTGCAGCATTCTCCTCTGTGAATGACGGTTAAAATCTGAAAGACCAATGCAGGTAAACTCCTCAAGTTGTTGTACTAGGTGGGAATAAATACAAACTCCACAGTGCTAACCAGCATCTTGCATGTAGACTGGTCTTGCGCTTGCATGCTCGTCTGCAGTCCTGCATGCTGGTGTAGTATTACTCAGCTTTTCAAGTTAACACTGACCTGACCCAAACAGTCAGATGAAGTGATCTTAAGAAGTTTTTTTTGCTTCATCCATAAATTTAATTACAATTTATCTCTCTGGTATAGACGACTATCTTCATAGCTTAACAGCATAGGTCAATGGTAAACAAGCAGAGAAATACTGTAAAACTGTGGGGCTCACAGACCGAGCAGGAATCCTTCAGGCATGGATCTTATCAGGATGATATAGGAGTTTTCTTTGTCTACTGACTTCTGGTCCAAAGATCCAGCCTCCTGGCACATGATATGAAAGGACCATAAATAGTCTAGGGGGAATGGGATGCCTGGAATGTTTACTGCATTCTAATGCCCTGACTGCAGGATATTAAAAATTGAATACTGGGCTGCAAACGCGTGCACACACACTGTGCTGCTGAGGTAAATTTCGCAGATGCGATTTCACCTTCTAAGCAAAAGCACATCTGCTTGGCTTCCGTATGCGCCACTACGAGCGCAAGAGGAAAATACTGGCAAGGACCACTGTCATGCGCCAAAACATTTGTGCATGTTCCTGGGTGCTCTCCGAGTGTGAGATGTGTGTGTGCGTCCAACACTGACACGCAAGGTAAAATGTGGACTCAAAACTGGCCAGGGAAAATTCTCTTCTGGCTAGTACTGCTTTACGGGCATAATTTATGTTAGGAATCTCTGGTTTTTGGCCTCCTAACAAACTGGATAAAAAATTTTCGGCTCAGAAATCCATCAATATAACAACATCTCATTATGCAAAAACTCAAGTATCTGCTACCTACCAGGCTATGCAAAAAAGTGATAACCTGCCAGGATCTTGGTTCAGAAATTGTTTTCAATCAACAGGATTTAACACTGTAAATCGCAACTGAAGTGGCCGGCAAGTCTCTTCAAACTTTTAAAAGCCTTTTATCCCAGAAAAATATTAATTTAACAGAAAGTGTTATTTATTATTTTTGAATTATTTCTTTTAATTTGGATTTTAAAAAGGAGAAAAAGCAGACAGCCCTCTCTGACAACAAAAGAATCTGTCATCTGAGGGAGTGCTGTTACTTCTCTCAGGGTAGAGTGAAAGCCAGCAAGGGACTTTGCAAATTGTACTGGAAGCTTAAAGAAAAAAAAAAGATCTGCAGGCACTGCAGGATAGTCCACTGTTAAAACTGGCCACATTTTTAAGTAACAGAGTCAGATTATATCTTATTTCCACGTTGAATTAACAAGAAGAAATGTGAAGTATCTTGATAAAAACTTATTTTCAAACAAACATAGAAGTCCAATGCAGTATCCAGTCAGAGACACAGGGATCTCATTAGTAAGGTGTTCGCTTCATCAATTCATACTTTTTTTTTTTATCACTCAACTCCCATGATGAAAGGAAGAAATACGTTATTTATATATATATATATATGTTATTGCATTATCTATGTGAATATGTATTACTCATAACTATGTACTTTTTCTTTGGACATGGAACTGCATACATGGAACTACATCCTTGATTTTTAAAAATCATATCCTATATGCTAATAAATGGAAAAAATATTTCAGTCAAACCTTGTGCAGCATTTCTGTCAGGCTGCACCAGTCAGTGGCAGGGACTCATTCTGCAGGGGTTGTTGTAGACCCCCTGTGGCCCACAAGGCTAATGGGACTGATAAATTGGAACACGTACCGACTGAGTAGACAAAGTTTGCCTGCAGCTGTCTCTCTTGAAAACTTCCACTGGCGGAAACTGAATATATTCCTCTCTAGGAGTACCATTTCCTTGCCCTGGACGTAGCTCCTCTTTCTTTCAGGTACAGGGTAATGTCAACCATATTACGTTGGAGGTATTGGGGCTGATCTAACACATTTTCATGTGGTTTAAGAAACATGGCATCTCTTTCTACATTAACCAACAGACTTTCCACAGCCAGCTGGCAGAGGTGGGCATAAAAAAGTAGGGATGCCTCTCTAAAATGACTTCCCAGTCTCTAGCAAATAAATCAACTCATGCATGTTAGTTGATAGGAGGCTTTACAGATGCCCATGCTGACACAAAGGTACAGTGATGTGTTCTGACTAAGCTACCTTTTCAGAATTTCCAGAGTTACAGAAAATGCTACTGTGCGTCCAGAAATGCAAACAAAGCTTTAATATACTTTCATTTGCACAGCAAAGTTCAAGAAAGCTGTTACCTTTATGTGTGAAGCATTGATGTAGCCTGTATTATTTTCTTTGGTTGGCACCAGCTCTACTCGGTTCTCCTCATAAGGAACGACCTCCCTGATGCGGTTGCGCTCAGTGTTTTCAGGCAAGGCAGCAGTGGTGAAGATCCCATCTGCCTTTTTCTTTGGAATCTGCTCGTATTCTGTAAACACCATCCCCTCTTCCAACTTCCTCTTCAAGATTTTGCACTAAGATTTAACAAAAAGGAACACAAATCCATTAATTACTCCTGGAAGAATGTTTACCACTAGACCTGCCCATCAGTTCCTTGACTTTCAATATATAGCCATAGCATTCTCTTGCTCACTTCTTTCTTCTGTTGCAGTTACCTGAAGAAACACAACACATTCTTATTTCTCCTGAATGAAACCACAAGCAAATTCTACATTTTTACATTCCACCTCCACATTTTTTAAGACTGATACCATAAAAAGCAAAACCATGCTAAATACAACTCTGGTTCAGTATGAATTTGTATGCAATTTCACCACAACAGATACTTGTAAAAATATTTTAAATTTATCTTTTTAGGAAGAAGATCATACTGCAAGAAGTGTGATGTGGTTCACATTTTCAAAATACTCCCTAACTTGCACACATGCAATTTCTGTGGTTGAACAAAACCCCACATACGTACAGGTGAGGTTAGGTTCTGTCATCTGCATACCAGACAACACAAGGCTGCAAACTTCTATCCAGAAAGATTCTTTGCAAATACGTCTCTCAGATCTTAATGGCAGCAACTTGGTTTTAATTTCTGAAATTCCATATACTTGCACACACCTTCACACACAAATATCAGGAGGTAAACAGCTTTTTTTTTTTTTTTAAATTTAATCCCATTAGAGATGTTCACTGAACTCCTTAGTTGTATCAGAACATGCAAGATGGTATCTACGGATGATCACTGTAGAAAGACTGCCTCATTGAGTGAAAAATGTGCAAAATGTCAGATTTACCGCTTGATCTTGTATGACATTGTATGGTCATGTGAAATGGTGAACAGGCTCAATTTTCACTGACTTCAGTAAACATTCAACACATTGAACACTTTGTTAGCATCCAAAGACACACCAGTGTTAACCACAGACCTTTTCCATTAATAGCTCTGAAAACTTTTAGGACAAATTTTTTCACATTTAAAATCCAATTTTAGTCTTTTAGAAACTTCATGCTGTTAGGAACAAAGGGAACAAGCAACATTTCACGAGCTTCCATCTTACCCTCTCATCCATTGGCACCTTGGCGACTTCATCCTGGCTGTCCTCCGGCACTGGAACCCTAGCAACGGAGAGTCCGTTCAGTGCTGCCAACATCAAGGGCCTCTTCTGGGCCTCCAGGCCTGCCATCTTCTGCTTTTCTAGATTCTTTTGGCAAGAAAAGGCACGTTTTCATCTCTGTGTGATTATTTATAATGCCAGTAAAATGCTGGAATGTTTTTTTAATCTCCAAAATCTGCAACTCTCTGGCCAAGGAATGCAGATGATCGCCATTAGCATCGTAAATTCAAATACAACCTCTATTCTTCCTGCTATTCCTCAAAGGCCTGCTCCTACATGAGCACAGAATTTTAATTTCAAAGAAGCAATCCCAGCGTATGATACAGTTTACATGCCATCAAAAGACATACAAATACATTTTCGAGCATTTTTCTGCAAACATTATTCTGAATGTAGGACACACAAAGCATCACCCTGTTATGCTAAAGCAGCGCTACTGTAGCCAAGATACCTGAGGCATCTTTTAAAAAGCAATAATTTCAATCTACTACAACAAACAATAAAACACAGGACAGTTGTTTTTCTTCTGTCATGGTAATACTTAAAATGAGAAGTCTTCTGATGCACTCAGCTATTCCAGTGATTCAGACAGCATCCATGATACATTTCACACTAAAAACTGAGCTTCCACCAGACCGCTAAGTAAAAAAGAAATAAAAATCCAAAACCACTCTGCTTTCTGTTCTTACTTCCAGAAAGTAGGAAAATGCAAGTATTTTTTCTTTGTTTGGAGATTCTATTATTACTACAACTTGTAAGGTAAAACAGAAAAGTCTGTGTTTAAAAGATTTAGCTCATAAAATTTCCATTAATACAACATATGATTCCTATGACAAAAGGCAGGTCTGCATGTGTTAAGACTGCTGATCTAGGCTGAAACCACCTTGAAAGCTTAATGCTAAGACCACCCCGTTACTTTCACAACATCATCTTTTGACCAAAGGCTGATCTGAATGATTATTCAGAGAAAGAGTACTCAAACAACATCTCTAAGCCCTCTTCTTACCTTCATTTCCATCCTAAAATCCTTTGGGTTCCTCCTGCTCAATACGTTTTCTTTCCTCAGAAGGGCAAAGGAGCCTATCTATGCTTGTTGCTACACCAATGTCTACAGTATTCATTCACAAAAGATTATGTTTTATAGTCAAGTATCTATTTTATGTTTAAAGTTTAAGATTCTGCAAGGAGTAAATTCGGTCTCCATGATACAACTTGGTGGCCCAGGTTTGATTCCTAACCATTACATCAGCGTAAGGATCTCCAACGAACAAGAAGCACTACACATACATGCTTAGAAATTTTTGTTTGAGTATACAGTAATATTTAAATCTAACTAGTTACTGATTGTAGTACATAACAAATTCTTTTCTCCTCTGGACCATTTAGATGTTTCATTAATTTGTTTCAGGAATTGTTTTTGTTTCAGACCTCAATTCTGAAAAAAAGACCCACAGCTCACACTTGCTTTCTGCAGCTGCCGCTGCGCTTCCCAGAGCGTTGCACCAAGCACGTACGTGAGCTGCTGAATGGCAAGCACCCCCCATATTTCTGCCATTGCTTGCAGTGGCACTGAAGCTTTTAAATACGTTTTATTGTAAATTCATTGCAAGTTCAAAAGGACCCTGTTTCTCATACTTCAGTACATTCTTAAAAAAATAAACAATCCAGATCCTCAACCACCCAGCCTCTACATCTGCTGCTTCTGTAATTAGATATCCGCTCACTCCTTTAGTTACTGGCAAAACTGGCAATCCTTATTCTACAGCTACCAGTGCTTTACTCACATAACTGTTATATAAAGTGGCAGAAAAGGCAATCAGAGATAATTTGAAAAACTGAAGAATTTCCATAATGTTATATATTATGTGACACTTCACATCTCTGCAAAGAAGGAATAAAATGCTGTCGCCAAAACACCATCTCCCACCCATCTCGGACTCATCCTGCCCTCAGATCCGCGGGGGCTAGAGAAGGGGGGCATTGAGGGGGGCTCTGGGGTCAGCCTCCCCCGTCACCCAGCCGCGTGCTCTGCCACCCGCCTTGGGCCGGCCCTGCTGCCAGGGTGGTGGCACTGTCAGCTGGACCAGATGTGGATCCGGCCAGCGGCCGTAGAACCATGGCGGGGGAAGCGGACAAGCCCAGCAGCAGTGCACAGGACCCACACAGACCCACAAAACCAAATTCTATGTGGCACTTGATATCACACTTCCTACCTTTAAGCAAATCGACATTTTCCCACTCATGCGTTCCCCAGAGTTTACTGATCCAGCAGTTTTCTGGTATGGAAACTGACCTGTATGATTACTTAATTCCCAAGAAGCCACCGCAACAGAGGAAGGCACTTACCCTCATCATGATTTCTCTTTCTATAATGCTGTCCTCAATAGAAAACATTTCAGACACAGGCCTTTCCTTGACAGGTTCTTTCTTGACCCTCTCCTTCACGCTCGTGAGGTCGGGCTCTGAGATAGAGGGCCCGAGCGAAGACCCGTTTATTGCCATTTGATCAGTTCTAGAGACACTGATGGCTTTGGAAGGCCCTGGCCTCATGGCCTTGGCTCTGGCTACAGCCACAGAAATGCTAACATGGTCCTGCCTCAGGGCTCCATTGCTGACGCTTTTACGAGGCCCAGGATACTCTGGAGGAGGTTTGTTTGGTATTCTAGCCAAGGCAGCTTGCAGCTGAGCACTGTACTCCATGTTCTCATGGAGGGCTGTTATCCGTGACACAGATTCTGGGGTTTCTTCTTCCTCTTCGCTTTCGCTGCTGTGTATCAACATCGTGGCATCAGAGAATGTCTTTTTGTGATGATAATGAGGAACCTGCTGAACTTCATGCCCCATCTGAACCGACTCTTCTGGCTGCACCTGCTCCCGCAAAGTGTTCCTGCGTGGCAGGGGGGCATTTAAAGTTTTCAATGCCATGGCTTCTATACCACGTACCATATTGCTGATGACCTCCAAACTATGGCGCTTGTTCACAGCTGCATGATGCTTCACTGCCATGAGGGGCTCGCTGACCTCCTGCAGTGACTGACGGACGACCGGCGAGCTGTCCTCTTGGAAGGTCTTTACTGACAGCTGGACTTTGCGAGTGACCAAGTCAGGACTGCTCCCACTGACATACTTGTGCCGGTGGCTTGCCAGGTCCGGCGTACTCGTGGCAGGACGTGGGCGTGGGTATGGAGGTGGGGGTCTGAAGAGATAGTTCTTTAACATGTGAGCGGTGTTGTAACTCTGGCTGCTCTGCAGCTGCATGTTAGCCAATTCTGGTGTGCTGACAGTGTGGGATATGGCACTGGCTGCTGTCTTATTCTGCACAGCATTATTAGGGTTCATTTGGTCAGATGGGGCAACCGGCTTGTTATAGCCGCCACCCTGAGGCCCATATGTAATTGTGTAAGGATGCCTCTCTCGAATCTCAGGCTGACTGTAAACTAGGTCTTCTGGCTGGTTATAAGCATGTGTGTTTCCAATATTGAGATTCCGCAAAGACTGACTTTGGCTGTCCATCTGGATCACCCCTCTCTTCATTTGCCTCATGACAGTTTCATAATCTGGAGTTGGCCGGTAAGATGGTACTATGATTGCACTATGTCTGTGGCTGGGGATATAGTCTGCTCTCATGATGTCGCTTCCAGGGATGCTCAGATTTGAGGACATTGGAGATGCCTGTATGAAGTTCTGTGAGCGATTGAGGGAGTTCATGCTGTGGGCACTGCATACGCTCCCATTGGGTCCATTACCATTCAAGTAGCTGAAGTCCGCTGCACACCTGTCCAAACTGGTCTGAGACCTGCAGTAGAAAGTTTCTTCATTTCCATGGAAAATGCTATCTGTGTAGAGCAGAGGGAAAGATATTGACAGTTTTAACATACAAGGACTCACTCAATGCTAACAAAACTTCACATGCAGTCTGCACCAACGATTACAGAGACAGTTCAGTGTACAACTGAAGGGAACATTTAGTCTTGGGAGCATCCTTGGGTCACTGAAATAGAACTAAAACAAAGCTACTCCCGTAAACACTCCCAATAGTTCACAAAATATGGTAGTTCAGATCCTTGTGGGAGAATGACGGGGGAAAGAAAGGAAGTGTTCTTGCCTGGGGTGGCAAGAAGAATCAAGGGGCATCTCTTCCTCAGCAGCCTGGAAGGATTCACTGTTGCCACCCTAAAAATCCAGTGCTGCTACCCTATGGTAATCCTAAAAATTCTCGTCTTTTCTGTTGATGCACTGCTGTCTGTGATTTGAAGTAGCAGACGACTGTGGAATTGGAAATCCTACTTCAGACCAACCAACAGTTTTGAGGATCTGAAGTATAACACAGCAGAGTGATCAAGATTCGGGGGTAGGGGGGAAGAAGAAACTCGCTCTACAGATGTACTAACGTGTATTAAATACTCCAGCACAGGATATTTGAGAAGAAATCGAGATGGTAATGATGATGTCCTGGATCACAACTTTACTGCAAGACTGTCAGTGTTGAAAATCTCATAAGAAAAAGAGTAGCAGTTCCTCAAACTCTGAAATCAGCTAGTTCTTCAACAATATAAAGAAGTCTCTGGCAAAACTAAGGGAATTTTACAACTCTTATAAAATTGAGAATACCTATCTTCAGACCCTCAACTTCGCAGTAAAACAGTAGCAGCCACTAAGTCAAATCTTCTGCTGAATGCAAGGAACTATACTGAATGGTTCCTTTCAAAACTCCTCAAACTCTACCTTAAAATTAGTCAGACCACCACAACTCAAAAATGCTATCAGGTATGACTAAGAGCTCCTCTGCTGGTGAGAGCACGTCAGCTGCACCTCTCATGAACTGCAAAGAACATAGCCTAACAGACTTGGCTATGTGTATTCCAGAAGATGGTGTGGTTAAGGGTGTGAGACTCAAGGTGTTTAGGGGCTGGGCTCCATTCCCAGCCTTGATCAAAGTAACCTGGTACAACCTCTTGGAGAATTTATTTGTCAGACACAGGGGTAAAAATAGTTAACTCTCCTTAAGTCCGTAAGGCTAACAATGCAGGTAGATGTTGGTGAAAAATCAGCAGAAAAGATTATCTAAATACACAGTTTTGTGACCAGGACACTATGATTTCTCCTACAGTAAAAGGTATTTGCTGTCTCCTTTACCCTCAGTCCATTTCTCTTCCTGGTCCCAGCTGGTACTGCCTTTGAGTACAGTCATCATACTTCCTTTAGACATTATTTTTTCAGCTCACTGAACTGGAATACCAAGTTTAAGGTCCATATAATCATACACAGACATTTTAGAGAAATTTGAAAATTGAAATTGGACTTTAAACACAAGACTCACTGCAACATTAACTATAAAACTGCTAGCTCTCCTCCAGCAGCAACTCTCCCACTTGACCATGATGGCATTAGACATCTAGACATAAGGGGTAGGAGCTTCTTTGCACACATCTAAATTGAAGTCCATTAAAGGAAAAATATATGCTCTAAGTACCTTGTGAATTATGTGTTTCAGTGTAGTGTTCTCCACACTGGACATGCATAGGAGGCAGTATAAATGGATGTTGTCTTGGCTGAAATACAAGCACAAGGAAAAATAAAAAGCATTAGGAACTTGGTTTGCTACAATTTTTGCAGCTGAAACAGGAAAAACAGTCCTATGCCCTTTCCACTGAATACTGTTCTTTCTTACCCAGCCAAAGACACGTGACTTGGCATTTCTTTACAGAACAGAGAATCACATCTTGTAAATTGTTTGCCAAATTTTGTTACGGAGCCGAAAGCTGACCAGTTAAGACTACTTTAAGCTCAACCACTTCAGAAAACAACATTCAGACTCCCAGCTCACTTAGAACTTTGTTAAAAGCCTTTGCCCTTCAAGAATTAAAACAAAACAAAACAAACACCTAATCAGGACAAAAGCAGGAGATGGAACAAATTCAAGGACCTAGAACACTGGTACACAAACAAGTAACAGGAGCACATATGGACTTAAAATAACTCTGCAATTTACACAAATATCAGATTCCCTAGATAATGACTTGGAGCCTTACTCCAGCAATCTGCACTGCAACAAGCTTTTTAACACAAGTATCACAGAGGGCAATTCAGCATTAAATCAGCAGGATCATTCACAGCGAAATAAATCACAGCTGACACTGCATTCGCCAGCTTTGTCCATTGGCAAACCGATGCATTTTGCAACCACAATTTACCACCTGTACTGCAATGTCCTGTGTCGCTGAGCAAAGTTTATGAAAACACACTTTGATACATGAAGTAAGCAGAAAGCAAAGGAAGACATTTATGTCTTGTGAGTATGCCTTCCTTAACAGCGGAGTAAGGGCTCTTCATCTAGGCTGATTAGTTTAAAATATTAACGAATACTGTGGATGTCCCAGCCAAAAAAGAAACACCAAAGAACTTACCTTTGCATCCACATGCACAAAATGAGCACCATGCAAGTTAGCTACTGAAGAGGGGGTGGGGAAGGGGTTAAATTCACATTTTCTATGTAAATGGTGATAAAGAATGAGAATCAAAGAAACTAAGCACACATATGAATTCTTGCATACAAAATAACTGTGTTAAGCCAGAGTTAGAAATATTTCTTCTACAACAATTACTTCCAAGGGTATAAAACCCTTCTCTCACTGAACAATCCGGGCAAAGCAGCCTACTGCTTACAACCCGAGTAGTGGAGCTTAGCCTGGGACAAACTAAGCTGTTGGAAAGCCTAATAAATGGGGGGCAGATGAAAAGTGCAAGGAAGGAGTGAATTCCATGGGGAATACATAGATTTACAGCAGTTATCTTTGTGATAGATGTTATGGAAGGTATCTGCAAGAAATTAGGGATTATTCTGTTGGGGGTTTTGTTCTGTTTTGTTTGTTTGTTTTTTCTTTGTTTTTTTTTTTTTGAAGGCGCATTTGCCTCTTCTGATGAAACAGGAGAAGCTTGAGGTCTGCAGAACATCAATACCCAACTTAAGGATCGCTTGGATTTCTTTTTTTTTTTAATCACCTAATTAAACATATCTCCTACACCGAGGAGGTTTTGCTGGAAAACCAGCATCATTGAGTGGCCTGATGGGAAAAAGAAACAGCATAAAATGGCTTTAAAGTAATAATTAATAAAATAGAGGTTCACCATGATGCCAGAAACTATATAAAGGGTCTTAATCTGAAAGTAAAGAACATGTTCTTCAGCGAAGTGGCAGAGCCTCACCCCAAAGATCCACTTCACTTCTCATTTATGCCTACTGATTTATCACCATACAAGACAAATGAATAGGTAGGTGTATAAAGGTATGTACAGTGCAGACAACAGTCGGGAGAGCTTTTTTTCCTCCCCAAAGAGAAATGTTCCAACAAGTTAACAAAACAATTATGAAAAAAGCAGTTGAAAGTTCAGTGTGAATGGTTAGCAGCCCAGTTCACTTTTCAATCGATGAGCACACATTCTTCCTCTTGATATTCCTGAGACTTTGGGTTTTTTAAAAACTTGTTGCATGCTTATGTTCAAAACAAAGAGGCAGCAGGATTGATTTTTCCTTTGAAAAAATAGATTTCCATTTTTCATATCTAATATAGAAGGCAGCTCTCTTTTTCCCCTTGTGATATATCTGAGGCCATAGCATAAGAATGCAAAGCATATTTCATTTCTTCACCTTCCGTTTTTCATAGTCACCTCCAGAGACCAAACTAGCAGATACCAAAAATGGTGTAAATATGCCTCAGAGAATGTAACAGACCACCTGTGTATTGCGTTGTGACACCTTAGAAACATGCTAAGAGTGGAAGGACAAAGAAATCTGGAGCTATCTACAACAGCTTTCCTGCCAATGGCTGGGAAACGCAGAATGCAACTTTTAGAACTAATGGACCATATGTACGCACACAGGAAAACAGCCTGTGCTGAAAACTGCAAAGATAAAGCTGTCCTAATATCAGCACCTGCTTAAGCTTAATTTTGGAACATTTTCCCAAGCTGTAACCACACTGTGGGGTTACGTCAAGAAAACACTTCTGCCCGCATTAGCTTTCCGCCTTGCAGCAATAGGCTAATGGAGTTATCACTCTGGGAAGGCCTACAAAGCAGGTATAACCTATATCATAAACAAGAACTGGCAACTTGCATACAGGTAATATTGCCCTCTGTCTAAGGGACCCACAGTGCTGTTGCTACTCTTAGGAGTTTCTGAATTACTGTAAGAAATACTGATGTTAAAACTGGATCCAAAAAGGTCTCCCTACAGCCCACAGGGAAAAAGGATTCCCACAGATGTTTTTGGTAAAGATTTCAGGAGAAGTTATGAAGTTTTGTCAGATTTACAGTATTTATGGAGATTAGTTAAACAGAAAAAACTACAGTTTTTAAAAACCTCTGAAATTATAATCCTGTACTGATTATAATAGTTTAACTTAAAACCACAGTAACTTCACACAGAAAAATAAGCTCTTAACCCAAGAAGTTGATAAACTGTAAGCAGACTTTATACAAAAGAATGAGGAATGGAAGAAACATGAAAGAAGCAGCTGTAAAATTATGTAATGACTAGGTTTTGATGTATACAGCACAAGACACTTCAGATTCTTTCTAGAGGGTTCTTTTCTTTACATATTGAATATGACCTCAATCTAGTAGAAAAGATGCTCAGTTTCTGCAAAGCAAATTAAAATATAATGCCCTGAAGAGTGTGATTTTTAATACTCAGTGGTGATGATATTGTTAAATTCATCAACCTGGGCAGCCATATCCTTGAGACTTCTTCCAATCATATTGACTACAATAAATGAGTTAATGCGCTTATTTAAAATTTAGAATATATGCCATCTTACACAATGCCCCATCCCATTAAAAATGGTATAGACATTCTTAAAGACCCCATCACAGCACATACCAAGGATGACCTACTCCAAGTGGGCCGTCGTCGAATAGGAGGAGGAGAGCTTGATTGTCTGTGGAAGAAAAAGTAAAAATAAATACTAGAAACTACAATATTTCAGTTCTGATTCAGAATGAATGGGAAAAAAAGAGACAAAGAATCTGCAAGTATTGCTCATTAATGAGATTTTAAAAAATATGAATAAATGAAAATAAAACTCAGGTCCTTCTCTAAATACAGAAATTATTCCAGTTCCAAAATATACATGCCTTCTGTTCGCTATCCTATTTGTCTTACTTGGAAACACAAGAAAGAAAAACACTGGTTTAAAAATGAATCAAACAAAGCAATAAAAACTGAACATGGCACACAGGCAGACTCGGGTGAATTAAGGTGAATATTAAAAAGATGACAATTTTATGAAACTCATAGCAATCACTCCAGAGCAATGCGCGCAGATCAGGCAGCAAAAAAAAGGCAACTGGTTAGATAATACTAGCAGAGGCACATAAAGTGTTACAGTAGCCAGGCACAGTGGAAAAAACAAGGAGTGTAGGAGGAAAAAATAACAAGAAAGGGAAAGAAACAAGTTGAAGGAGGCAGAAATATAGTGCTTACGTGAAGAGAGGAAAGGTGGAATTTGTCCTCTTACAGTTTCTGATCTGGTGAATGATGTTATGTGCGATTAGAGGAAATGCACACAGGAAAACAAACAACTATCATTTTAACAGAGGGCAGGAAAATTATTTGGCTACAAGACACACATTGGCATAGGCTGTCATCAATATCTGTGGCTCTAACACAGCAGCTGATACCACATAAGACTGTGGTAAGAAGGAGAGCTGTTCTAATGACAAAAATACATTTAAATTCCAGATATTTCACTCAGCGACCTCATGATGTTCCCTATCTTTATTAGTCCAAATATTTGTAAGTTGTATATGAAGCTGCTACATACACCCAATTCATGGTACCCACATACTTCTGGCTCAGGGTTTAGAAATAAACATCACCAAAAGCTATTGCGTCTGCAGTCTGGATTATGAACTGTAACAGAAGAGTCCTCTCTGTTGACCCCAATATACAGCTTCAAAGGGGAAATATTCCAAGATGACAGACTATGGTATTTTGTTTTCTTTCTTGACTATCACAGGGGAGACAATCAGGAGCTTCCTTTGAACTCAATTCCTCTGAAACCATTCAAATTAAATTTGGTATTGGACTACTGAAATGCATTATATGCTGCTAAGAAATGTCTTTTCTGGTCTTCCACTCACCTCCTAAGAACTGTAAACACCATCCGAAAACTAATCAACATGTTTTTTCTGTAAGTGAAAAGATCACTCTATGCAGTTCACCTCATTGGTCTCTCCAATACTCTAACTCTCCTTATGTTAATATATTGTGTGCATATGTAATATTAGAAAGCTAGACCTTCCAATCTTCTCCCTTCGTCATTTTGGCTTTATTTTCCAACAGATGGCATCACCCAGCTAAACAGACAGGATGTCCAGTTCTAACTAGAGCTGCTGATAGAGATAAACTTTCTCATATTTATCCAGCCAACTAGGCTGGTAAGTTTTGAAAGAGATTCATGTTCTCATTGCTATACAAACCTTGCACATCATGAAAATTGCTCACAAGACTAAAACTTCTCAGAGCAAAAATTATCTCAAACTAAAACTGCTGCATGCTGGTCTAAACGAAACATACTCAGCTAATAAACTGACTTTTGCCTTATAACTAAAGCCTCATGAATTCCTCCTTCATTTGGGATTAATCCACCTGTGTGAGAGGACTAGCTCAAGGCCAGTTATTTAATATGTGCTTCAAGTAGAGCCTAAAGGAGACTTTGGGTTCAGATTTACAGCCTCTGCTACACTGTCGTGCTAGTATGGCTACACAGATTAAAGTTCCCAGGTGTCCTCCCTTGTTTGGTGCACATAAGCAGCAGACAAATTACACTGTACAAATTAGAAGATGACAACCTGTGTTTTCCACTGACCTGAGCTGCTAGATGGGTAGTGCATCTTCAAAATGCTACTGCAGTTCACATTTTGGCATGTTAACATATGTCAGCTTTCACTCCAGTTTATACTAACACTCTGGGTTATGAACGGCAGAGACCAAGGGCTTCAATATAAGACACTCTGTCAAATTTGGCTGCTTGGGGAGCATCAAGCCTCACAAGGCTCAGAATGAAATTTCATTCTTAATTGTCTGTTCTTGCTGGTGGTTAAAACAAAACAAGAAAAAAAGGGAAAGGGGAAAAGAATAACTGACACAAGTGACTAGAAAAAACAAACAAAACCAGACACGCCAAAACTCAAAGCAATTCCAAAGCAGGGTGTCAGAATACAACTCTGAAGAAAGACTACTCACTCCGTGCAGATTTTGTTCTGTTTGTAAAACTTGTGTCTTGCTGCAAACAGCCGTGAAATATATTTGGCATTTTCAAGATCATCCTTTAAACACAAAAAGGAACAGGGGGGGGAGTAATCATTCATTTTTTTACTCTTACCAAGATGTAACAGAGAAGAATTTTAAAAATCCAATTGCATTACGTTTTGTAAGGCCCATCATATACAGAATCTGGCTGCCAAGAACATGTCTAGTGCCCTCAAGAGCACTCAAGGCACTGAATTACTGAAATACAGTGGCATGCCTTTACATGCTGCCACTTCACTGCTAAGTCACAGTGGGAGGGGAGGAGGGACAACAACAACAACAAGAAAAGGCTCAAGCTTGCTGGTCCAGTTTCTATGCTGGGCTTGGCTCAGAGACATGTGGAGCGATCATAAATAGCACAGAACAGCACTGCAGCCCTCTGAATTCCAGTATATGCACGCATGGTAGCTCATGTCCAGTTTCTACAACTGCTTATGCTGCTTTATTTATGCCAGCACAAAAGATAGTGTGGCACTGTGGATGTTCCATCCAACAAGCACTTCAGTTTTTTGCAGACTTCCCAGCATAGTACACTTTAGGATGCTTGGAAGAGAATACAAATATTGGTAGCTAAACAAAGTTAGTTTCACTCTCTGCATAAAGCAAAATGTGAACTTTGGCGGGGCAGGGCTTATGGTGAGTGAGCCCCTTTGGGAAAGTGGAATTTTAAAGGTTTATTTTTTATATAAGGGGTTTTCTTGATGACACTGATTAGATCTTTTTCTTACTGTGTGAAAGAGCACATTCTCTTCTTTGTTGATCAACTCTAGAACAATTGAAGACTTGTTATGTGCTATATTCCCAATGTCATTCCACCTGTAGAGTAAAAAAATGCGGTAGTTTGCCAGCACATACATTCAAACATTTCACAAACACATTAAGAATCCCTTAGTCAACAGTAGACTCATTTTATGGGAAAGCTTTTCAGTAGCTGTTTGGTGAAGGAACACGGTCAGGAAAATAAGTCATGCTCTGATTAAAGAAGAAAGAGATAGTCAGCTCTTAACCCAAAGCAGGGGAGTTAAAAGCTCTCTTAAAAACACCAGTTTAAAAACTCACAATAGAAGATACACTGAAAATACATTAATGATAAACATTATAGTGAACTGTGGCATTTTTTAACTGATTTATTTTAGCCACATATAATAGGAAGTTTTGGTTTTTGTTTTTAATAGTGCCATTCCTCTTCAAATGCTGTTTCCAACTTTCCTCCAGTGCCAATTCTCCCTAAAGAAGGTTAAGTTGACAACATGGTTATGTAGGCTATGCATACCATGTTAATACTCTGGTTTTATGTTTGCAATCTTTTTTTTCAAGTAATTGTCAGGTTACCCAAGATCAGAGTTATAATCTTCTTACAAATAGCTGACAGACATTTGCGTACATTGCATGCTATCCATGGGGATGGAAAGGACTTGTTTGTTCTGTTTGCAGCATGCATTCCTCTTCATGTCATGGCAGGATACTTGAAGTGCGTATTTCCAACAAGTAGGGATCCCAGCACCAACTATCACTTCTATATGTAAAGAAACTTCTTGCTTTTGTCACCTGACACAGCTGAAGGATTATCTAAGTTCTTCTCAAAATTAAATATGCAAAACATCAGCTGTGTGGAAAAAAAAGGAAGCCCTAACATTTTTGAAGATGACCACTGAAAGCCCTTTGAAGGCAAAAAACCCCAACATCCCACCTTAGGTTTGATACAAACGTTAGCTACTGACTAAAAATTCGTGCTCCTCACAGAACACAATTTTTTAGCTGCACAAACAGGGACTAATACAAATACACTTCACATTAACACTGACTGACAGTAATGGAAATACCCACCAGAACAGTAGCAAAAAGGAATGAGTGCAACCCTAGCCTCCCTGGAATCATGGGGACTTCTAGCAACGTTTTCACACAGAACAAACTTTTATAAGTAGAAACAAAACCCACAAAAGAACGTTAATGGAAAGGCTTAAGTGATTCTTAATAACCAAAATAAACAGCATAACAAATAAACAAGTGACACAGCCAGGATTTTCAAAATTACAGAACGAGAAAGTTCCGCTCTTTTTCAGTGGGGCGCCTAAATACAGCAACCAGATTTTCAGAATTTGAGTGCCTAGGCTGCCAACCATGAGGTTTAACAGATTTGCATTCAAGAAGCATCACAGAAGCAGACATAAAGCAAGAAAAGAAAAGGGATGAAAGCCTTTTAAGTACAAGATACACGACAGACAACTATGTTTTTCTTGCTGTCAAACCCATTCACAATTATTCTTTATCACATCTCTCACACCAAGGGGCCAATCCTGAAAAAAGCTAGGTGAATGCTACTTAGAGGACTGGCACTACTGAAGTCACATATGTAATTAAGGAGAAACCACCACACATGGAGCTCTGAAAAGAAACTTGCTTTAAATGCGGAAGGCCCTAGTTTTTACCTGTATATGACAGTTTTCCTTCCAATTCTGTTTTTTATGAAGATTCCCATGAAGAAAATACCGAGGTGTATGTCATTTCCATGATTATCCTGCAGAGAAAGGATATATATTTAGTTTATTAAAGAAACTGGCTAAGACATGCATATGAACTATGAAACAGCAGCCCTTCTTCAGGACGAATGCAGGACTAACCCTTGACTAATTTATATTTTGCTGTTTGATCAGACTCTGATTTTCCTTATTTCAAAGCAGTTAGCACTTAACTGGATTCGTTCTGTTGATCAGTGAGAACCGATGAAGCCTAAGCGAGCCCAGGGTTCTCCTCCATCAAACAACACGCACACCACAAACTGGCATTCATTGTTTAATACCCCACATTCCCTATCATTGTGATTACAGCTATCCAGAGACCACACGACTACCGAAAGCAATAGTCCTCTCTCACATTCACAGCATTTCTCCAGTCACCTGTTAAAACACGTTGAGATTTCAGAAAACCACACCTGGAGATGGAATCCCTCTCTAAAGCTATATCCTTCACAGTTCCTCCTTTAAGTACTCCATGTAGAAGTTCACCACATGTTACTCTAGAAAGTACTTGTATCTCTGTACAGATACATCCTCCATTGTCTTTCAGTTATTGGGTTATACATCTGCATGCACCACAATGTCCACTGTTCTTGCACTGTTTTTCAGAAGTTCTGTTATTTTTGTGCCTACCCATGTCTCCTTGCAGGCTCCTGTTTGAAAACCACATGCTCCTGTTCCATTTTGCAATCAGTTGTTTTCTTAAAAATGCTTTTACTTTTTTGCTACAAAAGCTTAATGCTTTTTCTACATTTATCAACAAAAACAACTCCCCCTCAGCTGCATATATAGTAACTGATTTGCACTTTAAAGTGGTGAATAAAGAACATGCTAACACAAAGAGTGTGGTTAAAATGAACTGCTAGAAGAAATGATATGAGAGAAGTTAATGCACTAGGGAAGACCAAATTCCAGAAACCATCAGGTGTCCCTGCATTTGAATAGACCAAATTAGAGCTGCTCTCCTGGCCTTGCTGTACTTCATCCCCAGAGGGCAACAATGGAGTATCTGCACCTGTTTAACTACTAACCACTAAGTGTTAGGCCTTTTGCAAACAAATGGTGGATGCCCATTTTCAAGCCCCAGCCAGTGCACTGACTCTCAGTGCCACATACACCAGTGTCCTTCCACATATACTACAAGTCAGCAGAAGTCCTATGCCCGACAGTCTTCAGTTTAGTCTGACTGGAGGACTGCACATTTCTCTGCCTTGTCTCAGAGGCAGCTTCAGAAGGCAAAGAGATTGGGAAAATGTATTTGTACACATGTACACGTGTGTGTGTGTGTGTATATGCACAATTATGTATATAGAAGGAAAGAGAAACATATTTCTAATAGCATTTTCTAACGGGAACAAAAGAAATCTTTTGTTTTTCCCTTTGAATGCAATTCTATTTGTCTACAAGGCCAGCACGGTGCTCTTTTATACAAGGGTAACATCTTCCTGCAATTTTGAGAGCACCCAGTCCACTGTTCATACTTCTATTACTGATATGCAATAATACCTAATGACAATTCCCACACAGAAATTGTTTGCAGCAGAATGCAGCATTAATCTGAATTAATTTGAGGATAAAATTGATCTCTTTCATTGGCAATAAACACTCCTTAATTTTTGTTGTTGGGTACGGGTATTTTTGCCATTCAACTCCTCCCTTTCAGATAAATTTTGAGATTGGCCAAAGGATCAATTTGGACTTCAGCAAAAAGCTTTTTTGTTTGGTGTGGGGTTTTGTTTGTTTAGTTTGTTTTTAAATTACAAGTCAATTTTAACTAGCAGAAAAACAGCTACCAGTCCACTGCTTACGGTGGCTGGGTTGGTTACCAAAGAGAAACAGGTCATGTTGGTAACAGCAGTTCTCAGTTTCTCAGCACAACTTTATCATGGTGGCATGTGCTCCATAAGGCCAGGCAGACTGTCCATGGTAGAAAAGGGCTTCCAGCAAAGGGAAGTGACTACAAATGCAAAATAAACCTTGAAACCTCCCCCCAATTTTAAATGTGTGGAGGACCTGCATGCACATGTAAGAAACTGAGGAAACGTAAAGTTAATGTTTGGTAAATAGCAACTAGAAAAACATGAAAAGGTCTTATTTTCCTATTCTGTTAAAGACCACGAGAGCTGAGGTTCATTTGCCCCAGCCACTCTCCCTCAGACAGCACTCAAAGAAAAGCAAGGAGCATCTCTGCTTCCCAAGTGAGCAGGCCCTAGCACGTAGCAACCTCTTCTGTGAAAAGGATTTTGGTGGAAAAGTAACACTACAAGCCTAAGATACCCTCATGCTCCAATGTCCATTCAAACTATTAGCAGTCTTTTCACCCTCCAGAACAGTGAAACAAGTCCTGGGTCTCTTGGACAAACACGACTTGCACGTGTACCAAAGGTCGCTGCAAACTCCTGCGTCATTTGATTCAAAGGTTCTTTTATAATATACACTAACATACCTTCACCGGGAAAATTTCCTGTCCAAACCCATCAAGGCGTTCCACTTCATTGATGTACATTAGCTCAGCTTCTGCTGCTGGAATGCCACTGCAATTGGAGCAACAAAAGGCAGCAAATGGTTCAATATTATATACACGCAAAAAATAGTAGTGAAAAAATGGGATACTCACAAACCACTTTAGAAGACACTTTGGAGATGCTGCCTAGAAATGCACAACACAAAACTAACTTTCAACATTAGGATCGTAATCAGCAAGGAGAGGAATTTTACTAAACGTTGCTAAGGTAAGGTACAAAGTACAGTTCCTATTACAGGAGGAACAAACTGAACTGATCATATTACTCGGTTTCTTCTGCGCACATCAAATATTTTCCAGGCTTTATTAAAACATCAGGCCATTGCATCAGGTTGTGTCTAGTTCTGGATGGCCAATTTGAGCCTTAGGGATTGAAATTTGCATAAACAGTATACAATTCCACTGAAGTTGCTTAAAATGACTTAAAAGGGAAGACCTACATTTTCATGTTGGCTGTTCAAAAACACAGGCGCTAAATCAAATGTTGAGCAGATTCTCTTTCATAATAGAGAACAAACCACCTGAAAACTTCTACACACGTGTCTACACATGCTGCTGTCACAGCTCAGGAATTCAGACAGATTTCAGTTCTCAAAAGCAGGTCAGAATAGATTGCAGGTTGCTCCAAAAGAAGGCCACCATTAGTGTTTCTCCTCTTTGCTCCTCCTTACCAAAGCTTACAAACAGAAATATAGGAACCAGACAAATACTTCAAAGAGGGAGAGCAAGGAGGCGGAATGTGATCTACCTGCTGAAGTGAGGGTAAGTACTTGTTCTTTGTGTTGCAGAAATAGCACTAAAGAGAACAGCAGGGGCAGGAAATCTTTCCTTTCAAGTCTGTGAGTTAACCAAGATGACATAAGCAGCCCATGGCAGAGAGAGAACAGAACCAGGCCAGAGCATGGCCAGCTTGGAAGCTCACCCTTTGGAAGCTCACCCTTTGGTTGCATCAAAGACCCAAGCTTACACTGGAACTCTGCCTGAGAATGGCCTCAGATTCAGAGATCGATATTTGTCCCTTCACAACCACTTTCTGTCATACATTGGGGTGTGCTGCACCCTTTGCGTAATATTCCTATTGAATTTCATGTAATAAAGCTTTAAAAGTAAGTTCATAATATAACACAAAACATTATTTCCAGCAACATACAGGCACTGCCATTTTCCAAGAACAGCACTCTAGAGCTTTGAACACTTTCACCACCAATACACCCAGATGACCCGAAAGAAGCCTGCTTACAATGAAGGTATTTGTACTGAAGCACTAATACGTACACTCTTAGCTCATTAACTACTGACAGCATATTGTATCTTTTCCATAACTAGATTTCAAATTCAACTCCTGTTATTTTCATTTGCATTGCATCGAGAGCGTGTGTATCCCCCCCTCCCCTGAATGACAGAAAACCCTCAGACCATCCTCTATCAAGTCGCAGGGTCTTTCACCATCAAGATTTAAATGAAATCAAGAAGAGGAAGGAGTCTACTAAATAGCACAAGTAGTTTTACACATGCTTATTAAACTTTATGGTGAAAATGCTTGTTTATTTGGGATTAAGTTCATTGGCCATTTTGTGTTCACAAGAGGCAGATCATCTTTTGTGACAGACTAATTAAAAATCCAGCAAAACGTAGCATAATAGTAACACGAAGACAGGCTGGTTTACCCTTGCCAGAAAAGCATGGGGAGGAAGGGAAGTCCTAGGAGGATGATGACAATAAAAAAAATAATCCGAATATCAAGCTCACCTGTGAGTTCGGTGCTCCTGAGCGACCTTCTGAGTCAGCTCCTCCAAGACAGCTTCATCCTGGGTCCAATCCTGTAAAAACACACAGCAGCATTGAAATGTAGTCATCAGAGAGATGACAAAATGCAGACAGGAATTATGAGGGTAGATGTTTCAGGATAGTTTCCTATTCACACTCTTCCAGGTAGTTACAAAGAGAGAACCTGTCACCAACTGCATTGAAAATTCAGAGCACGTGATGCCGAAAATGTGCAAGGAGAAGACGAGGGTCTGAGTTTTTATATCTTTTTGGGGCGGAGATTAAAAAGATACCGTTAAAAATAGGGGTAAGGTGCTTATTATTCTAAAATAGAGAACAGAGAATAAAGCACAGATAAGGGATCTTTTCCTAGATAAGAACCAAACAAGTATTTAAATACACTTGCAAGTCAACAAATTAATATATACCTTTTAAAACAGTCCAAAATAATGCATAGACCATGGAAAACAAAGTCATGGTTATTTTCTGTCCTGTAACCTACAGGTTCTCCCTTCGCCATGTTAAAAGCGATTCAAAGTTATGCTACCTCTTCAAATATGTAATACAATGTACTTTATGCTTGCAACACAGTTCTCAACAGAAATTTTTATCTTTTGCAAATTTAATAATGTGTGGTAGAAACAACGCTGAAATAATTGGGAGCAAGTTAATAGAGGAAGTCTGCTCATAAATTCAAGGCAAATAAAAAAAAGGAAGCTGAAAAACTTTCTTGCAAAACCTCAAAGTTCTTATTTTTATGTAAAAAAGCCTCAAGGCTGTGTGTAATGTACTTAAATACACTGCCTGTTTCTTGCTCAATGGGGCCCTCCCTCCAATATTTGCTTCTGCCACAAAAAAATGTGAAAGTGGTAGCGTGCTAATGAAAAATGGCATGGTACATGCCTATGCACAGCTACACACCTGTGGGGTGTACCGTGTACATAACTTTGTTCTTTTCCCTGCTGAAGAAATGCCATCCGACACACACTGTAGCCTCACAAGATCAAACAGTACAAATATAGCTGCCCCTCCCTCATCCACCAGATCACTTCACTAATGAATTTATAGCAACATTCTTGTTGGAGGCTCTGTCTATGCCCCATATTCACTCAAATCCTCCCACTTGCTTCAGGACTAGTTTGTATCTGCAGCACTTCACAACTGTCACTGAACTTGCAGTGAAATATTTACTATTACATTATCCACTCCTCCCCTGAAGAGCAATGTCTAGAGAAACACTGATTTAAGAGTAGGCATCTGAAGACTGCATGAAGCAGACACTTTGCTGATTTTGTTAAATATAGCAATAGTAGCATGGATGAAAGGCAAGATACCACAAAGTGAGCACATGCAAAATAGAAGAGAGCTGACCACAACACCATGTAGGCAGCTGACTCATAAACGGAGGTTCTAGGAGATGGGCCCAAAGACTAAACTACTGAACCACATAGAAATTAACCATGTGAAAGCTCATCTAGAGGCCTAAGCCCTCTCCTTCATTTTTTTCTAAATAATCATATCAGTATTAATTAAAAGAACTTTGCAGAAGTTCAGTAATTTACGGTGACAACTTGATGACACATTTCTCTGTCTATATATGTAGCCATTTTCTTTCCCATTTAGGCTATCATACACAAATTCATAAGCCATCAACTATACACAAGATAGTCAATTATTTATCAATAAAGACAGCCTACCAGAGAAATTCTGGTCTGCTAGTCAGACTAACAGAAATTTCTTAGTGAAAGGTGAATACTGAAGCCACATTCTAGCTATACAAGGCATATTCAGATGTCTGTACATTCATTAATTCCCCTTCCTCCTGCTGGCTCTGTTTTTCAGGTAGTATCGAACTCTGCCTACCAGCTCAAAATTGCACTTTCACTTCAAGACACTGCACAGCTGTCAGCTTTTTGGACTTGAGAATGGACTATCCGCTGCAGTTCCTGTGCAAAGAGTGCCGGTAAATGGGATAAAATACTTCTGGAAGTGCCTTTCTCCAGCCTTCAAATTACAGTGAGATGAATCATTCTCCCTCTACCACTCCACTAATTGCAGAGGGAAACCAGATGCCTTAACTTCTAGGCAGCTACACTCCGGGCATGGGAACCCCGCCCCACTTCCAAATTTTTTTTCCAGTTAGAAAGAATTCCAAGATACAAGCTTACACTCAAGACTTGTGCTGATGGACTTGTTCTTTTAAGATAAAGCTGGCCTTAACGTCAGTAGGCTTCCCTCCCGCCCCCGGAATCCATCCTCCCAGAGAGGCTCAATGTCATGGATTGCAAGTGCTTGGTATTTGTCAACAGAGTTTCTAACATTGTTAGTGACCCAAAGCACTTCCCTCAGCATTCAAATTATTTGCTAGTTTCCAATGTAAATTTAAAACAAATTTGCAGCACAGTCCCTGGAGAACATTTTGTGAAGATCGGATTCATGCTTCGCTTCAGCCTAACAGTCAGTTGATGTAAATTCACATTCTCTTGAGGAAAGGCTGCCTGATTTGTCCTGTGACATAACATTTACTACATCAGCAGCCCTCATATCCCCTTGCTATGCCATGTTACTAATACTGTAGAAATGCTAATAAGTACCTTTTTAAATAGCTGTAAATTCTATTTTGATTGAAAGAAGTACATTTCTTTTGTTTACACCTATTCCTAGTGAAGGCTTAACAGGAATGGAAAAAGGGCTAAATTTCCATATTCTTTCAGATACAATTAAGTTTATTGAAGGTTTTGGGGAGCAAAGTTTATTTCCACCATTAATAGCTCAGCACTAGTGCTTTTACTCTGTTATCAGCAAAGCCATCTCTCCAGCATGGAGAAATTATCCATAAAAAACCACAGAAGCGGAGGATAAGGAACTCACCATAGGGAACAAGACATACTCTCGGAGGAAGTCATGAGATTCAAAATGATTATAGTCTCCAAAATCCGCTGGAAAAAACAACACAATTACTCATTTTAGCACTTTCCACACATGTTAAGACCACACTCGACCTTTGCACAGATGCTTAATTTCAAGTGGGCGAGTTCTCTCTGAAGCCACAACCCAACACAAAGATTTCTGCTTGTACTTCAGCTTTTAACTTGGAGGTCTGAAAAAAACAGTGTTATTACCAGAGATCAAACAAGTAATTTCTCTCTTTCGATCCCTAATATTATGACCATTTGCAGTGCTTAACCAAGAGGAGTGCAAGAGTTTCTTCTTCTGTAGCCTTCATGAACTAATACCACCATCTAACCAGGCTGGGATTGCTCAGCCTCTTTAAAAACCGTACACGCTTTTGCTTCTCCAACGTTCCCAACCTTGACCAGACAAAATCAAACAACTTAACCCACCTCCACTACAATTCTACACAACTGAACAAAAGATGCTAGATTTTACAGCTTAGCAGGTAAAAATCTACTAGCCAATTCTGTTAAAAATGAATTGTCAACAACCAACATGGTTTGGGGGGGGACACACACAAAATAAAGTCTCCTCCTTATGCAGCCAATATAACAGTACAGGCACTGTTTCAGCTTAGTTGACTGGCCCACACTTTTCTACTTGCTTTTCTACTTCTTCTACATCTCTTTCAGAGCTACTCTTCTCCACGTTCACATCCACTCCTATGTCGGGCTGAGGATTCTTGTCTAAATGTCCTTGAAACCATGGAGTTTTGAAAATGCTTCCTAAAGGCTAAACTATGTTAAAAAACCAAAACAAAGCCTATATTTATCTAGCAGTTAAATACACTACTGCTTATATCAAAAGAGTATCTTGCCAGGAGGTTTTTATTTTATATTAATTGAACTGGATCAAACGCCATCTACAAGATCTTCATATAGAAGCTGGAAATTCCCACCGTAAATCATATGAGCTTCTAGACAATTTCACCTATTGCAGCATGCCAAAAATGCAGTTTCATTTTGTTTTCACCTCAGAGTTATGTTTGAACATAAACAGAAAGAAATGAAAATGAACATGAAACAGTCTGTAAGTTTAAAAGATGTAAGTATTTCAAATATCTTTGGTTGCATCACATGCGAAGGACAAAGGGAGTAATACAAGGTCAGAAAATAAAGTGAACAAGGTTAGGTGCAGCATTCTGATATATAATAGATTATGTAGAAAATACAGAATAAAAGTGATTACTTCAAACTGATTTCAAAGAGTGACTCACTCTCAAAGTTAGCAAAAAGCTCTGAAAACACAGGACCAGTGAAACATATTCAGTATCTATTTAGCCCTAACTCACAGACTGGAAAAACTTCATTTACTTAAAGTGCAAGATTCAGTATGGAATCTTATACATGTATTTTCCTTTATTAATAAAACATTTTAAGATTCAACAGGAAACATTTTTTTCTACAATTTCTAACCAAGAAATAGGATACTGAAAGGGAATTTCTACTGCCCTAAGTAAGATCATATTAGCATTACTCTCCACTTAACCTTTAATATTCAAGAATCAGATCTTCATGTTTGCTATTTATATATATACTTCTGCCTTCCCTCTCATCAGAAGACATGCCCAGAGCATGATTTCTGAAACTCTACCTTAGATTCTCATAGTCAGTCATGGATGACAAACATACTTTCTCCAAATACAGGGCTTCCTTCTCTGCCCATATACGTTATATGATCTCACTTGTACTGATGTCCTTAGGAGGCTTAGAATAAAAATCACATTGTAAGAAGCAGTTTATTATGAATTTATAACTCACATGACCATAATTATTATGTATTCCTGCCTACTCCAGATAGCACTATACAGCAAAACGAGTTTTTAATTAAAGGCAAAATTAAAGCTGCTGCTATGCTCTTTGATGTAATTGCATTTCAAACCAGAGAACGTGAAGCAAATTCATTACTGCAAAGTACTCCGAGGTTGGGGTTGGAAGAACTGGAGTTTTGTTCAGATTCACTAACATGGATTCTAGATATAGGAAAGTGGAACACTGTGATGTGGTCCACCACTCCCTTCCCAAGGGTGTGAGTGTTCCACCTATGCACTTTTAAATCAACAGAAAACCCAGCTGTTGGGAGTAGGAGTCAGACAATGCTTTAGTTAGTGCCCAGTCAACATACAGAACAAACAAAAAAGGCCAGTGTTGGAAAAGGGCTATCGGGTCATGTCATCTTACCTTGCACTGCCAAACCAGCTAGTCGAATTCCCTGCTCCAAAGAAGAAAGTAATCGGCCATCAAGAACATCCTTTTTCACTTGTAGGTAATACTGATATCTGCAAACAAAAAAGCGTACAAATTAGAACATCTATATGCTTGTACATTTTCTACAGAACAAAAGACTGCTGAAAGCAAGAAAAGCTGCCCACAAACAGGCCAGGCTGTTAAACAGCAGTCTGTGCCTGGCTTCAGAAGTTCCACATTACCAAAAAAATTCAATATGATCCCTACATGTGCAATGCTTCCAGGTAGATGAAAAGGAAAATAAGAAGTTCTAATTTGTGTTCCCTAGATCACATAGAAGAGGAACGTCTGCTGGGATTACGTCCTCCATAAATTTCGTAGAGGTTACTGAAAGACCATGCAATCACCCAAACAAAGAGAGGCTATTCTGTTGTTTTTGCTCCAGATGTCACCATTTTGATAGAAGAAACAGAATTTTAGCAATATGTTTTGGTCTACTGACATAACTTTAACTATGGCCCATATAAAAGTGTTTTACATTGGCATCTCTCATCTGTAAGGATGACTTAGACACAGAAATCAAGCTAAGCCAGCTTCTAATATCATGCACTTGCTGATATGCAGTGACTAATCACAAGACAAACTATGTTAGCTTTAACCACAGCGACAGAACTCACGTGTTTCACCTTACATTTGCAACAAAGTAGATGGACAAACAAGTAGCCTTCCACAAATGGCTGAACAAGTTGCTGTCCCCATCTGTGCATCCCTTCCATCCACTGAACTGGACCAGACCCACAGCAGAGCTGGCCAAAGCAGCCGGGTATGTACCAGTCCCTCCGGCATGTCAGGTTAAAGCCCAGTGGAGACCGCTTCATTAAGAGGCCACAACGTTTTACTCTGCAGGTAGCAATGCATGTTCTCTCAAGTAATCTGTGGCATGGGCAGTAAAACCAGGCAGGGGCAAGACAGGCAGCTGAAGGAATTGCAGCCACAATTTCAAGGACACCATATTGGCCACTGATGTGCCAATAAACAAATACAGTTAAGTTACAGCAATATAATGATCTCACGTCCATCAGCTTAAAATTTTGGTGCACACATCTGTAACCTGTCTCAGCCGAGACAAAACACCATTTCTTCTCAGCCAGCGTGCAACAACTCATCAGGTCTGAGCCCAAAGGCGGAGGTACTGTACCAGCGTAGCCACAGTCCACGTGTGCACTCACCCTCATGCACCCAACCCCAGACCTGCTGATAGGAACGGATGCGCCTGGGTGACCTGAGTTAGGAAACCCCAAAAACCAAGAGGAGGGTTTCTCAGGCTGTGACCAGACATGCGGGTCTGGCTCCAGCTGAACCAGGTTGGGAGGTCACTGCTCCCTCCAGCTGCATGCCTGCTCCCCGCCCCAGCACAAAGGGCATCCCCTCAAAACAGCATGGCTTTAAAAAACAATTGCTTTAGATAAATTGGGTTTGAAAAGGTATACAAGCATGCTAGCCAGTCTCAGAGATTGCAGCCTCTGCAAGGCAGACAGCAAAGAGCAGTCAGAAGGACTCAGGGACAGTACCCTCCTAACTGGGCTTGGCTGCAATCAGTACAACACATCTGACCTTACCTTTGAACCTTTGGGGATAGCAAAGAAACTGTTCTGGTCTTTTTTAATGATTTCAGACGTGTGTGTGTGTGTGTGTGTGTGTAAGTCAAGTCACCTTCACAGTACCAATGGAATTAACCTTTCCTTCTTGGAAAACAGAACCACTGTAACATCACCCATGTTACAGGGACTGTGCTGCCTTAAATAGACTCAAAAATGTTACCATTTCATTCTGTGTGGAGGCATTAGAAAATACCTATGTGCTTGAAAACTAGCATAACCCAAGCATGCTTTGAGGGCTACTGATTAAAGGCAGCATTTTACATTTTCCTTCAGTTAACTCTTCTGTCAGCGATGCGAGATGCAGTAACTTGCCAATAGACAGCACCAATGCTCTAAACCGGACCCATACTCTCAAGGCAGCAGGGTGTTCAAAGGCTACTAGCACTGCGGGGCAGAGAAACCCTCTCAGGGAAGGCCTCTGTACATGTTCTTCACATCTGAGAAGTTTCCTTCAGAGTTCACAATTTTTACATGTGCTTAAAAGGTAATTGTCAGGTTAATGGTTATAGGCTTCCTCCTCCCCTCTCTCCCCTACAAAAGGCAAAAGCATATTTTCAAACAGGAAAAATGTGATCTCATTTGAAATGCTTAGATTTGGCTTTCACATAGCCTAACGAAGATTAAAACTTCAGGGGATTTTGAAATTTGATTGAGGGAGGCAGTGTAAAAAAGCATACAGCTTCTTAACTGGAGCCCTGTGCTTCAGCCCCAGGTTTCACACTTGCTCGGTCCAGGAGACAAAGCAGCTTGTTTCCACTTCTTTGCAATGACTAAATCCCAACTCTGAAAATATGCACGCTTTCATACAAGCTTGACATAAGCTGCTTTCTCAAGTATGCAGCTGAATGAGTGCTTGCTGAATATGGTCTTCATAATCCCCAAAGCAGGCTATTTATGTCAATGCTACGTATACACGCACGAGGTACATATTCTAGTCTAACAGAAGTAAAATCCACATCTGCCAGAAAGCTAGAGCTAGTGTTAAAACAAATGCAAAGTTAAGAGACTACATGAAAGTCAAAACGATGTAAAAGTCTTATAGTGACATCCTAGCTCAATCAAATCAAGAGTGCCACCAGCTTTAGTGGAGCCGTGATTTCAACCACAGAGCTCACAAAACTATATAGATGAACCACAGAAAGGATTATTTAGGTAAGCACCATCAAAAATACGATGTCAATGCAGTTACTGTAGTATCAAATATTACGATCACAACTTTCAAAAGAAATAGTCATGTGGGGTTTTAGTTGCAATTTTAGTTGCCAATACTCAGAAAAATTGTTTTAAGAAAGCAGTTAGCACCCACTTTACGAGAAAGATGCCCACTTACAGGTGTTTCACCCTGATTGTCAGAAACAGGTAACATTTAAAAATCTTAATAGGAATGTTCTACAACAGTATGGTACAGCACTGCATTTACTAACACTGTAGCAGAATAAAAGTTTAGGATTTATTATATATTGTAGACTGACATGTAGCAAGAGTTTAAAAGACAGATATTATTAGCTCTCTGACATTAACTAGTGTATCCATCAGGAAAAATCTCACAGAGAAAGTTGTCACCTTTCACAGACAAACGCATTGAAAAGCAATCACCTGCTACAGCCCTGACACCTTTTTCAACAGAAGTGCCAAGATAAACTGAGGAAGACTGAGGCAGAAACCTACGGTCTGTACCAGCTTCACCTTTACCCCTGGACTAACAAACGACAAGGGTCACCCACCTAAGGCACTCCTCGACATCTCCTTTCATTGTTGCTGCATGAGGCACAAACTGGGACATCTCCTTTCACAAGCCATGAACTGGAGTGGCTAATTCCACTGTCGAGGAAGAGGAGGAGCATACCCTGGAGGAAGCTCTGCCAGAAGGCTCTAATAGCTCTACCAGCCACAGATTCATGGCTCAGCCATGCCTCAAAACTGTGGTCAGGCTCTCTGCCCAGCCAACAGAGAAGAGAAATTGGCCCATATTCTGTCAAGGATTTGAGGCTCCTCCATCCGAAATTGCGTTAAATGCTGTTATTATGTCACTGTGCTAGCTGAGACTGCTCTTTGTTCGCTTGGATTGCAAAAGTAGATCTATAATTTGAGGGAAATCAAACATTTTAAAAATGATTCAGCTATAGATTCACTAAGTAAAGTTGTTCCAGAACAGCAGATAAAAACATGCATTCCATAGGCCTCCTATTAGGTGGTTTAGTTGGGAAAGCATATGGAAACTGAACAAAAGCAAAGTTTGCAATCTGTACCCTCAAATAAGAAAAGGCAAGAAATTCATGACAAAGACTTACAAAGCTTTAATCACAGAGCCAGCCTGGCATACTACGGGAGTGCACGGCAGAAGAGAGATCACCATAGCCAAGCGGGTTGAAGGCTGAAATTTCTCAACTTCTTTGCTTATTTTGGGTTAAACATTTTTAGCAGAGCCATTGTGTATTCAATATAATAAAGGCTACTACAGTTTGCCAGCCTGTAGCTAATTCCAAGGGGAATGGGAGTGGACAACAAGTCTGAACAATGCCATAATTATAAGGATATCATTTCCCACAACTCTATCCAACACAGAAAACATTAAAAGTATATTTGCATCTATTGCATAAAAAAGCACTTTTTACTTTTTATAAAGTAAATAAGCTGCAACTGGACAATTATGAGACATCTGAACTCCAGAATCAACATCCGCATTTTAGCAATCCATACTACAGCCGAGGAAAAAAAACCCAGATAGTATTAGTAAGCAGGAGATAAGGGTACTGGTTTAGAATTTAATTGCAACACCCTGATTCAGACTCTGCTACAGCTGTGTAAATGCAGAGAAACTCCATTTGTCCATACAATTCTGTATAGACCTCCCAAGCTCAGGATTCGTGTTTGTTCTCCTGTCACTTCAAAAAAGAATGTGGGTGTTTGTATAGTGTCACTGAATTTACTGTACCCTTCCATCACCACTGCCTAGGCAACGTATAACCTCCGTTGCTGTTTTATATATGCAGAAAATAACTCGATTTCACTATTTCTGTTCTCTTCGACAACCAATGTTTCAGGTAACACAAGCCACGCAGAACCCAGACTGATCAACATTGGAAGCGAGATCTTTGTAGAGAAATTAAAGGATGGTTTACAAAAGTAAGAATATGGATTAGAGTAATTGCACTGGGGCACTGCATCTTCACAATTTGCCTACTAGTGACTTCCACGGAGAACCACAAGGCAAATCCTTCATTAATAATTACAAAATATTATCAGACTCAGTAGTCTTAGTAATCAAGCAGCATCCAACTCTGCTAGGAAATGTACAAGAACAGAACAAAAAATGCTTATTGCCCTGGAGAATTACAATCTAAATATATATTTCATACACATACATAGATCTATAGGTTGATACAAAAAGGTGACAGGATCGAGATAAATAAGGATTAATACTGTTTGAATGCTGTACTGTGATCAGACTGGATTTTTGTTGTTTTTCCCTGGTTTTACTTTCCTTCTTCATACACCAGGGACAGGAAGGATGTGCAATATACAAATTATCTCTAGTGCAGCAGGAAACACTTTCAAAAAACTTGTTTTTTTTTTAATCAGTTAGTATGTTGTTCTGGAAGTTTTAAGCCAGTATGAATACATACATTACAATTTCAATACCAATAAATATTTACCTTCAGTGTATCTGAAAATACATATAGCATTACAAAATTTGTATTAGTTACCCAAGAGGTACAATTCCTTTAAAATAATTTCTAATGATGCAATTACTGGCATGACTGAATTTTATAACTCATTAGGTACCTTTTTGGCATCAAGCCTATCTATTGGTTAACTGCATAGCTATGTAGTTTAACTTCTTCTCTGCAGACAGAGAGAGCTGCTTTACTGTTTCATATATCCAAAATAAGAAGTCTTTAAGACTCAAAGGAGAAACAGATTGGCCCACAAATGGTTTAGCTCAAGACCTTCAGCTCTTTTCCAATTTAAAAAAAAAAATGCAATTAGAGTAAAATATGATCTTCTAAAATTAGGAACACAATAAAAGTCTCATTGAATCACAACAGTCCGACTCAGCTCATTTGGGTTTATCTTAGCATGGTAACATACCTCTGAGCAGAGATGCTGCAGTGTACACTTACGCAATAATCTGCCCACAGGGGAAGCAGTTTCTCCAGAACAGAGGTCTTTTATCATTTATTAAAATTTTTTTAAGCATTAGTTTTGATACTGATGTGCCTATTGTTCATCTCAGACCTTAAAATCTCCCATGATCTTGGCTTTGATACTATTTAACAACAGGATTCCACAGATACCTATATGCTATGTTTTAAAGAAAAATCTATTTTTTATTTTAAACGTAGAGTCTTTCATTTTTTCCTCAGCCTTTGAGTTAGATGAGCCAATGACTCAGCTATTCAATGGACAATCAAAGACACTAAATGATAATGACCAAAAGGTTATTTTTACTTATTTACTACATACTTGAGACAATCATAATAACACTTAACTCTTAGTGGTTGCTTTTCTGAGGAAAACATGCTTTAAACAGTATTGTTGATCACTAGCCTAATTTTATATACAGACTATCTGAGGCACATGGCTGGTGAAGTCACTTGTGTAAACTTCTGCAGGCAACCAAGACAGATCTGGGAGATCTAGGTTTTGTTCCCAAGTCTTAATCTAGAGTACTACTTACTGCATGCTGCTTATGTCATGAGGGTCACTCAATATACCACAACAAAACTGACTGGACTGGATTTTATACGGCAAGAAAGAAAGGCAGGTAGGCAGACAAGACTGGTCTTCTCAGATACAACGTTCAGTATACTGGCAAAGATGGTGTTATGATTTCTGGGCTTCAGCATGCTGAAACACATTTTAGATGCAAGGATTCAATCAGCACATCTTAATCTAAAGGCATTTTAAGAAAAAGATGTACATACATTGATGATGTCATTGTCAGTGCTAAAGCCTTGTCTCTGCTGTTGTAAAAACCTTAGATGGTATTGATAAACAGAACATCTCCAAAACTTCAGTGGTGGTGATAAACAGAACATCTCCAGCTCGTTCCTCTGGAATTTCATCAACTTCTCTCCCAGCGAAAGTCTGATGTTTCGCAGTACTAGGCAACAGCCATTTATCTGGGATGTGTGTAGAATATAAAAAGCAACAGCTGTGCTTCCACTACTAAAGGGTAATATTTTTGGAAGGGTGTTATTGAGAACAAGTCTACCACACCCTGTCACAGACCTTCAGAAAGATCAGCAGACTTGCCAGAAAAAAAGGGGAAGATGACGAAAGAGCCTTTGTCACACAAGCAGAAGGAAATTCCTTCAGAAGCTCAAACTGCCAATGATAATAGTAAAAACTCAGTCATAACAGTTTCTAGGGTAAGAACTCCTTGATCACAACAACCTTATAAGGTAGGCCAAGGTTAGCTTCAGGTAATGGAGAAATGAGGTTCTGTGCAAAAGCAGTATCCAACTGTCTACACCCTGGATGGAAAACATAACTGAAACTAAAAATAAAATAAATGAAATACATGGAAAGATTTGTGTCAGTCCTTTTCCCCTTCCTAATGAGGCAGAACAATGCAGGATTAATATTTTCACACGTAGGACTGAAAAATGAGGACAGATCAAAACACAGTTCATATCACCTACTTCCACATCGCTCAGTCTCTCTCTTTAAAAGCAGCAGTCTATAGCTGTAGGGGTGGAAAGGGGATTGGGCTGAAACAGGCTAATTTCACAATGACAGTCACTTTCCATTTGTTCTGATATGCAGCTTGTGAGTGTAAGGACAAATAATACACAGCCTCGATGGCTGGCTTGCTCTTCGAGCTGCAATGAGGCACACAATGAAAGGTAAGCTACCACATCTGACCAGGGAAGTTCCTACCAAACGCCAATGTCTTCCAAAGGTTAAGGTCCAGCTACACAGTCACCTGGTTAAGGACACTGGAACAGGAAAACCTTCGCGCACACCTTAAAACAGTCCAATCAGAATTTTGCACTGCTCCGTTGTTGTTTATCTCCTCTATTTAATCAGTTTACTACTGAAAGGTTGTTCGTTTGCATGCATTCCCCGAAAGACAGTTTATTAAAATTCCAGATCTCCACCTCCACCAATTCTTTACACAGCTGGCACGAGATTTCAAATGTAAATGCAAAGTATGAGCATTTTAGGAGCAATAAGCTTATTTTCTGGTGTGAATGAGTCAACGAAGTCAAATTTCTGCAGCCAAATTGAGCATTCAAAAAAGAAAAGAATATATGTATTGCAAACAGACATGGGACTGTTTAGGAAGGCAACATACACTTTACAACCTCTCACATATAGCCTGGTATCAAAGTGTTGTGTCCAGTGTTAAATGGACAGCTGGTGAATCCCTGAGCAGTTAGACATGAGATAACAGCATCACACCCAGCGTTCTCGTTGGCAGCAAAAGGCTGAGCTTGGACTGTAAAGAAATGCTCTGCCAGTGTTTTTCTTCTCCTGCCATTTCTGATGGGCCACAAGCACGGACATGCACCCAGGCTTTGTTACAGCCCGCAGACATGACACAAGCCTTCCCAAACACGCACTCCTTCTGCGAGAGGCTTAGCCAGCAGATGCAGCTTTACAGTATCCACCAATTTCTCTCTGTTTCAAAAGGAGCCCCTCAACCACAACAGGACCATCCTCTGTACTTCTACTTTTTGTTAAGAATGTATTATACTTTTTGGATACTCCACATTCAAATAAACCCACAAAGTTAAACCTTAAATAAAAAGGCCAGTAATGGCATGCTTTAGCAAGAAAGGAAGGCATGCCACAACCTGATCCTGATTTTTTGCCCTTGAACTCTTGAATTAATTATAACAAATTACAGGGAGCCCCACTACAATTTATAAGCACAATAAACTCCCTTACAACCACCTATAATTTTATCAGAGTTAATCCAAATACCTAAAGAATTATACAGCACTAAACTCCAGCGTGCCTCTTAGAGTAAAAAAATATGGGGGAAGCCATATTCTCTTGTTTTCCAAGCCCTCATTCTCAGCAAAGGCTACGTTTGGTCTCTGCAAGCTGCAGTCCAGCAAAGCGAGGCACTGGTGACACCACCATAGCGTTCGTCATTGTATAGGCTACAGTGGGACTGCAAAAGTAAAGCAGAACAACCAAAATCACATAATGTGAAGAAATCTGTATTTCAGCACTTTCAGCTGAAAAACAACATTCAATGCAAGCATAAATGTTACATGGAAACACTAGAATAAAACATTTGGGAGTGAAGAGTTTGTTAGCCACTTGTCTTTGAAAAAAGCCACGTATCCATCTGGTTTGAGTTTTAAGCACATGCTGAAAGTGTTATCGTTCAACATGGCAGTCCAGTTGATCTCAGACTACTCACATAGTTAAGCTTAAATACATGCTCAGCTATGTGTTCCTGTCTCTTGAGCTGAGCAAAACACTTGCATTTGGCTACAGATATCCAAAGGTTACAATACGGGAGACTATTTTTTATTATTAGCTTCACTTTCTTTTTTGATCATAAAAAGAGTAGAACTGAGTGAGGTAGGTGAATTGCAGCCATGCCACATACTGCTTTTCATACTTCCAAGCCACCATCTGGCTCAACACCAAAATCAGAGGGACAACACTGCCAAGTACCATTCTGTATCACTTTGCAGAGCAGTTCTAATCTCACGCACCCCTCCTCTGCTGCATGACACAAAACATGGGCTCCAGCTACGAAAAGGACTTCCAACTACATAAAAGCTCCACCTACATATAGGTGCTCAATAATATGACATGGTACGCAGCAGATGTGTCATTTCCCACTTAATTAGTCACATCCTCAAAACATCAGGTCCCACACACAGAGAATAACTCTTGTCCCGAAATCCTTAGGTGGCATGAAAGTAATGGCAGCTGTGAATATCCATCCTCACAAAGATGTGCAAATGAAAAGATGAGCCAAGGCTATGTACGCAGAAGACTACTAAACCTCATGGGGAAGAAGAGCACAAAAAACCCTCTTGGTCTTTCCTGACTCAGAGCCAGCAAAGATTTCAGCAAAAATGAGATTAGACCCCAAAAAGTTAATGTAAGCTTAGATTTACTTCCTTTACTCATATGTGTTGAGTCAGTTCAAAATATGCTGCTCCCTGCCCTGAAAAGAAAACGCGGCTAACCTTCAAGCTCTCTCCACTGTGGGAAAAAGTGGTTTAAGTTACATATGGAAGCAATATGAGTCAACAGTTTGCAGATTCTCCTGGTAGCCAGCCAGGTTAATGGCCAAGCAGGTTAGAATATCATGCTAAAAAAATGTGGTGAGTTAACTACAACATATGTGTACTCTAGTTCATACTCTGCAACACTGAAAATAAATAGATAAATCTTTTTAAAATTTGGGCTAAGTATGGGTATAACTCTAAACTGTTCTTTGGCCACAAAACAAACATGCAGAGTTCCAATTGCCCCACGCTCCCCCCCTCCATTATGCCAGTTGGAGTAATAAAACATATTTTATCAATCCCTTAAACCCTGTCTCATTTTTCAATATATATTTTAAATATTCTCCTCCAGTAGGGCTCTAAAGTCTGGAATGACATAAGTCCACCACCCTTTTCTGGTCAAATGTACTGGTGTGCACTGATGCAGAAGTTGAACAGAGTGAACACATATACCAGTGAACAACTGGTATGCATACGTAATGCAGAAGCGCATCACAGAATGACTGGTTTGTGGGTGCAGACCAGCATGCAAGCGTATTCAGGTGTTACTTTACTCAAAGAGCAAGTGAATACGTTCAAACTTACAGAATGTGTGCTTAACCTGAACTTTAAAAAGAAAATGCTCCAGTACCCTGCAGTGAAACCTTGTTCATGAATTTATAGAACTCATTTTAAAAACCCTATCAGTAAAACCTTTAGGTAGCATCCCAACTTCACATAATCAACATCCAAGAAAGTTCTATTGATTTAGCAGAATTTTACCTTGTGGGGAGATAAAATACAGTCCATTCACTACTGCCTTTTACAGTAATCTGCCCTGGTAAGAAGAAAACATTGCCTGGAAAGTGACACTGTGAGGTTGCCACCTATCTGTAGGCCGCCAGTACAATAGCTCATATTCCTGTGAAGAGGTTGTTGCAGCCTCTACATTAGCACTCACTGCCAGCAGAAAACAGGAAAACTCAGGTTGTTTCCACCTCCCAAAGATCTTGGTGACCCTAGTGTTTTCACAGGAACTGTTGAAAACAGTCACCCCATGCATCAGTAGATCACACAAAAAAACCATGGCCCAGGAAGTTCCAACGCCCCAGTGAACGCGACCCTGCAGAAGTGAACACAGCTCTGATAACAACGGGATGTTGCCAGAGAAATATGTGAATCGGTGCCCTGTTGGGTGGGTAAAGTATACCCATTTCATGAAATGAATAATTATTCTTTGTAAAAGCTTCAAAAACAGCTGAAGATATCAAGTGCAAAAGCAGCTGCCAAAGATAAAACAGTGAACCAGTAAACATCTCACTGCACAGGAATCCGCCATCTTCCGACACTGAGATTTCTGCCAAATTCTTGTTGAGATTTTCAGCTGCATAAGGGCCTCCACACAAATGCTTCTTTTAAACACATTGAGAGATTTCTGGATTGTATTGACATCCAATTGCAGCTCCTTTAACTTTATACCCTGCTAGCAAGGCAAAAAATATTAAAGATATTCAGCTCCCTGATAAAGGGTATGTTTAGAACTAGTTTTTGTGGTTTGTGTCTCAGCTGTAAGAGAAAAAGTTTGCTCCAGCCTGCAGTAGAACCATCAAAATTCAATAAATTTAACAGAAGACTGGCAGTGCTACTGTAACCAACCACTGCCTACTGAATTCTCAAAATTTAAAAAGCAGTTAGAAACCCCAATCAAAAAGCACAGGCCTGTTTGCTCACAGGTTGCTGCCACTGGCTGGACCCTCCTCCTGATGCTGCAGCAGCCAAATTTCAGACATCTACCTGGAACTTCTAAATAGATGACCAGTGAGCTGCAGTTCCCTTTTCAAAACATGTAGTAGAAAAGAGAGAATGAATCACCTGCAGAAAGTGATGCACAACAGAGGAACCCTGAATCATGCTGTCAAAATGCCCATTTCTTCTTACTGATGACATAGGAATTCTAGAGCAACCTTCATTCTTGAGGCTTCATCAGAAGAAACTACATGACTGAGGTAGGACTGGTCTGTGTCATGAAGACTTTACCTAATATATCCCAAAGCAGTCTGCACTTCCCCAAGGAGAAACTGCCAGTCACTGCTACTGCATCACATGGGAAGATAAATAGGAACATACTAGCCCCAATCTAGGTAACATACTCACCTGTCAAAAACAGTGCCTTAAACTACACTGGGAGACAAGTCAGAAGCAGCACACCAACCTGTGAGGTACACCATAATATCCACTGTGTACACAGTGCTCCTTAATGAACGGGCAACCTCCTTCTACAATGATATACATTGCTACTACACCTTAAGGGGAAAAAGAGACAGCCAAGCACTTCGCAATACTCTAAATGACAAAGGCAGTGAGTGGCACAGTTCATAGATTAGAAAAGAAATGACCCTTTCCATCTTCATTTGAGGAGATGCATAAAGGCTGATGGGCACTTCCGTGACTCAAGCAGCTAGGGGTGGCAAGTGTTTTCCATTTTTCCACTTTTCAATTTTTTGGTTTACAGGAGAAAAGATGAGAACATCTTTTTTTCTAGGGAAAGCAAAATCACTCCATGACTGTAACTATGTCCATAGCTATTGTACTAAAATTTCATAGAAGAGGAAGAGAACAGACATTACGTGTTCAGTAATTTTCAGAATAACTCTCAAACTCCTCACTGTTAGCCACAAGTGAGAAATTAGAATCAGATATTTGCTGAAATCACTCCTTTCTTAAATTTGACAAATAGATTCATAAACAAGCACAGTGCCTTCTCACAAAACAGCTTTGCTTAGTAAGACCCTAATGTAACTGGTCAGAACGAAGCTCTGAAAAGTTGGGCAGGGCCTTGGTAGGGCAATCACAAGTGAAGTGGATAATAAGCTGTTCATCTTTCATAAGTAATCAAGCATTACTTGACCTTTACTTTGAAACTGTCTCATTTAATGCAGATGTTCTTTCTAGTTTTTGGACAACAAGAGTTTATTTTCTTTTTCTCTTTCTTCTCCTCAATTAAGAAAGCAAAACGAAACAGTTCTAGTACCAGCATGTCACTTGTTGGATACTAGAACTCCATACGCTTGTTTATTTTTACAAAAGCATATTAAAATATGGGCTATTTTTAGGCTAGCAAATTACTTCTTGTGTCTCTTCCATGGTGCTACAAACCAAGTCCTCTGCTCTGTGCAACCTACCAGTTCAAAGGGATGCCTGTATATACAACATTTACAGTGCTGTAACGTAACATACCCACAAAACTGAACTGCATCAACTATCACACTTACCAAGCACTTCCAGACCCTAAATATTCTTACCTGTGGCCAACCCCAATGGGAGACATGACCGACACCACCTAGCAACTCAGAATCAAGCCCTTTGATGCAGTTTGAGACCACTGTGAACACTGTAAAGACAGTGTAACAGATGCCCTGAAACGCTGCCAGTTTTCCAGCATATAGTAGCATTCCCATTTGAAAATGATATTGTCCTTACACTTTTTTAAATGTCGTAACTGCTGCATAGCAAAGCCAAGGAACTACATTCCTCCTGCCTCCGCTGCTGCTTCATTTCTGAAGGTACAGCAAAACCTCATCAACTATTGTAATCTCTTCTCAGCACCCTTTCTGATGCCAGTAGTACATCAAAGAAAGAGCAAAGATATTATTAAAAAGGTATCTTAGCTTTAAAGAAGTTTACTTTTCGCATTTTTGCACCAAGAAATAAAGAGCTACTTCATCCCCAAATTTAGTGACAGTTAACTTCGTTCAAATTATATTTTCTCTTAATGCAATGCAGAACGTCATGAAGTTTAAATGAAAGGAGCAATTCTGCCTTACAGGAGAGAAAAAAGTTCCTCTACTTATTTTCAGTTGTGTCTGTCTGGTTTAAGAGGATGACAATACACTAACAACTTTCAGGGAACAAAATCTGTCAAAACTGATCCTGTTGAGTCATTCCCACTGCCACCACAGCAGAAGCTTCATCTTAGGTTTACAGAATCCTCCTGACTGAAGCTCAGTCTTTGCTTCAGAGAGAAGGCAACGAAGGCAGCAGGGAACCCCCTGTCCATCGTGGTGACGGCAGCGTGCTCCTGTCTGTCAGGAAACATTAGACTTCAATGTCAAGTCTACAAATATTATTTCTGTTTAGAAATTATACTAATAAAACAAAGTCCATTTTTGTTTGTTATTTTCTATCTCTATATCGTATCTTAAGCCTGACAGTCCTTGAGACTAAATACCTAGCTGAAGGTTTCTTGTAGAGTCTTCAAGTGTGAGTTGATCTATAGCTGGGCCACGTTGTTAAATACAACTACTTCTGACAAATCCTCCAGCTGTGTAAGCAGAGGCTTGCTATCCATACACTCATCCTCTCACCTTAAGACAGTCTGTAGTTCAAAGAAAGCACAACGCAACTTTCCACTTCATTCCAAAAAGTTGCAGTTTTCATGGCAGTTCTACCGTCAATTACAAAAAGATTTAAAATTACTTTTCAACACTATTTCAGATAACCTGCCATAAACACAAAACAAGATCGGGGTACACATTCAGATTATACGAGCAAACTTTCAATCATTTTTCCATACACACACACACACAAAATGGGTACTGTTAACAACACAACTAAACGTATGCAACCACATGTGTGTGTGGCACTTGGGAGATCTAACAGGGGAAAGCCAAGGGGCAAGGAGGACAGGATTTAAGTAGAAAGAGAACCAATCACAGAATCATAGGTTGGAAAAGACCTCTAAGATCATCAAGTCCCATCCACCCGACACCACCATTCCTACTAAGTCATATCCTGAAGGTATCCCAGTGATCCACAGAACACAAGTGTTTATCGCCAGCAGCGGTGAGGACAGCTTCCTCATAGCCTGAGAAACAAAAAGCAGTAGGTATGAGTCATCCAAACACACAGCTTCGGACACAAAGCAAGCTCTTCACTGAAAAACAGAAGGCCACATTTACAGCCTTAGCACCATTTCGACTGTCAGATATCACAGAATAAACATACAGCCCATTCACAAGGTTTTTGTTTCCTTGCAGGAAGGCAGAAGACTCTCTCTCAGAAGTTGGTCAGACCTCCAAAGCAAGTTTCAAAATGCTTCATTTATTTCCTTCTCTTTAAGGATCATGAAGTGTCCTGAGTACCAGGTTCAAAAAGTTTCATGAACCTTCAGCTCTTCTTTCTGGAATTAGCATTCAAGTGCAAATGCCTCCACCAGCATTGACTGGCATGGAAGGGTTAGGTCAGTCTACCTAAGACCAGAGAGGAAGCTCCGGCACTGTGTGTAAATGGTGTATCTTTATCATACAAGAAGAGTAGAAACTCAAAATGTAACCTTTGCTACCATTTAAGAGGGCACAATAAAAAGTCTAGAGTACTCCAAAAGTATCTCTTCCACTAAAATTAAACATACAAATAGTTTCCATCAGGAGAGTGATATGTAAGAACACGTGACTAAGCCCCAGAACATAAAATAAGTATTATTTCCTCATGATCAGATGTAAATGTGATACTGCCTAATGCCAAGACATTCCTGTTGCAACATTTCTAACCATCACAGCCACTGCCTTCAAAACACACTAAAGCAAGAATGCAGGCTGAAGTATCCAACACTGTATTTATAGTTATGCAACTCTATTTTTTAGAATTGCTACATATGTACTGCCCAACCACACACATGAAAACACATTCACTTTCTGGTCTAAAAGCACAGTATAATGTAATAGATTAGATCTAAGTGTCAACAGTTTCTTAAAATATCTGGCACAAAGAGCTCAGCTTTCAGTAACCAACACACAGAGAACAAGGTCCCCATTCACTGAAGAAAGTCAGCTGGGAGAAGGGTTTGCCCTCCTCAGCAAATTATTTTATAAACAGGGAATTAATGTTGAATCTTACCCCTGCCTTGAAGGAGTTCTTATTTTTAAGTCAAAGTTTAAACATCCACTAAAGTACACATCCAAAAAGAACCAACTCAAGAATATCACTGAAAAGCAAAACAACACATACGCTTCAACAACATGAACACAAGAAGACCCAAGCAAATACTGCACATTATTTGTTGTTGCTGTCCTCTAAAAGCAACATTAGGGCTAATTAAGTATCACCTTGTTTACAACAAGGCAGACTGCAAGCCTAATGTATGTTTTTTATGCAGCAGTAGCCACTAATACTAAAAAAAGTCTAATAATTAAAACAAAACAATAAAACCATCAAAGCAGCACCAAAATGCAAATACCCCAGACTGTCTAAGCCTGGGTGGCCACCCAGGGCTCTTAAAACGCATCCAGCTCGCAAGCAGTTCCAGTGCTGCTCCCCTGCCTGGGCTACGTGAGCTCCTAGACAGTAGCTGGGGTGGCTGAGAGCATTGCTGTTTAGTCCCAGATTCCTGCAGCTGGAAGAAAAAAAATAAATAAAAAGTCAACACTACAAAGTTAACTCAGGACCCATCCACAGTCTTGTCCAACAGAAGAGAGCTGGGATCCCTGGGGACTCAGGACTCCCTGAGGGTTCATGACTACCTCCACACAGCAAGGAATCCCAGAGCTTGCCTTTCTCCCATCCTCGGGAGATACTGTGCAGTTCCAGTCATGGCACAATCAGCACTGGAACCATGATCAGAAACAGGACCTGTACAGTAAGGCAGGCTCGCAACCAAAGTCTAAACCAAAATAGGATTCTGTTCCAACAGATATTGCCTCCTAAATTTGCTCAAATTTTATCGATTTATAAAATTTCAGCTCCAGAGTTCCTGCTGCTTCCTCTGGGAGACCCCACCACAATGTCTTATGAATAAGATACTTACACTGATACTCATCCTAACTCTTCTTTTATTGTGTTTCACGACACAGCACCTACCTACACCACTGCATATTAGTTCTAAAATTAAAACAGAAAGAATTAGTACCACCACATATAGGTCAGTTGGCACTCCATGCCACTTCATAGTTGGTCTCCACCATTCCCCTGTAAAAATTACCCAGTAATTCAACTCTCCCAATCATTTAGCTGGGAACAAAAGGTTTGAGAGGGCTCATGGAATTAAACTCTCTTCCATTTCTAAGGTCTGCTGTTCTGACAGAACATCCTGTCCTTTTCTGTTCATTTGATAGGACTTCCATGTATAGCAGTGATTGTGTTAATTAAAAATTACTGTCCATTCATCCATAGCTCCTTATAAGACTGAAATATGATATATATAGAATACACAGAAAGTTGGAAATATTCTGTTAGAATAAAGGAGCTACGCTGGTTTATGCCACAAAGGGATCCAGTCCAATATAAGAAACAAAGCAAACCAACAGACTTTTAAAACCAAGACTTTTAAACTAGAAATAGTTAAAAACATGGGACTGTTCTGATCATTAATATCATATTTGTGTTGAAGAGAACAGTCTTGCTTCTAAGTGAAGAGGTGCATCATCCTTCCAGCCAGGCAAGCCGCAGAGCTCTTCCTCGTGCCAAGAGAGGGCTACGTGTCACGGCCTTTCCTGCACGGTGCGAGCAGAGCTGCTCTGTAAGCGTGGCACAGCTGATGGGCACACACACAGTAGCAAGGCCATTTCCCAGAAAAGAGGGAAGTGAGTAACTGGTTGCGTTGGTTTCTCTGGAAGCTACATAGCCTGCTCTTGGATACAATCTTTCCAAGAGAGCAGGCGTACTCTTAAAACATGTGCTTGGAAGAAGTATACTGTAAACATGAAATGATGAAGGTTCTTGGGAAGAGACAAATTTGGACAAGGCAGTAAGGCTTCTGCTGCCTGAAAACCAACCTTTATTCCGCTCAGTTACAACAGTAATACTGAATGGTTAAATCCTGACTTAAATCTCCAGGTATGAGAGACCAAACTCTGGCCTTTTGTTTTTTAAATACTCCACCTTCCCACTTGCTGTATGTCATTCAGTTCTTGCTCGTTTGTCGACCCATCCAGCCTAACCACACATCTCTCTTCTCCTCCCACCTCCCATGGCACTTCTCTGTACTGCCACAGAAAAGAAAAAATTTAAGCGTTGATGAATTTTTAACAATCACTGGCATCAAAAAAACCCTATGGTCTATCAGAGTTATATTAAGAAGCATGACCACACAACCTGTCACAACCCCTCACTTTCGACAAGCATAGGGAAAGCTGTCCTGAACAAATCAGATGGTATGTGTCGTGCTGTTTTTTTCTGACGCACTGTGATACACAATATAATCATTTTGGACAATGAAGTCATCACAGCGCTCAAATCAACTACCATGAACTCAAAGGCACACACAGAAACTTCTCATTCAGCCACTAGCTGCAGGTGCGACCAAGTATGAAAAGCAAAAAGCAGCCTCATGTCCCTTACAACCTCAACAGCCAAAAGAGTTCCCCATCACCGAGCTTGCCACAAAACCAGGCTGGCACAGGAGGATATGTGATATCCAGCCTTAGCACAGCAATTAAGAGCAACATCTAAAGACAGCAGTGACTGGTACAAAACTCCAGCTGATTGTACTTGTATTAAAAGCTACCAACCAGGAGGCTGTGAAACTTTACCTTGGTCAAAATAAGTAAAGCAGACTAAAAGCAAAGATAAGCTCAAGTAGGTGAGACATTGAAGGAGGACTTTTTTGAGGGGAAGGAAAAAAAGTCCAGAGTTTATACAAAAAAAAGGAGATTTGCCAGAACATTTTCCCCTGTAAATACGAAGCAGTCAAACACTAATGTTTTCCCCTCTACTTTATCCTTACATGATTTAAAAATTCGTAGAGTCCTGAAAGTCTGTAGCTGTGTATGTTTTAGAAGAATGTTTGTTTAAAAATTCTTCAGCTAACACTTGAAGAAAAATAAAAAAAGGGAAAGGCGGGGAATTGTGAAGAAGAAATACTTCCTTGAAGGACACACAGAAAAAAAAAGCTACAAAAAGCTGAAGAAAAGGGTAAGGCAGCAAAACATCAGAAGAAATAAATGTTCATGTATTTAAAGGAGGGTAAGTTTGAGGCTGATTTTTCACAGGCCCTCCAGAAAAGACGCCTGGCAGCCACAGGCTCTAATTTTCCACCTGAAAACACATTCATTCCCACACTGTGCAGGTGCAGCCACCCCATTCTAAACACTCTGTTTTCTTTCACAGGAAAACTGCACAGCACGTTCTTCAGGGAAAATGCAGAGCTGACAGCTGAACTTGGGGCAAAAGCCAAATACAGCAGATGCTGGAGTACGTCCCTCCCTACAGAGTCGTGCATACCAGACCTACTGTGCACAGCACCCTGGAGAGCCAGCCCCGCTGCTGGCACCCAGACTAGGAACTGCTCTCGTTTTGCAGGATTATGTCCCAATCTGCAACAGCACAAACACCACTGGATATTACTGGGTACAGAGCACATGGTAAGATGCCAAAAGCTTCTTCCAAGAAAGACAAAAGAAAACCAGACCAAGGTACACCTTCATTCCTTCACAGGAGGCACAACAGTATCACATGTGAAGACAGATACTGTCGGGAGAAAAATGTAACTTCAGTTTTCCCTTAGAACTGTGAAAACAAGAAGGCCATGGATTGTCTGATACTTGCGCAGAAAGCAACACCGCACCTACATTTTCAGAAAGCTGAAAGAGTGTGTGGGTTCTCTGTTTTTGGAACAAGAGCACACTGAAAGCAAGCTTGTTTACTTTAGACACTGTACAAAGACTTTTTTTTTTTTTTAAATAAATTGTTGAAAGGCTGCATTCCCTCGGAGGAGTTAGCAGAAAATAAAAAGCAGATTTATATTTATAATCTATGCACATATCTACTCTACAGGGCATCACAAAGACTCCTTTATATCAGACAGTATGCAGATCCCAAGTGCTTTAAATATGCCCAAAGCACGCACAGCATCTCCACCTGCGATGGCTGCTCACTCTGAGAACAGCTGGATGACTGAAAAGAGGTTGTTTAAGTAGCCTTCCATGAAAAATGCCTTTTGCCAATGTGCCAGCCCCCATACTCCCACTCAAATGGCTCTTGCTGTAGCTGCCATCTAGCCTGGAGAGGGTTTTTTTGTTTGTTTGGTTGTTTTTTTTTTTATTTGGTTTATTGCAAATTCTTCTAGAAATTTTCAAATTATAGCACTTACAGTATGGTGAAACTCCTGCTGACACCTTAAGAAATTTTTATGGGGCTTTAAATCGTAATTCCCCCTGGAAGATGTCTGTGGGACTGGGTGCAAGTAGAATGTCAGGACTAGAGGCAGGGGAGATGCTGGAGTCACCGAGAACTTGTAGCAGACAGGATTAAGTTCAGGGGACACGTACAAATGGAAGCCTCAGCCCAAGACAAAAGAAACAGAGTAGAAAGAGTACGGAAACAAGAGGACTAGAGGGTAGGAAATAGTTCTCCTAGAAGGCCCAATGCCAAGAGTACAATGCCACTGCACTGAATGGAAGGCATAACAGTAACATTTATTTCATTGCCTTTATGAGAAAGAAGAGACAGGTACTCTACAACCAGCAGCTGCTTTCTGTACATTTCCCTAGGATATCCGCAAAAGCTTCCATCACGGGTCAAGAAACACGGCTGTCCTGAGAAGCCTCACTGCTCGCACTCATAATCACTAACCAAACAAAACTGACAACGTCCTCCTGGTGCTTCTTACCCTGTCCCTGTCTCAATGCTCCACTTAACTTTGTCTGAGGAGGGAAAAAACCCCACATCACTAATGTTTGCATCTTTAAGCAAGTGTCAAATTTCTAAAATCGAAGTGAAGAACTGCAATCCACAGAGTCAGATGTGACCTACTGATTAATGTGTCCCCCAGAGTACGCTTTGCTTCATCTTTTCTTGCAGGCCTCAGACTGACTTCAAAGAGCTGTTAGCTGAATAAACGGCTCTCACAGTCTTGGTCTTTTCATTTTCTTTCCCAAGGATCCCACAGGCCCTCCTTTCTCATATTATCAGAAATACCTCTTACAAACTAACTACAGGCACGGCACAGTAAGTCATGGCTGTGCTTGTGTTTATATGCAGGCACCTGCAGCTCTACAAGTCACCCAACAGATTGGGTTGGAAGGGATCTTTAAAGGTCATCTAGTCCAACCCCACCAGTAATGATCAGGGACATCTACGACTAGATTAGGTTGCTCAGAGCCCAGTCCAACCTGGCCTTGAATGTGTGCAGGGATGAAGCGTGTAACACCTCTCTGGCCAACCTGTGCCAGTGTTTCATCACCCTCACTGTCAAACATTTTTCCCTGTATCTAGTTTAAATCCACCCTCTTCTAGTTTAAAACCATTACTCCCTGTCCTGTCTCAACAGGCCCTGCCAAAAAGCCTGTCCCCATCTTTCCTATAAGGCCCCTTCAGGTACTGAAAGGCTGCAATAAGGTCTCCCCAGAGCCTTCTCTTCCAGGCTGAACAGCCCCAACTCTCTCAGCCTTTCCTCATAGGAGAGGTGCTCCAGCCCTCTGATCATTTTTGTGGCCCTCCTCTGGACCCGCTCCAACAGGTCCATGACTTTCCGGTGCTGAGGGCTCCAGAGCTGGACACAGGACTCCAGGTGGGGTCTCACCAGAGTGCAGTAGAGTGGCAGAATCCCCTCCCTCGACCTGCTGGCCACGCTGCTTTTGATGCAACCCCAGATACGGTTGGCCTTCTGGGCTGCAAGCACATGTTGTCAGCTCATGTCCAGATTTTCATCCACCACTACCCAGGTCCTCAATAACCAGTTACATGGCCAACTCATGTAACCCATTAACCCACTCAGTTACTCAATAGCCATAAACACCTTTGAAATGATGGTGTCATTTGTGCAGATGCTGAAATACAAGAAATTCCTTCTAAACATAAAAGCCCCTTCTTTGTTGCAAGTGTGACTGAACAGTAGAACAGGTTTTCTAGAGAAAGCATGGAGTCTCTCCAACCATGGAGATATTCAAAAAGCAATGGGACACAGCCCTACAGCAAATCTCCTCTGGTTGACCTTGCTCTGAGTAGATGATCCCCAGATGTACCTTCCAAGATCAAGCATTCTGCAACTCTGTGGTTAGCACTGCTACTTGAGTTTAGATTCAGCAAGTCAACCAACGCTCCCACACTGTACCTCTGCAGAACAGCACTGACTTCTTACCAGATTACTATTCCACTCCCAGCATGTCACATACGAACAGGTTTCCATAGAGTCTGTTCACCACTGTGGGACATAGCACTTGGAGCCGTGTTACCCTTATTTCTGCATCCACATTTGGCTTGTGCAACACAAGAAGTTACCAGAAAAATCATGAAGAGCTCCTGACCACTACCAACACCTGCAGGCAGCTAAAATCTAGGAGCCTGCAGGCATAACTAGCATTTTAGACTTCCAACAGTAATGATAAAGTGTAAAGAAGTTATGATATTATAAATAAATTATTATGGCTTCACCTAAATATGAATTGTCTTATTTGTACAAGGATTCCTCCTGTTAGTCCCAATCACCAAACAACAGCAGAACACAAAATGGTCCACAGATTGTTTTCAAGAGTCGGATGGTCTTTCAAACAAAAATGATGAAAGAACACTGCCTCAGAGCCACTGACCAACCCCACAAGTAAAGCTCCTCTCAAGCAACAAAACCTAAAAGCCTTGGATGACTTCTCCTCTTTGCAATGACAGCACATGAGGTGCAGGGGGCTGCATCTGCTGGAAGCAGGCGGGAATATTCAAATCAGGACAAATCTCTCAAAAGCAGCTATCAAGCCAAAGTCTATAATCCCACAGGTCAGAAGCAAAGTAAACTCTCAGTAAACCAATTCCTTGGCTTCTGAATAGCTGTGGATTATGTAAGTGTTTGCTGAAGTATTATCAGACGACTTTGCATCATCTTCAAGGAATATTAATCAACCATGGAAATTCTGGTGTCTACAATTAACTAAAAGCCTGGACTGAGATATGGGTTTCACCCCAAGCTCCAAACATGGCCAGACAAGCTCGGAGCTGGAAATGTTTCCACCAAGAGACGGTTACACAGGTAACAGCTTCGCTGCTAGCAGAGCTGTCACTAGCTTTGCAGCTTCAGCCTTTGGTGATGGTTTTGTTTTGGGGTTGGGTTTGTTTGTGACAGTTCTGAAGCTTCCTGGAAGGAGATGAAGTGTCTGACCACAAGTTCTGCATTTAAGACATATTTATGTACAAATGACAAATCTAAATCAAATACATAGGCACTGAGCGGGCAAGTCTAGTGCCTACCTCACCATCAGAGGTAACTGTATCACGATCACGCCTAATCCTAAAAAGGAGACAGTCTCAATTTCAAAACAAATGTTTGATGAGTTTATCAAGAGCAAACAAAGCCCAAAAATCCTACAACCCCCACTCCCCACATCTGTCCATCTAATCACAGTTCAGACTAAGCCTTTCTCCGTCATTTGTTTCAGATGAGTCCTCTGTGTCCCCACCACTCATTGCTTCAAACATGAGATTTACCACCTCTACCTGGAATTGCACAGTTGAAGGTTTGCGGTCATCACATCATCTGCAGTGAGCAATTCCACTTCAGGAAACAAAAAAAGCAAAAAAAACCCCACAAAAATCTCAACAGGCTGTTCTGTATCCCAGATGCATTAATAAGCTGCTGGTTTGGTTACAGACATTTAAAGAAACGTAAGAGGCACTTATAAGACTCTGCAGCTTATGTTATCAATCACTTCAGAAAGAAAAACAATTCAGCAGCCACTCCAACTGAGAGTGCCATGAAGTTCAATTGTCACTGAAATGTTTTGTTATTACCAACCTGGGAAGAATGAGCAAATACACTTCTGCAGGTGAGCTATGAATGAGCAATCAGCACTGCAGGCTGCAGCTTGAAGAGAGAATAGCATCCAAGTAGCTACAACACTTCCTTGCACACAACTAGGCCAGGATTGGGCTGGCAAGAGCAAGCAACAGAACATTTCAGACATTCTGCTGCATATTAAGTAATTCTGAAGAAAAAGGTACGAGGCTTCCCTCTCCCAACACGTACGAAACAGGAACACACAGATACAGACAAGCACTGATGTTCAGTCTATTCCCAGGGAAATTTAAGTTTTGTGATGCTTTCAGCCCACTGTTTGGCAAGAATTCTGCACATACAGTAGTCAAGGGACTGCTTGATAGCTGTCATTTTAAGAATCAAGTCTTTTGCATCCTACCAAAGTCAATTCTCCAGTTCAGCGTTAAGAAAAGAATCTTTTAAAATACGCAATCTGCAACAAAAAACCGCTTCGTGTCTGGCACTCTTTCACCACTACTTATACATCTTTTTTAGAAAAGACGACCATGTGGTGAATTTCAGGTTTGCACCAACATGTTTTTCAGCGGGGAGGCTTCTGCCACCCTGTAGCCCTCACCCACTTATTCCAGGCTTTACCTCTAGTTGTGCTGATGCAACTTTGCTCTAGACCAGATAAATGAAATAATTTTGGTTTAAAAGAAAACAAGCCCACCCGTTTTTGGGTGAGGTGGGCTTTTTTTTCCTCTTTTTTTTTTTTATTCAAATACAGCACAGATGTGCATAAACCACAGAGTGATGTGGTTTACAAGAACAGCCCCTCAAAACAGTTGCATTCTTACAACTGCAGCACAGGAGTCTGAGTAAAAGAGCAATTCCCACTGAAGTTGTTTGCAAAAGTGCACCCTGATCATAATTAAAGGACTAATACCCTCCAACGATTTTAATCCTTTTGTGAAGTGTAAGGGGAATAATCAGGAGTGGGATGGGCAAAACCCAGAAAAGATACCAAAGTTCACTTTCAGCAAAGCACAGGTAAACATAATCATAATAAACTAAAACTGTATATAGAGGTCCTTTGCCTATGGCTTCCTTTTAATCAGTAGAAGATTACAGAAAAACAGTATGGTCACCAAGGTCCCTTTTAAAATTTATGTCAGGTTTTTAAACATATATTTATTATTCCCTTTTTGTTTCTGCAGTTGGTCATGTATAATCATTCACCAATACCACTTTTTTTTTTTTTTTTCTTTCCAAATAGATATAATCCAGTGGTAACTTCTCTCACTTTTTCCCATTTGGGCAATCATCAGGGAAAGAAAGAACCAGATGATACCTGAGCCAATACTGAATGCCAGAAACAGAGCAACTGTCTGTTCCCTCCCAGCTATACCACAATAGTGTGAACAGAGGGAAAGCACATACCTTGTTACCTCCTGCTGCAGTCGGGAAACACTGGGCACATAGAACATTACCCCAAAGAAAAGCAAAGGCTCATTGGCAAATTTGTCCAGCTGCTTCTTCAAAGGCTTTTCCAGTTCAACCCAGCGATGTTGCTGGCTCTTGCTGAGAAACCAAAGGCCGAAGTAGTGTGTCTAGATAAGGAAACAAAATAGTATCAGTTTACCTTTTTCAGTCAGATCACACACGCAATCAATGACACAAATGCAAATAAGAACAGCTGGCATTGTGTAAATTTTTCCATATGCAAAATCAGAGTAATTTCTTTTTTACTATCCTTTTTTATGTTTAACGCAATCTTGAAAACGACAACTAATTAGTACTGCAATATAATATACTTCATGGAGTACTATCTGACCCTTACCATCTCTCCAAATGCATATTAAAGAGCTCTATCTGACATCATGGTACAGGTGACATAAATGATTTACAGAAAGTGTCTGAGTCTTTGTTTTCTTTTACATCTGTGCCTTGTGAACAGACAGCAAACACTAAGCCCGAATCAAAGCACAAAGGCTTCATGAGGCTTTGGATCAGGCCCACTGCACGCAAAGGACAAGGACTCTTCCAACTATAAAAAAGAACACAAACCCACACGCGTATGTCCAAATATATCTATCAATACCAGAACCATTTACCCAATACAGAACATTTGCTTTTTTTAATGCACTCACAAGGTTTTATGATGGACAAGTATTACACTTAAAATGTGCATCACACACACAAGTCGTTTGCTCGAGGCTCTTACAGGAATACCGGGTTGAAAACCTCAGCTATTTCCCATCCTGTGTAAATCCCAGTGGCTGTAGTACCTCCTGTATAAGCCACATGGGACTGTTGCTGGTGGAGAGTAATTAGCAAGGAACAGTGTTCAGAGCTGGAGCTTCAAACAGCACAAATTGGTAATAAGCAGCTGAAGGAACAGCAAATCCATCACGAAGGATTCTATTGAAAAGCCCTTAAACCACTGTATGAAACACACAGACTTTCTACTGCAGGCAAATGCATACTATAATTAGCACTACAACTACAGATCTGAAGAAAAGGCAAAAAAAACCATTCATGTTTAGCAAAGGAAATAATCCATCAGTTCCTTGGAAATCTGACTGTAGCCCTCACAGTGAAGTTCACATCAACATATTTTTCTTCAGTATTTCAGCTGACAGCATCTGGAGATTTCAATATCACTCTGTACTAACAATGGAATGAATGAAACAGAAACTGAGAGGAACTTATGTGGACAGGCACATTCAGGATCTGAAAGTGGGATCATTACTTTTTCTGCATATTTCTCTCATTTTACTTCAATAAACTCCCTCGGTGTTTAATCCACCTGACTCCCTATCCAATGAAAACTTCCCAGAAGTTTCCATTAGATTAACCCTAAAACAAATGAAATACTTATTTTGTTGTTATAGCTTAACTTACCTGGACAACAATCCTTCCAGAAACAGTCACAATTCTTTCTACGTAGCACCACATTTTAAATAAAGATACTTGAGACAAAGAATAGAAAAAAACCCTATTTGCTGTTTTATAAAGATTTCATTTGAAATTACTTTTAATACATTCAAAAAGCTTGATCTATAAATCAATCATCAAGATTTCACCAACTGGATTTCTAGATGTTCACACTTTCAAATACAAAGTCTTCAAAAGTAGCAGATGAATTACAACAACTACACTTTGCAAAAGCGACCATCAACAGCCTGTTTCACTTTGGTAAGGATACTTCTCTAAAAACCACTGCAAGTACCATGTCTGAACATAAAACACAAGGGCAACTAATGCAATACTGAAAAATTAAAATGCATAGAAATGACAACAAGCCAGCAGAGGCAACACTGCTCCAACTATCTTACAGATGAGGGCATGCAAGAGAGAATTATATGCAAAAACTCTGAATTGGACTGCAAGTGTGTTTACTTCATGGTCTCATTACATGCATATTTTGAGCTTTGGAGAATGTCCAGACTAGCATTTAACTAAGGTGATAACTAATTCAACTTGATGCCTCAATTAAGCCTGACAAACCTACAGTATAACTTGAACACTGCTCAGTCCTTTCTCTTTAAGGTCAATTTGGTACAGTGAAGCAAGCTAGTTCTTATTTTGAAAAGAATTAATGTAGTATTTCCTTCTAGAATTTAAAGGTATCTTCAAGAAATCAATCAACCCAGGGCAAAAATAAATCAAGAAGTCAGCATGTCACATACGATAAACTTTAAACAAAACTTAACCAATTCACTGATCCATGTCTACTCTCCCTCTGTAGTCACCACTGGATAAAAAGGTCTTTCTGATAAGCTCACCCTGACAGTAATTGGATTAAAATGAAGGTTGGAGGGACAGTGGAGACAGCAAAAGAAAGGAATTCATGTGAAGACAGAAAAAAGCACAGTGATTTTACCACCTCATCAGGGAAATTCTTTAATGCACAAATTCTTGAAAATCACTGCAGGGCAGCTCATCCTCAGCAAGAAACAGTGCAGAGCTGTGAAAGCAGATGTTCCATATCACTTCAAAAAGTAAACATTCACATCACCTAGGACCCAAATTTGCAGTGTCAATTACTTGTAAAACATCTAGCAACTAAGATGATTTGGAGTCTGAAGTCTAACAGAGTGATTCAAGGGATTAAGGGTATTGCAAATAAACAGCTCAAATGAGCACAGTTCCTCCCCTTTGAGTGGGGGCAGGGGGACCACAAAAATTTAGCTTTGCTACAGTGGAAAGGCTCTTCAAGTACCAAATCCAGAATCCTTAATCACTTCCAAGAAATAAGAAGTGAAGGGAACGCAGTATCGAAGCTTCGAGACTACAGCAGATACAGTGGACCAACCACAGCAGCAGACATTTCACACAGCTAAAAGATGACTGTTTTCCTGGAAAGTAGTCCTGAGAGGTTTGAGCAATTGCAGATGAAGCACAGGGACTGCAGAGCAAAACTCAAGTCACAAATGCATGCACTTTGGAGAGACAACCATTACAGTTATCTGAACACCAGCTCTCTGTTGCCAGGAACTTTATTTCTTGAAAATGTTAGCATTTTTTAACAACCACAGTGGAGAAGGACAGCCACTGCTGTAATGCCTGAAGAGACTCTTTTCCCTAGGAACATCAGTAGTTCCCAAACAGGAAAGTATGAATGTGGGACTGGAAATGGTGGGACAATCAAGTTCAGTATGCTATGACCAGGCATATGACTGTCCAGAAGGCCTTACAGAATCTGAGCCATGCGTTGCCATACACTCCAGCCCACAAAATATTTTTACAGTTTGGATACCCCACAAATTAGATGAGGGAATATAAAAATGGGATCATTTTCTATATAAGCAGCTGACTGAAAACTAGGTTGATTTCAAAAGCTGGTCTGGTTGCCCATCTGTACAAAGTGAACCACAGACTTCACTCCAGTTTTCACAGAATAAACATCTACACCTACACATGGCAGGCTCTGAAGTAACCCAGGCTGCTCTAGAAGGTACATCAGCAGTCAAAGTGTCAAAGAAAGGGAACGATGCTTTCACTTCTAAAAAAACAAAACAAGAAAAAAAGAATCCTTCTTCCAGCTGTAGTTGACAGACTGGTGATACATATTGAAGGAAAGCTTGTCATAACACTAAATGTATGCACACACATCCATTCTGCAGACAAAGGGCTTCAGTTGCTAGGGCTTTTGGTCTGCCTAATCTGCAAATACACAAAGAGCTCTGTTGGAAGAGGGTTTACTTGCATTTTCCTTCAAGGTTTTAAAATTCATCTCACCTACCACACGTGACTTCATACGTGGTACAAGGAAAATGGCTTACACTCCTCCAGGAACTGCGGTCCTTTGCTAAAGCAGCAGAGAAGAACAAGAGCACCTGTACTCCCCAACGACACTACGTGAAAAGGTGATCCTTGAAATATGGCAAGTCAGAAAAGAAAACTGGATACACAAAACCTGTGCTGAGAAGTCTTAAAAAGGACAACATTACAGCTGCCAGTTCAGGAGGCAACATATTTGTTTTGGACTTCGACTTAGCTATACTCCCAAGCCCAGCCTCTATATTGGGAAAAGAAAGCAGAATTGTCAACAACAGGAGATGACAGACACTTACTAAACCAGCAAATCTCATTCAAAAGGATCCAACGAGACAGGCTCAGTGTTTATTAAAGCATCTAGTTAAGCAGTCATCTAAACATTTATCCTTGAGAAAGAGGCAGAGTTCCAGCTCCTCTGGGCAAAAAGCATTAAACCCTGCTATCGCAGGGTGCTTGCACAGAGGGAAGGCGCCATTTAGAGCAGCCAGTTGTTCCTAGAAGGTCTCTTGTCCAAGCGCTGCCTGAACCCCACCCCAGCTTCACTAGCAAGATGAGTCAAATCAAACCAAACTTCAATGCAACCTGGCTGCCGAACACAGGTTTTCAGCTGTGCCCTACAAAGCGGGGAACACCTTCTAGGGCACAAAAAAAAGAAGTCAGCATGGCAGCAAACAGCCACCCTGTACAGCAGTCAGCATCCTCCTGCAGTGCTCCGCCCACCGTCCTGCTTCCATTTGGGTTTTGCAGCGTTGTAGTGTTGGAGGTGCCATTGCAAAATTCAGCTCAAAAGAGTAATTTTGGTTGGAAAGGACCTTCTTGCCTCCTCCCCTTACAATATGTCAGAACGTTCTACCTTTAAACTTTTTATCATTTTATACAGTGAATTAAGGAGAACAAAAAGGAGAAAGAGAGGTGAAGTCTCTCCACAGATCTGTACAGATTACCCTGCTGTTTCAAGCAGGTTTACTTAGTCTCGCTTAAAGGGAAAAATGCCATTATATTGGGAAAAAAATCCTTTTCATAACCTGTGCGCATACATGCAAGATTATAAATTGACGTTTCTGACCTTGTCTTTCTTCTCTTTCCCTTCCTCCCCTCTTCTCATCTTTACTTTCTACATAATGCTGGCATAAGAGCTCATTTTACTGGAACCAGTAACTGTTCAACTAGAAGACCTGATGCATTGTCAAGAGCTTTGCTGAAAAGGGTAATACCTGATTTTACAGTAGTTACATGGCTACACTTTCTACTGACCTATTCCTGAACTCTGACTCAGTCAGGGAGGGAGTTGCATTCCCCAGAGATCAAATAGAAATATGCATAATCCATTAGATACTGTTTTCAGTCATGTGTGGTATAATGATCGACAGCCCTTCACAACAATACATACAGTAATTTCAAACAGCTTTGCTTTTTAGCAGGGGGGGTTTGGACATTTTTTTTCTTTATTTCTAAGAAATCGGCTGGATTGAAACATGGATGTATTCCTAACATTAAGGTAAAAGTTGGGGTACACCTGGGGTGTATTTAAACATAAGACCAAACTAAAGTATCGGACAAAAAATTATTTTTATTTTAAAGAGAACACATATTCTTACCCGAGACTGCATGAAGGAGAAAAACAGGATTTTAGTACTGTTTTATAAGCGTGGGATTTAATGAAGCTTAGTTTCTTCCTTACTTGTACATTGTACTTTGCTTATCAAGATTTCTAAGAAAAGGCATATTCCAGCTGAAGTTTTTGCTGCCTTTGGGGAATTTAAGAAGTCTCCCTCCAATATGGACACTTAGAAGGATTTTCTCCTTGGTACACTTAATGGGCTTCTCTCCTCTACTCAGCTACCCAGTTGCACAAATCTTGTAGAAATTTGAGCTTTATCAAGGCATTTTTGACCCTTCTGTAGAATTTGATTGGCCACTGAGTTCAAAAACGGTGGTAACCCTAGAGAGGGAAGAGGACAGTCACCAAATGACTGCATCAGCCTTGTTTCCCTACAAACCATGGCAGCAAAACTAGAGTGGCGGAGCAAGAACTGGATTTGGGGTCTGAGGGAACAGCACCACCAAGCTTGCTCGCTCCAATTACTCCTCATGAAAGGAGCAGAAGAGGATACAGGCAGACCCTCTAAGACTTAAAAGAGGTCAGTAATCCTTTTCTCTCCTAAATACTTACAGCAGCAATGGATGCATGCTAGCAGAATCAATCAGAAAAAAAAAGAAAAAAAACCAAACCCAACCTTCTTCTGTCAAAAAATGCTGTACTGTTGAAATCTGAACTTTATAAAATTGGTTCAACATTGCCAAAACTTTGTTTAGAAAAAAAGTGTGGAGAGTGATGAAAGCAGAGGAAAGTGTTCCAACAACATCAAAGCATTCTCTTCTGTGTTGTTAAATAGTTTTTATCTTGAAACACAAACTTTTTGTGCTGACATACTTTTTTTTGCATGACACAAATAATTTTGAAAATGAAAAAAATAAAGCAATAGAAAACCCCTCAAAATTGAACCCTAACCAAAACAACTTCCTTTGCTACTCTACTGTCCAGTCTCTTTTCTCTGGAAAATTTTGAAATTTCAGGCTTCATTCCAAAGTGGAACAAAACACATTCTGAAATCACAAAATGCTCTGTGGAAAAGAATGCTAACCCGCTGGCGGAGCTATTGTTTGCAAATGCAGGTGGACCTCCAGAGAGAATCATTAGGCCCCAGACTTGTGCTGCACCAAGTAGATAAGCCCACAAGGAATATGAGGAGAATCGCTTCATTTCACTCCTTTCTGCACTGGAAAGAAAGGGAAGGACCTAACCTTTCTATAAGGACACCCTAAAGCATCACCAACAGGAAAAAAAAAAACAAACCATGATGTACTGGGAAATCTTCATCTCTAAGAGGGAAGGGGGAAGATGATTCTACCAAAACCCACAGGAAAAAAAAAAAACAAAGTATGAAAAAATCACTATGCAATATTCTGACTCTCTGCCCTATTCCTTCCTGCCTGCATATTCTTCTGCCTATTCTGCACACACCCACAGTGAGATTCTTCTCTCATTCTTTATCATTATCGATGTAGAAAAAGGAGTTTTTGTTTAGTTGTCATCTGCACTAGTTATTTGTGTGCTACCTTCCAGTTGCCACCACTACAAAGTGCTGTGGACCAACAAATGTAACACACTGCAAGATTATTAGATTTGCGAGCTGTGCTTACAGAAAGCATCATCCAGGACAGTCAGATGAAAATGCAGCAATTTCCAGGCAGTGGTTTTCAACATGTGATTTGCAAAAGCCTAGAAATATGCAGGATACTTGTAAGGAGTGTGCAAAAGATGAGTAAGAAAAGACATTCATTTGCGCCATGCACATTGGAGAGACATTTCTAAAAAGGCCTCAACACTTGAAATAAACACTGAACTTTATAGCAAGAAGTAGAAAATAAAGGATTTTATTCTTTAATAAAGTAAGACTGGGTTGCTTCAGCCTCTTCAGAAGCATTAGGAATGTGAAAGAAGCCTTTCAGAGTTTCAGATGTGAAATATTTCAGTTAAACAAAAGGAAGAAAAAAAACTTACCATCCTCAAACTGTTGCCAGTTGCTTCTGTTAGTAACACAACTGTTGCCTCTTTCAATATATCAATAACAAGAATATATTTATGTGAAGGTGAATATTTAAAAGCCAGTGGTCTCCTTCCCACTGGCGTAATTCAACCAACAGTATTGGTAAAACCAGGGTTACATTCAGATAAAAGTTACTGTAACTTGGCCCTCAACATTCCAGTTCAGAAAGTATCACCCATCGTTTTCTAAGAAAAGAAGAAACCTCATCTTCGTATTATAAAGAGCTCTCAAAGCTATGATGAATGAGCAACAGCACAAAACCCTGAGTGCCATTCTGCCTTCAGTTTTCAGGCAACCAGAATATGTTTGTCCAAGCTCCAGCTGCTGATCGTATCTGGCCAGCTCTGAGAACAGCACAATTCAAACAAACAGACTGCCTGAGCTAAAAATGTGTCAAATTATACAGTGACAGATGGTCTTTCCTGGGTTACTCTTACCTCACGCAATTCCAGCCTCTGAGCGACAGCTTCCAAGCACTCCTGCCCCGTGCTCTCCACGGAGAGGGTGCACTCAATCACATTGCTGTCCAGGAGACGGATCCTCGTCACAAAGCAGTTCTTGCTCAAGACATTGTAGCGTCTGGTCCGTCGCAGTTTCAGCCCGAAAGGCATGGCTGTCGGCCTGGAAGGTTGCTCCTTCCCTGTACTCTTCCGAGAGTTATCAGCACACTTGTCGACTTGCCTTGAAGGCTTCTTCAGTTGGCACTACTCTCCTCCAGAAATGGAGGTAGCTGTCCATTCCCAGGGCAAGCTTCAAGGGGTTCCTGCAAAATACGTACAAATAAGTAGAGTTAAGTGTGAAATACGATGTTCCAAAAGATTAGTGGAAAAGAAAAAGCTTAAAGAGTCACTTTTAAAACCATAAAATAAACACGTCCATACACAGGACTGCTAGGCACATACTATGTCTCCCACAAGAACACCTTACACAACACATCTTTCAAAATTCTATTTTGGCGCTGAATTTAAGGCAGGGATTTAACTGCAAAGCAGTTCTTTGAGAAGCTCAGCACAAACAGCAACTCTGCAGGGCACACATCCAGAGGTGCTAACTCTCCCACCATTACCCCCACCACAGGGGTCTATAACATAATCTTGAAGTTAAGTTTTGGTGCCCTCAGGCCAGCTTTGAAAGCTAGTTTAAAAAGCTAAGGAACAGTGGCATTTAAAAGTGGTGCGATTTTGAAAGAAGAAAGGCTGGCTGCAGTCAGCAGGAAATGCAGGCGCTCAGCACCTCTGAAAAATCAACCCTAAAGCATGCATGTGAAAGGCAAGAAGCACCCCAGCCATTTCAGCGAAGGCAACTCTGGGGCAACCCCTGACATTTTGCTCACTTTCAGCTCCAAAGCAATTCTGCATTTTGTCCTTTCAGGTGGAATGAATAACAGCAGGAGCAGCTGTCAGAGCCCAGGATAAAACTGAGTGGGAGGAGAAGAACACATATGCTAGATGTTGTTTCTAATTACTACTCCTAAAATTTATCAGGAACACATGCAACTGTTAAGCCAAAATATAAAGCAGACAGAAGAACTAGAGATACAGAAATAATGACATTTAAGAAGCTATGATCCTCATCTGTGAGATATGCTTCTTTTTTTAAAAAAAAAAATAAAAATTAGTTAGGAGCGGGTTCAAGCTAAACCAATTCAAAGCATTTGCACTGGCATAATCAGCTTCAAAATCTCACTTTCCACACGCAGACAGGAATGAAATAAAAAGCAAATTACTTGCTACCAAGCCTTCCAGGTTTTGTTTGAATATTCCAGAGAAAGCAATGGAGGGACACTAACACTGGCATTTAAAAGTCCGTTTCTCTTAACAAGTAGTACTGCAAACAAAAACTAGCTCCCATTTCCTTGTTTCTTAAGAGAAGTAATGTAAAGCACTGCCAGTAGAGTATGCATCATTTAGTTGGATGTGACATTTCAAACAGTACATTGCTCACATGTGTCATTTGGCACAGAACTGCATGAATCCATTATTTTCACTTTTTACTGAATGTAGTTGCTATGGAGATTATTAGAAGCAGACCAATTGACTACAGTGATTACAGTCATTACACCAGAAACATAGCTATCACATATTTGATGAAGTGTATGTTCCAAAGCCAGTATATCTTGGCTTTTTTTATGGGGTTAAAGCAACATAAAACAACAACAAAAAACCCACAAGCAACCTCTCACTGGTTTGGTGTGCAACTACCCTGATATCTAGTAGTTTTACCAGAGCAAAGCCTAGAGACTTTGAGAAGGGGCACATGCTATTTGACTGAAGTGCAAACAAACCTATCAAATTAGCTGCTGTGGTTCAGTCTCCCATTTCTAGCTCTCGTGGGTACAGACATAATGTATTATTTTCACAAGATTGCAAGAGAGAACTGTTACACCTTGCATCACTGTAACATCCGAAGCCATCAAAGACACACGAATACATCCTCACAACAACCTGATGAGGCAGGGACGTGCTACCCAGGACTCACAGAAAAGGAATTGAAACAAACATTTGCCAGCTTGTCCAACACCACTCTGGAGAATGGCAGCAGATCCATGTACTAAAACACACAGGCCAGGCTAATGCTTTAACCCCATGCCAACTATTTGGCTATTACCTTGCCTATACTCCTATCCAAAACTGGAGCACAAAATTGAAAAGTGGAAAGAATGGAAGGAAATCACAAAGAAGGAAGGGTGTGGAGGACGACATCTTATCAAGAACAGCATTTTTCTTCAGTCTCTGACTTTGCGGATTATTCTAAATTGGACACATTGAGAGTTTTAGCTAGCCAATTCAATTTTAAAAAGAAAAAAATCTTTTCTTGCATTACCGCTAGCTGCACGCATTTCCTCGCAGAACATGAGCCATCCTCTGTACAGTAACCATACAGTTAATAGCAGCCTAAAGAGTAAATCAATGTTAGTAAAAAAAAAAGTGACTGGTGTTGCTCACCAGGCACATTGAACACTACAGTTATCACAGGAGAAGCCATCCCAGAAGACGTGTGTGCAAACACCACCAATTCCTGCATAACAGAAATGTTGACATGGATTACAAATTAATTGCTCGAAGTTGTGTCATATGCTCAAGTAAACAAGGCCAATATTTCCTCCATTTTTCAAGAAGCAGTAAAATAAAAGGAGTTTTCCCTCAATTCCGCTGAGGACAATCAGCCAGCACCACTTTCTAAAGACGCAGACATACAAACGGGTTAATGGACGCACTTGGTGTAACAGGGTTTGGGTCACTTTTTCATTTCACTTAAATATACACTAATGCCCTGACAGTTCTTTTACATGAAATGTCACACTTAAACTACTTTCCAGTTAAAGAACACATTGGGATGGTGAGGCTGGGACAGTTTAAACTGGCTCTGATTGGTCCAGACTGTAACAACCATTAATTCTCAATTCAATGCATGTGTCTAACTTTTCTGTTTACACCTCTTCTGGATATTTGACAAACTTTCCACCTGGGTTGTCTGTTAAGCTGACACTCAGAAAGCTTGTGGTAAGCTTTCAAATAAGGTCTCAAAGACCCTGGTCACTTACAGGTTCCTAAAGCAAACGGGGTATTTAGCTTCTTTATGTTTGTATAATCTTAAAAGCAGCAGGAGCATCCTTTTCTATTCACAGTTATTTCATAGACAACTAAAAAAACGCAGAAGACTGGAGACAGAAGAGTCTTGTCTTCAAAATGAAGGATTATTTCATCACAAGATCTCCTCTCCTGGTTAAAGGGTTGCCAAGGATCAAAAATGTCTCTAACCAAGTTAACCAAACTATGCAGGCGTTCGCAACACTCTCCTCCTCAAACTCACACTTTCACCACAATTAAAGCAAAACAAAAAAAATGAAACAAAAGCAAGCCTATAAAAAGGTCTCAGATAACCACGAAGCCATTCTGCTTTTAAGAAAGGATTTCTTTTAATACTATTTCAGGTGTGAAAGAGATAGAAGTGACATCTTTTAAACTGACATGTTCTATTTCAGGATTTCTTCTTCTGGAAAGAAACTAGACCACAGTCTTTGTGAACCTTGGGTATTTTTACTTTTTTCTTTTTGTTCCATGTTTTGATTGTTTTGGATTCCTCCTTCTACCTGAAATTTATGTATCAACTGCTCTCTGCGAGTTAAGCTTACTTTAACAAGCATGCCGGACTAAACAAGGTTTTTAGTGGAGCACAAGCTTGGGAATTTAAACATTCTGCTAAACAGAAGTTCCCTTTGTTTAAAGTACATACTTGGTAGGCATATAAAACAACAACAACAAAAAATGTGCCCTACCACGTCCCAGAAACCACAACTACCAAAAAAAAAAAAAAAACCAACTCTGCAGAAGCACAATTTACCTACCCCTCTAATCACTCATCTATAAGCGAGCCATCACTAATACATGACATGAATATCAATTAAAAAGTAAAACCTCAAAATCAGAAGCTGAAATAAGATCCCTCTGAAAACCAAAAGCCTGGCACTAAAACAGTCGAGTATCTCAGAAAGTAACAGTCTGAGAGACCAAGACTTTGGTAACGCTTAGACAGCGTGCGCTGATGCCAGCACGGTACAAAAGCACAGGCACTGCCAGGCAGCAGCAGGAGCCAGGCTGCCCACGCCAGGGGATGAGCTGGGTGCTGAGGGTGACCACAGCAGGGCACTGTCCTCACTCAGCACCGTCCTTCGGGAGATGAGCCGGACGAGCAGAGCTGGGCACTGGAAATAGGTCCACTGACAGCCCCAGGGGTTGACCCAGGTCCAGGGGCCACCTGGGACAACAGGAGACAGGGTGGAGACCACCAACCACAGAGCTCAGAGAGGAGCTGACAGTCCTGGGCTGATCTGGAATGGAGGTCCTAGACCTGTGGGCAGAGGGTGGGGTGGAAGCCCCAGGTGAGGCTGGTCAGGGCCATTAAGGCATAGAGGCACACTCAGGGTCCCCCCACCCAACGTGAATGCCAGGTGCAGGACCAGGCCAGCAGAGTCCTCTGACTGTATTTTAAACCTTTAACTCCTTTGAGCACTTGCTCATTTGAAAGCTGAGCTTCACTTTGCAAAATATTTCTCCTAAAATAGTTTGATGACAAACACTGTGTACAAAATGTAATATCAAAACAGCTTTTTGAAAAAGCATCTATCCCAAATGCAGTTTCATCAGTACAAAGGTGAAGAGACACCATGTCTCAGTGGATTCTTGGTAAAGTTTAGTATTCTCCTGTTTCAGTAAACCAAGAAAAAAAACCTGAACCATGAGCCAACATCTTTGCTATCATACACAACGGAATCCTATTTCTAAAATTATTTACTTCAAAAAGCAATATAGATAAAGTCAATGGCTGTGAGGAACACAAGGAAGACTGAAGATGACAAAAGAGAATAAAGAATGAAAACAGATTTAACACAGAATAAAACTAAACCTTTAACCTGCAATCTCATTCCAAGCACAACTTAAGTTCTCTTAACAGCTTTCACTAGAAAGCAGTTTAAAGGTGGAGCCTGACACAAACCATCCATGTCTCAGCTCAAGACATATTTACTTGTTTCACGCAATACTACACGTGGAAGCCTTACCAGCATATGGCCTGTGCAAAGGCGGCAGATATGGATGTGTGATCTCTCCAATGGTATTTGATTCCTCCACAACACTGCTGCATTTTGCAAAGGGGGAGAGGAGCAATCACTGAGCATTCTTGCAAGAAACGCTTCCCTGTACAGAGGAAGTTTCAAGAGGCACCACTCCCCCACCGTTCAGCAACAGAATGCTGTTGTTCATGTACACAGAGGCAGCAAAAACCACGTATCTCATATAACCAAGAATATCTTCCAAGCACAATGCTGGGCACCAAACTGAAACAACTTCCAGCTGCAGATAGCACAGCTGTAGTACTTTAGAGAGAAAAAGGCTTATCATGACCCGAGCAGTAACAGTACCTGTTAACAACCTACCTCCTTCACTGGCCAGTCCTGCATGAAGAGTTAAGCCAGATTCACACTGCGATATGTAACTCAGAATTGCTTCTGATTTTTAAGAAAACTTGGTTAGTTTCTGTATAAAACATAAAAATCTCCTGAAGGGTTTAAATTACCTGATGCAGATAAAAATATGTGCCTTTCCAAAACAGTAATTTTTTTTTCTTTATGAGACATCACAGTGAAACTAGGTCAAACCACTAGTACCCAAAAAGCAAGTAAATTAATATTTTGCACCTTTTCTAAACCTAAAACCAAAAGAAACCAGAAATAGAAAAAATTCTTCCTTCACTCTCCCAAACTCAGCCGGGCTTGGACAGATTTTTTTGTTAGTGGTTTTAAAAGACAGACTGAAGGGTGCAAGGGAAGCTGCTAGGTGTTTCACGGGGAAGAGGCCGTATGGCAGAAGCTGCTTTGTTTGGTGAAGGACACTGCTCCAGTCACAGGGCATTCTCCTGCTTCCTTAAATTTATTTGAAGTCCAGGAGAGAAGAAAGGCTTATGAATAACTAAGGCCAAGATAACTCTCAGGACATTTCCAAGTAGGTGACTTGCTCCTCTGTTACAGATTTCATATATTTATCTGTGCCACATTCAAAGGAGCGCAAAAAAGAAAAAAACACATCTGATATGAAATGCACTTAAAGCGGAATGCTTTCTCTCACTTCCTTTGCTTTTGTATGTAATTTCTGAAACTCCGGGAAGAAAGCAATTACTGTCAAACGGCAGCCTGTATTTACCAACAGCGCGTGGCACCCCTCCAGCATTCCTAGCACTGCAGGAGCAGCAGCACACCTAACAGAAGTATGTAACCCTGGGCTGGGTGCGAGACCGCAGCATCTGATGTCAGCTACAAGTGGTGCGCAAGCCTACAGTTTTCAGGGAAGAACAAAAATAACAGTGTACGGGAGACAGGACGACTGGCACAGTCCATCTCCATCTAGCTGAGTTCTGTCTGAAGGAGGAAATCTCTTGCTGTGAAACAGCTTTCTCTCCCTTGATTGCTCTCATGTGAATGTTTCATGCAGGTAGAGCATGGCAAGGAGTATTTTTGTACCTGACAAGATGTCTGTATCCCACCCAGTTATGGGTGGAATTCCCATAAAGCCTGATAAACTCTCAGGAGTCAAATTCATCTCTGGACAGATGAAAGGGGCTTTTAACTCTTCCATAATACAAGCCTTCTGCTCAAAGCCACTATTTCCAAGTACTTTTTCATACAGTCCCTGGCAAGACGTGGACCTCATCCCCATGCATTTAAATCTTCTTGGGGAGATTTAAGAATTATCTGTGCTCACAGCCCAGAAGACCAACCGCATCCTGGGCTGCATCAAAAGCAGCAAGGCCAGCAGCTCAAGAGAGGGGATACTGCCGCTCTACTCTGCTCTGGTGAGACCCCACCTGGAGTCCTGTGACCAGCTATGGAGCCCTCAGCACAGGAAAGACAAGGACCTGTTGGAACGGGTCCCAGAGGAGGGCCACAAAAATGATCAGAGGGCTGGAGCACCTCTCCTATGAAGAAAGGCTGAAGGGGTTGGGGTTGTTCAGCCTGCAGAAGAGAAGGCCACAGGGAGACCTTATTACGGCCTTCCAGTACCTGAAGGGGGCCTACAAAAGAGCTGGAAAGGGACTTTTGACAAGGGCATATAGGGATAAGACAAGGGCTTCAAGCGGAAAGAACGTAGGTTTATATTAGATATAAGCAAGAAATTCTTTACTGAGGGTGGTGAGGAACTAGAACAGGTTGCCTGGAGAAGTTGTGGATGTCCCCTCCCTGGAAGTGTTCAAGGCCAGGCTGGATGGGGCTTTGAGCAAGATGGTCTAGTGGAAGGTGTCCCTGCCCATGGCAGGGAGGGTGGAACTGGATGATCTATAAGGTCCCTTCCAACCCTAATCCAAATAATAATAAAACCGATAACATTCTCACCTCTACATTCTGGAAAATGAGTCAAATTATACTTTAATTTCATGTTTATAAGTATTACAATATCCTATGCAGAACTTTTAAAAGTCTCTAAGCATCCAGAGATCCCGCACTGGTGTACATGAACAGATGCCAAGGACTCTCTAGGACATTCAAAGCAAAAGACAACAGCTACTGTTACTGCTACTGTGCATCACCAGACACTCCTACACAGTTGCCAAAGATCAAAGATTGTTTCAGCATTTCTACTTTCCCAATTCGATCATAGCTTTCCCTTCCCAGGAAAACTTCCATTTTCAATCAGATTCATCTTTGCTGTAACAGATTTTTTGTACCTAAGTTGTTATGTATTTTCACTGTATTCCACTTGGGTCAGATTCTGCTTTCACTAGACCAAATAAAACATCTAGAGAGATTTAAATAAAGTCAAAAGAATCACTCCAATTCAGAGCAGTTAAAATTCTACCTTTTCTTTCTTCTCTTTTGTTGCAACACCTGCAAGAATATGTACTCGATGCCTCTGAAATGCATAAATGTTAGTAGGCACACCCTTTGTTATCCTCTCCTCCCCTGCTAAAGCACCACTCTTTTTGTGTAAAAACACTTTTCTTGTGCATCCACAGAACAGTTCTATGGAGTTTTGTGGATACAAATCTATCAGGCAGTCACCCAATTACTCCTCTGCATCAAGGTGCACAAGTACCAAGTATTTTTGTGGATCTCACTAAGTCAGTGTGTCCCCCAAACAGTCTCTATCACAGAAACTACACAAACTTGTCAAATTGCAAATTAGCACCTCATCCATTGCTTCCTTTCTCATCGCTCCAGAACACCCTCAACAACCCAACAAGTCTTTATAATGCAACTACTGACGAAGGAGTTAGTGTACACTTTTTGAGTTAGTGTAAGCATTCAAGTTCGGAGTGACACCTGCATAAAGTAACATATCTAAATGATGCTTGGGTTGCCATTGCAGTCAGTTTTAACTCACAAGAATATCAGTAATGAAGCTGGCATTTTTACCACTCACCTGTACACCTTGTAGAACTTTGTGCTCTAAAGTTAAAAAAAACAAATCAAAATGCGAGACCTCAGTAGTTTTCTTTTCCGAGTAGGTAATGCTGCCTGTCTGCTCATGCTAGGTGTCTGCAGCAGCCCCCCCCCCTGCCATGGCAGAGTTTAGCTGTGCAGGGTACAGCAGTCAACCATTTGCAACCTTCTCACACCTTGGCTATGTTATTGCAAGACCTTAAATGAGACGCAGCCACAAGTGATCAGTCCAGGATGGCACCTGTCCCCAAGGTGCACTTTCGTATGTTACGCAGTCTCTTCTAAGAGCTCACTACTGTCAGGAACGGGAGAGGGATCCTGCTCTTTTTTTTTTTTTCTTTTCTTTTTCTTTTTTCCCCTTGCCCATTTCTTTCCAGAGTACATCATCACAGATTGTCTTATGCCAGCTCTGGAAATCTGCTGGGAACCCCTCCTGGCTGAGCCACTTCCCTAACTAAGCAATAGAATAGGATCCTTTTCAACTTGGTTAGTGAGTTTAAATAGCTCATGGTGGAGCCCAGCATGAGTAGCTCACCTGGCATGGGGAAGAGAGCAGACGTACATAGCTCAGAGAAGGAAGAAAAAGAGCAATTCTGCCGTAATTGACAGCAGTCAGTCAGGTCAGCTCAGCAGTTTGTGAAATCACAGCCCAAGGAAGGTTCCTGGTCTGAGCAGGCAATAGAACTCCCCAGAACACACTCCCATTTTTCCTGTACGGCAAAGCTACATTAGAATTAAAGTTACTTTCTCTGAAATAGCAAATTGATAACAAAATGCGTTATATTTTTTTCTCAAAAGAAAAGAATTTATTCTGTAATTGAATGTCCATAAGAGGAGTTAATATTGCAAAATCTAGATGGGTTAGGTTTTCTACATGGACAAACCATTCAGAAAAAGAGACAACTATTTAAAATCAATTACATCCAAGTGCCTTAAAACTTCTCAGAAGATTTGACAGGATTCTTCACTTGTTTTGTCCCTATTTTTATCCCACTGGCTACAATCAGCAGCAACATAGTATCAATACCATTTATTGTTTGTCTCAGTCACCTTTGTGAAAGATTTTCAACTCCTTCAGGCTCGCAGGACCTACGGTGACTATAGGAGGTTACAGTTCCTGCTAAATGTGATCGATAGGCATGCAAAACCATTATAAAAACAGTGAAGGATATGCTTAGTAAAAACCACAGAAAAACACCAGCATCTTTTCATTATTCTGTAACGTGACAAAGACATGAGTAAAACTGCAAATAAAAGTTCTAAACACAGGATAACATGAAAAGCAGATGCAATAACTCTAATAGAGGCAAGTAATTGAATCAGATATGGAGTAAAATTATAGAGTCCAGTACATTCACACTAGTTAAACACACACTAGCACAAACTGGTGCCAGTTGTTCTACAATTTCAAATGATGCAATAAAAAGTTTGTTAAAAATAAAGACAAAAAGGTTCAAACATCACCTATTCTCCTTTAAAGAAAAAATACCTTTTTTCAAGAGCTGGTTGCAGTTTCACTTCTGTATTGGGATTTTGCAACAGGACAGTGACAAAAGAGTACGTGGAAATTAAGAAGCAAATAGCCACCACCCTTGTGAGATTGTAAGATCTGCCTGCAGCTCGTTACACAGGTACCATTGCTCCAGTGTCAGATGAAGATTGGAAGCTGCCTAGCTGCATTCACGCAGTGCTGCTCTCAGCTGAGACCCTGCTGGGAAGGTGTGTTACCCTGACAAAATATGGTCCTATGCACTTAATAAAGGTGTGACATTTCTGCTCCTACCTTTCTTCTGATTTTAATACGCCTTATACAACTGAGTTTCTACAATTTCTGGTCAAACAGTGGTCATGCTTGTGTATCTCCCTCCTTCGCTTCCTTTAAAATATATATTTGGAAGATTATATCTTTCAAATCAGCAGAAACCGGGAAAACTTGGGTTATAACTACAGACTTCCAGAATGCACTATACCACCTCTAACTCTAAAGATTGTAAAAGTAGAAAGGTACATATTTAATGTAAGGCGGTTCCAACATACGGGGATTCCTTGGTCGACTAGGAAAGAAGATGTTTTCTTAAAAAATCTGTCTTCTAAAACCCAAAGAATCATATGTACAACTGGGGAAGAGCGGAAAGCTCAGCAGGAAGCACTCAACTTGCAACAAATCAACTGTAAACAGCGTGGTGGCCCCTCCACACTGTAAATCTGCCTTTTTCTTTACAGGAATGAGATACATGCTGCCCCCGCTGCTGTCAGTAACCAGACTGGCACCAAGTGAAGCAAGACCCACACCTGCAGGCTGACAGTAAGAATAAAACTTTGTCCGTGTTTCTCGAATTTTGGTGCAATGGTCTACTTGGTTTGGCCCAAGAGAGGTTCAGTTAATCCCGTGCAGGTATTAGACAATTAACCTGGACAATGCAATGGAGGAACTGTGGCTGCAGATAAGCAACAAAAGCCAAGTGAGATGGGGTGGAGGAGAAGCAGAGAGAGAGAGGAAAAACAAAATTTAAAAACACTATACATCCTAACCCACTACCGGGCACATTTAGTTACAGAAGTAGATATTTCATACCAGATCATAACATGAACTTTTGAACTTGCATGGAAAAGAAGCCTCTCTACTCAGTGCATTACAACATCGATGCTACAAAATGTTGAAAAAATTCCTTCAGGTTCTATCAAAGGATGATTATACTGTGGGCACATGCATGAAGAAAGTAAATCTGTTATCTTTACTGAATATAGGCCTTGATGTAAATTACGCAGCCACAGTCTATGAATAACTGCATTTGTTTCGAAAGCAAAACACCTCATCTGAAATACAGAATAGCTGCCGGAAATGAGCTAATGGTACTTTTCTTTCTGTATTAAAGGATTATTTTCCAGTGCCCACTGTGTGGGCTTAAACATGAGCCTGAAACAGTCAAAATACTTAGAAGTAAGATTTATGGCTAAAGCAGGGGGTAGGAGGGATCTTCTTTGAATCGACTGACTTCTTTGACCGATGTCTCAGAATTACAAGGCTACAAAAGGACCCCTCTCTGTGAGCAGCCCTCTGTGTTCTTTCTTCATCTCTGTTGCAGATCGTATTGATAAACAAGATTTGAAAACAACTACCTGGTTTTCACAGAGCAGAAGAGCACATAGGAACTGAGATATTATTAACAACAGATGTCATGTTTTTTTTCTAATAATTTTTAACAGGGAAACTCTTATGCCTCAAATACCACTCAAGCCATCAATATGAATCCTTCAGCACTAGTAAGTTTTTCAAAAGCTTTCAAAGGAGCTTGGGAGAAAAATTATGAATTTACTTCCACAGCATTCCAATAAGTGCTGCTAATTGCACTGACAGAGGAAGGAATTATACAGACTGTAATCCCATATTATTTCATTGTACAAAAGTGTAATTTCTCTTTTTTAGTTACAACAGTACTATAACAGCTAAGTTTGGATTGGCTGCTTACGTCCTCTAACATATTATTTGTAGTTAGTTCTACTACAGAAAACAGCTTTGCACCAAAGGCTACTAAAATTCCATTAGTTACGGAGTGTAAGATACAAGTTGCAGCTTTATACACAAAACCACTCTAATAAATTGTAAAAACTGTGGCATGTCATTCTTTGCTCAGCTTTCACAGTGCTTCAACAAATGCATGTTTGCATAAGCCTGTACAAAATACTCACCCTTTACATATGATGATAGCTTTATTTGGAATCATACTTGAGGTTATCAGCTTTTAATGAGATTAAAGCCTAATTCTTATTAACTGACCCTATTAGAGAAGGTAGTTGCCTTGTAACACTTCAGAGGGAAAAAACGCTTTGCAGAAACTTTTACTAGGTCATGAGCTGAAAAGAAATTCTTCTTTAAACAGCTTTATTCCTTGCTCAGATTAATCCACTTTTATGTTAACATTCTAACATACAACTGAAGCAACAAAGGACAAAACTGACTTGTAAGCTTGTGACCCTCCCTAGCTCACAAAATAGACTTTGTATATTAAAATGGAGAGAGACAAGCATTAACATCTAACATTAACGTTTTCCCTATTTTGCTGTTCTTTACAAGGAACTCACATTTAAAACAGAAGTTAGTCTGACTTTTAGTTCTCGTATTAAAAACAGTAAGGTTACTCTAAAATTAAGTTGCACAATTTATGAAAGAAATCTAGATCCAAACACAACTTCCACAAAACCAAAACATCTTCTGTAAGACCACAGGTAGGTGTATTTGTTGTATGTGCATATCAAAGTGGCACAAATAGGCCTTTGATCCATTGTAGTGGCCACTGAAATGCTACGGAAGGCAAGCAAAAAAAATATTATAGATAGATTATGTAAGTATAGGTTTTGTACTTATAAATAAGAAAATAAACACAAGAACAGAAGAAGGTGAAGTAAAATAAAAAATGGTTAAACAATCTCTCTGTACATTTCTTGTTCTCTTGTTCGGTGTCACTAATTGGACTTGCAGAAGTCTGAGGAGACAAGGTATCTCTAACCTTTACACTCAACATTAACTGGAATGCAGGGAGAAGCACGAGAAGAAACAAGGAACAAAAATAAAACAAGTGGAGAAAGCCCACGTGGTACAGCCCTTCCTGTAATTCTGTCTCTGGTTAGCATGTTGCAAGCATCTCATTTCTTTAACTTGATAATCACATTCCTCTGCAGCTTAATGCAGACATGGACAACAAGTCACACTCATGTCATAAAGGAGCTAAATGACTTAGAACAGCAAGCCCACAAACTACGAGATGGATAGCAAGAAACCTTATGTTTACGTCCACTTTGAAGAAAAAGGAAATTAAATTTCATAATCCCCAGCTCTACTGCAGAAGTAGGCAATGCCATGTGGATGTACCGGTCGCATTAAACAAAACAAAGATCTGTCCTTCACAGTTGTGAAGACACTCATGCCTACTGAAGTGCTGTCAAGTATGGCCACCACCCCTGTGAAATCAATTAACCTGCATCTACACAGCGTGGGAGTGAGACACGCCTCCAACTACAGCCTTTCTAGAACCAGCACTGAAAGGTGACAGGTTGAGCAGATATCAAACTGCAGACCAAGATGTGTGTTTTATTCTGCAATTTAGCACACAGACAAGTCTGTGGTAATACAAATTCCTATTATCGTGGAATACTATGTTGCTGTATGTGATAAAACCAATGCAGCAGACAACACCACGCATGTTTCTCTCTTACAGCACCATCTACACATACAAGTCAATGGTGTCAGCAAGTGCTTCCCGCCAAGCAGCCAATGCGCCGCAATTCCACCCGAGCTGTTTATTACTGCTAAAGTTCATCATTTCCATTTGCAGAGACAAGGCTCCGAGACAAACTTGCCAAGAATTAACTGGTTTGCCTTTTTTATAAAATGATTAGCTGTGCTTTTGAAAGAGTTACTAAGGACCAAAGGGTCACGGGGTAATTATTTACAGAACTGATGCCAGGGATGAAGTGACAGATAAAGCCATTACAAAGACCATGCAGAGTAAGGAATGAGAAACTCCCACAAATTGTTGACAATCCCTGTGAAGTGCGATTCAGCTCAGAGATAGCACCAGCTCTGCTCTTCTCTCTTGAAACTCATAGACTATAATAACAATACAAAATTTGACTCAAGAACTTCAGTTCTCCATTTCCAAGTTCCCACTGGAACTACTTGAGATGAAAAAAGGAAGAAATCAAACCCACCACACGGCAGACAACATGTAGAAGTGACATTGCCTTGGTTTGGTTTGGAAAGGTATCCAGCTCAATTATGACAGAATTGAAGTTTTCCTTTTCAGATAAGTAAAGGCTACATTTGCAGAACAAGCCACTGTCCTGCACCTCAGTGTAAGGAAGGTCTATAACCTGCTCTTGTGGGAGGGAAACTGGAAGCAGCAGAGTTCAGCCTTGGCTCTCTAAGAGGGCACAGGATCACTGGAACAGAGTTTTAAGTATCCTCATGAAAGAAAGCACAGCTCCTACCTTCCCCAGGCACTCCCCCCACTGCAGCAATACAGGACACTCAGTCCAAAAGTATTTTCAGTGCCTAAATATAACGCAGGCATTCACATAGCATAAATAGGAGAATCCTTCTGGAGGGCTATCTTCAAAACAACCTCAATTTTTAAGTAAGACTAAAGTTCAAATTCATATACTGGCATGTCAAATTCAGGATATCCTTGTAAGAATAATGAATTTATTGTTATTGTACCCGGCTATTTTTAGAATGTTTCTGGAAGCAAGAAAGATGAAATGTGCTTAAATGACTACTCATATACCTTTATGTTTCTCTTCAGTCACAAACCAAGAAGATTTGATTGAATATGATCATATCCTTATAGTATTTCATAATACCAGTTTTCATTGGCAACCACTGATTACATATCCTGAAAAATCAAGCTGCTACATATTTTCAGTCATTTTTTCTAAACTTTGACATATAAACTTGTCAGAGTAAAATATAGCTGGCCCTTAATACTACAGTTTATGCCAAAAATAATATGAAATTATTAGAATCACAAAGCCTAGAATTCAATTGGAAACAGAATACTGCAAAATATCCAAGCATAAACATTACAATTATATCAAGCAAGAGAAAGGGGGAAAAAAATCAGCATTTTGAAGAAAAGCTCATAGGTAAAAAACAACCAAAAACCCGAAACTAAACCAAGCAACAAACCCTCACAGACAGAAGACTGACAGTGAATCACAAAAGGTCATAAAAAGAAAAATCTAAGAGACAGTCCAATAACCCCATTTCTTGTTGTGATCCTCCTACTCCACCAGGTGTTCTGGCAGCGCAAACCAATCATCATTAATTTGCAAATAAAATGTCACTGGGGACCATTAAATGACATGCTGTGAAAGGATTTGTTTCTCTTTCTAACTAGATTATCCCATCTGAACAACCGGCTCCTGCAGGACACAGCGTTGGCTGCTCACAGCTTTTGAAAGAGGTAACTCAGCTGCACCATAAATGACCAGCAGTGAATCTAACTCATAGAAGTGGCAGGTATCTTCAGTTCTTACCTGAGCAAGTGTGTGCCAGCTTCCTGACACCAGTAACTCATGACAGACGAATTTCAAAATCATGGAAGCGGTTTGGGTTGGAAGCAACCTTATAGATCATCTAGCCCCAAACCCCCTGCTATGGGCAGGGACACCTTCCGCTAGACCAGGTTGCTCAAAGCCTGTCCTTGAACACTGCCAGGAAGGGGACATCCACTACTTCTCCTGGCAACCTGTTCCAGTTCCTCACCACCCTCATAGTAAAGAATTTCTTTCTTATATCTAATCTAAATCTACCCTCTTTCATCTTGAAGCCATTACCCCTTCTCCTATCACTCCATGTCCTTGTCAAAAGCCCCTCTCCAGCTTTCTTGTAGGCCCCCTTCAGGTACTGGAAAGCTGCGGTAAAGGTCTCCCTGGAATCTTCTCTTCTCCAGGCTGAACAGCCCCAACTCACTCAGCGTCTCCTTTGTTACCACCTCTAAACACTAAAGGAAACCAATCACTTTAGCTGGCAGTAGGACGTATGCACTGGCAGATACACATCTTCTGACGGTGACAAGGGCAGCACAAAATCTTCTACCGTGTTTTCACAACTGAAACTAAAATAAATTAATTAGTACAGCCACAAGACAAAGTTAATATTGCAGGATCCTTGTTCAGGTCACTGGGCTAAACAACGTTTTGCCTGCTAGTAAGACTCAAATAGCACCCTCTCCTTAACAAGAGGAATGAAAGTATTCAGCCTTACAGGAGAAGAAAGCCCTCTTTTTATCAGTTGTGGATTTTTTTGGTTTGTTTATTGGTTTTTGGTTTTGTTTTTTTTTTTTTAACTTGAAGCAAGTATTTAGTTTGCAGAGAGGAAAAAACCTATCACTTTGTCTGGCATAAAGTGGAGAGAGAGAAGAGAAGGAAAAAAAAAAAAGGTTGGTGAAGATAAGCAAATAACATAGAGAAAACATTTCTTCAGCACTTCAGAACATTTCCTTCAGGAAAGGGCAAAAAAACTTTCCAGCTGTTGGCCGGTTTGTGCATGTTTCAAGTTCTGAAGAAGTAAAAGAGCGAGTGGCATGAATCCCATGTAACATACATAATTTAGAAGCCCAGACCCTTCTCCTAAACTCCTTTGCCTATTCAGGCTGCACTTCTTTCCCACTGCAGCCAAAGCTCTTCTACTTTATTTTTGTAGAGAGCTAGTAAAAAGCAACTCTAACTCATCTAACTTGTGTTCTAAACAGAAAAGAAAGCACAAAAATCTGGGACTCACACCATGGATCAGAAACAAAGCTAGAAACCACCTAAATCCTACTTTATCTTTTAGCTCCTTCAGTACAGAGGTCCAACATGACTACTTACTATCCATTTTCAATAGTCAGGCTAATCCATTTCTACGGGTTATTATTCAGAAAGCAGAAGAGAGCAATTATACCACTCCATGAAAATAAGGTCACTTTAGCATGTTGCTATCAACTTCCGAGGGTTCACTTCTGTTCATCTAGTAGCTCATAGAAGTGAGAACGGTATGTGTGCGCACAGATGTTAAAAATATTACAGTTGTTTCAAAAAGTTAACAATGAAGTAGCCCATTCTAGAATCAAGACTGCCTGCCACCCCAGATGTCAAATTGCCTCCTGATTTCTCACTTTGTTTTTCCTGGGAACAATCTTTATGCACCTTAAGGGGCTCCAGAAAACAAAATTAACTACTTTTATAGCCAAGAAAGTTAATAATGTACTATGTAATTTCCTACCACTACTACAGCTACCTATGGAGTCTCCAGAAGTTACAAACACAAGACAAGATTATCCGGGATCCTGAGAATTGAAGGGAGATGTTCAGGCAAGAAGATCTACATTAAATAATGATCCACACAGCTGAGGAGGTTTGAACACCCTCTTTCAGCTGGAGAAACAAGACAGGAATGACATAAAAACTCTCAAGTGGTATTAAAATTATGTGCCTTAGCAGTATCCCATATATAGTTAGCTGCCCTTCACAGGGTGGTACCCTGAACGCTGTGCAACGAAAACAGAGGAAGAGTCTGGCTACAGATATTAGTGTAAACCTGCTTTTATAAGTATTGTTTTCCTTCTACAGAACAAAGAGTGAAATATTCCATGTAACATTTTATTCTCCTCTAAATGAAGAATACCGCATGCAGACTTCCTGTAGTGGAATGCATTTTTCTTTTCCATACGCAATTTAAACTGCCAAGTTTAAACAGAGAAAAATATTGTATGTATCCATGGATATCTAATTATAGAAAGACAAACAGTTCTCCTGCTCCAGCAGCAAGGAAAAAGATGGTACAAAACAAATAGTTATTACAAGTCATACGGAAAGGAACTATGACAGTATACGATGTGCGCAGAAAGTAGTAAGGACTGAGTTGGGCAAGTGCCCATGAGGCAAACACGACTTCTGTGGGCTCTGCACCTGAAATGGACTGACTGCAGTCAAAGACATCAAATCTTACTGCCAGCTTGATAAGCTAATTTTTCGAAAATGGAAAAGCTTTGAGAAGGATAATGCCTTTAGAGCCTTTGAAGCCATTTTCAAACCCTATGCCATGTTAGTAAGCACTGAGCTTGGCGTTATTATGACTATGAAAGAAACTGTAATGTCTGCATGTAATTTATGTGCATTTTTTTCCCCAAAGTCATTGTGGTTTGGCTTACAGAATTTGGTCTGAAGTCTTCAGAAATTTAGCTGAGAGATTTTCATATGTAGAATGTGAGGCAGAGAGCATCTAGATCGTTTTATTGCATACAAACACACCTTCATCACATATTATAGTTCTTGCAACCAAAAAGGAGTAAAATCCAGCATATAAAACATACTATGAATATTCCAAATAGAATACGGACTGGAAAACAGAACAAAAAAACTCCAAGAGACAGTTGAAATTTGTTTCTTTTCTAAGAAAAAAGAAAGTCACATATATCTGGATATAAATGTAGATGGTCTGGAACATTATAAGCAGCCAACAGATCTGCTTGAGATAGCAAACTAGCCAGGAAACATTGGACACTACTAGTAAACAGATTTCTGAAATCAAAAAGTAGCATTCTTTTTATTTTTAAAAAATAAGAACTGGCAACACAAAAGCTTCTGTGGAGAATGCACTTTCTGTTGACACAAAGCTACAGAAAACCTCTGGAGATGCACTGTTTTAAAATATTTTGGATGCTAACTATAAATTCTTTCCCATTCTAACTGTAAAAACAAATCATGCATGCTTGAATTTTGAAGTTTAATTTCTACGTTAGGTCTAGGCAACATAACAAACAGATTGAAACCTTTAAAGGAAAATACTTATGTTCACTATAGGACACTGTTTCTCTGTGAAGAGGTCCCTGTAAACAAAGGCAGGCATCTAAAAAGAGAAAGTGGAGAAAACCCGGTATGTTATTGGTTCTGGAGCAGGAGGTTGAAATCTCCTTACAAATGGAGTATCAACGATGGAAAACTGGTGCAAAAACTAAGATGTGAAAAGGTCCTTATATTTACCTGAAGAAGCTGTTAAAGGTAACAGTGCTCCCTATGTAAAAGTCACTAGCGTCCACTGCTAGCAAAATATATTCCTGTCAACAGAATATGGTTCTTCAGAATTACAAACCGTCTAACTAGTAACTGAGTTAGATCGTTTCAGTTATGACCAAGCTTTATAATTCAGATATACCTTCAGGTAGTATTACACGATTTATAAATCACTTTAATTCTTTGAATATACTATTAATTAGATCCATGAAAAGAAGAATTGCTATCTCACCTTCAGAACTGAAACATGCCTTGCATTTCTGATTTCTTATCCAGAATCAGCAGACAAAAGTTTACCAGTCCTCAAGGCACGCTGAATCCTATTTAGACTTTCTAGTCCACCTGGACTTGAAAATTTAGTTTATTTTGCTTCCTCAGCTCTTGCACATAGAAACTCCCCACAGGAATGTACTGATCACAAATATTTATCATAAGAAATCAAATTAGCAATGTTGGGGTGATCTTAAATGTTTATTTTTATTTGTTGTCAATATCATTAACAGAAGGCAAAAGCATCTTACCCAGAAGGACAGAAAAAGAAAAAAATAACTGGATTATCATGACATCAAAAGTATGACAAGGCTCAGGACTTTTTAAGGAATGACACCGAAAAGTTACTGTTCAACCTGAGAAGTTGCTAATGTTAAATCCCAAGAGATATACACCTTGCCCTTAAGTTTGGTAAAATTTTGGTCAGAAATGCTCCTATTGTTCAATGTGACTTGTGGTTTAATTCTCTTGGTTAATAAAAAATTTGAAGTATACACAACTAAAATAAATTTCATTTAAGTAGATTGTCTGAGGATAAAATAACCACTCATACCCACTGAAAAACAAAAGGTCTGTAAGAAAGCCCAGCTGAAAAATAAAATAACCAAGCATTTTTTAAAGGGCAGGTTTGAAATTTACTATGAAGTCTAAAAATAGCCACTAAACAATTACAAGTATGAATTTAGCTTGCCAAATTACAACTGCATTGCACAATTTGAGTTATGCTGGATCCCATGCAGGGCACTAACACCCCCATCTCAAAGTCCTACCAAGACCTTATAAATTACAGACCAGCTGATCTCCCTGCTCTAACTCCCTATGTGGTTCTTTGTTATTGCCCGGCTCAATTTTCTGCTGCCTTATTTTTAATCACACATGAGAACACTGGGATATTTTGACTACTTACAGTTTTCAAAATGTTTTTAAATGAAGATAGCCAAAAGAATCCAAATAAAATTAATCAAGGGAAAATAATGATACATGACACTCCTTTCACTCTGTTAAAACCTTGCTTTTTAACCCGAATTTTATCTGCTAAAAGTTTACCAGCCAGATTTCCTCCCCCTGTTCCAGCCACTCAGGCACTGCAAAGCGGCTGAATCTCTCTCCCAGCAGCCAGCCAAGAATTCCCTAATTTCCGACCCATGCAGTGACCCCGGCTGGAGCGCCGGGACAGAGGTGCCCTGACAATCAGGTAGCCCTTGTTTTCCACTGCCTGTGCTGAGCAAAGCTCGACACAAATTCTTCTTTTCAAACAATACCACTTTAAAACAAACCGGACAAGGCTCCTAAAAATCCCCGTAAACAGGGAGCTGAAACATGTCCATGAACACACACACACACAAAAAAAAAGTTTTAAACCAGATATAAAGTTACGCAGCAAGCCCGAACCCCAGTTATGAGTATGTGTTCAAAACCCAACAGCCAGAGTGGTTTGAAACAAGATACAGTCTCTTTGATACAGCTCACCAGCTTCGAAGTCCAGGGGCCGTATCCCATTAAAAATAACAGGAAATTGACCACAGCAATAAATCTATAGCTTTGGCTGCTGCAATTTCTTATCTTTCACGAGCAGTTGTTAGTGTGCAAAAACCATGCAGCTTTTTCTTTTTAACAAAGAAAACAAACAAACAGTTAAAAAAAAAATCACTCCAAAACTGGAACTTCCCCTTGGTAATAGCCTACATCAGCCAGTCACAGCCTTGGGAGACCTAGATCCCCGAGATCTTCTCCCTGTCATGCCAGGATGTCCTGTTATCTTTTGCTGGTTTACCGCTGCCTCCAGGCAAAACCACGTCACTGAGAAAGTTAAGTTGGTGCACTCAGACTGACAAACCCCAAGGAATCTCATCAGAGGGTTCGGCACTTCTGACAGGACTTGCATTACTCTTGTCATGCAATTTCTACACCCAGGTGATCTCTCTAGCTCCTCTGATAGCATTTTTCTCTTTATCTACTGAAACAAAATAAGATCTGAGATGATGGCAGCTTCTTCTAATGGCTTACCAACGCTTAAAAGGGACTGCACCGGCAGCGTTATCTCCGTGAATCCCACTAGTGGAGACGCAGTTTCTGCTGGGCTGGAGAACAAGGGATGGGGAGCAGGGAAGGGGTAGCCAACCCTCTTCCTTGCATGGAATCAAATACATATGCCAAAGGATTTCAGTCAACTGGCAGGGACTACACTGAGCTTTTTGCCAGCGTAACTGTGTCTATTGTGGGTATGACTTGTTTTCCCACTCCTAAAAGGCAGAGCTTTGCCAACAAAACTTTAAAGACTAAGACCAACAGTGTGGGTGTGGGGTTCAGTTTGTTTTCAGTACACAAGAGTGAAGTTAATCATGGTCCAGTTTCCTGGCAATCTAATCCACACATGTAACGCCAGTATTTTCTTTGTTTCTCATTCTGGTTAGGTCCTACAAGCATTTCTGTAGCAGACATTTCATGCAGGCAATCTTCCTCTGAAGGCTTTTTTTTTTTCTTTTTAAACCCAGTGTAAGATTCCAAACGTTGGAAAAATATCAGAGACAAGTGGTTCAATACAAAGGGCCAATATCTACTTCAAGAGCTAAAAGAGCTTCTAAAACATGTATATTTTGCCTACGTTTAGACAGCCATGACATACTAGTTGTATGAGCTATTTACAACGGAAAGATCAAACCACTGCACCTACTTAAAAAAAAACCCAGCCAACAACTACAAAAACACTCTTCCAGCCCTAGAGACTTAAGAAACAGAAGCTGAACCTCCTTGCACTAGGACTAATTATAGCAGAGTAGTTACAACATGTTTGGAGATCACCTCACCTATGAGTATGTGCCAAAACCAGGGCTCAGTTCTCTCCTGCTACCCTGGAGGAGGGTGGGAGGGAAGTAACTTCCATTTTGGATCCTGCAGGACCCCAAGAACTATCTCCCTTTGGAAATATGTGTAGGAAACAAAGTTGAAAGATCTTCCTCTCCCTTACATAGACTATTTTTGTAAAGCTGTTTATTTGACTATTAAAGCTATGCTAGAGCTGGGACTGCTACGTGCATCTTCTCATTTCAGCTGCCCAGTTTTGAATCTCAAGCAGTTCCTGACCCCAAGCATGAGGAAGACACCACATATTCTTCAGAAGATCTGCCTCCAAGCACAACAGCTTGTTAGCCAAAAAGTTTGATTTCTTGACACTACTCCTGGATAGTCTCTTTTCCAGCATCGAAAAGCCTAATACAGAAATCTGCAAAGCGCATGGTGATCCCACTGGCAGGAAAATTATGTTATATCAGCAAAGGAATCATCATCAAGGCCATTAAAATGACTTTCCACTAGCATACTAGAAAGGAGAGTTAGAGCTATGGAATTGCTTCATGCTTGAGGGCTAACTCTTACCAACACCAAGCTACCTGTCATACATTGTTTTATGTCTACTTTGATTTCTTTTTGCTGCAAAAAAAGGGAATGCACATCAGAAATGTTACGGACCACCAGATTTGTTTCATATATTATCAAAGCTAAACATTCAAGTATTTTATGGAGATTAAGAGATTACAGTCCAAGAGTTTTTGTTGTTCTGTGTGCAAGGGTCTCTCTTTCAATCAAATTAAAAAGTGGAGTTCAAGGTGTGTTGTTAATTCCTGAGGGGAAATGATACATAACCCACGTGCACAAAGAAGCTGGCTTGCATGTGGTTGTTTTTACAGCATGGGATCTGTTTCAATCGATGTTTGTTTAACAAGATGTGAGTCTAACAATGGTAATTTACTAAAAGCTTGTGCACTAAGTATGTACAATGCCAGAACCAATGGTCATAACTCCTTCCAAAGACACAAAAGCATCTACAAAACTACCAAAACATAAGCACTGCCCTAGATTAGTTGTTTAAAAAACCCACATACCAAATAGCTTCATCATTTCAATAATCCATCTACAAACACTTTAACTAATTTGGACTACTGTTTCACATTCCAGCAATGAGTTATTGCTAGTGAATCCAGCACAGAAACTACACTATTTGTATTTTCATTATTTTTTTTTTAATCCACAGTATCTTTACCATTTCCTGAGAGTTTTGCAACAGTAAATCTTGGCTTAAAATACTGTACTAGAAACACCGGTCATTTAAATAGCTATTTACTATTAAGATCCTCAATCTATATTTAAGCACTTGAATAACCAGCTGCTCGTACAACTAATGGTCAGTGACAACACAGCTGCAGGAGGTGAAGTGGCATTCTGCCTTTCCAACAGCCCTGCTTCTCAATGCCCAGGCCCAACCTGCATCCTGCAGGATTACAACCATAACCGCATTTTGGAATGATTCATTATTTACAACAGTTGTTTGAGGCTTACTAGATGGTATTCTGTTCTCTCTTAAAAGCTGATATAGCTAAATGAAACCTTGTGATGAACAACCTCTGTCTTTAGCTATTGCATCAGATCGGTCAACACTTCTTCGCTCCCTACCCTGTGTGTTCCCAACACATGTACTCTACAGAACATATCTCGCCATGATTCACACCAATATCTTACTGACTTAGTGTCTGTGCCAGAAGAGTGAACTTCTCTTTATCTTGATGAACATGTGGACTGTAAAAAAACCTGTTGGTACAACATTTACACTTTGCTCTTACAATCCGAGCCTGGATACAGTTTCAAGTTAAGATAGTGTGGAAACTTCTAAACAGGCAAGTTGCTTGGTTTACAGTGCACTTCTTACTACCTTCAAAAATAAAGTGTTTAGCTTTTCAGATATATTCGGTCTTAATCAACTGCAGCAATCAGTTAACCACCATTCAATCACACATACTTGGACGGTGACTCATCAGATGTCAGGTGTTTAACTTGCATGTTCCTCAAGTAACCATCTAGCTGCCGACACTTTTTCCCCCTTGTCTCCAAAGCACTGTGCACAAATGATCACAGTAGCGGAAAATTTGCATCAGAGGATTAACATAATTAGTTATCATGGTTAGGATTAATATCATTAGGAGAGATCTGCAAGCCATAACCACTCTGAATCTTGTGACAACCGTGGGCTAAGCTGCAAGTTGTATCTGTAAAGAAAATATTTAAGGGAATGGAATTTCCAAGATGATTTGGAAATCCCTTTTTTCTAGTAATGTTCTACTGTTCTGTTCTTCAGCCAGTACAATGCAGGCATCATCACTATCCGATTTCTTCAAAAAATATAAATTCAGTGGTGCTACCTATTTGAGGTAGATCTGTCATTTTAATTTAGCACATTTCAAAAAAGTAATTGTTTTCCCCATTGCTGGCAGATGTGAATGTATTCATCACTCATAGAGCGTCTGGTTAGCAAGGTGTGGCAGCCTTCAAGTTTTGGAAATCCTTTCAGCCCTTCTCTAAAAGAGAATTGTTTTGATCCCCAAGTTGGGCCAGATGGTGTCTCAGAGTTGTCTGATTCCTCTCTTGAGATAGCTGCTGCTATTGTACCAGAGGGGCAAGCAAATAGGCTTTTCAAAGCAAGCCATCACTACTGGAAATTATCTACCTAAGAAAGTTCGTAACATCTAAATTCTCTAATAAGCATTGATAGGAGAGTTTCTGTAAACGAAAACTATTTCTCCAGTGTGTCAGACTAGAGCTTTGAAGGCTCACGCAGCTGCTGGGCCGGTAGCACCAGGCAATGGATTTCCGCGGAACTCTCTGAGTGCTGATCCTAAAATTGCAACAAACAGCCTATACAGTCGCCTTGGACTGGAGAGCCTGATCCCACAGCTGGCGGAATGTCAGAGCTTGCGTGGAAAAACCAACACACTGAAAACACTTAACAGCAACACAAGGAGGCAAGAAGAGCAATTCTCAAAAAGTAACTACTGGAGAAAAGACGATTCCCATTATTAAAGCATCTTGGGCAATGCCTCATGTGCCTAGCAGTTCTCTTCCTGTCCCACCAACTCAGGCCAACCTCAAAGCCCACACACACACACAAGAAAAAAAGGCCAGAATATTGTTTTGTAGCAACATTTAAACACAGAAAGCACAGCAACACTGACAATCAATGCACAAAGGAAAAAACAAAGGGAAAGTCAAGCAAGTTTCTTCAATTTTAGTAGTGCTTCTTGTCTCCAGCAATGCTGCCATTGAAATATTGTGCAGGACAAGCAAAGCCAAAGCCTTTCCTCTGGCTACTTTGCCTAAGCAATAACTTACTGCTATTCATCATGTAACCAAATAATAAAACACTTTTTTGATCCTTCAGTAGGAAAAAATGCATGTAAATACACACTCAGAGAGATCCATCAATAAATGAAAGCACTGCAGACTTCAGCCAGGCTTTACATGTCAAAAAAATTTACAAGCAAATTATAAGGGTATCCTCGACTTCTTGCACAATAAGGCCAACTTTTCTGCAAACAATATAAAACCCACTGAACGTACCAGAAGCACTGTCTTTCTACAAAACCCAGGCAATTTAATATTTATAAAAGGTGCATATTTATAAGTGTAATTTTTAGCAGTTTAATACAGGGAGAAAAGAAATGCCAGTACACATTTTGGTCTCTACAATTTAATCCCTGTTACTTGCACTGAATTTTTATCTAGTCTCATCAGCTATCAGAAATTGCATTTTGCAGCTACTAAAACAGTTCTGAAATGAAGTAGGGAATTGTTTACTTGCACTTTTTGAATGGAGGCACTTTAAGGAAAAGAGTTAATGAACGTAATTTGAGTAATACCTGCTTCGCAGTATCTTTTCTACCATAGTAACAGAGCACTTCGGTGGGGTGGAATAAAATCAGATATAATTATTATTATCATTCTTATTATTATTATTAACCCTTTATTACAGATAAAACAACTGTGATGTATAAGAGGTGGAAATGAGGTACTCAAAGTTTTTTAAAAACTCCAACCAACCAGAGAAATCGATGCTCTTCAACGCTTTGAAGAATTCCTTTGTCTAATCCAAACTGGAAGTGAAATTATCCTTCTCAAAGTGCAGAAAACAAAGCTGTGTAGAGAAAGTGATTGTAGCAGTATGATTAAGGAAATCCTCCAGATTGGCTTCCCCACCACAACACTGCAAACTCAGCAACTCACATTCGATCCAAGTGTTTAACAGCTATATACACTTTAGGAGTTCTTTTAGTTAGCAAATATAACATTGTCCTTAAGCTACCAAGGAAAGAGTGTCATCATTCCAAGAAAAGTTAGAAGCCACCTACTCTCCAAAATTACCAGACGCGATTTGGAAAATACAGCAAGTTCCTCAAACGAGGCAAAAAGATTTTAATGTATAAGAACTATCAAAACAGCTTATTAGAGAAATGAGGTCAATTTCTGCACGATTCATTACAGCCCTACATATCTAAATACATTATTTCATTTGGATAAATGTTTTTTAATAAAAAGCCAGACAAAATGCCCAAAAATCTCAGTTTTGTGAACATCAAATATTAACTCCATTAAAAGCATATGGAAAACATACCCCTGTGCAAGATATTTTGATTTGCTAATGGAAGGATTCACTTTGCCAGTACCCATTAATATTCTTTGAAAGGTGTGTTTTCCAGTCACCCAAACACTAAAAATGTAATTTTCAAGTATGGCTGATAAGGCCTATATTCCAAACACTGCATATGGAGGGTTTTTTTGCTCGTGCGCTAAAAAAACAGATTTACTTAGTGTAAAAGTTTTAAATACCACACTAAGTATTTCACTGTAAGATCTGACAGAAAGAAATTAACTCCTCTGTGAATGTCACAAATATCACTTTATGTTACACTACAGCATCAAAACATTTTACTTGCAATTGTTGCGATTAACACTTTGCTGACCATAGAAATCAACGTGAAATTGTTTAAAAATATTTTTTCTTCACCTTGTTAAGATGGATTACATGCAAAGTTTATTTAATGAAAAATTGCTACCTTTTCCATCAGCCTTAGCAATTTAGAAAACAAAAGAAGGGTGCTAATTCTCCTTCCAGGTCTGAATTTAATAATCAGCTTTCTGATACCCTCAACATGAGGGTAAATCATGGTCAGAGAAGGGCACTTTTTCCACTTGCAGTAAGGTCCTCTCTATCTTGCCATAAACCAATGGGAACCCTCACTTGCTGTTTTCCCTTCCTATTTGGTGCGGTTGTCATTGACGCCAACTCTCTCTATATCTGCTAATAACTGTTCTGCTTCCTTATTGCCACTGCAAAGTCACTCTTCCGTTAAATATAATCTTGGAATTTCTGGAGGCACCAGCACAGGCAACAAAACCTGCTTTACTGGAGAACACCTTTCTTTCCTTTCCTTTTTACTGGAGGCTCTCTGAAATCATTTCTCTTTGACGTCGTCCCAGCTTCAGGATAGAGACTGACCTCCCCAAGTTGCTGTGGTAGGGCCACTGCTTGCTCCCCCTTCTCCTCTCTGGTAACTGCTCATCGCTTGACATGACTGGTCTGGAAGACTCCAAGAACAACCCCATGTCCTTTGTTGTTTGCACATATGTTGCTGTACCTTACACGTAACAACAAAAATCCCTTTCTTGAAGTAGAAAAATCAATTACTCTGCCTCAGACACACTTAGAATGTGAAAGCCAATTTAAAAGAGTTAACTAGATCTTGATTTGATGGTATCTCTTTAAAGTCTCCAATAATGAAAATTAACTTCTGGATTTTAAATGTAATATCTACACTGTAAATCCAAAAAGCAGATGTACTTGAGAAAAGTAGCTTTAGATAGAAATCTGACCTCTGATGAAAAACAGCATAATCCAGCAAAGAGGCAAAGAGATGGCTCAAAAAGAAGGGGTTTTACACCATTTCTACCCAGATGTGTAAAATTCACATCCAAATAATGTATTTCTAAATGCTGAAATCAGTGGATTTCCTAGCAGACAATTTGGAAGAAAACATTGAAATCCTTCAGAAAGACAGTCCACAGCAGAATCCTCTAAATCAGATGCTTCTTTCATTGGCATTATCCAAACATGCTTCCTTACACGGTGCAAACTACCGGCCCTTTAATGCAGGATACCATTCAAAGAGTACCGAAGCAAAATACTGATCTAGGCTAATAGCTTCAACAACCGAATATTACAACTGCAGTTACAGCTAACACAAACTTTGAACACTGATGCACTTCAAAGGCCCAACCCTGGCTGATGAACACAGTCACACAACAAAATTTACAGGCAATCTCTCTTTCTGTGTACACACGTGCAGCACAGACAGGGCTTTCAACTTGTAGCCGTGTCTGGTTTCATAACATATGCCCTTCCTTATCAAATGTCATTCGTATTGCCATCCCTGCATCTGTCTCCACAGATGTCATCCCATGTAATGAAGCATATGGGCTTCAGCTGACACTGTTTGCAAACAGGAAGAGCTTTTGGCAAGAGAAATCGAACATAAAGTGTTCTGCAGGCTGCTTCTCTTAACCCATCTTTGGTTGGCTCCTCTGCTCAGCTGAAACTGGTCGGCTACTTTCTGAGAGGGCAGAGTGCCAACCTAACAGATGGGCAGAAGTAAAGTCATGCCAAAGAACCAGAATGTGCATCTAATTTGATAATTAGGGGCTGAATTTCCCCTTAAAACTATTGCAGTGGCAGTGCACACCAAGTTTCCAAGCTTAAGGGTAAAAGAACATGCTTCAGCCTACCCAGTTGAGGGTTAATTCTGAAAATGCGAAAAAACCAACAAAAGCGAGCCATGGAGAAGAGAGGAGATCAACCATGGGCTTCTATCATTCAGGATTAGTATTCTTCAAGGAGAGATGAAATAGAGAGAAGGGGAGGAAAGAAACAGTACGATTAAGCCTTTATCCTGAAATAGCTCTTCACAAGAGACACCTACAAATCTTGGCCAAAACAGTTCCATGGCCTTGCTGAAAATAATTTATACTGAACAGAGATAAAAGCAAGGAACTGATGGCCACTTTACAAAGCATTAAACACAGCTTTCCTGTCCACAAGGAGTAGCCAAGCCAACAGCTAGTAAAAGGCAAAGGACAAAGAGTGTTTATGGCTCGGTGGAAATCAAACATAGTAATGTACACAAGCACTTGGAACTGCTGACAATTATTGTCTTGGTTTTGACATACAGCGATATAGAGCTATGGCATTCAAATAAAAAGTTAATAGTAAAAGAGAGAGAAAGCTGGGGATGCGACTGAAATTCTCTTTTCATACATTTTACAAGTTTTAATCCAGTAAGGCAATGGTCCTGTAACTATGCTAAACAGTCCTGTTGAAGCAGGCTCTTCTGGGCCATTTTCCCCTTCATCTTGTGTGTTCCCTCCCATTTCTCAAACTGCTTTACTCAGCAGGACGAATGCCAACAGCCATGCAAGGCACAGTTTGGAAAAAACATTGTTCTAATTCATTCTTCTCTTTCCGCTCCTAAAGTGATGCTTCAAATTTACAGCTTTTAAAACAAAAATATGAAATGTAACAACTATGATGGCTTCAGTTAAGTGAGACTTAGAGGCTTCTATTTTTGCATAAAAAATAAAATGTTTAATCCTGTCTTTTTCCCATATAGCCCTGTATTGAAATACTTCAAGAAGCTAAGAGGTTGCTTATTCTCATCTCACCTTCTTTGGGAAGGCAGCGTTTCAAGGGGGCTTTCACGTTGTTGGTGGATGGAAATTAGTTCTCTAGCACAAGTAGTGTTCTGAGTCACATCTTCGGAACTGAGCAGAAGGCTCAGCCACAGATTTAAAACAATTTAAAAGTGATAGCTGGCAAGTCCCTAAAATCACACGTGCTGCTTTACAGACCTCCACTGAAACGTTTTCCTCTGGAGAAATTTGTCAATAAAACATCCTTTGTTCTACTGTCAGATTCTGGCAAGCTACTTCCCAGTACAGCCTGAGACTTAATTGAGCTTTTGTTTGATTACCATCAAGATAATGATGCTCAAATGAAGAGCACAACATAGCCAAGTGAGTGAAAATAATCAATTAGGATGACCCTGAAACGATCTTTTAAGGGAAAGGAAGGGGCTACTTGTTACTGTGGTCATAGGCTAAAAATGCAAAACATAAACCTGTTACTTACTAAAATAACACGCAGCTCTCAGAAGCAAAAAAATTTAAGGACAGTCAGCAACTACAAAGAAAAAGCATCATTATGAAGCAAGATCAAGATTTTATACCACAGTGTCACTGCCACAGCTCAGGAAAACATGGAACGGAGTTAGTGGATTAACGTGGATGCTGGTGTCAAACTGGGGCAAACTCTCCCATTCAACTCTACCACAAGTATCACATTTAGAAAGAGCCTAGATGACACAACAGAGGAAATCAATGAACACAGAAAGAAACTGTCATGGGAAATTTTAGGCAAAAATTAGCATGCAATGGACCAAGACACTACTTAGCATCCCAAAAATAAAATGTGAAAGAAAAACAAATGTAAATATTATCCTGGTAACTCCCAAATTCAGTATTACATTTGAAGGCAAAAGAACACAAAAGGAGCTAATGTGTGCTCTATGGCAATAACACAGGAGCTGATGTGAAATCCACAAAGAAACATCAATTGGAAAGGCAGCAGCTGCGTTTGTGAAGCCAAAAAAGTTTAATCAGAGAGGTAAAACCTAAAGACAAGCCTAAAGACTTTCACATTCAAGTGTTACTTCAATCTTTACTTACACTAAAAGTTGCACTCTCACCAACATTATAGGCAAAAAAACACACCCTGGCAAGCAAATGTCATCTATTAATGAAAACTGAAACTTCACCATAAGGGACACGCAGACGGTCGAGCAGCGTGCGCAGCAATGGCGAAACATTTGCCCATGGTCTCACTAAGGTGGGACTGTCCTGGCAGAGTTCTACACCACTGCTCTGAAAACTCAGCTCCGCTTTTTTTGCTTTAAAACCTCATGTCTAGACTTACCTTTTGATTTGATAAGTAAATGAGCACATGTGCAATCCAGCATGTCAATTATTTTCAGTGCCCAGAGTTTCCTTGCTTAATGGTAAGAGAATATGCTAAAACTTGTATATTTAAAGACTTCTATATTTCAGTGCCTCTACCCTAGATGAGTCAAGCATGACACTGTGCATGTCAAGATATGTATTTTTTTAGCTAGAGTTCATAGTTGAAGGGTCATCTATTAAACAATAGCACTTTCCCCACAAGAGGCCAAGAAAAGTAGCGTAACGGTTGGTTACAGCAGGTAAACAACACAGGTTCATGCCATTTTTATTGTGCAAACTGAGATATCACACATGTGATTTTACCCCTCTTCCTGACACATAGGAATCTAACAAACTGAAAGCAAGCAACCAAAATACCCACACCATGATGCCATATACAAAGGATCTCTGTTGACTCATGCAAACTGGAGTCATCAGTCTCTGCACAGTGAAGGACACTGCTCCTACAGCACATTCACCACACTTAGAAGTTCACTTAAAAGCCTGGGGTACTTCACAGAGTGAGAAGAAGTAGCAATACAGCTAAACAGGTTGTTCCGCTTTTCATACAAATTACTGAAGAGCACCAATTGCAAACAGAAGTAGTATTATAATAATATGCAGGCTAAGAAAGCATCTGCCATTAAAAAAAAAACTGAGGAAGTATCAGAGTTAGAAAGCTATTTTAGACGAAGTAAAGAAACTGGAGAGAAAAAAATGAAAAATCCCAACAGGAAAAACCCCCACCCCATAACTTAAGTGAAACCTTTATTACAGAAACATGATATTGGTACCTCCTGAAAGAGATTGTAAAAATAATGGAAAAAACCCTGGTGAGACAGGAAGCTTAAACACAGCTAATCTAACGATGACTTTTGTAACACAGGAAGCAAGCATGCTACCAAAGAGATGACAAAACCAGAGATTATTTTAGGTGTTTACTTATTCCCAGACCTAGCTAAAAAGTGTGCTAAAGGAACTCATGTTAAGAACATCAGTCTTACCACTACAGCTTTTTTTTTTTTAAATAGAATCATAGCACTTGACTTTGCAAGTAATAAACCTCCAACAGAACCTACTTTGCAGCAAGCTGTCAAGAGTTACTGACCCCTTTCACACGCTCACCTTTGGAAATGCAATTTCCTGGTACAAACTGATGTCCCGGTCCTGCAAACCTCTGCTCGCATGAGCACTCTGGTGTGGTAAGCAGGGCTGCAGGTTACGCTGGCGGCAGCGGGACTGGTGAGCATACGCCGGAGGCTTTGGGAAGCTGTGCTCGCCAACTGGACTTCCTGCTTGGAGCTTACAGTGCCAAGGTAAATAATAACAGTACCACACTGACAGATGTGTCAGAAGTATGAGGTATTAACTAGATTTACAACAGTCTTGAATAACTGCGTTGTAATTTTCCGCTCTCCTAGCATGTAACATCACAATGCGAGGTGCGTTACAATGCCAGTATGTACCCAACTGCAACACTTAACCTTTCGTACCTTATAATCCATGTGTATTATACTGGCTTCGCTTGCATAAGACTCTGAGCACCTCTTGTCTGATTATGCTGCTCCGTAACTATCTCCAGGAAGCAGTCTGAATTTAACCTAACAAAGTCTCAATTACCTATCCCTTACAGTCTACCTGTTCCAAGGACGTAAGGCACAGTTGTCATCATCATGATCCTGGCAGGACAAGGATAGAGTAATCAGTGCTCAGTCTTACCAGGCATGGCAATTGGGTTTTCTTTTGTTTTCAATTTCCTCTGACCTTGCAGTTTGTCCTTGTAAAGTTCTCACTGTTCATGAGCTAACGCATCTATGTTTAAACAAACTCAGTACACAAACTGCTTCCACATACTCAATAATATCTTGTGCTTACAGTTCCACCAGATCGTCAGAACCACCATTCATTGCCATATTCCTCAAGTCAAGACAGATGAAAGTATCTAAATCACTGAAAATATAATACGAAAGATTTGACACGTAGCCCTTCAAGGCATATACAGATAAATGCTGTAATAAAATACTGTGATTGATTTCAGTATTTCAAAGTTTCCTAAATACAAGGGGAACTTTTCATTGTCTGACACATTTCTAACTCCCGAGAGATATAAACTGCAGAGGTAAAGCTTATGGCCATGTCTAGACATCACTTATTCAATGCAAAATGCCACAACGGTTGTGGTGACAGGCAGCACACGATGCAGTCGTACTTAGCCTGTAATAAAGCACATCACACCTGGGAGACTACAGATTAATGGTTTTCATCAGCTGATGGAACTACTCTTAAGCAACATACCTTTGATATTTTATGAACTTCCTTTGCCTTTCCTATTTTCTCTACCATTATGGGGATGAGAGATATATGTTTTAAAACAAAACGAAAAAAAGAAAAACATCACAACATTTCAAGCTCTCCTTAATCTCTTTTCCTAACAGGCAGAGGACTCGCTGCATAAAGACCTAATAAAACACCAGACACTGACAACATTATCCAGAACAGATTCTGCACTGCTTGGTGCACAGTCCCTTCCGCTGCAGTTAGCACTCGATACCCAGCACTATCAGTTTGCTACACTGATCAAACTCTTTCAGGTTTGACCCCTGTACACAAAGATCACCACACATGCCAGCAAAATAACTTCACCGAGACGGCAGTGGAGGAAATCCACATTTAAGTCACCACACATACATCTCCTATCCACACTGATTCTCCATGAGATGCCTTTAGCACCTGGCCTAAAGCATGTTGTGGAGCGCCGGTCTAATGTTGTCTGATGAAACCTGGTGTACGAAACTTGATATACAAGCACCCAGCACAGCTAGTGCAAAACTAGCTTGGGCATCATCCCTCCAGACAACCACAGTCAGGGCAGGAATATACATGGGTGAATGAACCCATGGCCTGTCAAATGCCTCAGGATAAAGCAAATTAAGGGCATATCAATGTCAGGTACAAAGGTACGAAATACTGCAAAGGAGATCACTTTGATCATGAAGGTCCCAAAACACTGTACTGCCCAAGCTAAATACTTAAAGATCTCTGGATTGGTTTTACGCTACCTTTTTACCAGATTCTTTGCTAAAGAACACATATTAAATGCCCAAGCCAAAACAAACAAACAAAAAAAAAAACCAAAAAGACTTTTTTCCAAGCTCATCTCAGCTCATCTTCATCCTTAATAGAGATGCACAAAAAAAACAATTACTGAAGCTAATATCACATATGTTTAGTTTAAAAAATATTTTATTATTTCAAACCTCTATGAAGAAAGAGACAAAGACAGAACCTGGTCCATTTTTTCTGACAGACACTTAGACTCTGCACTGAATGCTCTAGTGAACTGCCTAGTGTTATTTTAACATGTTCCCCACAACAGAGTCACTATTCCTGAGAGAGTAATACAATAAATCATGAAGCTCATTACTGGGAAGTTTTTCCCGGTAAACAGTCTACATTCTGGCCTTCTCTTATAAAATTCATTTATTCACTGTATTACCAAAGCATCTTTTCAACATGCGATTTTTAAATGTTATTTTCTTTTCTTTCCTACATTTCAATTTTTGTAAAAGGTACTCAACAAAATTAACACATTCTGCTCTCCAAACTGCGGCCACAGCACTCTCAGGCTGTGGCAAAAAGCCTTTTTAAGATAACCATGCACAAGTTCGTTTTTCCATCCTAAGAAAATAACCAAATAATTGAGGATATCCTTCCCTGTTGTTGTCATATCCTCTGTCGCTCTGTTTGATTGCAACATACAACATGAAGAGACTGAGAAATGCATTTACTCCCATTCCATCCCAAGTAAAAAATAAATTACACTACATTATAAATCCAAACTACTAAGGAGAACAGAGAAAGCAAAATTAAGTGGTATTTAACAGCAGACGGTGTTTTATGACATTAGCCGAACACTCCATTCATTTAACAGCCTTATTTGCACGGAACTTACTGTGTTTTTGCAAGCTCACAGTCCTGCCAGTCACGACAACTTCAGTTGCTCGGGGTGGCAGAGGGGAGAAAACGCAAAATTTCACAGCTGTATGCAGAGAGTTAGGGCTACTTGTCAAGGACACCGAACACATAAAGCTGACATGAAAGTTAAGCTACGTGTTAACAGACATCTATCACAATGCAAGCTGAAAATACAAAAGTAGGAAAGAAACCTTGTATAACATCAACAGAAGTTGACATTACTGACTAGTAGAACAAAATGACTAATTGTCTCCAACGTGTACCCACCCCTTGTCAGATGTTTTGACAGATTAATTAGTGCATGGGTGGCAATCTTCATACCTAAGTCAGGTTCTAGGAAAACTGTAAGAATATATCAGTCTCTCTGGTTAAACCCATTTGTACATCAGAAGAAACAACGGGGCCATCATTAGGCAAGGTTTAATGGTTTTTGAAAGCATGTCCTACCGACATTAATCACGTACTTCAGCAGTGTCAAGTTATATGCAAATGTACACTACAAAAATTATGTTTTGTAAGCTGTTCTGTAAGCAACTGTTTTACATTACTACTACACCAGCAACAAAAAAACACAAAGAGCTAGAGCAAAACTAACACATAGCAAGTAAAGAAGATCTCATACTCCAAGCTACTGGATTCTCCTTAAAGGTGCCTCCTTCCACTCCAGCTCCAGCGAAACGCTCCCAGCTTCAAAAAGTCAGGTCCTGAGGTGGTATCAGTAATTCCCTTCCAAAACAACTGTCTCTTAATTACTCAACTGTAAATTTGCAGGAAATGTGCATTTTTGAATTTGCATATTTAAATGTGTATGTTTATGATAATTTAACAATTAAATACAGGAACTAGAAAAACTTCTGAGAAATGAACCAGCTATAGAGGAGGGTAGGCTATGACCAAAGACACCAAAATTCTCAGATACACACCAGCTGTCCCCATCACACTATTTGCCTACTGCACTAAATGATTTCTTCTCCCCTTCCTTAGACTGCAATTCAAGACACATATTATGTCTTTTGCTATTTGTAAAGCTCCCAGCACATTATACAATGCAGAAAGGAATTTAAAAAACATAGATTATTAAATGAAATCTAACTCTCTATATACGGCACTGGATTTATTTAAACACTTTTCTCTACTTAACATTAAGTAGCGTGAAACACTAAACTGCATATCAAAAGCCCTAAAATACATAACAAGCAAAAGTAACTTTCACCTTTAAATGGCAGCTTTTATTTCCAGATCATCAGAAAGAAAGTTAATAAAAAAAAAAAGTTGCAAGTGAAATTACTAGCAACAAAAATAATCAGTATTTGGATGCTAAATGCTAACCCGCCTCAGTAACGCTTTCCTGTAATGTTTAGTTCTGTTTTATGAACGAGATTTCCAACTATGCGTACGTGCATTTTGGGGCACCAAGCTACCAAGAGGAACATGGACACATGGGAGAAAACTTGCAAGAAAGTCATTGCCTTTCTTGTTCTCAGAAAGAACCACAACAAAGTGGGAAGCAGCAGCACATAAGCATCAATACTGTGATTTAGTTTCCTCTGCTGTCACAGACTCCCATAACACAGTCTTGGTAAAGGTGCAAGGAATCACAGGACCTTTTCTCAAATATATCTACATGAGTTGTTCAATTCACAAGCAGAAAATTGCCCTGTCCACCCTCCGTTCTGAACCTGCCACAGCTCTGAGTCTCTGTCAATATTTCTGTCTCCTGACAAAAGACTGCATGAGCCATCCCCTTAAGTTAGCAGCCAGCTTCTTTATCTGGTAAGCTGACCAAAGCATTTTCCTAAACAGACTGAATCTTCACAATGCTATGAAGAACGTAAATAAGACACCAATCCTACTCAGTAGCTCTTCAAGTATGCCAACCAAGGGGAAAAAAAAAAAATTACGATCATTTCAGATGCCTGTTTTCCAGGACCTTTGAAATAAATTCCCCTCACCACCAAAGCTCATCAGGGTTCCTCCTGAGGCAGGTCTGTTCACACTGAGCATTTCAGAAAGCTCTTAAGGGAGAAGTCAGATTTTCTCAAAAATCTCTCTTTTCTGTATTTGGAGTAGGCTTTTCAAGGCCTGCTCCCTCTGAAGGCATCAGAAGTTTTATTCACCTCAGCACAAGGTGAATTAGGCCACTGGATATATTACTTTTTCCTCTTCTCTCCCTCTGTCCTGGTAAACAGCAGGCACAAAGTTCTGGGTAGAAATGCCTTTACGCATTCTCTCTCTTTTAAAGCACCCGAGATAAGCACTGCATATCACATACTCCGAAAATGCAAGGTTTCCACTACCAACAGGATACAGTTTTGCACTGAAAGAACAAACGAAAATACTGAGGGAAGGGGTCAAAACGAAAATGGGATGTAGAGGTAGACATCAAAAATTGGATCTGGCTTTATTATTTGAATCTCTGATTTGCAAAGTCCCCTGATTTTGCCCAGGCTTGTCCAAAAACCTAGCTTAATTATCATCATCAATAAAAAGCTAAAGGCATTTTATCTACAAGGTAGTGAATGCCTCCTCTCAAAGGAGGGAGTTCCATGATAAGAGCTAATCTAAAAAACCTTAGGAATGCAAACTATTTTCTCAGTTGTAAAAACAAGAAAGAATTGCACAAACACAAGTTAAAACAACTACTGGTAACCTCGCGCTTCTCCAACACAGCCAACTTCTCCTGGGCTGAGGCCCTGCACAGTGTCCTTCGGGTAGCCATGCTTTGAATGCAACCCAATGTTCAAAGGATGGAGTCCCAAAAGAGGATATCACTTTTATGCATCTTCACAAATGAGGGCCTTCCCATTAACCTTATTTTCCTAGTTCAGAAAAGCAGTGCAAGGATACCTTGAAAATAGCTTCAGCCTTTTCAATAGGGAAGTCAGAAAATCAGTCCACATTTTATTCTGTAGATAGCTGCCAGGCAGCCTGTAAGACAGCTCATTCTGGTTGGTCAGACCACCTAAAAGTTGCAAAAGATTTTGCTTTTTATATTGTGGGTTATGGTATAGTTTTCTGAAACTTCTACAGACAACGCTTAACTGTGTTGTACCCTACGTACACTGATATGTTAACATGAGGTGTGGATTATTAGATCAATCACAGTGCCTGCTACTAAATAATTTTCCCCACTTTCTCTTCTGCAATAGATTAACATTTACAGTCTATAGATGTGCAAGAATTCCAATGGTATAGGTATGCTTTTGCTTTCATGATATTTTCTTTGAAAGACCCTCTAAGCTACAGAAGATCTAGTTACCTGCAGAAACTGATCCATCTATTTGTCAGACACACAACTATCATTCTGTTACAGAATTCAAAAATATTAGTATTAACTACACAAATTACAAAATATTCCTTGTCGATTAAAACATACACAAGAAATCATTGATCATCATAACCAAATTGACTAATAATAGATACCAATGATAACTGCCTTTTAAATGAAGCCTAACAGTCATTTCTGTTCTTCTATAAGCCAGCCCAGGCCACAGCAGAGCATGCCTCAATGAATTAAACCAACAAACTTTATTGTATGAAAGAGTTAAAGTCCAAGTTACACCTTCTGTGAAGCCTGAACACACATAAAAAATAAATCTTTCAATTCCACCTGCATTAATATTAAAGTCACCGTCATTCACAGTAGAATACAGAAATTCAGTTGCTACAGCAGGTCAAATCATCAGCCCGATATCCTGTTTCTAACTGCAGCTTACCCTACGTCCTCCAGAGGAAAACATACAAAATATCACAGCAGACACCAATAGCATGATCTGCCCTAAGGTAAATTTCTTAATCCCCGTCAGCTACTGTTGATTTATGCCCTAGAGCATCACAGTTAACATCCCTTCAGACGTAGCCGAGACTGTTCCTCCTGTCCCTAGGAACAGTTCGCTTATATTTTCCATCCTACCAAGCTCTTGGTTTATGTGCTTTTCTTTGGCGCTAAGTATTACAATTAATCATACTTTTCTTAAAAAGTTGTGGTTTAGGGGTATTATATACATTGTCTTTCAAAATACTCCCTATAACTAGTCACTGTATCAAAGGGTAATGGAATTATTACTTATTAATGGCCAAACATTATTTTGCACATATATCGCCTACCCTCTCTAACTGACCTCCTTGAAACAAAGCTACACTAATATTTTCTGTTCAACTTCGTATGAATATCTTCCAATCTCTCTTCTTTGATAGGAGACCACAAATTGATTATGCTAGGTGAATCTGAGCATCAGTCTAATAATGTCTTTTGTACACAGCATTGTACAAGGACTGTGGCATTTTTTTATGCTCAACGCTAACCATTAAGGAGGTGCACAAGTTCAAATAAAACGTTGAAATCTTCCTCCCCATCTTAATAAATACAGTTAATTTAAAATCCAGTAACATGAACGAGTAATTTGATTATTCCCTCTAACATGCATATTCTTGAATTTATCAACATCATCTGCTGTGTTTCCCTTTTACCCAGCTTTCTTGGATTCCCTTTACAATTTCTCAGTCTTCTTCAGTCTTGCCTAATCCAAATACTTTTGCATCATTAGCAAGTTTTGGCACACCATCATTCATCTAGTTTATTAGATCACCAACATACACATTCACCACCCTCTTTTCAGAGTTGTTTCTACATCACATGGTAATTTTAGGTTTACATTGTTAGCGACAAAAAACCCAGAGTAATCTTAGTTACAAGAAAAAAATACACTTTTTGAGAACTAGAAAGGAGAGTTGCAGTTTCCAAAAGATTTGCTGGGTGTTGAGCAAAGCTCAGTATCTAAACTCTTCATCTGAGCAGAACACAAGACTGTCACAACGGCTACCGGACATCAGAAGGGGGCTCTGGGTCTGTGCTCTTCTTCCCAGGACATCATCCACCCAACATGTGGCACACCTGACTCCCTCCAGAAAAATCCTTTGGTTTGAAAACCTTCTTAATGTTAGCTAAATTTATGCTTAATTAACGTTAAGTTTATAGTCCCTTAGGTATTTTCAGAAGTTGCTCATATATAGTTGACTACAATACGTACAACTGCTTATTAGGGCAACAATGATAGCAGGGAAAACATATTTTAAAACAAACATGCAACGTTCCTTTCACATGCTTTGTGCTGCATCATAGTTTTGTGCCCTTAATTCCAGATGGCACTTTTAGGATTGATTTGCTGACCTTGAGAGAAATTTTAAAGAGCAGTCTTACCTGATGGCACTTTCAGCATTGATTTGCTGACCTTGGCAAATACTTTAAAGGGCAATCTTACAGCCTTCTCTACTTTCCTCTGCATCTAAATCAAGAAACACCAATCAACTCTTCAGAAGGCAAGGTGTTGCGTTTGCATAGTTACATTACCTTTATCTGACCACAATCTAATCTTGCCAATTCACTAAAACTGGGCCAAATTCCACTATATTACGTATGGATGTTGAAAGTTGAAGACAACTAAATCAAAATGCTCCTAACCCTTCAAACCTTCACATGAAGTTATCCTTGAATTGAGCAAATTTGGTTTAAAAATGTATTTCATTATACATTGACACGCAAAACAACAACAGATACAGCTAGTGAAAATCATTCTTGTTAATTCAAAAGAAAAATAGCTCAAACTGTGCTGTCTTCAAGGAATCAGTAAAACCAATACTGAGATTTCTTGCCTACCAAAGCACCAACTGTGAATAAACAGACTAAATTTACCTAAAAGTTTATTTAAACAGAAGAGGTGCAGGCAGAAGGAAAGGACAGTGTTTATGGGTTTAACAAGCAAAGACAAATCTGATTTTCATCCAAAAATAATAATGCCGAAACCATTTTTGATTCCTCATACATTTAAGGTAAGTTGTACCTTGATACATCTTTTAGCTTAAAATTTTTCAGCAAGCTCCAATTTTGTGTTCTGGTTGCTTGTTATTACAAAACTATCCAAACGTTTCAATCACAAGCTCCATTTTGTCAGGTAGCTTTACAATGAAAGAAAAAAATAAACTATTCCGCAAGACCAGATAGTCAAGCCAAATACTACCAAGAGACAGCAAAAATTAAAATAACCATCCCAATAATGCACACAACCCAAAAATAAAGATGTAGTGTTACTGCCTCAAAATCACATTATTTCACAGAAGAGATAAAGACCAAGTCAACAAAACCCCCATAACCTGATAAAGCACCTAAATGTCAGCTTTTGGACACTTGGACATTTGACTCATTGATCCTTTTGCACTCCAAAGTTCTCCTCGCTCCCTCCTACAGCCCAGAGGAAAGAGGAAATGGGAAGAGTCACGGACTGCAGTTCCTGTTTTGGGGGCTATTTCCACATTTGTGAGGAACTCTACTCCTTCAGAGCGTGTGAGATGTCTCCTCATAGATCACCTCTTCAGCTCCAAGTGCACAGCAAAGCAGAAGGCCTTAAGCAGAAGACAGGCACCCCACAGCACAGGCTACACTCGCTCTGGACGCGGACTGGATCCGGCACAACCAGAGGAAGCCACGAGTGCCCGCTGAGTTTTGAGGCCTCCTGCACCAGGCACAGGAGGATGGGGGTTAGACGGTGGAACCAAAATCATACTTTCATCAGGATCCCAGACTTCAGCTCAGGTCTACCACAGTTCCTTTAGGATCTAGTCTTTGTTTGAAAAAATATATATTAAAAAAATGAATCTATGAGGTGGAGGCAGCAGCTTTCACAGTCTCTGAAGAGAGAACGAGTAGACTTAAATAACAGAACCAGACCTTTTCACACAAAATTTCAGTAAATCTTATGCACAGGTATGCTCCCCACAGGAAGAACGTCTACAGGGTAATGGTGTGTTTTCAAAGATCAGGAGCTGTTTCAGTGGAACTCCACAAAGTACAATAAGCCAAGGCATGCTGCACTTCACTAGGGACTTAGACGTCAAAAAGACTTTTATGGCATCTGCTCAGCATAAAAATTAAGCCTTTACTGAAATCTCCTTGTAATTGAGCTGGATACACATGCACAAATATATTGCATACTAAGTATTGTAGCCTGGCTCCTGCAAAGACTTGTATACATGTTTATTACTATGTATATAAAAGAAATTTCGTGGTTTCAGAAGCATTATTCATGAACGTGAATTTAAGCACATGGGTGGGTCTTTGCACAACTACGATTCATGCGCTGCCGAGCAGCACTGCCTGCTAAAACTCTTTACCTTTTGAATACTAGTAGCAGTTTATAAAATCCCCTCAGCTCACTAACCCTTCTGACAGAGAAGGACTTGCTTCCAGCTGAGGAGCTGGAGTTCGAGTACACTTTTCACACTGCATATATCTATGCTACACTTAAATCCAGATTAAAATGGACTACTTAAGTAACATTTAATAAAACACAGCCTCGCTAAATATGAAGAGAAACAATGAAGAGCAGCCCCTTTGGCTGCAGTGGTACCAAGCAAACATAGAAAAAGGAAACCATAGAGTTACCAGAAGTATGTAGACAACTTTTTTTTTTATATATTAAATACTTTCTCCAAGATTGGAGGAGCCACCGGCAGCCAAGACAATTTGCTAAGTGCACCAAAGCAGATGTATTTCCATAGAAAGCCATTCGATATCTAAGTTATGATAACTGACTCATGGGCTTCTGCTGGACAAGAATGACCAGGAGAAAAGTCAGTCATTTGTATTAACACTGGTTGCTAATTAGCCCTCATAAACAACACTGCACCAAAGCTACTTCTGCTGCTATTACAGAATCAGTTAAAAGAGACATTTAAAAGCTTCAGTATAACGTACATAGAAAAGCTCCGTTTGCTGAGTTCGGAGATCAGTCCCACAGTCCTCGCTCTGGCCTGGATCTGCACCGCTGGATCCTCTGAGGCTGCATCCAGTCGGCTGTGCTTTCAGGCTTCTCGCACACCAACGCAGCGGTGGAACTGACGGCCACAAGCTCTGCCACAGATTCTGGGAACCACCTTTTAGCTGACGGGCTGTGCTGCAAACCTAAGTTTGCAAAGCTCCCAACTTTTGTGCCGTGACCCATTCGATACACACAAGTGCCCTCTGCCTGTAAGCAACTCTGGCACAGCCTCCCAAAGACACCAAAAAGAGTTCAAGCAGGCACCGCCAGTAACAGAAGAGGGCCTAAAGCTTATTGGCATTACTGTAACATCAACACATGCGTAACAGGTACTAGATGTCAGCTACAGACCCCCCAGAGGGCAAGAGCCGAAGCTGTACACTCTGTACTTTGTCACTCCTGTTGGATGGGACGTTCTCAGCCCGATGGCCAGCGAGCAGTCCCTGCTGGGGCTGCCTCCCCTCTCCCCAGCAAGACCTGACTACCTTCTCTCTGAACACGGAGGCTGGCAGGTGGTGACTGCTGATTTGGGGGGGGGGGGGGGGGCCATTTTACATCTATGTTTTTCCAAACTCTACAGCACTTCAGCGCACAACAGAATAACCAAACCCAGCAGTGGTTATCCGCATAAAGCTTAAATGAAAAAAAAAAAAAGCACTGGCTTCTGTCAGTGTCAGGCCGCACGCCAGAAATCTCAGGAAAACTTTTCGGGCAGCAGCGCCCCGAGCCCGCGCCTCTGCCGCTCGCGCCCACCTTGGTAACGCTTCGAGCGGCCGCGCGGCCGCTCGCGATGGCCACGCGCGACGGCGCGCTCTCGGCGGGCGGGCTGAGGCAGCCGCTACCCCCGCCGGCCGCAAGCGCCTTACGGACAGCCCGTCCCAACCGCGCTCCCGCGCAGGGAGCTCCCGCGGACTCCGCGCGCCGGGAGCGCGAGCAGATGTCACCCGTCCCCGCCCGGCCGCGGTCCCGGCCGCAGAGCCCGGCGCGGAGCGCTCGCCGGAGGCGGGCGGCCCGCTTAGGCTCGCCCGTAACTAACAAAGAGCGAGGCAAGCCCCTGGGCGGGGGGAAGGCACGGGCCGGCACGCCGCGGTGTAACTGCGAGCAGCCCTGCCCGGCCCCGGCTGTTGACAAACACCTCCCGACGGCGCGGAGGCCGGGTTACCCGGGCGGCCGGCAGAGCGAGCCCACGGGCTGGACGGCGACCGGTAACCCCAGCCCAGGTCTCCCCGCGCTGCGCACCCCGCCGCGGCATCGCCTCCCCGCCGCAGCTCGGACCGCTCCGAAGCCAGCGCGGTCTCGGCGGCGGGTCCTTACCTGCTGCGCGGCCGCCCCGGCGGCTCCGACTTTGTGCGCGCCCGCGGGAGGCGGCTGTCCCGGCCCGGAAGGCGGCGGCTGCCCGCGGGACCCGGAGCGGGCCGCTCCCCGGGGAGCGGTGGGGAGGGAGACCCGCTCCCGCCGCCCCTGCCCGGCCACCGCGGGGAACTTCGGCGGGGCGGCCGGGGGCTGGGGCCGCCGGTGGCGGGGGGCCGGGGAGCCCTGAGCTCCTGCTGCCGCCCGCGGGGTGCGGGAAGGAGGGAGGCAGGGCGGGAGGCAGGGAGGGAGGGGACTGCCGTCCCGCGGGGGCGAGCGGGGCCGGCGGGCGGGCGGGCGAGCCGGAGGCGGCGGGGCCGGGGCCGGGCTGGGGCTGGGGCGGCGCGGGGAGTCACGGCCCAGGAATGTCAGGAATGTGGGGCGGCCGCTGCGGCCGCGGGGCCCGGAGACGTCGGGGACGCGACTTGGGATTTCTTTTCTCTTTCTATTTTTTCTTTCCCTTCTTCTTTTTTTTTTTTTTTTTTTTTTTTAAACTACCTCCCCGCCAAGGAAGGAGGAGGGCTGAAACCCACCCCGCGTAGGAGGGAAAAGGAGGGAGGAAGAGGAGGGCACAGGCTCCTGCCAATCTGGGCGGGTGCCGGCTGGGGCTCTCCCCAGGCGGGTAGAGCTGCCAGGCGCGGGCCGCCGTCCCCTCCGCTCCCGTCCCCTCCCGCCGCCACCCGCCGCTGGGCTCCGCGCACGTGTCGGCTGGGCCCGGCCCGGCCCGCGGCGGGAGCGAGCCCGGCGCCCCGCGGGAGCGGCGCTGCCGGCGGCCGGGGCGGGGCGGCGCCCCCGGGGGGACCCGGGCGGGGAGCCGCGGGCTTGGCACGCGCGGGCCGTGCGGCGGCTGCGTCCCCGCTGCCCGCCCGCCGGCCTGTCCGCCGGCCCGTAGGCAGGGTGCCCCCGCTTCCCTGCCACCCTCTTCGGCCCCGCCGTAAGCCCCTGCTCGCCTCCCTCAGCCCTCCATTACCGCGTCGTTTCTTCGCCTCCCTCCCTTCCTCCCTCCCTGCCTCCGCTCCTGCTGCTTGTCCCACGTCAGGCCTGTCGGTCTCCCGCTGGCTGTGTGACCCCCTCCTCCAGAAGGGTGGTCACCCCCGCTCCTCCAGCTGCGCAGAGGGCTGCTGCAGGAGACGTGGTGGGCAGGCACCCACGCTGCCGCTGTCACGCACCTGCCTTGCTGGAAAGCAGGGAGGAGAGAACCTGAAGTTGGTTTGAGACGGGGCAGTTGGTGCCTGCACGAAATGCCCAGGGCGTTCGGTGCCCAGCAGGCGTGGGAAAGCCCTTCGGATGTCCGCCGTGAGCGGGAGAGGGGGCAGAGAGCAGAGCCATGTCGGGCAGGTTGGGGCTACCAAGAGATGTTGGATGGATCCCACCAGGCTAAGCAGGCTTAAGAACGGTGTGAGTATTAGAAACGATATGTAGATGCTCTTGCATGTTACGGCTGATGGGCAATTGGCAAAATTATTTTTGCCTTAGACTACACTTAGTTAAAATTATTCACATTCCAAACAGTGTACGCAAACAGCTCTGGTACCAGTGGGCACGTGCAGAAATGTCAAAGGGAGGGAGGTATCGCTCTAAGGCTGACACCAGAACTTCAGGACTCTCACAAACAGGGGAAATAATTCAAACAGGGATAAATGAGAATTGATACTTTTTTTGAGTTGCTGTGTTTTTTTGCTACTTGTACACCTTACTGAAGGAGTACGTGAGCAGACTTGTTGGAGTCAGGATTCCTCAGATTAATGGTGAGAGGATCAGGAGCTGAGAGAGGAGAAACAGCACGGATTCTTGATTTTGATAGATAAGTAATTGTGTTTAAATGCTGTATGTGGAATCACCGGCCTATGCCTTACCTCTGGCATAATAATATTATAATTACATTTTGCAAGGAAAGTCCTTTTCATCTCAGACTCTCAAACATCTTACAAACACCACACCTTAATGAAGTAAGTAATTATCCCTATTTTACTTATGGCTACACTGAGGCACTAAGAAGTGACACCATTGAAGATTTTAACTTGAACACTGTACTTGACCACGTGTAGACACAGAGCTTTGCATAACAATCTGGAGGAAACATCAGGTGTCAGAATGAGATGATAAGATGGATCATAGAGCTGCTGTGGTGTGAATTTGTGCAGTTCAGCTTTACGCCAGAAAATGGCTTTCCCCTACTGAGTGGTAAGTTGCATGAGGGTAGCATGCATCAGAACTAGGGTTTAACTTGTTTGGTTCCAGCCAGGTTCTCCCCGTGCTGGGGCAGGTGTAAGGATGTTGTTTTTAGGACAATAAATATTGACTTTTGCATCTGTGCCTCAAGGTGGTGTGCTGGCTACCTTAAGTCTTTAAGTCAAATTCGTGGTTTGCAGCTGGTCACTTTCACAAGTCTCTCTGCCTTTGAAGTAAACTTATTTAATGACCTTAACTGCAAATGAAATAATGGTGCAAGAAGCATAAACATGCTGACAGATGGGAAGATTTGGAGGGGAGGTTTTATGTATTGGTTACCCACAGGACAGAGTCCCCTAGAAGAAATAAAACCAGCTAGAATAAATAAAATCAGACTACTTGTCTACAAGAGCTTTTACTAAAAGATCAGCTCAACAGACTCCACAAAATGAAATGTATTTCAAACTTACCCAACCAAGAGAAGCTCCTGAAACTGGGAATGGTGAGGATTATTAGTTTTTCATTACGTTACTTAATGCATTGATTAATGTCTGTGTTAGGCTCTCAAAGATTGTAGCAGTAGGTGCTTTGGAAACTACCAAGCTTCCTGGAGATAACAGCCAGCTATTGCAGAGCCTTCCATAAGCAACTGTGTTGTGTTGGTGCTACTACCACCTTCTAGGACCATTGAAACCTGGTATCTTTACAGACACCTTTGTTGCCCAAGAGCTGTCAGGAGTATGTGACTCTGGGATTAAAACCAGCAGTTCCTACCTGCTAACTGGGCAGTAGTTTCATAAAATACTAAAACTAGATTAGATGTTCCTTACGCTGTTTCAAAAATTGGTTGTTAAAATGATACAAATCGTCGATTTGGTTCCAAACCCCTGTGCTGGTTCAAATTTGTCCGGAAAACTTTGATGGTTAATCTTCTATCAATCATATGTAGGCTGGATTACGTATTATCTTTCTATGGTGCTAGGGAATCACGTTAAAGCAATTATTTTTTTTTTTCCTGAAAAGGTGACAACGCTAAATTATATCTAGAGACTTTACTGACTTGCTGTAATGATTTACGGAATTCACCTCCAAAATATTCCCTCTGCTCTGGTATAAATTAATTTTTATACTGGTTCCGTCTACAATTTCATCAGGATTATTATATTAAGATGCTCTACAAAATAGTAGAGTAGATGGGAAATAACTTATTGACATAGGTCTGTACCTCAGTTGTCTTAGCTGCCAGTCTTTAGTCTGATCTCAGACATGTAGCAGCACATCCCTGTGTCTTAGTTTTCTTCTCTGAAAATTGAGATAATGATAGTGATCTTAAGAAGGTGCTTTTTGATTTGTAGATGAAAGCACTGTATAGGAGAGAGACATTATTTTAGGTTTTTTTTCCACGTTGTGGATTTGACAGGCTTGAATGTTGTCTCAAAACCCTTGTGAAAATAAAGCCCAGCACCATTCAGCTTGAACAAGTGGTTAACTATCAGCAGAGGAAAACTTATTTTATCTGGGTCAAAATACAGGAGACATTTATTATGTCAGTGTTATCTGAAGCTATGTGCAATGAATTTTGAAGTGTATTAGCACCTTGCTAGCAAGACCTGTATTAAACATATTTTGAATGTGTTTAAACTGAGGCTAAAGTAATTCTAGAGTCTTGTCGTAACATGGAAAAATCTCAGTCCTTGTTGGTTGGTGAAACCATGTCATAACCTGTTTCGTATAAAACTGTCTTTAAACTGTGCTTAAGCAACAGCCGGTGGTTTCTCCTGTGAGCAGCAGATGATGTTTAATTAGCCTTACAGTCATCTACATTACTATCAAATCAAAGAATGCAGTTGCAACACATTCCCCGATTTGTATTGTAAATGTGACCCTAACTGTGTTCCTAAAATCTGTCATGTGCTACAGCTGGGTACACTGACCTGACTGTAATGTAGGCAGAAACTTAGTGCACTAGCAGAAAATCCTATTGCTAAAATCATATTCGTTCTTTAGAAATCGATACTTTTAGTGTTTGAAGCTTACCACAAGCAAAAAAACCAAAAAGGTTTACTTCTCTAGTATTCTGTGCTCTCATTAATTATTCCATTTAATAGTGCCTTTTCAAAATCATCTCTTAGAAAAGGAATTTGGATTACACAATATTGGAAAACAAACCTGTTGCCACCAAGCATGAGCTAACATGTTACAGTACTCTACGGCTTATCACCAGTAAGCCAGCACCCTGTTTTGTAGACCAGAAAAAGTCTTGGTTGATTATCTGTGCAAATAAACTATGCTGTGTTGAATATTCTAGTTTGCTTAGAGTTGTATTCTGCCTGAGGACTTACTTAATACGTGTGCCTCTTTTCAGCTCTTCAGTAAGAGTTGTAAAATGAAAAACTTTTTAGCATTTGTGACTAAAGTGATGAATTTTGATGCCACAGTTGTAAGTACTCTGGATGGGATTTAGATGAGGAATATGTCTTTCTATGTAACTGTTACTGCCGCCCGAGCTAGAATAGTCTAATGACAGAATGAATAACATTTTTCCAGTTTTAATGGATTATCAATTTGGGTACTTTTTAAAGGTATCATTTAGCATGGTCATTAGGTCTTCAGATTTCTGAAAACAGTGATCTCCTGAGCAAAACAAATTCACTAGCTTTTAACAGAAGTTAATTTAGCAGCATGCCTATAAGACAGCATACACCACTGATTTGTAGGTATTTTAGTGGTTGCTCACTTCTGATACTCATCATTTTTACATGTCTCAGCACAGATTTAAGCGTTTGACTGTGGGCACCCAGCTGAAAATATTTTGTTGCCACTTAGAGATAAATGATTTCTTGAGAAAGCAAAGAACTAATGTTATAATCTAAAATGTGGTTTAGGGACTGCCACAAACTTGTGTAACTCGAATTGAGCCACTAATGTTTGCTTATCTCTGTGAAATGTGTGTAAAACCATGCTTGGATATGAGAGTACTGTAAAACTCTGATTTTTAAGACTTTCTCAAATTAATAGTGAAGTGCACTGTAAAAGAATAAAACCTCAGCTAGATGTGCCTTGGTTTTTTGAAGTCTGTATATTGTTTCTAAAAGAGCCCAGATTCTCATTCTCACTTTTGGTCAAAATTAACAAGAAATTTGCTCTGAGATAAAGCAATTTGGGAATGCTGACAGGTATATAAAAATACTGATTATTTTCTGTGCTGACTATCATTTGCATAATACACTAGATACCCTGGAAAGATTTAAAAAAAACACACAAACATTTTCCTGGAAAGTACTGATACAAAAACGCTACAAGAAATACCAATACAACTTTTGGAATTTAGACTTGGAAGAGGTGAGGAGATCAAGTGATAACCAAAGTCATTAAGATGTAGAATGAAGTTGTTTTCTCCTTGCATATTTATTTATACTATTGGATCATTTCAGATAGTGGTTCATTAACTACGGCTGTTTGAGATGGGTTTCCCGCTGCAATTATTTGGGTGACTGAAAACTCATTCTAGAACTTGCCTGTAAAAATGGCAGAAGTAATGTTGAGGTGGTTACAACGTGTGTAAGATAAGGAGGCATACTTTTGTCTTATCTGTTCAACCATGTAACAGAGAAACACTGGAAGATTTTAGAGACAGCATTAAGACAGGTAGAGGCTAATAAGTAATTTGATTAGTTTGTCATGAATAGTGTAGTTGATGTTCTTAATTATTTCACTGACTGATAAAAGATTTGACCAGTAGGTGAACACAATAAGAAGCACATATAGATTCTCAGATAATATCTACATAAAAGATATATATAAAACTTTTATATATATATAAAAATTTATGTGTGTAATACATATATAGGCCATAACAAAAGAGAAACAAAGTATGAGCTCAGGGCTTTTATTTAGGTAGTCATAGGAATGGGATGTTCAAATAGAGATCAGGCACAGCAAGGGCAGCCATGATAAATGATCAAAAACTTAGAGAGGTCATCGAAGGAGAAAAGCTCAGACTTTTGAAGGCAATCGTGCAGATGACGGTCACATACTACTGTGAGAGTTGGCCCTTGATGAAAAGAGAAATTAACAAGCAGAGTAAAACCAAAGTTAATAAAAGAGTTAAAGGTGATAGAGGAAATTACTGAATATAAACCAAAGAGAAACCAGATCTAAAGAGCCCTAACATGAAAACGTAACTTACCAGCAGGCATTTTCTACGTGCCCCATTTAAAAAAGAAGTTGGTGGTAAAGGTGGAAACAGGCAGAGGTGGCTATGAAAGGTGTGTCCTTTCTAGTTTATATGCAGTGCACTTATGTCTTAAACACTTTTCTCTCTCGCTTGAACAGAATGATACTCAGAGTAGATGTACCTGTGTACAGTTAAGAGTACAATCCTAACAAAAATGGGGCCCAAAGGAAATGCAAGCTACGGACCCACGAAAGTCAGGGAGGAGTGAGGCCGTAAAGGAAATAGCTTCCCATCTTACCAAATGCCCCCTGAAACCTGGTAACTTCTTGCCCATAAGATACAGCAGTATTTGATAGTATCATGAATGTATTTTTTTGTGTTAATATGTGTAGTGTGAAAGATTTGCTTGGTATTGCCATTTCTAGCTCACAGCAGAACTATAGAGGGAAATTACCTTTAAGAAAAAAAAAAAGTTCCAATCTTATTTACAGTTCAGTAACTGGTAATTTGAAGCCCTAGACAATATGGACTTGATGTGTCATATAATGTAATTGCTGTAATTATTTATCATTTTCTTCACTGCACATCAGTTCTTTAAGCGTTATGTTAATGGCTGTATTCACAGTGTTTAAAAATAATGTTTTTAGAATAGGAAAGAAAGACATAAATACCTTTTCGCTACTGTAAGCATTGCTATAGCTGCAAACCATTCACAGTTCTTCAGGTCAAGACAGTATGTGTGCACTTAAATAACAAATATTTTTTATATGTTTGCTTTCTTCCTCCACCCTTCCAATACACTATCAAGTGCTAAACAACTAACAACCCCGCCTTGTTTTCAATCCTTTATATTCTTAAATAATTTTATTATTGTTTGTGGTATTGAGTCTATCTGTGTAACTGCTCAGCAGCTTTAAATTCATAGGTTAACACGTCTGCTGAAGTTTGCAGATTATTAAAAATCACAGTAATGCTACACTGCATGCAAAGGTCAGAGAAGATTTTCCTGTGATGGAAATTATTAAGAGTAATTGCACTTAATATGTAGGAAATGCTTAAATGAAAACAGACGCTGTAAGACTGTTTTATCCTTGTAAAACACAGAAGTTATAAAGCACAAGAATGCATGTACTATGGGAAGGTTTCTTATTATCATTTGTGACAGATAGGTGTTATGGATTAGAGCGTGGGGACTCGTGGTCTTGTTACATAGTATTTTAACTGATCTAAGCCGGTGTTGCCACAGTTCTGTCGACTCTTTCCTGCATATTCCTGTTCCTGACCTGCTGGGTCAGGCATTTATCTGACCCCACAGTGCAGCAGTCTGGAGACCCGAGCTGTATACAAACTGATGTCACCAGAAACGTCTTTGCCTAGTATAACACCCCTTACCAGTTTAACCATCTCACCTGGCAGTGCGGATTAGCACCGAAGTTGTCAAGGGAGGAGTGACAGCATGCAGATGGGGGAAGGGAGGGAGGGTGGGAATGTGGCCACATTGACTGGAGGTGTTTTAAACCGCTGCAAAGCACTGGTGGGTTCCTGTCCAGCACCTGCATGTCATTCATTGTGTCACCATAGACAAGCCAGGCAACTTCAGTCACCTTTTCAGTACTAGGAAACCTACCCACTGGTGTTTAGTAGGCTACGCTAGACAACATGATCACCAAAAGATAGAGCAGCTGTAGGTACTTTATCCACTAATATGTTCATCCAGTTACCCTAGTTGCTATGAACACTTCAATAGCAGATTCCCTTAGTAGGCAAGAAATACTATAATAGTCACTAGAGAAATGCTCTGTTTTCTTCAGGAACAAAAATATAGTTTAGAATTTGTGATGTGCTGTGGTCTCTGATTTTGTTAACAAACTGTAAAAAGACTGTGCAGGTCACTTCAACTTTTTTTAAGAGCGTAAGACTAGACAGTTAAGAAATCTAAGGTGTAAGGTTCTCTCTGCATCCTAATGGCGCCCTCCTTTACATTTGTTCTGTTCACTGAACAAGGTATGGGTTCTGTGGAGAAATGCAATTATATGAAGGATAGGAAATCTAAGGGTATATAAGCAATCAAACATTGTATTTTACAACAGTAGTTCACTGGGCTTTATCAGTGCAGACTTAACCTTGCAACTCCAGTACTAACACCTAAACTGCCACCTTCTCAGGTACTTACTTGCATTAGCAGAGATGAAGAATTTTGTTTTCCAGAGGCAAGAGGTATCACTTAGTACAGGGTGGGGTTTAGGTGAGGCTAAGGGAAACAATTTGGCTTTCTTCTCTTTCACCCTCAGCCTGGCAGAGCATCTGCCTGTCTAGTGCCTCGACGGGGAAGCTAGAATCACGTCAGACGCAGAGCGCCTGGCCCATTTCTCGCTTTCTCTAGGTGAATGGGATTTCTCCAGCTCCTCAGGTGCTCTTTAATGTTTGTACATATGTGTGTATATATAGACTTATGAAATAGGCTTTACCTGATGGATTCCAAGTCTGGGAAGGAATAATATGGGGGAAAAGCTGTATCTGGTTTCTGCTCCTTGTAGTGTCGAAGCAGAGTGGGATTTTCTCATCAGAAACTCCTTACCTTTCTTTCCCTTCTGGTTTTGTTCCATCGTGTGCTCTGACATAAGCTGCAGTAACATGAATTCCACCTTTAGTGGGTTTTGTATTCTACTTCCCGTTCTGGCCCTTTACCAAAAATTATAGTAAGGAATGTAGGTGAGAAAACGTAAATGATGGTTGTTAACATTAGGTAAGAACTGAATGGAATTTCAAGGACAGAGAAAAGCCACTTCAAAAGGCTGAGGTCGCTTCCTCTGCTTGAAACCATGGGGTGCTCCAAATCAGGGAATTTTGGTAGTCTCTTACAAAGACCTCAAGAATTCTAGCCAGTAGCGAGTAACAAAAATAATTACAAGCATTAGGCAAAATGATGCTTGCTATTAACACCTTTTATAACCTGTTATTTATTCAGAGTATTTGACCTTATTCTTGTATCTTATATGTCAATCTTACATTCACTAATATTTTTGTATCTTATATTTACTTCTGATAACTAATATGTATAATACTTATGAAACTACTGTGCAATTCATTTGCAAATCATTATCAACAGAAACCCAGCACAAATCTGACCATTGTTAGAAATAGGCTGCAGAACGAGCATTCTCTCATATTTAATTTTCAACAGCAGGAAGCTTCCTTTTTTTTAGCCTCAGCTATCCGGGCATTCATCAGACTGCATCTTAAAAACTCTGCACACACCAGCTGATTTTTGTTTTTCATGCCTTGTAAGAACCTTGAAGGCTGTCTCTACTCTTTACTCCCCTTCTGAAAAACATGCCATCGATCTTGGAAGTTAAAGCTGCTTTGCTGAAGCCTTCCCTGAGGGATTCTTCATGATACGGTAGTTTGAATGCTAGTGCTCCCTGTCCATCAGAGGTCCCACTATGATAGCATCTGAAGTAACCGAAAACTCTTTCAACTTCTACAGCTGATTAAGTAACATTTGGTACTGTCAAATGAGGAATGCTTACTGAATAGAACATATAATGAGTATTTACTTCTTACTGAACACTTGCCCCTTGTCTGCCAAGTGGGAGATCCCCTTCAGTTCAAACTGGTCCTCAGCTTGCATGAATTATTTGCCAGTACTATGTTAGGGGTTTCCCACTCTTTCACTGGTTCCTGCTCCTCTGCTGGTCTGTGCTCTCCCCTGAGTGACACCTGCACAGTCATCTCTGGGAGTGCATGGAGTTCATCACAGAATTTTCTAGCTTGTTTTTTTTTTTAAATCCTCCTTTGTTAAGAGGTATTTATGATGGATCGGTTCCATCAATGGGATGGCTTGCTGTTTTGTTCTGGGGCTAGTTTAGAGATTTTGTAACAATATGCTAGTGAATTTCTTGCACCACATTTATTTATAATCAGAGCTCTTGAAAGCTGATTGGTGAGTTCTTTAACTTACCAAGGAAGATTTGTTTAACTCAATTTCCTAAATATGATTAAAACAACAGTGCTTGAATAAATATTCTCAGAATGATTATGAGCGGCAAGACGTTTAATTAGGTGGAATAATAATCAGATCAGTAATTCCCAGACTCTGCTGGAAAACACCACTTTGAACGCCCTCGGGTCGTGGGGAGGGCAGGGAGGGGAACACCGGAGGGACCCGCTGGAAACCAGCCACGGGCACGCAGGGAAAGCTCACGACAGCTTTAAATTCCTTAAACCTTCGCTGTCGCCATTTGCGTTCGGTGATCCGTGTACAAAACAGTGTTCTTGTTTCTATTTTCGGGTGGACAATGTGCAATATAGGGCTGAATGGACCCCGCCCCCAAGCCCCCAACGCTCAGGAGCGGTTTGGGCAGAACCGAACACTAAAGCACTCTGGGCCATTTACCAGCGAGGGGGTTCTCAGGGACGGCGTCGGGACACGCTCCTCTTCTTCTGCAAACTCGGGTTCCCTGGGGGATCGGCAAAGGGATTTTGGCTAAAAGGTCTGGCGCTGCCGTTACACCGCCACCCGCCTCCCCGACACCTGGCCGCGCTTTCCTCGCAGAGGAGAGGAAAGGAGAGGAGAGGAGACCCTCCCCGCCCAGCCGGGCCGTACCGCGGGGCTCTCCCGGTGGTTTGGCTTTGTTCCGCCCCCCCCCCCACCTCGGGGCGGTGTTCGCAGCTCCCTCACGGCCGATCGCCCCGCCCGGCTGCGGACGGCCGATTAGGAGCCGCCTCCGGTCCGCCCAGCCCCGCCCCTGCGCTGCCACCTCCATTGGAGTTTGAATGCTTCCGAACCAGCCAATCCTGACGGCCGGCGGCCCGGCGCTGCGCCCCCGTTGCTAACGAGGCGAGGTCCGCGTGCCGAGCGGCGTCGTGGCGGGGCCAATCAGCGCGCTGGGACGCACCATTGCTTGGGCGTGCGTTAAACGGCCGCCGGGGCAACGGCAGCTTTGAGTTTGCGGCGGGGAGCGCGTCCTGTCACAACGGCCCGCCGCGCCCCGCTGGTCGCCGCCGAGGGAGCGAGCCTGTCTGCCTGCCGGCCGGCCGGCCGGCCGGCAGCGGGGCTTTGGGAGGCCGCTGCCGGGCCCCGGTCGGCGTTTAGCAGTGAGTGGGCGGTCGGTCGGTCGGGGGCTCGGGGTGTCAGGGGGTGACAGGCAGCCCGAGCGGGCCGGCGCGCCGCGGTGCGCCTCGCAGCGCGTTCCGGTGCCGCCTCAGCGGGGCGGGTGAGCGCCGCTAGCGGGAGTGCGTGCGGTGCCCGGCGTCTGGCCGCTCCCTGCGCCGGGGGTCGAGCCCGGTGAGCCAGAGAGGGTGGTGACGCCTGGGTGGGCCCTGCCCGTCCGTCGTTCATCTCTGGTTTTAGCTGTTTTGATGTAATTTCTCTCTCGGAAATGATCTCTGACCCGTTTTGGTGTCTCGAGAAAGTAAGCCCATGCCAGATCCTCTACAGGCAGAGCCATTACGACAACACCAGCTAAGATCGCAGGAGTGTGTCAAACTTGTAAGTACCACACAGTTGTTTCTGCCAGCAGCGAGTGCTCTCAGTGCCCCAAGCTCAGCGTTACTGGTTTGAAGAACTTCTGTAAGGAAAGAAGCGTAGCTGCCACCTAAACCAGAGCTCTGGGTTTTCACGAGGATTTCAGGTTAAACACCACAGAAGTACAATGTGGTCACAAGCGCTAATGACTTTCTGCAACGTGAACATCAGAATAAGATGTGGAGAGAAGCTTTCTGATGTACAGCAGTCAAATGTAATTAAGAATGTAAACCCTGTCATTGTTATGAGATTGATTGCTGTAAGGTTTTAAAATCTCAACTTAATTGGACAGAAGTGTGCCAAAATAGGACGTGATATAAAAAATTGCTGCGTGGTGTTAGGAAGAGGAAGTCTGCAACTCAAGGTTGTGAAATCCTGTGTTCTATTCACTGCTAAGCTTAAACATGGAATTTATTTAAAAGACTAGCTTATTTAACATCTTTCAAGGTCTAATTGTACTTGTCTTTGTGTTTCAGGCATAGTACTATCCATTTTGTATTAAACAAGAATCCTGTCACTATGAACTGGGCTGTGGAGGAATGGAAAGAAGGCCTCTCTCCCAGAGTCCTTCAGAAGATTCATGAGCTGGAAAGTCAAGTAGACAAGCTTAAAAAGGAGCGTCAGCAAAGGCAATTCCAGTTAGAGTCTTTGGAGGCAGCTTTGCAAAAACAGAAACAGAAGGTAACGTAGGTATTGTGGTCATTTCCCTAAAGTGCCATTCTCCATGCCAACCACAATTATAAAGATTTATTATCTGGTTATTGTTAGGGGGTAGCAAAGTGTTTTGTTTCTCCCCAATGACTGTCCAGAAAGGTAGCATAGAAGTATAAACCGTTTATCTTCATCGTACTTCATACTCATCATATTCACCCTTCTTTTTCAATCTCATTGACTGTTAAGACTGAGAGGAGGCAGGAATTCTCTTTGGTGTGATTGTCTGTCTCCAGGTGTTTATGCTTACTTTGAGGCTTTCTTTATGATTAGGAAAATAGGTTACATTATTGTTGTGCCTGTTAAAAATATTGATAATGACTAGACCTGTTTCATATAACAGAGCTGCACAGCTGACAACCTCTCACTGTTTCACCTTGCCTGCATACACCTATTTGTCCCATCTTTTACTTAGTTTATGTAGCTCTCCAATTTCTGCTTGTAGAGACATTATTTTCAGACTTGTTTTTTTGGTGGTGTTTTGGTTTCTTCTTTCTTTTCTAGGGCTGTAATTTTACACCTCACCTGGGTCTACCCTGCCAGCCCTCTAGCCAGAAAACCAGAGATGCTCTTGGTCAGGGTCCTGCCATGTTTCAGATCAAAAGTGACCCATTTGGCTGAATTCTGCTTTGTAATGTTTGAATACAGCTCAGATGCAGTTTACAAAGGTTGTGTTTTATTCCCTCTAGGCTGTTACAGTTTCCTAGCAAAACTTGAGCCCAGTAGTTTTCTTGGATTTTCTTCCTGTGAGTTTACAGATACTTGTCTCAGCCATCCAGAGGTGTTGCTGTGCTCCCCAAACCAAAACAAGGGATGTGCTCAAATAGCTGTGCTTTAAAGTTCTCAGAAGCAGCAGCTAATACTCCAGTACTCTTCAGTCGAAAGAATAACATTGTGCAAAGATATAGCCTGACTGTAGCCTGCCCCTGAGAATTTGGAGAAGAGAAGGACATCTCTACTGTCAGCCTCTATTTCCAATTTAAAAGCTGTGACTCTTGATAATGGTAGTGGTTCTCTGCTTAGTGAGTTAAAGTATTCTGTTTGCTAAAGTGGGTAGGCTGGAAAGAAGCGAGACAATCGGTAAAGTATGTGGACTGGTGTAGATTATTAGTATTTAAGGATTGATGGAATTTTGATGAGCTGCTTTCTAGTCAATAAATAGAAATTGTTAATGTGACTGAGTTGATTTTTAGGAAATGTGGTTTTGTTCACACCTAAGAATATTTAAACAATGTGTATATCTGAGATTTTCAGTGCTGTCAGGATTTTGAAATGCTAGGAAGAAAAGAAGAGTATGTAAAGTTCCTGTTATTACAATAATGGTTGCACAGAAGCATGGAAAGGACTTGAGAATTTTTTGAAATGGTCTATATTCCAACTAGGTTGAAAATGAAAAAAATGAAGCTGCAGCACTGAAAAGAGAGAACCAGAGCTTGATGGAATTGTGTGATGGTCTTGAGAAAGCAAAGCAGAAAATTTCATATGATCTTCAAGTAAAAGAATCTCAAGTCCACATTCAGTCAGGGCAGCTGAATTCCAGCAAGAAAGACATTGAAAGACTACAACAAGAACTGAAAAGGTGAGGACTTGTATGTCTCATAACTATTGTACATACGTTTTCTCATGTTTTGCTCATGTAACGTGTCCTTTCTTGTCTTCTAATTTCTCTTCATCTCATACTTCATCCAGATCTTGTGACCAAAATTTCAAAACATTGGCCTGTTCTTACACGCAAATATGTACTTCTACATAAATTTGTGTGCTACTTGAAGCAGTTGGCACCTATAGTTCCTGTTTAATTTGGGAATTCTGTGGTGTCATGTGAAAAGCGATCCATGCATTCTGTGATTTTTTTTTTTTTTTTAAAAAAAAAACCAAAAACTAACACAACTGAGTCACTTGGCAAAAATAATTGGCAAAGAACTTGGAGTTGCAAGGGAAGTACCGAGAGAATTCAGTCTGTAAGATCAAGTCTACCAATAAAATACGACAACTGGAAGAAGGAGGCATGAACATCTGTTGGAGTGGAAGAGGAAGCTGCCAAAAGCAATGGTGCTATGACTAATCACTGAATCCAGTTGCTTTGGTGAAGAAGTACCTAATTCAAACACCTCAACTTGTAAACATGGTTAATACTGAGACAGTATGTCTGTACTGTCTGCAGAGGTGGAATATAATTCATACAATAAAAGAATCTTCTGTAGTGCAGACACATCTAATATCCTTCATCTGAGGGTGCTACACAAATGCAATAGTTGCCCATAGTGAAGGCAATGTTGTCATCTGTTAAACTTGATCTCATACTAGAGGCCCCCTCTATTCTCAGATAAAAGTGTTTCTGAAATTTTGTGTGCATCAGTAAGGCTGAGTATCCTGCCATTGCAATAAACTGCTGTGCTAATACTAGTCATGCAGGATTACTGTTGCAGAGAGGAGTGAGTTTGGGATACCGGGTTTCTTAATGGTTCGATTTTGGTTTGTGTTTGTTCTGGTTTTCTTTTTCATGGCTAGAAGTCTGCCTCTTTCCTTTAACTTTTGGATGATATGCTTCATACATGTCCTAATAGAAGCAAATAAAGAGGAAACTGTGTTGGTCTTTCTGTTTTTTCCCTTTCCTGCGCCCTCTGCCCTGCTCCCCACCCGCCCCCCCTGCCTTGCGAAAACTAGAGGTAGTTGAGGTGCTCACTGCTGTGAGAAGATTCTAAATTTCAGCAAAAACAATTCATGGCATGTAGAAACACCAGCTTTGTGTAAGGAGTTGCTGAGATCTGTCAAAGAATATAGGGAGGTTCAACAGGGTTGACAGAACCACAACAGTGTTTTCTGTACCTGCTGTGAAATGTTGGGCCAGAGAGGTTGTGGGCTAAGGATATGTGTTCCGTTTATCCATTCCCAAAATCAAGTCTAGTTTACTGAATTGTCTGCTTCCTGTTATATTACCTTGTATAGCTGTCCACTACAAAAGATCACCAGTTACTACATGTAGCTTGATCTTGGCTATCAGTTTCAGGTTTGTATTTGGTTCTGTTTTGTTTTATGCCGATAACTGATCATTCACCAATTCGTAGCAACTGACAGCTCACTGAGAGAACAGTTCTTGGTAAATGGAAACAGAAAGGCGAGTTGTGGACTCATTGATGTGATGGGCTGCAGCCTGGAACCATTGTCTTATCAATCTGTGCTTACTGGGCAGGATGAATATTGCTGTGTAATCTCCAAACTAGTTATATGGTTTCATTAGATGAGCTTGTAACTCCGTGCTCACAAAAATCACTTGAATGGGTGGTCTGCTGTGGTGTTTTAGGTAGCAATGTAAATGGTACACATGAAAAATACGCTGTCAGTTGGAGGATATTCCCTTCTGTTTTCATGAGGTGTGCATAGGTTTCTCAAAATGCATGGTATCAGAACATAGAATAGAAGTAGTATTATTTCCTGCAATAACGATGCTTACCAAACAGTAAGAGTTTTATATTATCAGTGTTTGCAGTGATTTAGGTGTGTTTAGCTGGACTAGGGCATCACAGAGTGAGATCTTAAGCAATTCTAACTGATTTTCGTCTACTTTGTGTTTGTTTGCGTTTATTTTTTTAGCTTTGACTCCTATGTAATTGATTAAATATGTTGAAACTCTAGATAAAATATATTCTTCATATCTTTCTGTTATAGTACCTAAAAATTTTCAGTGGATGTATCTTCACTTGATCTTTAAACCAAGTTCTTAAAATTATGTAATTTATTGGGGTATTTCAGGCTCTTAAAAATAGATAATTAACCTTTTAGTTTCCAGTACTAATTGCTGCTGCTGCTGCTTCTTTCCTGAACAGATACAAATGTGAGCTTGAGAGAAGCCAGCAAACATCGATTGCAGGAGACTTATCATTCAGCACCACTCCACAGAAAAGTTTTACTGCTCCTTTAATACCAGTTCAAAGTCAGAATGGTAAATGAATTTTTCTTCATCCAGCACATATAGTTAACTGTCAGTTTTCTTGGAAGGTAGCAGAGTATTTTGAACATTACACTTCTACTGGAGTTGCTTAGTCCCTATGGTATAGCTTATTATGAGAATGTCTAATTCATAGCACCGTAGGTTCCAAGTTTGAAAATTATTAGTGCAGATTGAACACTTTTTGCAAGTATTACATGTTCAGCACTACGTTGATGGACAGGAATAATAACGGTAATATCCTTGAACAGAGTGCATCAATTTTTTGAATGCCTGTTCCTAGTGTCAGCTCTTCCCTTCATGTAGTGAAGAGCAAAATTTTTCCTTCATGAATCACAGGTACTTTGACTAAAGTTCAGTCAACAGTTATATATGTTATTTCTTTAGAAGATGCTTTTTTTAGTGAGACTATTATTGTGCATGAAGATCTGCAGAATTTATGCACTATATCCACTTTAAAGCATCACTTGTATCTTCAAATTAGTGATGTCAAATAGATCTTAAAATATTTGAATGAACTGGAAAAGTGAAAGAAAGTTTCCTTAACTGGAGAATTGTTCTGTAGTCAGACACCCTTATGCTGTCTGTGCTGAAAAACTGACAGATTCAATATTACGCATGCTGTTTACCACTTTCTTTGCTGCGAGCAAATGTTCTGTGAGTTTGGCATCTTAATCTTGCTTGAGTGGGAAATAGATACTTTTTCACACACTTGTTCCTTTTGATTTGTTTATACATATCTGAAAAAGGGTACAGTAGTGGTAATGTCAAACATTCCACTAAGCACGGCACTCCTGAAATGAGGATTAGATTAAAATGATTTAAATCACTGTATTGAAAATTGTGTTGCTGGGGAGTTTTGTTTTGTTTGGAAGCTGGAGTCTTAAATTCTTCAAGATCATAGAATCATAGAATATCTCAAGATGGAAGAGACCCATAAGGATCATTGAGTCCAACTCCCTGCTCCTCACAGGACTACCTAAAACTAAACTGTATGAATAAGACCACTGTCCAGATGCTCCTTGAGCTCTGACAGGCTTGGTGCTGTAACCACTTCCCTGGGGACCCTGTTTCAGTGACAGAGTACCCGCTTGGTGAAGAACCTTTTCTTAATGTCCAGTCTACACTTCCACTGACGCATCTTCATTCTGTTTCCTCATGTCCTATCGCTGGTCACCAGAAAGAGGAGATCAGCACCTCCCCCTCCACTACCCCCTTGAGGAAGGTGTTGACTGTGACAAGGTCACCCTTCAGCCTTCTTTTCATCAGATGAACAAGCCAAGTGACCTCAGCGGTTTCTCGGAAGTTTTGCTGTCGAGATCTTTCACCATCCTGGTTGCCCTCCTCTGGACACACTCAAACAGTTTGATGTCCTCTTTATATTGAGGCACCCAAAATTGCACACAGCACTTGAGGTGGGGCCACACCAGTGCAGTGCAGAGTGGGACAATTGCCTACCTCATCTGCTCCCTAGAATGCTACAAAGCATTCTAGTTCTAGAGTTCTCTTGAGACTTGTAGAATTAAATAAAAAGTCAAGAAAAGGGACGCAAGATATTTGTTTTGGACGAATATGCTTCTTTTACAATTTCAGCAGAAGAATCCTAAATAAATTCTTTGTCCAATTCCTATTGCATTTGAAAAGAACTTGAGGAAAAGATCCAGCCCGATTTTCTGGTCATTTCTTAGTAATATTAATGCTATTTGGCTGCTGGTAGGAAAACTTTTTTTAAAAAAAGGTATATAATCTGTATGTATGTGCATATATAATGTAACACATCTATGTTATATTTTTTTTAAAGTTTATGTATATTATATATACAGACATATTTTTTTTAGAGAGAGATTAAAAAAATTAAATTTTGGCATTAGATCCTTACTTTTAGTGGATGCATTTTCATTCTAGCATCAAGTTACAGATATCCCATTTGTCTTTTTTGGACGTCCTAAATTAATGCATATATTGTATATACACTTGTTTCTTTCTCATGATCTGACACTTGTGATAGCTGCTCATTTTTATCCCATAATAGCAATAGGCTAGAAAAGATTACCTATGTACCAGTTAGATTATGAAGAAGTATTCATCATGTCTTTGTAGATGCTAAATATGAAGAATTAGAAGAAAAATACAAGAAAGAAGTACAAGAAAGAAAAAAGCTAGAATTAGAACTGAGAACCATCCAGGTTAAGGTACGTATCTCTTAAAAATGCTTTGTGTGGTATCTAAGAAAGTAACCACTGAGTGAACTTGAAAAATGCAGTGGAAAACTAGTGAAATACATTTTTGCATCCCTTAAAGTATAATTTTTTTAAAAAAGTAATTAATCTGTGTGTTCTACCATTCATAAGTAATCTTGGAGAACCCAGAAAAACCAACATAACTGAATAGCAAAGGGAAGAAGGACATTAAAAACAAGAACACACCATTATGAGAAATAACCCGCCTAGCAAATAAAAACTAGTAAATTTTTCAAGCACATGAGCAGTAGGATCTATATTAGGGAATCTCTGAGGCCAATGGATGACTAAGATGTGAAAGCCCACAAGGAAAAAAGGGCCATTGCAGAAAAGCTGAAACAATTTTTTTATTTGTTATTTACTATCCAAAGACTTAAAAAATTTTCTGTATCAGAGTCTTGCTTTATTGGAGTTGAATCTGTGGCACAGCCTCAAAAATCAGAAGTAGTCTCAAAATAGATTGATAAAATGAATAGTAATAAAAAAAATCACCAGATACAGAAAACATTTACCCATGAATTGATAAGGCACTGCAGCATGGGACTGCTGAATCGCTGTGATGTGCAACTTATTTAATTTATCTCGTGACACTGGAAGGTGACAAGGATGATGCCATTTTTGAAAAAAATCTTACAGTGCTAATTTCTAAAAATGTAATTTAGTCAGGTCAACTTGTTATCCTGGGTAAATTGTTAGAAACGTAAAGTAATATGTTTATCGATGCTTACATAGGTATGGTGTATGGAGAAAAGATCGACCATTTACTTATAAAGAGAAATCATGCCTCGCATATTTTCAGTTTTTTTTTTTTTTAAGAATAAATCAGAGAATGTGTGAGTGAAGTGTGACTCGGTATAATGTTACTGGATATCCACAAAACTGAGAAAACAAAACAATTTTGATAAGGGGGAATTCTTCTTGTGTATTTAAAGATTGAGGGCTAGGAAGAAATGGTCAGTTTTTACAGCTGGGGAATGATCAACAGTGGTGCCTGAAAAGGATTTGTAGAGAGAACTGTGCTATTCTGCGTATTTATTAGTGATCTGAAAAAGAGTTGAATAATACGACTGAAGACCGCACATTATTTTCTAATACTAAATAATTTCAATAATTAAGATGGTAACTATAAGTCAGTGTGGGGGGAAAAAAAAAAAGGCATCTGGAAAGCCTAATCTGAACAATGCATACCCGGTACATTCAGGCTCCAAATTTAATGAAATGATTCCAGGAAGCAATTCAGTAATTATTGTGGCTAGTTCTATAAAAACTTCAATATCGTGTTCAGCAATGATGAAAAAGAATTTTTTTAGGACAAGAATTAAGAACTAATGAGAAAATATTCTATGTCCATATATAGCCAAATGGCTTTCACATCTAGAGTATTCCTCGCAAGTTCTGTTCATCTTGTCTCCAAACAGATATGGTAGAAGTGGATGGTACAAAGGTGAGCAAGGATCAAGACAGAAAACAGGGAATGGTCATTTTCCTATTTTTCAAATGGCATGATTTTAGTACCACCTCTGCATGCTCAGAACAAAAACTATTTTATTACACTGTACTGTGTTAAATTGCAGAACCCTTTGTCACAGAGTATGGTAAAAAGGCCAAAATGAAAGCAGATCCAAAAGAGAAAGTAATGTAAAATATTTCAATAAAAATGATGAATTCCCCTTAATTTCCTCAACTCGAACTTTTGTCCTGGAAACTCTCTAAATTTAAATGGCATACAAGGGGAATGATTACTATATGCATGATTAGGTTTTTATGCTTTTTATCTATAAACTAGTTACTTCACTGGCGACAGTATTCTGGACTGTATAGATTTCTGGTTTTAGCACAGCTATTCCTACATAACATATTCTCTGGTTGGACTGAGAAGTCAGACTGGGTATTACCTGGTTTAGGGCTTTAGTTAAAAAAGAAAAAAATTCAAATAAGAAAATCCAGTTAAATACAATACAAGCTTTAGTGTTTCAGGTTTGGTTGTTTTTTTTTTTTCACCCAAGAAGGAGAAAAACCACCTAGTATTTTGGCTCTGTTTAATTTTTCTGTAGGAAGAGGTTGAAAGCTGGTACCCAGCATATTTTATTATTGCAATATTGAGGTATTCTGTGTGTAGAATTTCGAATAAATGTCTGTTCTGAATTTACCTGTGTTTGTCCAGAAGAACTAAATGTGGGTGAGATATGAGAGACGCTAGTCTAGACTTCTGTATTTCTTGCCGCTTACTTGTGCCAGCACTTGCCTGTAAAAATGCAGACTTCAATTTTGAAAAATGTAGGAGGTAAATGATGGGATCTCTCTTGATAAAGACAAAAGCCTCGTTATGTTACTTGTAAAGATGCAGAAATTGAACTACTGTTTTAGAGATCCTGATTTGTGTTTATAAGAAACAGCTATTCTTGCATATACTTGTGTTAAAGTTGTTTATCTAGTATAAAACATGATGATACGAATAAGTAGTTTGCACTGGTGGATGTTGTGGTGTTATAAATATGTGAAATGACCGTGACCTATTATCTGCTTATTAATGAACTAGTTATTTTGTTATATGTTGGATACGGAGCTGTGTAAACGTAGATCCTTTTTTTTCTTAGACACAGAAAATAAATCAGCCTCAACCTCAAAGCTCTTTGAGTCACAGGGAGATTGCTCGGCATCAGGCTTCTTCATCTGTGTTTTCATGGCAACAAGAAAATACACCATCTAGAAATCAAGAAACACCTGCGAGGGGGAGTTCTACAACATCCTCTTTTCCATGGAAAAAAGAAACAAATTCTAGTATGATATTAGAGAAGAATGAGTTCGACAACAGCTTTGTTGAGAATTGTAATTCTTCACTCGTGATCCAGCTAAGAGCACAGAACCAAGGTATGTATTTCTTTAAAGTCCAGAGGCAGTCTCCCGTGTGATTTCATGAAAGCTAGTGTGTGGATAGGAGAGAGGTACTGAAATTTGTGCTTTAGCGAGGAAGAGAGAAAGATAGCTGCTGTTGCCTTCGGCAGCTAACCCAGTTGGCTGCTGGTGTGTGTATTGTCAATGATCAGCCAGTACATGGAGACTATCCACGAGCTGTGGTATCTTTTACATAAGGAGTGTGAGAGTTAGCAGGGAGGAGTTTGTATTTTTGGTGTGGGTAGGGGACATCATATCAAAGGAAAATGGCCTTTTCCAATAATTCCATTGCTCATGGAACAATTATCTTGAAACAGAGTTAAAAAGCTTGTCAGGATTTTATTACATCTCACTGATAAATTCAGTTGTATTGCTTCCTTAAGTTTGTATGACTCTTGACATTTATGACTAAGCAATACCTGTGTTAAAAATTCATTAATTGAACATGCTTAATGCATAACTGAGTTGGTCCATAACAGATGTTACTGGAAGCACAGAATGAAGTGTGTTACCAAAAGTACAGTGAAAAAGCAAAATGCGATCTTGTGTTGCGCATATTGACATGAAGAAATATTCATTCCTGATATCTGATAGTCAGAAGAGAGAAAATGGTTTGTTGTGGATTTCATGAGCATTTACTTAAGCCTACTGTTTGGACCAGCTTTTCCACTAACTGTTTCTTATAGGACTATTTTTACAAGTTCCTGTACTCTCCAAACTGTTTATTCAAACACCTACATGTAAAGCTTCAATCTAGATGGCAATTTCAACTTGGAAGCCGTATAAATTCACCATCAGGAAGACGGAGGTTTTTTTAATAAAAAGAATTACTAGATAGTAATAATTGAGGATAACACTTCCTGTAGCTGACTAAAGTTTTCTACTGTAAAAATTATATTGTGATTTTGGAAGGTGAACTCTTACTGATGTATATTGTGACAGGATTGCTTGGTTTTGCTTTGTATGTATGCTGCTTTGCGACAGGAAAAAGATTAAAATATAAAATACTGTATTTACGGATGCCCAATAGCTGAAAAGGCTCTTTGAAGTAGAGGTTCACAGCTGCCCCAAGCCAATGTTTGTAGTGGATATCTTTCCTTTTAAAAATAAAAAAAAAATAAAATAGATACGTAAAGTGACATGTTTCTGTGTGTTCAAAACCAACAAAGACAAATAACCCCCCCTGCAGAATAGCAGAGGGACAAATTGTCTTTTGCCGTTACGGCATTTGTGTCTGACCTCGCATTCTCGTGTTCTCGTATATTATGAAGTGGAAATGATTGATTTAGAGTCAACTATCATTTGGTCTCGATAGTTTTAGTTATTGGTGTAGCAGTAGAAAACAGTTGAAAGCTTTGTTTTCAGCTTGCTGAACATTTTACAGGGTGTCTGCCTATGTCAGGAACTTGGGTTGTTATCAAACATAGTAAGTATTTTAGAATGTGTAGACACTTGGAAATTTGAGTCCCTGAAAGACGTACCTTTCAAAGTAGAATGTATCCTTAACCTTTACTGTTTTTAAAATTCAGAGTTAAATTCCACTATTAAAGACCTAGAACAACAGCTGCAAGCTCAAGAAAAAGTGAAGAAATTCCATATGAATAAACATCAAGAGACTGAACTGCAGCGGGACAGAATGAAGTTAGAATTAACAGAGAAGGATAAAGATCTGAACAAAACCACAGATAAACTGACTCAAATGAGAACACAACTTGATCAAGCTACCACACAGGTAAAATGTTGTATCACACAGCTGACTGTCCTTACACTTCATTCCCATTATTAATGTGTGTTGGTTTTCAGCCATTTTAGTAAGAACCAACATTCTGAAATAAGTTTCTTGAGCATTTGTAAGGATCCAGTTTTGAGAAGTATGTGTTAGTGTGATATATATTACCTGTAAAAATGTAAACACTCATAAGCAGTTGCCAATTTTCTGGAAGGTTGTTATACCACCTGAAGAAATATTTTTCATCCTCAGGCAAGACTGACAAATTCTGAGAAATATTTTCTGATCAAGTTGCATAGAGCAACATTGACATCTGGTGGCAAGTTCTGACCTTAGCTATACTGTCATGCAACTTGGGCTGAGAATCAGTATCTGTTGCTTCTGCTACAGGATGTTGTGGGGCCATAGTCTTTGGATAGTAAATTACTTATGTAAAATAAAATCTACATGCCCTGCTAAACGGTTTGTACCCATAAGTAGTGCACAAATGTCATAATTCCTTGAATCTTCATATTTCTATCTATCTTTTTACTTTTTTTTTTCCTACTACTTTGACTCATCTGCAGGATAGGAGAAAAGATATTTCTGTGTGTATCTTCTCAGGGTATAATAATTGTTATCCAACTTTGCCAGCAAGTTTCTACATGCTACCTAAGTATATTGGAAAACTCCTGTATTGTTCCTTAAAAAACAAACCTTTGCACGTTGAGGGTTAATCAGTCTGCCTTTTGAGAAAGGCAGCAACATTCAGCTATTGCTAGCTCTGTGAGGAACTGGTTTATGGAAAGTCTTGGCTGGAAGCAAGGTAAAATCATATTCTTGACACAGTCCATTGAATACATAAAAGCACTGTCATCATGGTGAGTTTGTGGGAAGACAGCTGACCCAACCTTAACAGTTCAATTCCTCTGAAAAAAGTCTTTCTTTTCATTTATTTGATTCACCAAATCACCTGATTCAACTGCCTAAATGATTAGGTTATTACGTATTTAGTTTTGCTTTGTTAATTTTCTATGGGTTTGAGAGCTGAATTGTTTTACTAAGGAATCAAGGGGGTATTCAGTCCATCACAAGGGAAGGGGTAAGGTTATATAGCTAGGAACATGCCTGAGGAAGGGCGAGGAGGAGTAGGACTGACCGACCCCACCTGAATTGAGGTGCAGCCTATCCTTAAGGTGTAGCGCAGCATCCTGTCCCAGAAGGTTCCTTTAGTGCTGCCATCTGAGAGTTGCTCCTTTCTGTTCTGTTTCTTCTTTCTCGCACTGAAATTCAATCTCTGCATGCCCCCTGGGCTTCGGATGTAGAACTGCACTGAGGTTCTGGATTTTAGTTTCCTGCCTCATAGCCTGAATTCAATTTTGGTATGCCCCTTGTGCACTTCTGTCACTGGTACTATTCACAGATCTCGACCACAGCACCTCCTCTGTGCTATCAAGTATTTTCACACCTTGTGAGGTCTGCAGCCCTTCTGCAGGCAAATTTCCATGTGGTCTTAAAGGAGCTCATGATCTTTGCATTCTGTGCCTAATAATCAGATATCCCAATACTACTACCCGCTTATGACATTGATAGACTATTGTTTCACTAACTCATTAAACAGCCCTTGTGCTGGAGAAGAAAACAGTCCTGTTCACCCTTTGCCATTTTTCTTACCCAAGGCGGGCGGGGGGGGAGGGGGGGGGCGGAATTGTACATGTTTTTCATTAACAGATTATTTGGGGAATAAAAATGTGTTTTTTCTGTTCAGGGAGTTAGGTGGACATTACTTCACTCTCTTAGGTAACATGATATTAACATAATAAACTGAATTAGAGAACAAGCTGACATACTCTTAATGTGGAGTTTAACCTAGAACATAGGCTACTTATTTTTTCTTTTTAATGAAGGTTTAAATTGTGAAAAATACTCTTCTGTTGTTGTTGAAGTAGACTACAATAGTTGCCTGTTTTTTCCTATCCAAATCACTATGCTGAATCACTCTGAAATTCAGTGGAATATCCAGTTATTTTCAGTCTAAACATTGAGTTTAGCAGTTAGTGGTCATTCTTTAGTTCAGAGCAACCTGAGATACTGAAAACACAATCTGTTTTTATTGTCAGATACAGTACATTTCTGTAGACTGTCAAAGACACTGGTTTTCTGAAGATGTCTATTATTTTGTGTATATACACACACCTAATTATATATATAAAAGTATATATACTCTTTCTCTAGATACATGTTATCACTATCATAAGCAAGTATGAGTTTAGTACTTTGGATTGCTAAGAATTTATATGGTACCAGCTAAAGTTATGCTATAGGTTATATGAATGCTAGAACAATTGTAGTCAGTGAAATCAGTCGTCTTATATGAGTGCATATAAATTTAAATAAAACACCACTTGCATTTTTAACACTTGTGATTGATTGATAACTAAATTATTATAGATTCAAATGTTGGAGAAAAAGGTGAAAAGATTGTCAGAAGAACTGAATTGCCAAAGACAAAATGCTGAGAGTGCTCGTCAGTCTTTAGAACAGAAAATAAAGGCAAAGGAAAAGGAATACCAACAGGTAAGGGAAGGACAACTTTTAAACTTTGACTTCCTGAGGAGACTATATCACATGGCTTATTTTGTGTATCTGCTCTTCAGTTAGTTGCAATCACATTTGATAGGTAAAAGTTGCAAAGGTAATTGAAAAACTGAAAACAAACCTCCCAATACAGGGAGAGGCTGTTGGAGAGATGCAGAATTATGTTAGTATTCACTAGACAACAGAGAATGTGTGAGACCCAACTGAGATACAAATCCATGAAAAACTAGGCTTCATTGGCTTCATTATTCACAGCATTATGTATACATAAATTCAAACTTGATAACTGACTCAGTTATTGCTGTGGAATCTGAGTTAATTTTTCATGCATCTCACACACAAGAAAATAATTTCTTTAGGATTATATCTCTATTATTGTCATCTCGGTTCATGCTCAGAAGATGGGAAGATAAGAGATTAGCGTTAGTGTCTTTTGTTTCCTTTGTGCCAGCTCTTGCAGAGAGACAAAGTGTAGCAGCATCCCATGAACTTTTCTATAGTGAAGTTTTATGTTCAGCATTAACACTGATTTGGATTAGGTCTAAACTATGTTGTTTTTTTTTTATCTTATTAACATAATCAGTGTTAGGAAATCCAAGACATAGATTTGGAAGTAATAGTACAATTTCAGATGGGCATTTTAAGTTGCCTTTGGGGATTGGTAAGGCATTGCCTTCAAAAAGACCGCTGTTGTGTCAAACGTTTAACCTGAAAACCTTTTATCCAAGGTATATCCCGAAAGATAAAATAATTGGCAGAGGAATTCTGATGGACTGGCCAATGAACAGTGCTGTTACCAATGCTCTTGACTGACAAAGTGATTTCACAAAGTCTGTTAGTCTAGATGATAACACAGGATCTTGGAGAGATACTGAACCTTGTCTAGAAGTGGTAAATAAGGAGAACTGATCTTTGAATAGTTATGGCATGAAAAAAAACAACTGTTGAAAGATTCAAATATGGAAGTGATTTTATTCATCAAAAGATGGGTTGAAGGCCCATGAACCTTCTGTCATGGTTTCTGCTTACAAACCCAGTCCATAGTGGCTCTGCTATGCCTGATGCATGCCCCTTGGGCACTGGCACTTTATTCAGTGGGATCATTTAAGAATATGGTATTTCTGAGACATTCTTTCAGACAAGCAGCACATCACCCTCCGCATGGGTTGTTTGTTACTACAGCTGGTCTAAATAGCTGATAGCTTGGATGTCAGGAAGTTTAGGTTCCATGCGCAGAAATTGCTCCTGTGAAGCAAAACTGATTTTTAGTTAGAAACAAAAAGGCCTTCGTCAGACTAATATGTAGATCCACGTACGGTCATTCTAGGCTATTCAGCAAGGCCATTAATGGTGAAGGACTATCTCTCTTTTTCTCTAGTGTTTATGATCTGTGAGCTATTACAGGTTTTTATGAAGTTTGTTTAATGTTCATTTATATATAATATTTGGCTGCCAAGTCCAGTCTAAAGATTGTTTTACACATAGAATCATAGAATCATAGAAAGTTTTGGGTTGGAAGGGACCCCTAGAGGTCATCTGGTCCAACCCCCCTGCAGCGAGCAGGGACACCACTAACTAGATCAGGTTGCTCAGAGCCCTGTCCAGCCTGGTCTTGAATGTTTCCAGGGATGGGGCCTCCACTACCTCTCTGGGCAACCCGTTCCAGTGTTTCACAACCCTCATTGTAAAGAATTTCTTCCTTATATCCAGCCTAAACCTACCCTGTTTTAGTTTAAAACCATTACCCCTTGTCCTGCCACTGCTGTCTCTGCTAAAAAGATTGTCCCCATCTTTCCTATAGGCTCCCTTTAAGTACTGAAATGCTGCAATCAGGTCTCCCCGCAGCCTTCTCTTCTCCAGGCTGAAGAAGCCAACTCTCTCAGCCTGTCCTCATAGGAGAGGCATCCTGGCATCCAATTTTTTACAGTATTGTGGAAATTCTGATCTGTGCATTTTCTTTGGAGAGGGATTCTTGCATTCTGTGAAACCTAGATGCTGGGGCTGGTCTTCATGAATTCATCCTATAAAGACTTGCTGGTGTGCTCCTTATTACATTTCTGTTTCCAGAAGGCAGGTGATATCCAGGAATGCATTTCATGAACTTTCAGAAAGGCCTGAAAAGCCCCAGGCCTCATTCCAAGATGGTAACACAGGCTAGTTTCAGAGTTGCTCTTGCGACAGGACATCGTTTCTAATGTTCTCTCTCCAATTATATTTAAATGTTTCTATCGAAGCTTCAAATTGAAAAGATGAGATTCATATCACCTTACTTCAGACATCTGAAATCTAGGTGTCAATCTGAGCTTGTTACTTGGGCCCCTTCTTTACTCTGCAGAGATAGAGGCACCTTCAGAAGGCAGGTGATTCCAGACACCTTAGATGTGGGTCTTCATTCTGGAGATAGGTGCTTGCTTGCTGGCAATAGAAGGAGCATCCATGTTTAGCTTACATGTGGCTAACTATTTTTTTGACATCTAAAATTGGTCAGTATCTTCATCAATGACATAGACAGTGGGATCGAGTGCACCCTCAGCAAGTCTGCAGATGACACCCAGCTGAGTGGTACAGTCAACAAGCCTGAGGGGATGGGATGCCATCCAGAGGGACCTGGACCAGGTCAAGAAGCTGGGCCTGTGTGAACCTTGTGAGGTCCAACAAGGCCAAGTGCAGAGTCCTGCACCTGGCCCGGGACAACCCCCAGTATCAATACAGGCTGGGGGATGAAGGCATTGAGAGCAGCCCTGAGGAGAAGGACTTGGTGATAGTGGGGGATGAAAAGCTGGACATGAGCTGACAACGTGTGCTCGCAGTCCAGAAGGCCAGCCGTATCCTCGGCTGCATCAAAAGCAGCATGGCCTGGAGGTCGAGGGAGGGGATTCTGCCCCTCTACTCCACTCTGGTGAGACCCCAGCTGGAGTCCTGCGTCCAGCTCTGGAGCCCTCAGCACAGGAAAGACATGGACCTGTTGGAGTGGGTCCAGAGGAGGGCCATGAAAATGGTCAGAGGGCTGGAGCACCTCTCCTATGAGGAAAGGCTGAGGGGGCTGGGGTTGTTCAGCCTGGAGAAGAGAAGGCTGCGGGGAGACCTTATTGCAGCCTTTCAGTACTTAAAGAGGGCTTTTAGGAAAGATGGGGACAAACTTTTTTGGCAGGGCCTGTTGAGACAGGACAGGGAGTAATGGCTTTAACCTAGAGGATGGTAGATTTAGACTGGATATAAGGAAGAAATATTTGACAACGAGGATGGCGAAACACCGGCACAGGTTTCCCAGAGAGGTGGTAGATGTCCCCTCCCTCGAAACACTCCAGGTCAGCAACCTGATCTAGTTGGAAGATGTCCCTGCTCATTCCAGGGAGGGAGAGTGGGCTAGAAGACCTTTAAAGGTACCTTTCAACCCGAACTATTCTATGATTCTATAAAATTAGAGGAAGCACTTTTGGAGCATTCATCTGAAGAAAGAAAGGTTTTCTGCAGTTTCTTTCTCATACTGTAACATGTAGGGCTTAGAAAGAAGAGTCTTTTCAGTCCATCAGCTTTAGAAATAATTATTGGAATGCTGTGGGTCATAAAGACATTGAATTCATAATTTCATTAATGAGTGCACTGGGGTCCAAAGGGCCTTCCTGCATGAGCTCAGGAAAGCTCTTTGGAGCTAACATGTAGTTAGCGTTAGTTACTAGTGTCAGCTCCTGGGCCACCCGGCTGGTGTCACATATTTCTAAATTGTATAATGCTTCTGTCACTTTCTTGTATGGGAATGCAATTGCAGTCTTATCCATACTGGGTTCTATGTAGAAAAAAGCTGTGTTTTTATTTATACACACATACGTTGACACTGATCTTTCAGGGTTTTCTGTTTGACAGTTCCACACTCATCCATGCTTTCCCTGATAAGCAAGAGCTGTTTGTTTACTGGATGTCTTACTGGTGCAGGCAGTGCTTGGGCCTCTTGTGCTGCCTTTGCTCTCGAGCAGAATGTGAGGGGTGCTGGCATCGTTTCACAGACACGACCGACTAAAGTATGCTGACTTCTGTGCAGGGTGTTCATGCACCTGGTAGTCAGGGCCACATCGTAGAAAATGTCAGTTGTAATTCCTTCACTCTGAACCTTTCCTTTCTGTTGTTTGTTTGGGTTTTTTGTTTCTTTTTTGCTTTTGCTTTGTTTGACTGGTGACAGTATTGTACTGTCTTTTAGTGAAGCAGCTTGCCTGTATGAAGTAACTACGCCTATGCTCTAAAACTAGTAATAGAAGCACAAGAGCTTTATTGCTTTTTCCCCTTCACAAGGATCTTAGACTTCGTTATTAGATCATATTGCAACTTTTGTGTAGTGATTACTGCTGATAAATATCCTTTTTCCTTCATTGCTTTTTATTACCCTCAGACCTCGTATTGTTTTCCATCCTAATAAATCTCTGAAATCTGTGCTGAATCACTACTATAAGGTCCAAAGGCAGAGGAACAGAACTTGTGAGAAATGACAAGTACAGCTGTTTATCCTAATGGAGGCCTACTTGGCATGTTGTAAGATCCATACAAACTAGATCGTCCTTCTACAGATTTCAGGAAGTCTGTTTTGGGAAGGCTATTTTTTTTGTGCAATTTTCATGACTGCACTTGTAAGACTATCTTGCTGCTCAGTCCAATGCTAGATATTATTTTAAGACTATTTTTTAATTTGGGAAAAAAATCAACCCTATGGTATGGTAAGTAAATAATAGCAGAGATGAATTTGTCCACTTGTCGTGTAACACAATTTTTGTATGAAACATATCTTTAAGATGAAGAATTTTAATACCATTATTTTCACCAGTTTTATTTTTTTTTCTGCTTTGTGTTAGGAATGTCGCTGTAATAGAGTTTTTAAGCAGATGGTATAAATCGGGTTAGGGCCATTCTTGCCCATGTGACGCAGCATGCATCAAAGTTGTTGTTAAACTGTTGTTCACTGTGTAAGACAAGTGTCTCTGAGCAGGCAGTATCTGCTAAGTTAAATCAGTTGTTATCACTCCAATAAATAAAAGAGCGAGTTGTTGCAGTTATGTGTTTATTTTTATGCTACTGTACCACTGTTTTCTAGGAACTCTCTTGTCAGCAACGTTCCTTACAAATGCTGGATCAGCAGTGCAACCAGATAAGAAACAAACTGAATCAGGAGCTACAGCAAGCCAAAAATGACTTCAATGCTCTGCAGGCAGAATTTGACAAAGTAGGCTTTCTTATATTAAAATCTTCTATTAGATCTGTATTTAGTTGTCTCAGCAGTACTGCCTTAATTTAATTATACATAAAGCAAAAAATTATTAATGTGGGCACTTGTATTAATGTTTTGTACAGTTTGTATTAGCTGTTTTGTATTTACCATCTCTCATTGAAATGCTATGTATTTAAATGTGAATTAAAGGTTTTAAAAGTTTGGGGCTAGTCCACTTCTCACAGGGAAGGAGATGTGAATGCAGAACAATGCATCTAAAATAAATCTGTCTGAGAGGAGCAGCTAAGGCTGACTACAAGAGACACTTTCTATAGAGGTGCAGTTTGATGCTAGAGTTAACCTGATCAACAGGTAGTTGCCCTATTACCCTTTCATACACCCTGGCCAGACACTCCTGGTACTTCCTTTTTAGCAGTGCCACCCTTCACACGACCCTGCAGAGAGCTGATACAGGAGCTGAAAAAGCGAAAAAATAATTATATATAAATTATCATGTGTGTACACAGACATAAGTGTTTGCTATCAGTTTAACTCCCTGAACTGATTCTCCACAAAATTAGATGAGTATCAAGGCTTGTGTAAGGAGGAAAAATCAGTGTGAAGGAGGTCTCCCACAGTTTTGGCAGCAACTTGCTATTGGAACACAAGAGTTGTCACAAAACCACAATTTTAAGAAAGTTAGAAAGCAGCACAAGCCTGAATAGAGTGTGGCCAGAGAAGAGGAAGTTTAAAAGCCTCAAAAAACTCTTGAAAGCAGCTATAAAGCAGCAGAGCTAACAGAATTTCTAAAAGGGGCCACAAGTTTTTGAAAGTTATGTTGAGAAGCCCCATTAGCAGGCAGGCTGAACTGAAACAGCATTTCTAAAACTGTCAGCAGCTCTCTTGCAGTCTTGTTTAATTTTAGAAATATAGCTATGGCAATACATTCAGTCACATGTTTGCAGTAGAGGTTTCTTTATATGTACATTCTTTTGTATACGCTTACTGAAGAAATTGATATTATAGAAAGAAAAAGAAGTGCCTTTTTGTTCTTTCGCCAAGAAAGCTATTTTATTACGTAATGACTTCAGAATGGACTTTTTTTTTTTAGCTCTTTTGACTTGATAACGGCATTTCCTTCCTTTTTAATCTGGAGCATTATAGAACTATTTTGAAAAGCTAAAACCTATTCAGTTTTTATAAAATTTGTGTCAATGGAGAAAAAAGTGCAGTTATGATCCTAATTTTGATTCTCATAGCTTAGTGAAAAGGCTATTACATTCCCAGTCTCATTTGTCTCCTACAGATATCTTTGTGGTGATGTAGCTGCAAGTTGGATGTATTAATTCAATTTTAGACAGTCTAGAAATATATGTATTTTAGAGACATACCATCTTTCTGGTCAGAGGCAAAGGAGTGGAAAGGCAATAAGCAGCTGTTCTCTAAACCATAAACCTTAGGTTCATGGTGGGATAAAATAATGCAGTTTTATTTTGTAATATTGTGTTGGAGTTCAAGAATAGGAGTTTAAAAAAGTTATATATGCCTGTGAATACAATGTTGATTTCCAACATTCTTACAGGTAATGGCAGTGAAACAACACTTGGAACACGATACCAGTGATCTCACCCAGAAACTGTGCAGAGCAGAGCAGGCTTTATTAGCAGCCCAAGCTAAGGAAACTGATTTGACGAGAAGCTTTGAGGTAACCAATGCAGACAAGTATTTGATAGAAATAACAGCATAAATTGTCAATCTGTAAACACTAGCACCTCTTGAGCATTTAGTTATGTAGCGTATTTTCCCACAAGCAATCTTGAAACACTTTTATGGATAATCTTAATAACTTATCTTAGTTGTAACACAAAATGAGGTCTACAATAATGTCATGTAGGTTAATGCAATTTGTGGAATTGGCTGTGTGGTTAGGATTCATTACTGTAATGCTGTTGATAGGATTCCAGTTCATGTTGGACGTATTTTTTGTTAAAAATATGTTTTTGTTGCAAGAAATTCTTGCTTTTGGTCCTGAAATGAAACTATATCAATGCTTGTCTGATTTTAAAAGTAAATTTTAGAATCAATGACTACTGCTTTGATGCACACTAGCAAATTCAGCAGTTTTGTGCAAAGACTTACTATATCCTCTTTTATAAAAAAAAAAGCATTTTTCTTTGAAGAAACACAGTCCAAAAATATACATACTGCTGTAAAAACTTTTCCTAAAATAAATTCAGAGAGGTCTTTGGATGCTGCCATACTACCTCATGTTCACATATGCAGAATTCTTCTCACTTTAATGTCTCCTTTGTCTTCTCAGTTACATTGTTTTGCTTTGGTGGCAATTGGAGCAGCTACACTTGAAATTGTTACAGTTATGCCACTAGAGACCTCTCAATGCAAATTTTATCCTTTATTTGGAGAATCAGAAGTAGAAGAGAAAGAGTGCCCGATGTAATCCATGTCACAGTTTGTTTTATTTAAACACTGCTTTTGCTTGTTGCCTGTTGTCATGAACACATATAAAAATAATCTGGCATAATTTCTACCAAATATGTACCTGTCAAAAATCTATTAACAAATTTAAAGTACAGTAGTGGGTTTTGTTGAGATCAACGCAACCGTTGGTACAGCTTTAGTATGTTGTCAAACTTTAGGTGCATTCATGCTGGTAGGCTTCAATGTCTGGGAACATTCCCAGGTATTGGACTGTGACTTTTCATACTGTTAATTGTTAGAACAGCACTTTGAATGGCTTTGGCCCAGCTAATTAGCACTCTTTCACAAAATTCCCAGGCACAGTTTGGGAGTTCACATGAGCCTGGGACCATTCCCAACAAGTGGTTTGGTTAAAGCCACCTGTTTTGGAAGATAGAAGACTTTAGTCATACAGATATGGGCTGTTCCATGCCACTTCACCTCCATGCCAGATAGTGGTCCTTGAAACCTGTTTAGTAAATAAACGTAACCAGTGCCTTCCAGTGGTAAGGCTAATCAAGATAATTTTGTTCTTCCAAAGTATCCCAGAGGTGGAAGTCTCCATCAAGCTTCTTCACGTTCTCAATGTAATCTTTCATATTTTCAGACAAAAAAAGAGAAAGATAGTTTATATCAGATATTGTGGATTCATGCCCTTTCTGGCTTTGAAATTATAGAGTGAGGTTAGATTTGATATAAGTTTTTTGAGATCCCATTGTCAGAAAGCATCTAATTTGAAGAAATACCTTTTTTGCTGCAAATTCTTGGCGGTGCTTCAGGGGGTCTGTACTGGGACCCGTACTGTTTAATATCTTCATCAGTGACACAGACAGTGGGATCTAGTGCACCCTCAGCAAGTCTGCAGATGACACCCAGCTGAGTGGTGCAGTCAACAAGCCTGAGGGGATGGGATGCCATCCAGAGGGACCTGGACCAGGTCAAGAAGCTGGGCCTGTGTGAACCTTGTGAGGTTCAACAAGGCCAAGTGCAGAGTCCTGCACCTGGCCCGGGACAACCCCCAGTATCAATACAGGCTGGGGGATGAAGGCATTGAGAGCAGCCCTGAGGAGAAGGACTTGGTGATAGTGGGGGATGAAAAGCTGGACATGAGCTGACAACGTGTGCTCGCAGTCCAGAAGGCCAGCCGTATCCTCGGCTGCATCAAAAGCAGCATGGCCTGGAGGTCGAGGGAGGGGATTCTGCCCCTCTACTCCACTCTGGTGAGACCCCAGCTGGAGTCCTGCGTCCAGCTCTGGAGCCCTCAGCACAGGAAAGACATGGACCTGTTGGAGTGGGTCCAGAGGAGGGCCATGAAAATGGTCAGAGGGCTGGAGCACCTCTCCTATGAGGAAAGGCTGAGGGGGCTGGGGTTGTTCAGCCTGGAGAAGAGAAGGCTGCGGGGAGACCTTATTGCAGCCTTTCAGTACTTAAAGAGGGCTTTTAGGAAAGATGGGGACAAACTTTTTTGGCAGGGCCTGTTGAGACAGGACAGGGAGTAATGGCTTTAACCTAGAGGATGGTAGATTTAGACTGGATATAAGGAAGAAATATTTGACAACGAGGATGGCGAAACACCGGCACAGGTTTCCCAGAGAGGTGGTAGATGTCCCCTCCCTCGAAACATTCCAGGTCAGATTGGACATCCCTGCTCATTGTGAGGTGGCTGGACTAGATGACCTTTAAAGATCCCTTCCAACCCAAACTATTCTATGACCCTATAGTCAGATTTATTTCTTGGTATTTGTTTGTTGTGGTCAGACAATTCAATAGCTGGTGACAGTGATGATGTATTAGAACATGACCAATACATTTATAAAGAAGCTTAATCTGGGGGAGATTGTAATATTTGATTTGAAGAGATCAGTAACACTACAGTTCTATCTGAAGACTCGCACATGAGAAAGCATGGTACATGTCAGTAGAATTTAGGGCATGGCTTCTGTTCCTCACTATCATAGACAAGTATAACGCAAAAAATTAAATTGAATTGTTTTGAAATCTTGGAGGCTTTGTTGACATTACATTTTATTCATCGCAAAAGAAAACAAGAGTGAGATTGGCATTTATTTTCGTTTAATAAAGGGAAATTGCCGCAGTCTTACACTAATGGTCTAATTCCGCAGTGGAGAAATACAGTTGCTTTCTGCTGGTTAATCCACTGCTTTGTTTAGTCCTTGCTGTATAATAAGACTGGTGTTCCAAATAAGTTGGAAAACAGATACACTTGTGAGACATACTGGATATGCTTAGTCTAAGGACTACGAAGCTTTACAACGGTGATATCTCAATAGCTTAGCAGTTCTGGGTTCTTAGCATATGGTTTACATTTTGATGGTGCAAGTAAGCCCATACCTATTGTTCGAAAAATTGGTCAGTCTGTCCCTAAGCTGCTTGTAAGCCTGCCCCATGAAGAGTTTCTCCAGAACAATAGTACTATCTGTATATAGGTTCTGGAGATTGCTTTGGTTTGGGTTTTAATTTTTAAAAGGACGCTTGCAAAATGGCTAACTCAAGTTAAACAATGTACAAGTAGAATTGATAGCTGGGTTGAAACCAAACTGATTATTTTGCTTATAGCTTTGGAAGGTGTAAATTACTAGTTACTGTAGTACTTAGTCCATTAAATTATGGGTTCCTGGTTTTTGCTGAGAAGTGATTACTGGGAATATTTGCACCAAACCAAAATAATTAGACCTTTCAGCCATTTTAATTCCTGAAGCTTGTTTGGTTTTCTTTCTGTAAATCACTCTAGATTTTCTAATGAACGGGTTTGTTTGTGCACTTCTATTGTGTCTGTGTATGGTGCACTGAATGCAAGAAGTTTGGTCACTTGTACTTCTTTGAAAAAATTGTTAAGATTACTAGAAAACTTTCTTCCTTGAAACTTACAGTGACTGGATTTTTTTTTTTAAACTGGGTAGAGAAGGCTATGAGTAGAAGGCAAGGTAACCGTTAGTGACAGTGACAATTGTAATCATGTTCTGAGGGTGATTTATTTATGTTGTAGCAAAAACAAGCCTGCCATGCCAGCGAGCTTTTAATTTTTTTCATCCAGACCTTTCAATTTCTTGAGCTTGGCTTTTGTGAATTGCTGCCCATCTGCTAGTAGTAAACAGATGAATAATTGACGGCCTCTTTCCAGTTGGGCCATGCCAGTGCCATGCCATCTGTTGTCCAGCAGTACAGGAGTTTGGAGAAAAGGGATTAGTTTCCTTAAAAGAACTTTTATTTGGCTTCCTAGATGCAATGTAGTTACATAGTTTTGTTTGTGTGTGGTTTGGGTTTTTTTTAAACTTAATTTATTTGGAAGAAAATAATCTTAATGGCAAAACAACCCTCTGAAAGATTAAGGACTTCTAAATAAAATTTGACCAGTGTTGCCATGATGATGATGATCAGCGGAAAGAGAACTTGTCTCTACATGAGATGACAGGTTAAATGTGACCTATAAGTTTCTTGTTAATTTTGATGCCACTGCAGGGATTAGTTTCTTTTCCTTTGGGAAAGCTGCCCAACTTCTTCAAATCAGATTTTGTAGGATATGTTCTATCCTGTCTTGATATGTTTGGGGCAGGTCATGTGGAGCTCTTTGCTCTGTGCAAACAAGGGGAATGCTAACTACATCAACTGGCAGCATCTCTCAGATACTATCAACTAGTTAAGAACAGTTCAGCTTATGTTCCCAAGCAGTGCTTAGGAACTTAAACATAGCTGCCCAAAGGCTTAATAGGATCTAATGGAATATCTTTATTTTGATTTGAATGAACTTAATTTTTTTATCTTCTTGGCAATTCACATGAAATGTGGTCTTATTTGGTTTTGTTTTAGGAAGTGAAGCAGGAGAAAAACCTTCTTGACTGTCAACTTGAAAAAAAATTGCAAGAGATCCACCGACTAGAAGAAGAACTAGATATGATCAAGCAGTCTCTAAAGCAGAGCCAGAATTTTGCAGAAGAGATGAAAAGTGAGTTACATGTTTAAATTTGTAGAACTCCTGTTGCGTGCTTGATAATGCATTTTTCCTGCAGTCCTGTAAGTTTCATTGTGAATTAAGTAAAAAGGTTTCTACTGTGGGATATGATTAGTGTTTTTAACCAACACTGAATTTGCCCTAAATGGAAATGAATTTTTGTCTATGAACATATGCAGATCCTGAAGATACACAATTTTGAAACTGATTAAAGTGTACTGAACTTATCAGCAAAATAAATTTCATAGAATATATTTAAGACAGAAAACTGGTTTTCCAATGCTTTTATGCGTTTCACAGAATTTAAAACAAAAAGCTAGGAAAATGTTACGTAACCACCAATAGTTGACTCTTGCTTGCAGTGTTTGTTTCTGACTGAGAACACAGTTTTTCAGGAATGGAGTTGAAATATACTTTGTAGTTCCGCTGGATCTGACTAAAATAAATGGGATAGATTCCCACTTGTTTCTGTGCATCAATCAACCTTCATGTAAGATTTCAAAATGGAGCTTTTGAATTTGATTCTGTTCTCATTAAAATTAATAACCAAACTTCTCATTGCCTTGCAACTGATAATTTGGTTTTGACTGTACAGAGAATTTGCAGCCTTTACCAGCTATCTAGTGGAATGTAATGTCTTTTTTTTTTTTTTTCCTCGTTTCCTGTACTTATCCTTGGTGGTTCTTAGTCTGTTTCTATGAAGACAGGGAAGCAATTACGACAATTTGGCAAATGACTGTGTAGACATTCTTTGGCAGAGTGTAAGGCTGACTCACAAGGTCACATACTAGGGTATGCTTCATACTAGAGTAAGAATTGAAAATAGTAAAAGTAAATAGTAATATTTCGTCTAGAAAATTATCAGTAGAATTGCCAGTATTGACTGGCAAAGATTTGATGGTGTTTTCTTTTACAGATAAGAGTACTTTTCAGGAAACAGAGCTGAAGTTACTGGAAGAGAAATTTAAAAAGCAAGAGAGCTCGCCTTCGCTGGAGAAGCTGAAAATAGCTTTAGCTGACCTGGAAAGGCAACAAGATTCTATCCAAGATCTGCTCAAGGAAAAAGAAAATCATATTAAAGAACAAAACTGTAAAATAAGTAAAATGGAAGAAGAATCAGAAGCTTTGCAGAGGCTCCTTGGATTCAAGCAGAGAGAATGTGAAGAACTGCAAAAAGAGGCTACTGCTTTTTCTCAATGGAAAAATGAAAATGATGATCTTATAAATAAGCTTAAGTCTGAAAACGAAGGTATGCTGAATCATATTAATGACTTGGAGAGTTCCCTTCAAAGTGAGCAAATCAAAAATCGTGAACATAGTGAGAAACTCAGAACGATGGAGACGGAAAGTGACAGGAAAAGCACAGAGATTAGAGAACTTAAAGACATGCTAGAACATAAAGGTGAAGAATTAGAAGAACAAAAAAACGCTTTTGATGAACTTCAGTGGAAAGCAGAATGTTCTGATAAGAAGTACTGTAAAGAGATAGAAAATATGTCCTGTAAAATATTCCAGCTTACCAACCAAGTTGGTGAACTAGAAGAAAAGTTACGATTAGCAGCAACTGAAGGACTGCAAAGGGAGCAGTGTTATCATGACCTGCTTGGTGAATATGAAAAAATCTGTAGTCTTGTAAAAACAAAAGATACTTCAGAAATAACAGAAGATGGAGAAGTTAATTTATGTAGTGATCAGGATAAAACTGTTTTAGAGAACATGCAACTTGCAGCAAGTAACTCCATTGCTGAGGAACATGGATGTGCAAGAGCTCTTCTAGAAGTAGGAAAAGCTAGGGATCTGGGCATTTTATGCGATCAGATCTCTTCTATTGAGACTTCCTTAGTGGCTCAAAAGCAGCTGAATTCAAATCAGCAGCAGCACTATGAAGACTTACTGCAAATAAAGGGTAAAACAGAAGAAAGATTAATTAGCGTAGAACAGATGCATGAAAGCTTTGTGGCAGAAACTAAACAGCACAGTAATAACTTGCAAGCAGATATTTCAGCACGTCAGAAATTAGTTGAAAAAACTTTAGCTATTCTTGAGGAAAAGGACATGCAACTACAAACTTTGAAAGAAAGATTAGAAAACCCGCAAGCTGAGCTTCAGGATTTAAAGATCAATAATAAATTGCTTGAGGATTCAGTAAGACAGCTGAAGCTTATGTCTGGAACATGGGATTTGGAGAAGGACATGCCTTCAATGACTTGCTCATATAGCAAAAAAAATGAGGAACTTGCTGCAGAAAACGCAACCCTTAGGGATTTAAGCAGAGCTTTAGAGCAAGAACAAATAACTTTACTGGAAGCAAATAAAAATATTTCTGATAGTTTAAAGGAAAGAGAAGAAATAATTTCTGAAATATCTGGAAAGCACAAGGAGGAAAGACAATGTGTTGAATCAAGAACTGAAGAAATTAAAACAGAACTTGAAGTTTTGCAAGCAAAGTATAAATTGGTGGAAGAAGAAAATGCAAACATGATGAGCATTCTGAGAGAGCAGACAATTGAATATGAGGAAAAGAAAGCAAAATTAGAACAAGAGAAACAGGTATTTAGTGAGAATAAAGATATCTTATGTAAACTAATAGTCTCAGAAGAAATAAACAAGGATTTGGTTCAAGAACTTCAGCAACTGCAGTCAGAATTTTCCAATATCCAACATATGCCCTCTATGGAGCTTGACTATTCAAGACAGGAAATGTTAAATGTCAGGGCAACACAAAACACAATGCAAGACAGATGTGGTATGGTATTTCAAGACAAGGAGAAATTGGGGAATGAAGCAAAAAGTGGACCTCTAATCTGTGATGTTAGTTGTGAACAGACACTCCATTCAGAACAGCTGAGGAAGTCCATGGAAGAAAAGGACACTGAGCTGAAGAAATACCAAGTTAAACTTGAGCTTCTTCAAATGGATTTTGAGGACAGAGAACTCTCCCTAGAGAACTACAGGTTAGAAGTGATGCAACTGGAGACTGCTTTAAAAGGCATGGAAGTACAACTTGAGAAAAGTGTGCAAGAGAAGGAGAGACTGCAGCAAGAACTATTGTCTGTTAAAGAATTGAAAAGGTCAGATTCTCTGCTTACAGTGTTAGATGAAGATGCCCACTCATTGGAGTATAATTATGATAGCGTTTCCCAGAATTGTGGCAAAAGACGAATGGATGAAAGTTATTCATCGGTCTTGCTGGCATCCTCTTTGCAGGTAATGATAAACAATCTGAGTGAGCTCGAGAAAATGTGTGAGAAGTTGCAGAGTGAGAACATTGCATTAACCTCTGGATTTAAAGACCCAAAAATCAATGGCATCACAGGTATTAATAAAGTGGCAGAGGAGGAAGAGAACATAATGAATGCAGATAAAAATCTAAAAGCAGAGAAAGCTATTTTTCCTGATGACCTTATGGATCAAAGTGATAACAGCATTCTGAGAATGTATTTTGACAATAAGGAGATGTCCTTCAGACTCAAAGAATGCAGTACTGGACTGAGTTCTGACTGTGAAGATTTAAAAATATCGAGCAAAGAAGTTAAAATACAGTTCGCTGAAGTAAGAGAGAAGCTTTTGTCTTTCCAGAATGAGCATATAAAATTATATGAACAACATTGCAGTATGAGCTCAAAGATATCTGAGCTACAATCCTGTATTGAAATATTGAAGGCAGAAAATTCTGCATTGTCAACAAGTCTGAGCAATGCTCATATAGATTCTCCAAGAGTGCCACTATCTTCTAGCCAAAATGACACGCTGTCTAAATTAGATGAAACTAAGTCCACGGTTTCTTCCTCAGATCTTTTCGAAAGTCCCTGTTTTATAGGAATGAGTGAGATGGTTGATTCTTGTAACATTGGTATGTGCAAAAGGGCAGAGGAGATGAATCAGCCGGACAGTTCTGCAGAAATAATTCCAGAAGGTGGAACAAAAGTTTTGGTCAAAAATTACCATAACGATTACAAATTGGACTCTGTTGGAGAGACCAGAAGTATTACTCCCAGAAAATCTAACCTTGAGAGTAGAATTGAAGAACTTCAGATGCAGTGCCAGACGTATGAGAAGGCCATCAAGGTGCTCGAAGACGAATTTCACATTCAAGAGAATATGAAAAATGAGGAAATACAAGAGCTGAAAAAAGTTATACTTTCTGAAAGAAAAGAAATGGATCATCTCAAACAGCAAAATCTATCTGACAAGGAGGAATGGCAGCAGAAACTGAAAAATGTGACTATGGAGATGGAGTACAAACTGGCAGCAGAAAGAAAGCAAACTGAGAATCTGTCTTTGGAGCTGGAAGCAGCAAGACTCCAAATACAAGTCCTTGATTTAAGCTCTCATTCACTGCTGTGCGCAGATATTGAAAATGTAAGTAATTGCTGTCATGCAAATCAATTTAATATAAATCCTTTGATTTATGGTAAGCCAAATTTAAATTTTGAAATTAAATGTGTTTTAAATTGTGTCCCACAGAAGCAGTACTGTTCTTTACAGAAAGCAGAAAAATATCTGTACCTTGAGTTCTGGTTTATGCATCACAGGGATCATGAGAAATAACAGATGATGACCAGACCAACAAGTTTAGTCTATTAGAGTTGTGTAACACTTTGTGCTACTTTCTTGGTTTTTCTTCAGGTCTGTGTCAGTGTGTGGATCCTGCTGTGTTAGTGGGTGTGCATGCACTGTGTGTATCTGCACTGTGCTTACGAGCTTCAGTCTCTGATTTAACACAGTCAGTTAAAGATGCACACACTTCCCATGTCCCTTCGTGGGACAAGCAAACTAGGACTGCTTCCACAACTCTAATTATTTTCAGTACTGTTAACAGCAGAACAGAACAAACTGGTAGCAGAAAAGTTAATTTTCATTTCAGCCTGAATTCCTTAAAAATACCTAAGGGAACAGGAAATTTAGTCTCTGTAGATGGCGTGCAACCAGTGAACTAGACTTTGCAGCTCCTTGTAGGGAGTAGCAGAATCAAGACTTCACTCAGAATGGAGGAAAATCAGTTTAATTATTGCATACAGTGTATTAGATGAATTCCCCTTAAAAATAAACAAAACAGGTGCATTTTCTGCTTGTGAGAATTCCAGTTTTGACCATTAAGTCCTACGCAAGTGGCCTCCAGTGCCCAGTCAACATAGACTCAGTAATCAAAGTTTAACACTGCTCTCACAGTCAGAGCATCTTGAATATCTATGTTTTGTCCAACTGTGCAACACTGAGCAACTGTTCCTTGAAGAGAAGAAAATCTTTTGCTTGTATATGTTGTTTGCAATTCACATGGAGCATCCACACTGATAAGACACTTCAAGAAAGAAATACTGTTCCTTTCCATACATAGCGGAACCTTTTCTGAGATGAGGTACTCCATACAGATCATTCAGGTGCTGCCTTCAGACCCAGTTCTTTTCTGGAGTCCTCAAGTTTTGAAGTTGCTCATTTTATTGTTTCAAATGAGAGTATCAGGTAGTGCCAAATGTAAGCCCACCTCTGACAGACAATGGTAATTTGGAAAGGGATTGTTTGAGGATTTGGGCTTGTGCCCCTTGAAGATTCTCTGGTGTCTAATAGAAGGTGAGCAGTAAACCCCATTAGTGATACTAATAAATTTTCACTTTGTCATGTAGACACCTACTTTCCCAAAATATGGAGGCGTATCTTTGCACTTCATCTTTCAGTAAATTTGTCGGAAATTTTTCCCTCGGTATCTTTAAAACCTTTTGGCTGAAGATGCATGTGTGTATAAATAAATATAAATACTTTCTATAAGAAAGCAGATTCTGAAGCAGAGAATGGTGTTATCGATTTATTTCACATAAGAGAAGGAGCTTTACTAGTTTAAGAAAACTTTTAAAACTCACCTTGTTTTTTTTCTTACATATATTCTTTTTCTTTTCCTTTTTTTAACGGGTTGATTCTTAACTCTTGCAGAACACTGAACCAGAAAACAATAGTCCTTATCAATTGGGAGTGCCTCCTGAAAACTCAGCACTGAAAAGCAATAAACCTAAACTAATCCCCGTTGAGAAAATGGCCGTAGGAGGTACCTCTGTGTCTGAAAATGTAACTGACACCACTGAAGCAAGATTAACAGAAGATTATACTGAGAAGATTTCTAGAGAACAGGAGTGTAGAAATATGTCAGGAAAAATAACCAGCCCTTCAGACCATGCCAGTGCATTGTCATTTTCCAATAGTAGTACATTTCTGAGTGCAGGGGATTTCTTTGAAAATCAAAAAACCACTGAAATGCTTCAGAGGGAGGCAAAACAACAAAGTGCTGAAAATTTGAAGCTGATCTATGAGACAGAAGAAAGCCATAAACATGTTGATTTACTAATGAATGTTGAGCAATTAGAGCTGAACTTTCAGAATGCACAACTAACTCCAAAGAGCTCAGCGTTTGCGGAACTGGAGGAAGCTGCTGTAGTTGTTACGGAAGAAAACTGTGACATAAAGGAAAAACTGGAATCTGTCTCTGACAATGCGCAGCAATTATCTCTTGGAGTAGCAAAAGAACCTGAGAAAGTAAAGTCTGAGCTGGAGATATGTAAAATTGAATTGTCTAATGCAGCAGATACTCTGGTTGATGTAGAAATGACCAAGACAGATTGTCACAAACAAATTCTTGCAGCTGAAAATGAACAGAGGCGGCCAAAATCTGAGCAAGTTAATATTGATAACCATGCCTTGTTCATAGAGAATGATATTGAAATGCTTCAGGCAAAATGTCAGCATCTGGAAAGGGAGAGGGAAGTTAACCTGAAAACGATTGCTAGCTTTCAAGAGCACCTGGTTTCAGTCACAGCTGAGAGAAACCATATTGGCCAAGAACTGAGTGTTTTGTCTGAAGATAAAAAAGAACTGGATCAGAAGCTACAAGAGAAATTAAAAGAGCTAAAGTCAAATAAGGTGGATTCTACTGAATTCATTAGAAGGTTAGAGGATGAAGTGAGGATGCAAAAAAATCTGCTTGAGGCTGTAAAATCTGATGTAAATCAATTATCAGGTGAAAAAGATCATCTTCTGCAGAAGTTGCAAAGTTTGGAAAAGGATGCCGTGTCTTTTGCTTTAGAAAAACTCCAAAACAAAGTGGCAGATTTGAACAAGGAGAAAGAGCTGCTTGTAAGAGAGTTGGAAGTAATGCAGAGTAGATTCAGTTCATCAGAAATGGAAAATGCAAAGCTTTCTAGATCTTTGAAAGGCTTGTTAATAGAAAAAGTTGAACTGGCTGCTAGACTTAGCTCAGCACAGAAAGAAGTAGACCAAATGCGATATGGAATTGAGAAGCTGAAAGTGAAAATTGAATCTGATGACAAGAAAAAACATCAAGCTGCTGAAAAACTGAAAGAGAGTGAACGGAAAGCTGACTCTCTTCTGGATAAAATAGAGAGGCTTGAAAGAGAATTGGAGATGTCGGAGAAAAATCTAGAAGATGCAATTGTTCAGTCAGAGACTGCTAAAGCAGAGGCAGAAACATTAACAATGGAGATGGAAGAGATGGCTGAAAGGCTGAAATGCTTTAACTTACAAATTGATGTCCTCACCTCACAAAAAGAGTGTTTGGATAAAGATTTAAAAGTAAAGCAAGAAAGAATCCTTGAGCTAGAGTCTTCAAATTTGACTACAGCAAAACTGTTAGAAGAAAAGGAGGAAGAAATTATGCAAATCAAGGATAAGTTTGAAAATACTGTGGTGTTGCTTAAATCTGAGCTCAAAGATATAAGTGAGAAATTAGAGTTTTCTTGCAAGGAGGAAGCAGATGCTAGAGCAAAAGAGCAAGTCTTGATTAATCAGGTGGCTCGTCTTGAGGAAGATAAAACAATGCTATTACAGGAGTCTCAGCAAATAAGAAATGAAAATAACAAATTGGATCAAACGAGGAAAGTACTTGTTCAAGAATTAATGGATTGTAAACAAGAACTCAGTGAAAAGGTGCTAGAAAATGGTGCTCTTCAAAAGCAGGTGAAAGAAATAGAGGAGCTGTCTTTACAGGTGACACACATGCAACATGAGCATGAATGTTGGCACCAGGAAAAGAAAAGACTGCAGAATTTGATTACTGAGTTGAAGCTGAAGGAACAACATTTTTCTGATAATGAAACCTTTGCAGATATCCTGAATGTTCTAAAAGTGTCTTATAAAGACCTTGAGAAGGAACTGGAATCTACGCTTTGTGAAAACAGCACTTTGTGTAAAAAGGTAATACCATTTCCGTTAGTGTAGAGTTCCCATTTTGTGAGTGAAGATAAAGTGTCCTCTGGGCTTACTGCTTCCTTTATAAATTATATCTTAAAATAACTTTAATGTCAGACTTTTACAGTAAGCAGCCTATTTTTAAAATTAAATTTTCAATGCAATCATGCATTTGCATTGAAGTTACAGAGCTGGAAAGCACAACATTTTTGTGTAGGATGAATGAAGGTTGCTTGAAAGTAGGCATAGAAGTTTAAGTAATCAAATAGTGCAGGATAGTTTCCTCTTTTCTGTAGAAGAAAAAGAGGACAGACAAATTAGTATTGGATGAGTGAGCTTTTATATCTAAAATAAGTACTTGGGGAGCTCAAAAGAAAGTGAAACAACAATTGGACACTTGCCATGTGCGAACAGCATTAGCCTGTTGTGACTTTTGCTTGGAGTTGGACCAGTTTTGGGAATAAAATAACCCATTTTAAAAACTGCTTGTGGCATATAAGGAAATTCTTTGGAGGTCATGACACATGTACTAAAATAATTATGGAAAATTTAATTTCAGGTAAATGAACTGACTGAAAGTCGTATTGAGCTGCAAGTCAAGATAAGTGATACTGAAGAGAAGATTTCCAAGTTACAGGAAGACTTTACCTCAGAAAGGAGCAAGCTTGCTGAAGAAATAGAAATTCTTCAAGAACATTCAGAAAAGCACAAAGTTAGTTCCTCCATGTGCAGTATTTCTGTGTTCAAGGCCAGATGCTCAAGCACAGTAAATGCCTGGAGGTTGGTCAAGCGAGCTGTGCTTATGCACAGTATCAGAGGTTCTTACTTCTGAATTTCCAAAAATTTAATGTTCTGTTCTGAGATAAAATGATGATTAGTTAGTAGTTTTTCCCTCATCCTTCTGTCAAAACTACATTTTCTTGGCGTAAAGGTCACAGGTGGTTATCTAGAAATCTTTCAGTGCCAAGAAAATCTCTCTGCCACAGGCATGCAATTGTCAGACCGAGGATGTTAGATAAAAAGTGTAACATTTCTCAAGTTTATTTTAAAACTGAACTGCTTTCAGCATTTCAGTAGTGTTAAACTACTTTCAGGACAAAATTAAAAAAGAAATAGTTTTAGAGTGTTTAATTTGTTCATATTTAATTCTCAGAGGCTGTTTTACTATCTAGATGACTGTAGGTCTTATTTGTGAACAATATTATGTGTTTAAACCAGCTTAAGTGGTCTTGTGACCTACTAATGTTATTTACAAAATTTTATAACCAGGGGCTTCTTTCTGTTGTGATGTTGAAGATTTTGAGGGAGACAGGCCAGCTATCCAAAAAGTTTAAGTGAATCAAAATGAAAATTAGAAAGTTTTGTCATCTTAGAGAGGGTGAGGAAAGTGATCCTTAAGTCACTCTCAGAGGGAACAATGTTTGGAGAGGTTAAGCTTTGATTTTGGTGGTGCTGCTTGATTTAACAGTGTTGGCAAGCTTGCACTTGGCATACCCCTCGGATCATAATGTTTCTTTTTAGAAGACCCTCCTTTGCCTCCTATCCTGCCCTTTGTGTTCAGATGTTCCATTCTTTCATTACAGTGTGTTTAGCCACTGTTAAATACTTTTTTCTTACCAGGTTGTTGCTGGAAATTCAAAGACATTTCAGATGTAACATCAAATAGTTTAATAGGTAATTGCTTCTCCATTGAGAAAATTCTAAATACCAAAGAATGTGCTATTACTGGTTACAGATTCAGCTGCATCTAACTATGTCAGAAAAAAATGAACTGACTAAGAGTTTGGAGATGGTCCAGAAAGAACTACAAGAAAAAGAAAGTGAAATGAAACGAGAAATATCAGCATACAAAGGCAGACTACTTCAAGCAGAGAAAGAGCATCAGGATGCTCTGACAGAAGCAAACCGAAAGGTAAATCAGAAAATGAGAAGAATGGTGCTGTGAGTTTTTAATTAAATTCTATGTATTTTTAAAAATTTTGCTGATCTTATTGCAAAAGAAATTGTCTTTGCTAACAATATTTCTGAACTCTGTATATACTTACCTTGGAACTCAGTAAGTGTTAAAATGACTTTTTTCCATATAGCAAGCAGTGAAAGGTGAATTTACCTCAGAACTCAGTAAGTGTTAAGTGTATGTATAATTTATCTGGGACTATACATTTGAAAAAGGGAAAGCAACAGCATGTTGTAGTCCAAGAAATGGTTGTTTTAGTATGAATGGGGAAGAATGATTAACCACTTCAGGATATAAGGGCAAATTTGTTGGAAATGCATTTGTCAGACATGCTTTATACAAAGAGCCATCATCTTTTCTGCAGAAATATCTGTTTATGAATATGTACTTGAGGCCCGTAGGACACAGGCAAACAATTTGCTGTAATTATTTCTTAATAATTTTCATTCTTGTGAATATAAAGTAAATTTAAGAGCAAGTTATAGTAAAATGTAAGGGCTTTCTCATGGCAGGCTTCTTAGAGGCAAGATTCTAGTATTCAAAATGTATACTTGAGACAAATTGCTCTTTCAGTTTAAAACTCCTCAAAACATAGCAAGAAAATTTGCTGTGGAATTCCTGTGGGCTAAGATATGCTCTTAAGTATCTCTTTAAAATACAACTCAATGTTCTTTTTAGTGTTATAGCAATTAGGCACATTTGCTTTCTCTAGAATGAAGTAGAAATTGAGGCCTGTCAAGATAAGGTGAATTCGCTGGAGCACTTTATCAGCTCACAAAAATTGGAAATTGAGCATTTGAAGTCAAATAAAGAAGAACTAAAGAATTCCCTTAAAGAAGTTAATCAAGCCGTAGGAGAACTCCTAAAAACTAAGGTAAGAAAAAAATTTGTAAGCACTGCCAATTACATGAGACCCAAGGCACCATGTAGTAAAATAAACGTAGGATTGGGAACCAGTGCCCCAGAGCTTTGACTTGACTTTGATACAGCCCTTGTTTCACTAATGGGAATATAGAGCACAGAGGAAACATTGTTACTGTTCATCTATATCACCAAAATTCTGTTACGTATGCCTGGACTGAGATCACCTAGAATTGGTTTATGTGATACTAAACACAGCAGTCTATTTTCTACACTGAACGTTGCAACTGGGTTATAACGTGGTTAGAATACACTCAGAGACTTTGCAGTGCCTCTATTTTCTGTTTGTGAATTACTTTGATGATGAAAGATACCATGTTCTGCCTTAAGCATTAGTCTTGATACGTTGCTCTTGATTCTTGAGAGTTCATAAATTCCATTTTATATAGAATTTTCGTTACAATTATTAATTAGTGTAATTCTCTAAGCGACAGAACTGTTCTCAGTGATGACAGAATATGAGCTCCGCATACTGTGAACAACTGATAGCTGGGGACAGTTCTAGATGTGCTTGGTCTGCTTTCTAGTAGCACAAGTGAAGTTTAACTGTACATATAACTGAATTTCCGTATTAATTTCCCCTGCATTTTTTTCATCTGCCTGGGTTTTTTCGTCCTGCTTCTGTCTGTGATTGATTGCTGGCTCCAACTCTGTACTCCCACTTTGGGAATGAGCATCTCTCTAAATGCGCTCTTGAAGAAACATAGTCAATTCAATTTACTTGCAAGTGAACACTGAATTGCAATGCATTCATCTTGCTCAACAGTTCTTTGTTCCATAGGGCCCTACAGTGTGGTGTTAATTTGTTCAATACCAGCAGTCCAATGATATAGTACTACAGGATATGTGCCGGTGACAGAGAACAGTACCCATAGTAGCGTAAATGTAGCATACAAGGGTTCCAGCTGTGCTCACTGTGTGATATTTGCGCACGGGTTGGTACCCGACCAGATGAGCAGGGAGCAGCCCAGGAGAGAGTGCAAGTGGGTGGAAAGGAATGATCAGAATAGTGGTTTTGAGCTGGAGTTTAGAGAGTGAGGCAGGCCTGGGTTATCTTGCCTCTGTGAGAAGAGTCACTAGGGACAAAAAGAAAAATAAAGAGACTCAGACTGGGAGAGAGCACTTTAAAATCTAGTGTTGGTTTGAAATCTGTTACCTGGAAAGCAGCAGTTTCATATGCTACGTCAATGAAGTGATAACAAGTGGAAAAAGGAATATGGTCTCAAAATTCATAAGGCTTTCTCATAGGTAGGATGCTAGTCTTGACATCAGTAATCTGAACATTCGTAATTTGTTGGTATATCTGAAGAGAATGTCTGCCTTATTGGTATTTGAGTTCTTGGTTTTCTGCTGAGCTAATCACCTGTATGTACACATCTAGTAAAAGAGCTTTCATGTTTTCTGCAGGAAAGGAGCTGCTATAACGAGGTTGTACAGAAACAAGCAAACAATTATATATTACAACCATGCTCTGTGGCTAATACTGCACAACAGTTGAGCTTCCATTTGATGTTGTAATGTTTAAATGCAAGAATTATGTTTCTGGTGTAATAACTGCATTTCTTATTTTGTAGGCTGATAATACTAACATTATAGTTCAACTGAAGAAAGAGAATGAATTTGCTCACAGTAAAGTGCAGCTGTGGATGAAATCCTGTAAGCAGATGGAGCAAGAGAAGGAAATGTTGCAGAAACAACTAGTTGAATGTGAAGAACTATTAAAAAAGAAAAATCTAACTATGTCAAAGTGTAAGAAAGAAGGTAACTGAATCTGGATTCAATCTTAATGCTTTCTTAGCACTGCATTATTTCATAAAACTTTCTCTTTCCCTAAAATGTCTCTTTGCATACACAGCTCTCATACAGAGCATGATTCTTAACTAGTATAAAAAAGTGCAACTGCAAATATGTCAAACATTTTAAAAATCTAGTTTATCTTTCTCTCTAAATATCAGAGGCAACTCTGGATTATGAATATATATTTTAAATATTACATTTTTCTTGTTAAAAGTGACTTAAGGAGTGGAATGTTTACTTAATAACTGAAGTTCGTATACAAGTTTTTATCATTTCCCAGCAAGCTTTCCCCTCTAATTCTCGTGCTTTATTCTTTATATTTTGGCTCATTTCGTGAGATACACTGTATTGTAAATGAGACTTAAAGAAAGGTAGGGGTACAAACTCAAGTGTTCAGAAGTTACAAAATGACAAGGAAAATGTTTGCCCGTGCACTGGTCAAGGATTCTTTCCAAATTTTGCATGTTTGTTCTCTGTTTAGCAAAGACATTATTATGTCTAATGCATAACTGATTGTTATACACTGTCACTTATTTTTTTTATAGTTACACAGTTGTAGAACATAATTAATATAGAATGGTATCATTCAAAGATGTGTGAGCATTGCATTATAAATTCTTACATGTGTGTCTTTTTTTTATGTCAGTTATATGAATAATGATATTTTGCTTTGAAAGGTGCTGATGAGAATGCCATTACAGAAGAAATTAAGTTAAAATTGGAAGAGTTACGGGAATCTACAGAAGTGAAAACCAGAGAGGCAAATGAGAACCTGGAGAAATACTGCTCTCTAATTGTTAAATATTATAAACTAGAGGAAGCAAATGAGATGCTAAAAACACAAGTCACTTTGTTGAGTGCTCAGCTGAAACAGCCAACAAGTGATGCTGTCAGCACTCCTTTGCTGAATTCAGACAACTCCTTAACAGTGAGCAATCAGTCTGTCAAAGAGATGAGGTCAGATGAAGATACTACTAAGCTTTCAAGTAAAAGGCAGAGATATGAAGACAACAGGAGAGATAATGGAGAACCAAGTTCCCCTGTGCCAGAGATTTTATCCAAAAAAAAAAGGAAGGATGATATCTGTCAAAATCTGCCAAGTCAGGAGAACAGAGACGGTGAGCCAGATGGGCTTCCAGAAGCAGTGAAAAAAGGTATTTATAGTGTTTTATAAAGGCAAACGTTCTCTGAGCATAGAGGGTGTTTTTTTTCTCTTTTGTTTTGCTGAATTACCCAGTTTTACTCTGGGTGAGTAGGTGACTACACAAACATTTTTGGTGACCATGATGGAAGGTGAAAGTAGTCAAGGGGAGATGTGCCAGTTTGTGTCAAGTTAGTGTTTGTGGAGCTGTGATGTTAGACCAGCATAATATGTTTATGTTGGTTTAATAACTACCATTCTGCGAAGAGTTAAATGGTCCTGGCAGTTACAACTTTGTAGTTCCTTGTGATACATGTATTAGAGGCCAAGCATATGATACGTAACAGCAACAAAATTTTGCTGACAGGAGACTTGCTGTAGTCATTTAAAAGCATTATTTGAACCATTCACTGAAACTTACAGAATAGATGCTGACTGAATCTAATCTTAAAGGCTGCAAGATTGGAGCACTAGAATACTGTGTGGTGATGGAGTCATGTTTGCTCCCTCCGTAGCCCCACAGTTCCTTCAGTGTTTCTCCTTACCAGGTCAAAGAGGCAGTTAGTAGCTGTGCGGGGTCTGACTGGCAAGCCGCTGGTGGTGTGAGGGCTGCAAGGACACTCTGGGGAAGGAGGTCAGGGCTGCCCTGCACTGGGCGTGGTCGGGTCCAGCTGGCTCCAAAGGACAAAACTGTGTGCCAGAACAGAACCAGTCAGATATGTTTGTCACGTCTCCAAAATTGTAAGAAGAGGCACTAAATGCGGAGACAGGAAAAACAGTGCCAGGGCTGGAGGGACAGGAGTAATGCTGAAGCAATGTATCCTACTGAGCAGGGCATGGGGCTGAGGGTGGTGGTGGCCTGAGCAGGGGCAGGAGCTGGAGGGGTGGCCCAAGGGGGCTGAGAGCAAACTGAGGACGAGGTATGACCCCAGAGGGACTGCAGCCAATGGGGTCCTCCATGCCTGAGCAACTGAGTTAAAAACAAGGAGCACGAATCTAACGCCCATCTCCTGCGCTCCCATCACCTCACTGAAGGTGTAGCGTGCGGTGAGGCAATTGGAGACCAGAAACAGGGGAGGAGAGGTGTCTGGAGGGAAGCAGAGGTGTTTTCCCCAAGTGTTTGTTTATTTGTGTGCTTTTATTTCTTTCAATGCCAGAATCAGTAACAAAAAGTGTGTTAATTAGCAATACATTAAATTGATTAAAATTCCCTGAGTTGAAGCTGTTTTGCCCACAGCAGTAATATATTACCATCTTCATTAGAGTTCAGTTTCATTCTACTATGAATGCAAGGAAATTAAGTAGCCTGATATTCCATATAAGGGTTCACTGTAGCAGAAAGTAACTGAGAAGAGTGCACAAAATCAGGGCTTGAAAAATATATTGTATGTTCAACTACTGATTAAATACCCCTTTATAGTATATGCAACTGCAATCATTGAAGGACAAGCTGTAGAGATACTGAATTGCCTCAGCTTCAGTGATCGCTTGCAGAAGTCAGGATTCCTAAGTCTACACATTATTTGCATTTCATTTTCTTACCAGCGTTATTATTTTTCTGGAAATACACTTATTCTGACGATATATGTGCCAGTTAATGTTTGACTTCTAGGTTAAACAGAGAGATGATAGACAATCTTTAACACTATGTGCAGAGAAAAATATGAAAAATCAAGAATATCATGTCATGATATTGTGTTCTGATTGAATTCTAGTAAAACCAGTACATGTTTTCAGACTGAAATTATTCTCCAGGTAATAATGTACTTGTAAAGAAAAAGACCAAACACTTGTTTGAAAAACTTTGCTATAGAATTACTGTTGTACCTTGTCTACTTTTTACAGGGCTTGTATATGAATTCTGGAATACACAAGATCTGTTTAGCAATCTTTTTGATCCATTTGCTTCAATAAAATGAATGATTTATTTTAAGACGCTATTTTTATCCCCATTGTGAAAAAAGAAAAAATCTTTCAAGAAAGTGTAACTCATTTATTAGCTGGTTTTAATAGAAGCTGATTATTTTTCAGGGTCTGCTGATATCCCCACTGGAAAGGTTAGCCCTTACATTTTATGTGGAGCAACAAATCTAAGAACTAGTCTCCGTCTGGCTTCCCCAAGTGAGAAATTGCCTTTGCCTACACAAGATGTACGAAAATGCGGACCAGATATTCTTGGTGAGCGCTCCTGTTCGACGCCTGGTGGCAGCAAATCACAAACGGTAACTTTCAAAAAATTTATCTGGGTATGAAAGCCATGGGAGAACTAATACGTTCACTAAATGTATTCATCTTGTCAAGTAAGTTTGAGGACATATCATTTTTTACATTTTTCAGCAATATAGTGAAGATAAGATCATAAACACTGAATTGCTAAAACATGACAGAGGTCTTGACTGCGCTAGCAATCTGCAAATTGTTCCTGTGATGTCATTTGTGACTTCATAGGGAAACCCACTGAGAAATGTAAATTAAATACAAGTATATTTTCTTGTAACGGATATTAAAGAGCAGATATACTGTGGTTTCTTAGGTTTCAAAAACAGTAAGCAGCAAAAGATTTAACCTCTGGGAGTCTGAATTGAGGCAACAACTCTGCTAACAACTTATCTTGTTGTCTGCTAACAACTTCTCTTGGAATTCCGGATTCGAGATGCTATGAAATAACTACAGATATTTGAGAGGCTGTTAAACATGTAAATAGGGAACGTTCAGATGATAAAGAAACTAGACTTTAATGTTAGTGTTTATGAGATTTTAAAGTTATCAAGGCAAATAAATACTACAGAGTTAAGTTTTGAAAGCTGATTTTTATTTAAAAGTTTAGTAACTGAAGTTTACATCAACTTTGTAACGGTTTTCAGTAATATAACACACTGCTGAATATTTCACAGTACATCAGAATAAGGCGTTCTGTCTACGCTGATGCAAATGCTTTGAAGATTATAGGAAAATATTCCAGCTTTAGGGCAGAAATAAACCTTTTGTTGTCTGAGATCTCCTCCAAAGTTTTTAACCATGCTATCTCAACCTGAGCGGTAAGAGAATAGTTATTATATATTGATACTTATTTACATCAGGGCTACGTAGAAACATGCCAGTAGATAAAAATTCTTCCAGTTTGCCAGGTTACACAAAAGCATTCTATTGGCAATCAGTGGAGTCTGCTGCACAGCCAAACGTGAAGCCATAAAGCAAGAGTATAACTTCTGGCAAATTCTGGGTTGGTTTTGGTTTGAGTTTGTTTTTTCTTTTAAATGCAGTTATTTGGTGTTAGCCCATAAAGTATGTTGGCAAGATACCAAAAGTAAGTAACAACAAGAGCCACCTAGTTTTGTGGATGTATAGGTTTTGAGGCCAGAAAGCACCACTGGGAAGATAAGTCAGGTCAAAGCCATAATTTGTTTTGAGCTACACTAGTAGGAAATCTGTGTTTTGAAGTGAGAGTGAATCCACTGAATTCACGTATGTTGTTTCAGGCGTTAATTGTCCTACTTGTCAAAATTTGCTGCTTCTTGCAGACGTTACCTGGAGGTCTGTGTTTTATTAATGTTTCGTTAAGTGATGTCAATAAATTTTATTTATGTTCATTTATGTATGTTTGCCTGTAACTTTAGAAACAAATGGAGGGTGTTGCTTGTAAGGAAACTTGGTAGCGCAAAAACAAAAGGAAGCCTTGGCAGCAGAAAGTTGCATAGTAATCACCTGGCAGCATGGTGTAAGCTTGTTGTACGCTCTAGGTGACCACAGTCAAGGTTACAGCAAATAACAAGTAATCAGTAATAAATTGTTTTTAATTTAACTGAGGGAGTGATTTCCCGAACAGTCCTCCTCTTTGCCTAAGCTTGTATTGTCTAGGTCTAAGGACAGGCTACTCCTTACCTTCAACTATACAGAAGAATTTGATTTCGGGGTTGGTTTTTTTTCCCCCAAGTGTAAATATACAGAAGTCATCAGTCCCAGGAATTTGTGCCCTTCTCTCTGGGACATTGCTGGATGTATGCGTTTGTTTTACTTGAAGATGATGTACATCTGGGAACTTTTGGAGGAATTGTTCATAATACTGTCTCTTGTTTGTTGTAACCATCAAATCATGTTGTTTCATGCTTTATATTAATACGGTAAATGGTATGTCTTATTTTAAAAGTGAAATAAGCCTTGTTTCCTTCTCTTTGACAGCTACTTATATGTACTTCCATTTCAGACACCCAGTTTCAAAATGTTGCGAATTTCTCAAGGTGTTTAAAATGTGTCCTGTCATTTTCATACGCAAGTTTATTCACTTTCCTATGTGAATTTAATGTAGAATTTAAATTGAGTGCTTTGATTGCACATCAGTTAAGATGTGAAAGTAGTGGTTTCTGTGCAGATGCCAGCAAAAAAAGTGGCAACTATGTTTTATGTTTGCAGAATATGTACAGGAAAAATGAAATACAGATCTCAGTACACAGTACCTGGTACCTTAGTAAACAGATTAAGAGTACTGTCTGTTCCTAGCAAGTAGCTTGCCAACTGTGTAGCAGATACTCCATCTTACACCACACCAAAATGATAGATCACAAGTCTCACTGTATTGTATATTCAAAGTGATAGATGTCTTAAAAATATTTTTTTCTGTTTTCAATATGCATGTATATGTATTTTGCAAATTCCCAATATTCAGTCTTTTGCAGTGAGTTTTTTTGACCTACTGCAGAAAGCTAATACAGTTTTCCGTTACCAGTAAAACAGGACATTTTTGTTTGTGTTACAGGTAAATGATGAGCAGCAGTCCCAAGCAGTAACAGCTTTTCCACCAATGAAATCTGCTTCAAGGTCACCACTTTGCCTGCATAAGCAATCCACAAAAACTGTCTCTGATAATACCAGGGAGAGTTGCAATATGCACACAGCCAAAAATTCTCTAAATGAACAAGGACTACCTGAGCAAGATGAGCAAAAAGAAAATTGTAAGGTGCAGTAAATCTGTGTGGACTTCATCACAACTCAGAATAAGTGATGATCAAACCAGTTTATGAAATAAATATCAGAACTATATGGAGGGCACCATTTTTTCTTATCCAATGATTAACAATATGTAGGTTCTACAGAGCTTGTTCCTGAATATTTGCTAATACCAATAGTCACTCAGACTTGTGGAATGATAATGAACAGATGTAATTGATCTTCTGTAGAATATTCTGTAAATAATTCTTCATAAATCTGTTAAAAAATTAAACCATAGAAAAAGTGGACTATACGTTGCCATGTACTTCATTGTTGCCATTTTTTCTGTGCACCGAAGGTTGATTTACAAATGGAAACTAAACTCACCTAAGTATCTCTACAAATACTAGGTTCTAGGAAAAATTAGGCAGACACTATTGGATGATTCAAAATGAAGCAGTGACTTCATTTGTAAGTGCAAAATCAAATACAAAACCAGATATAAGATGCGTCCAGTGCGCTGTGTCTTGGTATCCCTTCTTCCAGATGGAATAATATTGTGCAAGGGGGGATGAGACCTGGTCCGAACAAACCCAGAGAGGACTGTCTGTTTTCCCTGAAACTAAGCATCTGCCAATCTATCTCTTTGTACTAGTCAGTGTGCACTGGCTTTGACCATAGCCGAAGGTCTTAACTTACAATGTTAATCTTCACCCCTGCAAAATGGCCCTTGGCCAGCCAGTAATCATCAGCAAGCTGGGGGTGGGCACTACGTACCTGGCCAGAAGGGACACCATAACAACAAACAGTGCTCACTCTACCAGCAACAGCTGTCTGCTGATTCTCTGCAGGTCACCCTTCACCCTGACAATGCTTGGCCTGAAATGTGACACTTTATATGAAAACTGTTGCAGACTTGCATCTGATGTAATGAGAATGGATGTGTTGGAGAAATGGTCAGGTGTCAACAAATATCTTCATAGAATGCCCTGACTTAGCCTCTTTTCATTCAAGAAAAGTCCTATTTGAGATCCCAAAAGAAGGTAACTCACCTGGAAATAGCATTTAAGATTCTTGTATCATCATTATAAGAAAATAACTCCATCTAGTTCATGGTAGTGCACTTGAATTTAGGATGATTCATTACAAATCAGCTCACTACAACAAGCTCGTACTTGTGGATTTCCAAGGTCTAATTGGGCTTGCTCAGTAGCGCAGAGCATTTCCGTTCAAGAGAAAAGGGTGACACCAACTAAACCAGTCATTATCCAACTGAACAGAAATTACTTGCCAATGATTTGTATTGCGTATGCTTTCCTACCCAGGCCAGGTATTGGGAAAATCAAGCCCTGTACATAAGCAGTAGCACCCTAAGTCTCCAAGTTGCACAGCAGAGAGGCATTTTCATGTTGTTCTTCTGTCAGAAAGACATTGTTTCCACTTTCAGCAAAAGTGGGTAATAATGTTTTCTACTCCTTCAAAAAGATTCCTTAAAATAGGAGACAATACTTTCATTCCAAGTTGAACTTTCAAAGTATAACAAGTGCTTCTCTAATGACACAAAGGTAAGATTCTACTTGAAGTTGACTCAGTTTTACACTCGAGGCAGAGGGGTTTTCCCTATTTACATATACATACACACAATTGTTCTGCCTTGCTTACAGCAGTGTCCATGAGACACAGTTTATGAGAACAAAAAATCTACTCATCAGTCTAACTGGAAGACCTTTAAAGAAATTCAGCATTCGTCTCAAATAAGTCTAACAGAACAATACAAACCAAAATATTCCATGTAGTTCTAACAAACAAAAACTTTATATACAACCTATCCTTTAGTAACTAGATATACCTATCATTGGGGTCAGATCAGTAGATCTTGTGGCTTTTTCTTAAACATCTTTAGTTGTTTGTTAACTAGAGTATTAGGTAAATAAAACAATCCTTGTGGCACTATGCCTATAGGCACCTTCCAGGGACAGTGAAAGAGGCCCATCTTAAAGGATGCATTTTGATTGCATCATCTTCTGTCAGTGTACCAACAAAGCTGCTCATAAAAGTTAAATTATTTCAGATAAGGTTTTGTATCTTCAAATTATTTAGGGATCATGTGTGAAACTGTAGCAATTTTTTTTTAAAAATTAACTCGAGGTAGAAGCATGGGTGTGAAAACCTGTTTGTAGTGCACAACAGAACAACAAAACAAAACTGGTGTGTTTTATTTATCCCAATCATTGTTTTTCTATTTTAATCTGATGCCTTGAAAAGTTTCCCACTTGGAAAAGAGTGTGGAAAAAACATCTATCTTTAGAAAGCTGTCTAATCTTAACCAGACAAATTTAAATGACTATGTTTATAATGAAGTAAGTAAATAGCATCACTAAAAGAAAGGATTGAGGCTTTAGTAATTACATATTTTCCAACTTGGCCATGTTTGTATTTTGTAAGCCTTTAGATTTTGGTAAGTGTGAAATGTTTGCATTTTGAAAGATTAGAATGCCTCTTATTTTTCAGTAACTAGCATGTATTGTAGTACCAGCTAATCTCAGCTTTTTGGCATATGAGCTAATGCGGGTTAAGATTTTCAAGACATCTTAAGTTATTTAGAGTAATACCTAAATCACTTGAAAATGGGACTTCATATTCTACATCCTGTGGCAAGCTGATGAAAATTCAGGTTACAATTCATGTAGGATTTTGAAAGCTGTATCAAAAACTTCATTTCCAACCTATCTGTAAATCAAGCATGCAGTAGGGAAAAATCAAAATTCCTCATCAGAATTCCTAGTAAGAGGATTGCACAGGATGTGTTTTCTTAGTGTCAGCTATGTGTAACGAATGAAAGGACACTTGTACCTGGCTTTCTGTTCTGATTGCAAAAGTCCCTGTAAAAATGCCATCTTTGGTGCTCTGGTATTGTTCTTAGCTTGTTAACCTTATTGTTGCCATAGTGATACTGTGTTACGTCACAGGAAGATCCATTAGCTGGATCCCTTCTTCATTTTCCTCTTTGCCCACCGTTTACGGTGTAATTGTCGTAAAATTTAGTTTGCTGTCCTAACTAATTTTGAATGCTCTCTGAAATGCCCAGAGTTGTAGGTTAAAAGCATGTTGCAGGAATGCTGGCGTCCTTTTGCCGTGCGTGCTTCCAGCTGATGGAAGGGTCTGGTTGGTTTGTGATGTTCAGCTCTTTCTTCAGGCTTTGAACTATTCTTCTTTTTTTAACCTAGTAATGAAAGGAAAACATAAAAGGAGATATGTTTGGCTGCTGCTCTTTCAGGATTATTATTAAGGGCCGGTGTTTGAACTGATGTCTCATATGTCAGAATCTAAAATGCTCCCAGGTCAGATCCTGCCCTGACTTCTTGCAGCCCACTCAGCTGTGGAGATCCTCAGGAGTTCCGCAGGCCTTGAGAGCAGGAACAGCACAGAAGTGGCAGGCCCGAGCCAGCCCTGCGCTTCCCGTGCCACAGCCACAGTGTAATCAACTGCCATTTGGGTAGAGTTTGTACAAAATTCTCTAAAATTAATCCCTAGTAGGAGAAATACAATTTATTGAACATGGACTTGTGCTACTTTCTCAATTATCAGCTTCCAGAAGATGCTCTGCATTGCACCGTGGTTTCAGTCTTGGGTGCAGCGCTGCCATCGCTAATGTTTGTTGGCTCACAGCAGGCTCACTCGGAAGAGTCTGCCAGTCCAGCCACGACACGTGGGAGAGAAGGATGGAGCTGAAAGAAGAAACACGTTCTCGCTGTACAGCTTACTAATTTTGTTGATGTACCCTACAAATGATGCACATTAATATACTTTAAATAGAGGAAGAAAAATACCAGCTGGAGCTGCGGTGAATCCAAACCTCTCTAGTCTCAGGCATGTGTATTGGACAATAATCCAAAAACGTTGAAGGCAATGACAGAGGAAAGTGCCTTTTAGACAGGGAAACATAGCTGAACAACATAAACACTCTGTACGGTAGGGAAAACAGTGTCACTCCATGGCCCAGGTGCCACCTCTGCGGTGAGAACACTCCAAATTTGTTCCAGAACTGGTTTCAGCTGCCCAATCCTTGTGCCTGTTGTTTGAGAATTCTAGCTGTCTAACCCTTCAAATGACTCCGTCTCCCTCTGCTGTTGCCACCTTATCCTAAATAGCCACAAATTACAATACGGCTGCCAGTAATTTTCTGCAGCAAAGAGTAATTGAAAACAGCTGTTTGAACTTTTTAAAGGTGTTGACAACTGAATACATGATGGACTCCTGTGAAAGCAGATTATAACAGTAGTATTCAAAAGCAATTTTGTGGATTTGCGTAGAATACCTGTAGTTCCAGTGACAGGAGATAGGCCGATCTCCTTTGTTATATATACATGTGTGTGCATATTCTCTGACACACTTATAGGCACACCCAAGTCCTTATTTCAGTGTAGAGTTCAGAAACTATATGGAACTGAGAAAAACAGGAGGTAGCTATACAACAGCCAGATCTGCTTAGCTTTTTTGCATTGCTTTATTTGTCTTCCTGGAAGCTTTTTTAACAGCAGACAAATCATGATCTCTATTCACAATTCAGCTGTTGAAGTACTTAGGTGAATGCACTGATGACTGATGGGTGCACAGAAAAATCAGCAGCTTTCTGTATTTTGCTTTTCTGCTACTGTGCTTCATAAATTAAACAGATGAAAGCTTGGTCAGAATCTGCTTTCAGTACTGGATGGTGTTTCAGGGTTCCTTTATTTCAAAGGCCTGCTGAGTACCACATGAAATATCACATGCATTTACACTGTATTGTGAAGGAAGATTGCCTGTTTCACTAAGTCTGTGTATCCACATCAGATTACTGATTTTCTTTTTTTTTAGAGGCAAAACAGGGGCGTGGGGAATTATTAATTGCAGTTGGGGGCTGCTTTGATTTTTTCACTATAGACAAAGGGAAATGTTCTCTATTCTTTTGACCCTATGCTGAAAAATAATCTGTTTTCAGTGCTATTGTTGGTATTCAAAGATATGTGTGGCTTTAGTAATTGTCTAGCACTGAGTGACTGAAGATTTTAGTTCTCCTGAGGACCCTAGTTTGGATTGTTTTTCATTAACTTAGATTCAGATCATGAAGGCTAAAAGTAGTAATGGAGATGACTGATACTTCATCCTTGTTGATTTTTTTCCTTCTCAATTTCTTGTGGGCAATTACAGAAGGAAAGAATCCATTTTGTGATTGCCAGATCTCCTACTTGCTTAACTGCTGGTTTAACTTGGTCAGCTGCTCTTTTACCTTTCTTTTTGTTTAAGTGTCTTGTGTCTGGCTCCAGATATTATCTTCAGATCAACAAATCTTCTGCTGAGACAGACTGTTACATGTGGGAAGTATTGGTTTATATCCAAGAATCTAAATAACAATCTCCCATTAACTGGGAGAGTTATCCCCTTACATAGTGTTTTTAGTATGACCGGGAAGGGTACCAAATCATTGGTCTGTTCAGGTGTCTCAGTCCCCATTGCTGGCTTCTTTGACACAGCAGCATGCTGCCCGTCTTCTAAGCATTATTTTCATGTGCTAAAACAACATGGAAAAAAATGGAAGGTTAGTGAATCAACTGCATGAAAGAGAATATAGCCTTGAAAGTTCTGCTAGAGCTTCCGAAATGTATGTAAGTTCATGAGTGGAGTTCACACCGTGTTTGGCTACAGCTTAGAACTAAAAGGTGGGAAAAGTAAAGTCTTGCCTTAGCTTTATTGCTGACGCTTTGAAAAAACACAGTGTCAGCCTAATCTGTCGTAGGACTGGTGCTGGAATAGCCATATTCCATACCCTGTGAACTAGTAAAGGGTTGTACCTTGCTCTGATGAGCTCTAACAAAGGAGAGCAGGTGGTAATGAAGATTTCTTCCCCGCTTGTTTCTTATCCCCCATCTCTTCATCAGCAGAGGAAAGTGTGGGATTACAGTCAATTTAAAGGCAAGCCTCCCAGTTTCGGCCACCACAGTTGCTATTTCTGCATTGCTGCCTAGGGTACATTGTAAAAATGCTAATGGAAGTGTAAGCGATTGCTGGCTTGCTGTAGCAGGCAGGAGGATTCCACAAATTTGCATCGTCCCTGTGATACACTGGAGATACTTCTATAAATTCAGTAATGCAGCTATGATTATTCTTCTCCTCGCCTCTCAATTAACCAGTACTGCACATATTGTTCCCTGTCAAATATCTTATTTTGTCAGATGCCAGAGAGCACTGTTGTTCTCTTTTCAAATTGCTGGTTTGATTTCTGGCAGTACTTGATTGCTTTAAAATGTGCTTTCTACATCCATTTTCCTCAATACTTAATTAACTGGAGAAAAAGACTGAAATGAGGTTTCAGTTAAGTAGGTGTTTCACTTTTGTCCTCGCTGCCTCATTCATTTATTTCCTCTAGCTCACTCAAGTAGTCTCAGAGACTTTATCTTTCATTTGCAAGAAATTTTACAGTCCAGATTATCTCTCCTATAGTTAAATCCCCCCAGCAAATGCATCCTGTGCTGGGAAGAAGCACAGAGGCAAGACTGCAGAAGAGGTGGTGAAAAGCAATCCGATATCAAACCAAAAGTGTGGTGAGCGTAGGTAAGAAAAACACAGCTAGTCATTTGAGAAGACTGTTCAACTGGCCACGGCAAAAAGCCACGTGCCTGAGACAGTGCTGCAGTAACAGCACGAGAGTTGAGTCGGTCAGGAGTCTCAACATATTACAGGAACATTCTTGTAACTTTGCAGTGAAGAGCTTAGTTTTAACATTGCAGATGCAGTTTCCATCTGTACTAAGTAACAGACAAAGTTAGAAGGAAGTGCTGCTTTACAAGATTGCAGCTACTGCTGCACTAGCATTTCTTGAGGAACATCTGGGGTACTTCTGTGCCTGTGCAGGAGTGTCTTAGGCATCTACAGCACAGGTAACTGCTTGGAAGATCTTGGCTCTCACCTTTATCCCCCTTCCCTCGGTGTGACCTGTTTGGCCCGAAGTGCCATGGGAAGGTAACAGTCTGCATGCAGTAAGCTACCATGGAGCAGCAGCTCCATGCAACGTGTTGCGTAAGGTAGCAGCAAAATTACCTTTCTTTGTAAGAATAATGTAGAACACTGCTACTAAATCATAGCCTACGACCCGTATAGTCTAAGGTTATGTCTACCATAATTAGTTGTTCTTGTTGAAGCATATTAAGGACAATGGATAATCCACTTTGTGTGAGCTGGAAATACATAATGTCCAGGGCTTCAAAAGGAATAATTTTTCTAGCTCAGCATACTAGTGTTCAGAAAAAAATAAAAAATAAAAACCAAACTTGTTGTGATAGAGATCCAATGGATTTCTCTGTGCCCATGCTTTGTTAAACTGACAGATGAGATTTGCAGTCTTCAGCATCAAGGGATTTCTTTTGAGAAATTTATGGCCTTTATTTATGGACATTAAGGAATGCCCAAGAACGGGAAAAACATTAAAACTTCCTCCATGGCTCTAAAGCAATTCTTATAACAATTTACGAACTAATTTAAAAGTTACCAAAACCTATCCAACAGGCTGCTCTTTGTAAATACTATAGGGTAATTTTATATCTCCTGTGTTCTGTTTTGCTGAGTTGACTGCTGAAGTGAACCTTCAACAAAAGAGCAAAATACAGTATGGCAGCCAAGTTACGGAAGGCTGAGCGACTGTGAGAGCTTGTGGTCAGACTTGCAGAGTGCTGCACCAGCAGATTTGATCTTGTGTTTTAACTATGTGAGTGTCCCCTTTTCCTCTCTTTCCCCCTCTAGATCTAATTTTGGAGCTTGCTGACATAGAACTAAAGCATGGTCTGGGTTAGACTTGGTTTCACTGGCTAAAGCAATCAAAGCTGTCAGCTACGTAGGTGTGAAGATTCTGTTGTACGTGTGTCCTGCAGTTGTGAGATAGACCATGTTTATGTGATACTCATCCATTTATATTTTCCAATTGTCTCCATGTATAGAAACCCTGGTTTACACAGGCAGATACCTGTGTACTTGAAGAAATTGGTATTTGCCACTGCACACTGCTGAATGTGTGTATGAAATGGGAAGAACTGGAGCAACGTTTCAGTATATTCAGCTATGCAGTATATACTGCCAGAGCAGGCAGTGAAATTAGTATGTCCAGCTGAAACTCCAGAAGAAATTTAAGAAATTGAAATAAAACTATTCACACCGGGATTTCTAAAAATATTAGCCATGCCACTTTGCCAAAATAGAAGGTTGCTACTTTAAATCCCATGCAGAATAGAACTTGTTTCACAGGACATTTTCCATTCTGCCTTGTGATGGGGCCACTAGGTCAGTACGGGTTTGGAAGAAAGTTTCCACATACCAGATCACTGACATTTGCTGTTGTGAGAAGAATAAACTTGGGTCCTGTGCTCATCTTGGAGCAGTCATTTTTGGTTTTACTGGTTTACTTTTAAAACTTTCCCATATGCAGTATCTAATTATGGTACATTACAAATATCTTTATTTAAATGGTAACAGTGCACAGTGCTGAAAGGGACTGTTGGTGAATTGCTTATTCACTTTGATGATTAAGCCAGTAATTATTGCATTAGCATCTGAAACCACACTTGTCTGCTGACGTATCTCCTCCTAGGGCAATCCCATGAGACATGATGGGCTAAGTAGAACAGTACGGCACTTGAAGAAGGGAAGGGCAAAGAACATGTAGGAGACAGTGCCAGGCGTTAAGTGGAGATTGCTTTCTCCCGTGTCTGCTTCAGTGTGACTCAAGATAGTGCTGGGGCGTGGTACATCAAAAAGGACTTTTTTGTCTTAGAAATGCAAAAATACATCTTTCCACCACTGACTATGAAAGACCCTATGACATTTCCTGACAAGTCTTATCACTGAGGCTATACTCACACAGTAACAAAAGCAAATAATTTTATTTGCTTGAGTAAGATGGCCTTTCAGCTTCCACACCGCCACTGTGTTCAGCTGCCCATGCTATTCTATGCTCCTGTCCTGAAATGTTCGGTAGCATAGCTGGATGCCATTTATCACCTGTCTTCCAACTCCCTCTCACCTGAGGTAAATCTTTTGATGTCTTTACACTGCATTTTTTTGAAACCGAATGCTTTATGATCCTCCTAAAAGCAAAGGCATAAAACAAGTGTGAGATATTGCTTTGTGTTTTTGGGAGCTTTTGGCTTTATACGATAAAATTCCAGGTAATGAGTTACTTGGTACAGTTTGCTCACTGGAAGACAGCCGGCACTGGATCCCGCCTTTCTGCAGGTGCCGTGTTAGTTCCCCATCGATTTCTTGAAATGATGCCCTGAGAGACCCGTTTCAGTGGCTATTTCAAGCCCAAGAGTGACACTTTTTCCAGTCTCCTGGATTCTAAGAGTCACTCTTTTACCTGTACTTCTTAGCAAGAACCAGCATCTTTTTCTTTTTAAGGAAATATTTTTCATGGAATTGATGGCTTCTTGAATTGTATCTGAGTATGGATCAGGTTTTGAGACACCTATTTCACAGCTGAGATGGCATCCTTTCACTTCTAAAGGTATAAAACTGCCGGATGTCGGTTTTGAGCATGTGGCTAGCTAAAAAAATAGTTTTACGAGCTTTCCTGAGCGGAGACCATTTTATTACCACAGAAAACATGGGAATCTGTTCACTCCGTGAAAATTTGTTAGAAAAACTCTCCAGTTTCTTCGTAAGTGTGCTAGAAAAAAAAGCTATAGTTCTAAAACATTAGGAATGTTTGAACCTCCAGGGCTGGGTAGGTGAAAAGCATCCTCAGCTGAAGATTCTAAGCAGACCACAGAATGCAGTCTGCAGAGGCAGTAAAACAGTGTGAACAGCAGAAATAAATCTTGGTGGGAGGAGTGGTGCATGCTTTCACCTAGGCACACTGTTTGAAATTCCATGTTCTAAAGCAAAGAAAATTGCTCCTCAGACAGATGTTGATGAACCAGAATTGCCTTGGGCTGGAGTCCAGTGAAAGAACTGCCCTCTGTGCCCCCACTTTACTACGCCCCACTATAACTATGCCGTGTAGGTACATAGAGAGTAACATCAAGGGGAAAGGTGCTAGCTGTTTTAAAAGGCTTTTGTCTTTGAGGCACTGTCCTTTCCTCCATGTATGTTTTTCCTATATTCTTTCCTCACTCTCTCCTTCCCTGCTATGCAGTAACCATCTTTTTTTTCTAACGGAATTAGGCAATTAATTGCTTTCTCCTACTCCTCAGTCCCCATGTAACATCCTATTGAGTGCATATCCTGCTCCCTGGAAGAGCGATGGTGCTACTCTCTTTCTCAAAGCTGGAGAAGAGGCAAGAGGTACTACAGCTGTGAGTTCCCTAGTAAGAGTTGGGGACTGCTTGACTGATGCATGGCCAAATGTGGACGGTGGGTCAGGCAATGCAGTTGGATTGCCTGAACTGACAATAGACCTGTGTTTTTAGGGAACAGATCTCAGGCACTCTGCTGGAGTAAGTGCCAGCACGAACTTGGAGAGGGGCGTTGGTTTTGTACAGAAATTACACATAAGAGCAGAGCCCAGGGAAGCAAGTACCCAAATAACAAGTTGGCAGGCATCCAGCATGGGTAAAAAAACACTGCAAAGACCTTGACAAATGTTTCCATCCTCTTATTTTGTCTGTCTGGTCCAGAAAAACAATGATAGTGAATAAAAAGAATTTAGTTTGAAGACAAGAAACTAGAAGAGAAAAATATATTTTTGTAGAACAAGAAGTCCACTCACTGACCAATTCACTTTAAAAAGTCTCAAAGCGATTCAGCTTCCAGTACTTCTTGTGGGAACTGTGCATGTTCTAATAAATGTCATTGCCCGCAAGCTGCTGCTGGTGTAGGTTATGCTTGCACTTCTCATTTAATCTTTCCAAAGAACACTTCTTTCTCCTGTGCATGCTACATCCTTCCAATATGCAGAGGCAGTTTTGATCTTTTTCCTTTCCTTGTTGCATGACTATACATGCAAATATGTGGTTTAAAAAAACCCTTTAAATCTATTCTCCACCAATTAATTTTGTTAATCTTTAATGAGTTCCTTCAAAGTCTTCAGTTGTTCTTTTTACAGAGGAAAGCACCAGGCTTAAGCTCTACTCAGGTGCAGAACAATGTGTTGCTAGATATCAAACATGTCACGAGCATATAGTCAAAATCCACTACTGTCTACAAACTCATTCTTTTGGAAGTGCTGGGAGCCTTCTGGAAGAAGGAATCAAGTACCTTCAGTCTCTTATTAAAGGATTCTAAGCTCTATCTCTAAGGGACTCAGAGCCTTCCTACCTCCTGAGTGTCACTCAGATCAGCATCTAGATACCAAAACACCATTTCTCTCCTTATCGTGGCACTTTGAAAGACACAATAACCTTCTGCATTCTGATTATAATTCCTTTGACTGTTTTTTGTTCATCATGTAAAGCATATGCGTAACTCCCACATGCCTGGTGTTGAAGAAAGTACAATACTAAATGGCAGCATTACAAATTTGCCGAAACAAATAAGCAAGGGTAGCCCATATAAAAGCTACACTATTCCAGTTCCTCAGAAATGCTCCCATCTGAATCTGCTTCAGCAATGTGAGCTTTAGAATACAAAGTCCAAACCCCTGACCATGAATCCTTTGGATTGTAAGACGGCATGAAATGCTGTCTTGCATAGGGGCCCTTAAAGTCATATCTATAGGATGACTCCAGCATCACATCCCTCTCGGATAGAATTAGCAGCCTCGCTCCCTGCAGGATGTGGGAGAAGTGTGGGACGAAAGAGCCCAATAACCCAAGCCCTGTGTGCTGGGCAGGGACCCTTCGAGAGGCAGTTGGCAGGCAATACAAGTGGAAGACTGTGACTAAACTCTTGCACCCTCTGTGGAGCTCAGAGTTTTGCTCCAGACCCTTAAGAATGTGTTTATATTTATTTTTTTTAAATTTAATGCAGAGACTGTAAAAGAGAAAGAATTTATATTTCACAGTTATTGGAAAGGAGGAAAACTTCGTGACTTTTAAATGAGTGCTGTGACCTCAGCTTATAGTGTTAGTGTCTCCCATTTTGCTCCTACTATCTGACCTAGAGAAACTATTTCAAAAGCCCAGTTGAGTCATCTGCTCACGAGGTGTGGTGTTGGATTTGGGTCTCCCCAGTCTGGGGAAGGCATTGGAACCTGTTTACCCCATTCCATGGGCAAATGCTTCAACCAATCTGGGATAACAGCAAAGATAGCAATGACACTGCTATAACCATCTTCTGTGTGAATGACTTTTAAAAGAAAAACAGTGTGGTTTTTCCAATTTTTCAAAGAGCATTTATAAGCCCTGCTCTCATGAGAGGGCTCTAAGATCTGGATTAAAACAGGCAGAGGTGCTTTCGCTCATCGTAGAGAAGATGCCAGACTTACAGAGGAGAGAGACAGGACTGAGGCCATGTGCTTGTGCCTGCCATTTCCTATTGTCTCTCCACAGGCCACTTCCCTCTCAGGATGTGAGACTTTCAGATAAGCATTTTGAGATGCATAATTCTCAGCAGGCACTACGTGGGGAGCCTTAATGTCGAACTTAGAGTTTTATATTCTGCCCTGGTGACCAAACTCCTAAAGCAAGCTATTAAAAAACAAGGTTGTCACAGCCTACAAGTCTCTCTTGCTGGCCTACTCCAAGTCATAGCAGTCATGGCAAAGAAGCGCAGCAACAAATATTCTTAATTAAACAGGTTTTATGTAATTAAAGCTGTTCTGCATGCTAAGTCCATTATCTGTCTTTTGGAAACCTTATTAGACTAACACACAAAAATGTACAGAAAAATCTCTCTTTACCAGTCCTCTGTGGAAAACACCCTTACTGCTGGTTTTGTAGAAGTAGTTTCTCCTTGCCTTGTATTTAAATTGCGTAGCAGTCGATCTGCCATAAATTGTTGCTCAGCATTGATGTACAACATTTCTGCTGGAGATGACAGAATATTTAATAATAGACCTTTTTTGCTCACCTCGTCAAGGTTATGCCTTTTACTTTTAATGTGCATTTGAAATATATCCTCCAATGCCCTTAAAAAAAAAGAATAAAAAAGAACATCAGTGAAAAAAAAAAAGACTGTTCAAAGGCCATATACTTCCAAATGAAAAATACCACTTAGCCTGTCTTTCAGATCACTTAAAATACATCCTAACTTTCCATTTTTGCTCCATCCCCTCCTGGTCCCTACAGTACCTATAACTGAATTTAAAAGATAAAATCTTAAACATTTTAAGGTTATTGAATATCCTTATTCCAAGTGCATGCAGTTTTGCAGGAACTCTGATGGGGACAGCCTTTCATGTAATAATTCCAATTTCTTCTTCCATATTTAATACAAATATGAGTATTGGTGCTCTTCATTGCAACGTAGTAGTCCCCCTCTGTATTTTGGTGGGGCCTAAGTCTCACTGCTGCTGCTGTCCAGTACTGTCCCACCACATTAACTGGGTGAAACTGCGGGGATGCTGGGCAGTGCTGCAAGCAGCTTTCTAGATTCATTTATAGCTGTAGTTCCTTTGTCTAAGATACTGCGTTATTCAAAGAGGACTTTTGAACTGTCTCTAGCTAACATTTTTTAGAACTCTGCAGGTCATTTGCATAGTCTTTTTGTTCTCGGGCCTCCTTTTTAGTAATTTTTAAGGGAAACACCAAAGGTTGAACTTTCATGGTCACAATTTTGTTAACTAGGTGTACCAGGGAGAGAGAGATGCCTTCAGAAAGTGCTCTCAATATTTTTGTTGATGACTACGACCAGCTGCAAGCAAAAGATTTGCTCATGGTGATAAGCATTGGTAAAAATAAAGACCAAACTGACTAGGGAAATTAGGTCTCTGGGTTCTACAAGCACGACTCAGTTAAATCTAACCCAATCGTTGCATTTTCTGAGAATAACAAAAAAAAAATATCGGCAATGAATCATAGAACCGTAGGTTGGAAAAGACCTCTAAGATCATCAAGTCCAACCATCCACCCAACACCACCATTTCTACTAAACCATACCCTGAAGTGCCACATCTACACGTTTTTTAAACGCCTCCAGGGATGGGGACTCAATCACCTCCCTGGGCAGCCTGTTCCAATGCCTGACCACTCTTTCAGTAAAGAAATTTTTTCCTAATATCTAATCTAAACCTCCCCTAACGCAACTTGAGTCCATTGCCTCTCGTCCTATTGCTAGTTACCAGGGAGAAGAGACCAACACCTGCCTCACTACCACCTCCTTTCAGGTAGTTGTAGAGAGCAATAAGATCTCCCCTCAGCCTCCTCTTCTCCAGACTAAACAGCCCCAGTTCCTTCAGTTGCAACCTCATAAGACTTGTTCTCCAGACCCCTCACCAGCCTCGTTGCCCTTCTCTGGACACGCTCCAGCACCTCAATGCTCTTCTTGTAGTGAGGGGCCCAAAACTGAACACAGTACTCCAGGTGCAGCCTCACTAGTGCCGAGTACAGGGGCACGATCACCTCCCTAATCCTGCTGGCTGCACTATTCCTGACACAAGCCAGGATGCCATTGGCCTTCTTGGCCACCTGGGCACACTGGTGGCTCATGTTCAGCTGGCTGTCAACCAATACACCAAGGTCATTTTCCGCCAGGCAGTTTTCCAGCCACTCCTCCCCAAGCCTGTAGCATTGCCTGGGGTTGTTGTGGCAGAAGTGCAGGACCCGGCATTTGGCCTTGTTGAACCTGAGACCTGTTGAGCTGGAGAGCTCAACAGAGTTGTTTTGGTTATATGCCATATATTTGATTTGGGAGGGCATTTATGATTTTATCTGTAGAGAAACTGATCTAAATAAATAGAGATTTTAAAATATGTGTCTATCATATTAATCCTGAAGCATGTTAGCTGAGGCCGTTAGTTGAGTATTTTCTAGTCTGTCACAAAATCTATTTAGAAACTCAACTTTTGATTTAAAATGAAAGGATGCAATTGATTATTCACTTTTACTCTGCAGAGAAATTAAATTCTGTTATTAGAGACTACCCAAGCAAACAATGGATGATTTTTCATGTGTTTTAGTAACATTTATTTGAGGGAAGGTGCCAGGGCTGCGTGGACTACAGAAGACAGAATAGTGTCGTGATGCCCACCTCAAGCCTTCCTTACATTGCTCTTTCCCTAACTCCACTCCTCCTAGCTGCATGTCGCGCTCTCTCCTCAGTTTGAGAGTATTGCAGACGGCAACTGTTCATTTCTGTTTTTCTTTCAGATCCAAGCTAAGCCGAAAATCTCAGTAGTACTGATAGTGCTGGAGAAGGGAAGACCCAACCGACAGTAGCTAGTGTGGGAAAGTGAAGGTCTGTCCAACTAAGGACTAGTTGTGAGGAAGTTGGGTTTTTATTCCTTCAATGTTTTGTTACAGCAGGCTTAGAAAACAAACAAGTTTTGCAGGAAGAGTGTGCAGCATCTCAGCAACCTCCACCTAAAATCAACAGAGCAGTCCGTTCACCCTACAAGGCTGCGCACGGACACCCTGGTGCCCAATAGTGTTCTGAGTCGGGCTCAGTGTGGAGCACACACATGACCCCTGCTGCTGTCACATCATACAGGTACAAGTTTGTGTTCTCTCGTTTGGTTTTCACTTTCTATACAGAAAAAACTTGTTCCCTGAAGGATACCAAGCCCTCCTGTTAATATGAGGGCTGTCACAGAGCATTTTTTGAGGCTTTATTTTAATGTTATCTTCTTTTTAACTGTGTGTATGGGCAGGCATGATACTTAGCAAACTTTTCAATGTGTGGTGAGTCGGTGTTTTTCAAATCTACTACTGTTCCTCCCAGTGTAACCAGAAAGTTCACTTCTAATTTGGGCCTTGAAGTGTGTCTGAAAACTGCTATACCTAGAAGGAAGGAAGAGAACTTTTACCTTTGACTGATGGCTCACAAAACGAACTAACCATTTGTGTTAATGGCCGCTTAAAAAAAAGAAATTTAAAAGAGCCTTAGGGATTTTAACTGAAATCCTCTAGATTGAAAGGGAAATATCTTTGTTTGGTGTCTGACTGAGTTTGATTGATTTCAGGGGTTTAACACCTCTCCAGCATCAAAGCACAGCACTTGACAGAGACCGAAATCTTAAACATTGGGGTTAAATCCTCTATCACAGGAAGAGTTTCTCCCATTTAAAATGCAGGCTGGAATAGAAAAGGAGCACACAACGTTGTCACTTTTAGCAGGCCTCCAAACAGACCTGTGGTTTATCACAGATCTCTAAATATTAGAAAAGTGGTAGATTTCTATTGGAAATGGGAGGGGGGTGTGTGTGTGACAGGATGTCACATGCAGAACATGAAACCAGTAAAGGATGTTGCAGTCAGACACCAGCAGCCCTGGGTGTGTTTGGCTCTAGCCTTTATGTGTGGACCATTAACTTAATAGCGCATGCATCCTAAATAAAACAATTATTGCATTCATTTGCTTCGCTCTTATACGAGGGACGAAGATACTCTACATACAAAACCTTTTGCTGTGATGTATTTTGCTAGGGAAGACCCATTGTAGCTCTGTGGCTTGCTAGCTCAGGATTGACCAGGAACTGGAATGAGACTGTTGTAACAAGAATGTCTATCACCACACTACATAAGAGAATGAGCTTGAGAACAAGGCTAGAGAACATAATGTTTCCGTGTTTCTGGTAGAAGCTTCTGGGAAATACAAGGCTGGCTGAAAGTATTTTCTGTTCAGCTACTCAGTTTAAATCACGACTCCTCTAAAGTGCAGTCACAAAAGTATTCATCATACTAAACTGATTTCAGGTTTCACTTTAATCTTGTTAAACCCACCAATTCTTTACACTGATTGAATAATTAGTCAAAGTTTTGTTACTCAAAGGAATAAATATGAAATGCATAGCACTTACTCGTCATGATAAGAACTTCTAATTAAAATATCATTTGTGAGATCTTGAAGAAAATGAAGATACTCTTCTTCTCTATACAAACACAAAAACTGTCAGCATCTTTCTTTAACATACACTGAACACAAATAAGTTTTACAATACCAAATCGGTAGTAGTTTTAGAATAATTAAACTAACTCAGATAAAGAATTTTGCCAACATATTCAGAAGTGATGAATCTATTTACTAGTCTGCATTTTTTTACTATCCAGGTTTATACTTTTTTAAGTGACTGATTTTCACAGCTCTGTTGGTCAACTCCCTACTTACTTCAAGCCGTTAACTTAATCCATTAATTTCATTAATCAAGAACATCTATGTGTTTTGTGAATAATCAGTTAAAAAAATATTTCCAATGCACAAATTGTAGGTATCAGAAGATAAATTATTAACATTGTTTATTTATTTATTATTTACTTATTCTTACCATATTTAGTTTGCCTACAGTAAGAGGGGACTGGTTGGCATGACTCAGAAAATCTCTTCCAACTTTCTGATCCCACACTTCCCAAGCAAGCAGCTGAATCCTCTATTCCTAATAGAGTCCCTTCTAGTCACTACATATCGTCATTGGTAATTGGCTCTTGTGCCATGTTTTCAATTTTCCATTGGATTCCTACTTTAATATTTTGATACAAAGCTTTGAAACAGTTAAGAGAGACAAACAAATATTTAACTTACCTTTCTCTGAGTTGTGATCCTGGAGAAAGTGGCATTTCAGAATCGTGAATCCATAATTCATGGTTCTGCCACGAACAAGCAAAGAGAAAATGTAGATTTTTTTTTTTGTTATCTTTGTATCAACATTTTATATTTCCATTCAGAGCACCAGGAGGAAATGATCTGATTTCATAACATATCAAAACCTCAACAACATCATACTGAAGTGACAGGCCCGCTCATGTGAAATAAGTATCTTGAGTGTCAATCACTCTTATAAGTAAAAAAAAGTATTATTATCAGGTAGGTTCATGTTAGCAGAAACAGAGACAAGCTTGTATAACCTGAGAAAAATGATGCACATGCCATAAAGGAAATCAGAAGTTCTGACAAAATAGAAAATTTTTGCAGACCTCATTTAAATAAGACACCTTTTTCTTTAAAAGGACGTGCAAAATGCAATTGTATCTTTGCAAGAAGACTCAGAAAACCAGACTGATATTGGAATTATCTTTGGCTGTGGACTATTATCTTTGGCTGTGGATTATTATCTTTGGCTGCAGATTATCAAATAGGAATAGGAGCATCTCTTGATAATGTTGTAAAATGAAGGTTTTGGTGGTTAAAACAAGGAATGGAGTAGTCCCAGCTAGCACAGGGCTAGCAGGAATCATGCCTGTGGTGCCTTGGCAGAGGTGTATAGAAATTCAACACTGATTCTGTAAAGGGACGAACAGGCCAAGGAATTTTACAACATCTCTCTATCATGCATGGCTTTCGCTACTGTTAAGCACCCCTTATTTTTAAGAGCACTAAAATTTATTAAATTAATCCCCCATTCATCTTAAAAATCCAGGTGACTAATGGAGTGCAACTTCCAGACAAAGTCTTGTATGACATACTACAGTACTGACCATAGGCTGAGAGATTAGCACTTTGGATGTTTCTGGGCTCCAGGGTACTATCTGGGTGGAGTGAAAGGCTGCAAATCAACCAAAAGCTGAAATGACCTCTTGAAACGTTAAGAGTGCAGCAAGATGTAAGTCAAGTAGGAAAAAGCTCTGCTTTCAGAAGAACAGATTTGTGTTGGAATAGAGTGTTTTTCACATTGCATAACACCTCATTTGTGTTTCTCAGAACTGTTGCTTTAGCTGTTCCTATTTTATTCAAAGAATTCTGTTGACCCTAGCCACACATACTAGATTTCTCAGCTGCAATCTTCGTGACTTCTCACAAGATGATTTAATTTTTTGGTTTTGCTTTTAACATATATTCGCCAAAGCCAATGATACCGTTATCCATCTCATTTCCACACAACCAGGACAACTTTTGCATGTGAACAGTGGACTCCATTCTTTTTCTTTGTAGCAAACTGGGTACACCAACCTCAACTGGCTGCTGAGAAAAGTGATACGAACGTGGTCTCACATGGTCATCTTCTAAAAATCTGAAAGATTAAAAGCACAGTGAAAACCAGTTATGCTTAAAATGATGTGTTTGAAAGGAAAATTACTTAACTTTTAGCACTGATGTGTAAACAAACTGAGTAAGTACCTGTGCAACTCTCTTTTTTCATTATTGATGTCGGCTGATTTGAGTGATGACCTGCCAGGGGAGGAGCCCTTTTTTTGGGGAGGAGGATTGTAACACCTATGTTTGACAAGAAAAGATTGGTGTGATGTCTTTAAGATTTGAGGGGTAAAACACTGCTTCTTTTCTGTGAAGTAAATTGAATGTTTGTCAAGGAGGTCCCCAGAGTATGTTTTATTAAAAGAACTTTGAAATGCCTTCTTCCTGTTGTGACTGCCTACATGCATGTGAGACTGGTGCAGTGGTGAAGCAGACGATCTGTCTGTACTAGAGTTGTGAACAGGAGTCTGAGATAAAGTGCGCTGAGCAGTATTTTGGATAGTCTTTCTTGCAGTAGGAGACGGCATAAGAGTCCTTGACATGAGCTTCTGAAAAGATACAGGGCGGGGCTGCGCTCTCTTTGTCCCGGAACAGTTGTTTCGACCAGAACTCAAATATAGGTGACCGTCTTCCAACAGTGACCACCTCACCTGTAAGTTAAAGAATAAAGTAACTGACAAAAAAATTGCAAAAACAGTTTGCTGAAGACAGTGTCTGCTACAAATTGATTCACACAGGAGGAATTTTAAGAAACTGTTTTCAAACCGTCTCGAGTGGTCTATATGATTTGCTGAGTTTCGGGAACCACAATTAGGAGTAAAGCCACCCTGCCACTGTGCTAGAGCTAGTTCACAAGTCCCTTTTCTAGTTTCTTTTTCCTTGCTTCTCTTTACAAGGTTGAGGTTGCTAATGACAAGTAGTCTTGGGAAATTATAGAAATGCCATTTTGCTTGTCAGGGCCCGCAGAGGGAGAACAGGAGATTTTTCCTTCCTTGGATGTTGTGCATTCTCATCTATGGAACTGATGTCTCAATGGCAATCTCACAGCCCTTCTTCAATGGCATCTGCTGTTCTCTCTCCTTGTACGCCCATGCAGGTGTGAGCATGACTCCGTCTCGAGTCTGAACCACTGTTATCCTCATAAATACCATAGATGAAATTGTGGCCTATCATTTTGCTGTTTATCTCAGTGGGAGCAAGATTTTACACATCAGAATAATGCACACGTTTGAATTAGATGACATTCTTTATAAAGAGTGTCATTGCTAATCTAGTGGTAAGCCTACTATAATTCTCAACAAATAGAAAATTTTACAATCTAAATATAGTCTGCTGAGGAATTTTTGCCCCAGGGAGACTCTGGACTATGGCAGAATGAAATGCTTTGCAAGGCTTTGTCTGTTGAGGTGAGGTCAACTGTCAGAATTTGGTGAAGAACAGGCCTACTTGTACTAGCATGAGGTTGTGCGTTTTCTGGTATCTGGCAGAATATATAGAGTTAGGATTAATTACTTTAGGGTCTTGCTTGTACCAGTAAATACCACTCTGAAATTCAGAAGATACTGTAGAACAATGTAAAGTTATCACATTGTGTTCAGTAGGAATACTAAGAAAATAATTGGGATTTAGTTCTCTTGAAAATCTTGTATACAGAAATCATCCTAATAAGAATGTTGTCACACATATCAGCAAATTATTTCAAGAAATTCACTCAATTTTTTTTCTGGGCACCCGTGCAATACTTCAATGAAAATTCAAATTCCGTTTGCCAAAGGAGCCAAAAGAATGTGTGTGGGTTTGTGAGTGGCATGTGCACATTCATGCTGTCAGTGCACAGACACATTTTAGTCATGTACACATAGTCATGACATGGGTACCTGTCATTGTCGGCCATGTAGGGATAGCAATAGTTAGATGAGAGGACAGCTGCCAGTTGGCAAAACTGAGAATCAAATATTATCTCTGTTTGACTAGACTATAAAAAGCCACACTGAATAAACCTCCACTTTACTGCTGTGTTACAGGTGCTCCCCAGCACTTCAGAGTCCAGCTAACTAAGGGGAAACTGGTCTCTTTCCTGTGACTCAGTGCTACCTGTGTGACAGGTCCTACGCTGTCAGAATATCACATACCTTCTGCTGGCTTGGAGAAACACTTCTGGAGTTGAATGGTGAGGTGGGAAGACCACGTATAAGATCCTTCTTATATTTCTCAAAGGCTTGAATTAGTCTGTCTCTTCTCTGCTGATCCTTGTCTGTACATGTAAATACGTAAACACAACCCTTTCCAGTTTAATCAATGGTCGTCATCGAGTATTACTCTTCATTCTTCTTTTTGACACTAAAGACTATTCTGTCTCATCCTCTTAATACCAAGTAGCAGACAGAGAAGACAATCACTCTCTTTTTTACAGCTGGAACTTGCTGCTTCCATGCTCAGCACACATCTGAATTTGAACTACATGCAAGCCAGGACCCCGTTACATCACTCACACAGTAAGTATGGAGCTACTGGAGGGATAAGAAAGCATGGCAACATTTTGTTTCCACCTCCTGCACACTCTTTCCCCTATCCCAGACAGGAGCTGAGGCAGGTCAAAACAGAAGAAAAGCTGAGGCAATGAAGTAAAGATTCAAGTCTATGTGCCAAGAGTTGAGTGACGGAAGTCAGACTGCCACTGTGGTCTGTGCAGACTGTAATGCCGAGAAAGTGCGCTTTCTGTATTGGTCAAACTCAGGCTGAACGGAGTAGGGAGACACTTCTGCTAGCATCTCACACACAAAAAGGACAGAAATGATGTAGTCCTTTGGATCTTCTGATCTGACTGAAACTATGCAAGCAAGGGTAGAATAAGAATACTTATTCTCATAATAAACATTATTGCTATATGATATTATATATTTATATATATAATATTATATATTAAGTATTATAAAATAAGAAGAAGAATATATAGGAATAAGAAGGTCGTAGGAGTTACCCAAGACCACAGTGGCCCAAAGGGGCATAGTCATGAATAATGCAAGGCCTCTCACAATTCACCGTATTTTTTCATAACCTTACTTATAGCAATGCAAACAAGAATGATGCATGACCAAGATTTTCAACCCTTTTTACCTGCCATGTTCCTTCCAAGCATAGGTCAGAAAAAAAGGGATATGAATTCTGATATTCAACAACACCCTTCTCTTTGTAGATAGTGTTTAAAAAATAATACCCTCAGCAGGTCTAGCTGAAACTAAGGATTCACACACACAATTTTGCTAAGATTGGGTCCACTGAGGTCCCACAAGCTGCATGTGGCTCTTTGGGTTGAAAATGCAGCTCTGTGGAGCTCTGGCACGTGGTGCCTTGTGCCAGTACTGCCGGGCAGGTCAGCAGAGAGCTGTGCCCTGCTCCTTCCCCTCTGGGTGCAGCTGCAGAGACTCCTCAAACAGGTAACTCTAGGGGGCTAGCAAGGTTTCAGGTGAGCCGGCGAAATGTGACTTCTGGCTGTGTGATGCTACTGTGAATAATGCTGATTCATTCCTGACAAAATGCACGGCTAGTTCTTGATTAGCTCAAGGGTCCCCTTGCCCTCTTACACTGCTCTTGTGGCAATGTACTAGAATTTACGCTCACAATTACCCGCAAATTTTTTTGGCTAATAAGAAGCACCTCCTCCTCCTCTGAAGTGGTGTAATTGCAGTGCGTCTCACTGTGACAGAATAATGCTTGAAATCTGGCAAAGCAGCACTTCCCGCAGATTTTCTTTCAAGGGGGAGATGCATCAACCTGAATTTAGTATTGCACATTTCTGAATTAGGAGAAGGGGTAAGGGTTTTAGTTAGTCTTAAAGAATAATATTTCTTTCAGAAAAGGAACAGCCGAGACTTCTATTTTGGTTTTTTTTTAAACACTTAGGTACTGCACTAAATGGTTGGCTCCTCTGAAGTTTGTGGTGGCTCTTGTACAGGGCACACCGCCTCTTGAGAATTCCCCTGTAAGATGGCCTCAAGGCTGCGGCCTGCTCATTGAAAAAAACAGATTTCACGAACGGCTAAAATCGGATATATAGTCTCCCGAGGCATGTAATCTGGCTTTCCAGTCTTGCACGGACATGAGTTCATAGCATCATCCTATTAAGAAAAACATGTTGACAATGCTAAATCCTATTTGGATGACTGGGAAGCAGGATTATACAACTCACTGGAACAAATAACAAAATGTACTTGCTCAATCGCATTCATGCAGAGATGAATACCCTCCCCTTTTATCTAGGCTTGTGCAGTGCCCAATCAAGGTACCCGCAATTCTGATTAAAGACTTTGTGTTCTGCAGTGCTACCACAAATGACAAGGCAGCTTGCTGTAGTGTCTGTGCTACAGTGCCGCCAGTCAGGATACCCGGCTTCTTTCACGGCAGTGCCAATGGCTTGTTCCGAGGCCTTGGGACAAAGTAACGTCTGTGCCTCTCCGCTCTCTGTCTGTGCGCAGGTGAGGCAGGACAGCAACCGCCTGCCCGAGGCGTGGCTGACTCTTCACCAAGCCTTGCCAAGGACAAGCAAATAAGATGTTCCAGGCCAAAGAGCCACAGGTTTTAAACAGACTTTGTCTAGTATTTCACTGATATTTTTACTATAAATACAAGTTATAAATATGCCCCATGGCATTAAGCCTATTCAAACAAGTACTATTCCACTGCGTTATAGTTCTATGCTTTGAGTAGTTAGCAAAAGCTCTTGGGCCAGAATGTCTCACAGCAGCTCTCCTTCCCCTTCCCTAGCAGACGCCGGGTTTTGCTGCCCAGACTGTCCGGTTTTGTATGTGCCTCAGCCGCGTGAGGCAGACTGGGGGTCCTGCGGCACATCCTGGTTTGCTGACACATTTGCTAAGGGATTTACGTGCCTCCCCACCTTCTAGCCCTGCTATGTCCAGTTTCTCTTTCCTCGCTACTATTTTTTTCTCGTTCCCGTTTTTCCCTGCGCCCCTTCTCATGATTCCAGGGCAGCTGAGTCTCGCTGGCTCCCAGCACCCATCAGCTGCCAGTAGTGTTGCAGGCTGCTTCCTTTCTAAGCCTCTCCCCCCCTACACTTCTCGTCCTAAAATGACCTCACCCCGTGGTGACCTGGCATGCTCCCCAGATGTATGAATGAAGGGGCTAAGAATGGAAGTCATTCTTAGGTTTTCAGGTCACATTGTTGGCTTTCACATGTTCTCCATACAGTTCTGCTTGAAAGTCAGCTGTGAGCATGTCACACTGAGCAGCCTGGCCCGGCCACACGGGCTGCTCATTGGCAAGAGCTACATAAGCAGTAAAGAATCACTTGCCCACTCTGATTTTCTCCACATACTTTTTAATAATTGCTAGCTATGACCAAGAATGAAAAATAACATCCAAACTTTGTATCCCAAATTATAGGTGCTTGTGTTTTTTTCTCTTAGAACAGCAAAAATTAGACATCCCTTGCCTTCTGATCTCACGTCCTTGCTGAAATGTTTAAGAACTGGCTGTAGTTTATAGTTAAAACCATAACTGGGAATAATTAATTGGGGGAGAGGGGAGCAAGGTTTCGCCATTAGAGGCATACCATGACTCAGAGTCACCTGAATACTTTCAGGACATGACTATTTTTTTTTCCTGCAACGGCCAGTATCTCTTGACTACATTTTGCTGCTTCCCAGGGAATAGAATCATGTGGTATGGCCAGTGCAGCAGTTATTTAAGAAAATGTATTCAACAGCCTTTCTGTTAAGCTCATTTATTTGCTAATTTATCATCCTTCCTACTGTGGCAGGTGTTAACTTATCATTGCTATTGTACAATCTCATTGGTACTTGTACTGGTATCTGGTACTTGTCAATGTGACAAAAGTACAGAAAATAAAAGGGATTTAGTTGAAATCTGGTCCTTTGAAAAACACAGGAAGACTCGGATACTATAGCCCCCACTGTTTTCCTGGCAGTTCTTGTTCACTGCCAGTTAATGAAACATCTTGTCTCTCCTTTGCCACTGTGTGAAAGGCTCGTGTACAAAATGAGTGGACACAAAACCACTTGATGTAGTAGAAACAGTTTAGCTCATAATATTGGTCAATCAGAATGAAACAAACCAAACCACTTAAAAAAAAAAAAAATCTTGTGCCTTTCAGTTCTACTTATCTTTATCTTAAATAGTAAGAAGAGCTGGCAAACACCTTAGACCAATTCCACAGCTGCCTCCTAAAACAGAAGGCTATTTTCAGGTCTAAGACAGAACATTATGGCCCAAGTATGAATATGGGATATAAAGCCGGAACAGGCTTCCCCTAAGTTGTTTACCAGATGTTACAAAACTCAGTGATTACAATTAGAAATAGAATCCACACCTTGGCTCATGCCTTCATTTTTGGCTCGCAGTGGGAGTTCTGGTTTAATTCCCACCAAGTGTTTTAAAAGAGTTGGCTGATGTTTAACTCCTGATGAGTTTTGAAACAACAAAGAAGTTACAAAGGACCATGGGGGGAAAGAAGAAGAGCAAAAGTGGTAAATGAACTCCAGAGTGATATCAGTCCTGAGCATGACAACTGAATGGCTGTTACAAGACTCAGTTAAAGTAAATAATGTGAGCAACGCCAATCAAAAAGACTTAAAGAAAAATCACCATGCTAATTTCATAAGAAAAACAAGAAAGATTCTCATTTTCTTTGAGTGAGATAAAGCTGTTGGTTGGAAAGACTTCTGCAAGCTCCCTGGCTTTGTTCTGCATGACATTTTGACTAAGAAATTAGAACACTACAAAATTACATGTTTACAAAATGGCTAACTGGCAGATCTGAAAATGCAATTACAGGTGAGGACTCCTTGCAAGGCAGGTATTTCTAATGCAAGGATCATTTTTTATATTATATTATTAAATTATTTCTTTCAGTCATCTGAAGGAAAACATAAAATCACTCCTCACAAAGCTTGAACAACTACAGTTGGGGAACTTATGGATAATAAATGGGTGGTTTACTGTAACAAAGTGATCTGCAGTGCTCAGTGAGGTAGATGTAGGCAAGCAGTATACTTTTCAGCATGGAAAACAGAACATTTCCGTTCAGAAAACGCAGGCTCTTACTTAAAGTAGGTAAGTCTTATCTGGGAATCAGTGTCACTGCAAAAACATTTCCACCTTCTCCCAGACAAACAGCTGCCTGTAATTTCCCACAGCAACAGTGTAGCCAAAACTAGTGTAATATCATTGCCTGTGAAGAGTGGAAATCTCAAGTGTAAGCACAGTGAGCCTTTACTGCAGCTTCCTTTGGCAGGTGGATGCCTGCTGCTGGAATTGTATATCCTGCTCTAAAATTTTACTACTCAAGAAGCTTTTATAAGTTGGGAAAGATGCAGAGAAGATCCATAAGAATGATGAAGCCTGGAAAACACTCTTCATGGTGCTAGATTTAAGGAGCTGAATGTATTTACTTCCTCAGAAGGATGGTTAAGTAACCTTATTTCAGTTTATAAGCACCTATAGACAGAACAGAAATTAAACAATACCATTTGTCAAGCAAAGACTTACCAAGACTAGACAAATTCATCCTAAAAGAAAGGCGTATGTTCCTCATAGCAAGGTAAGTTAGCCTTTGGAACAGTTTGAAGAGAAGTGAGATGTAAATAAATAAAGTTTGGACGTATTTCAAAACCCTTCCCCCCCCAACTCTGTAAAATAGCAATGAATAGAGAGAAGACTTAGGGGGAAAAAACAGGGTATATAACTGCAGTGGTTTATTCTTGCTGTATCTCTGAAACTCTGAGATACGTGTCAGTCATCACGGATCACCTGCCAACTTCTCTGAAATTTCATTTTTTCTCAATTTTTGCTGCTATCACTAACTGATGTAATCTCAGATTTTGGGCCAGTGCAATACAAAGGGATACAAGCACAGTTACTCGTGATGTTCACATCCAAATGCTGCAGTGTGCCCCGGTAATAGTTTGCTTGGTGTGGGGACTACTTATTTTCTTACTTCAGAGAAACAAGACAATTCCTTCAGCAGAAACCAGTGCTAAGTGGGGCTCAAGTGCTTGGATGTGATTTTGGATGCTCTTTGCCATTGTAGCTATTGTTACGAAACGCCTATGTTGGCACATTAATCTACAGCGTGCGGGTGCTTTTTAAGCCCCAAGCTCTGTTCAGCATTATTGGTTTTCATCAATTTTTAAATGCTGCAATACTATCAAGTGAGTGGATAACAATGATTTTATAGGGGAACAAAAGTCTGAAATACCAGATATAGTCAGGAAACATTGCTAAGCGGCACTACCTGTTGTTGTCTGACATGATTTTTCTAATCCCATGCCAAATTCTGCACATTTTACTAATGTGAGTGCTCACGCTGACATTAACAGGAATCTCCCCAAGAGGAAGGTAAGAAGGAATTGGCTCTCCATAACTAAACACCAAATCCAGCAGTTCTGAACTGCTTGAAATCTTTGGCCATAACCCATGTCTGCTGTGGCAGCTTCTGCCTTACTAACAAATTCATGGACATCGATGGAGCTGACAGCACTTGACACAATTCTGTCATAGACTACATCAAAATAAAGAAAGAACACACTGTCTTCTCTCTGCAAGCAAAGACAAGATTTGGCATTTGTCTTACTTATGTAAGCGAAGTAATCTATTTTTCTTAATCTTTTTCGTGAGTATAAAGAAGATATATTCAAAAGGTGAGGCTCCCAACTCTGTAACTAGCACCTGCTCTTAACCTCTAAGTATTCACAACTTCCTATATAAGTGAATAACAGCAAACTCTGACACTTAGAGCATCTCCAGTTTTTGCAACCTATTTCTCATCTAAAGCAAGTTTCAGCACATTTCTCATACAAAAGGCCAGATCTCTCTCCCTCCCTCAAGTGTCAGTACAGATTCACAATGGTAATTTACACTGTGACAGTGTGGACCAACAAAAGGATACATCCAGCATCATTGCTCTTGATTGTTTAAGATTGTGGTCTCAAGTTACCAAAAATTGGTAAAACCTCTTTAGCCAAGACAGATTTTCGTCTCTTACCTGCAGCCAACAGGCAGCAGGTGGAGGGATGCTCATTTGTCAACTCTGCTTTATGCCAAGAAGCTATCAAGAACTTTTTCTAGAATTTCTAATACTTTGGCAGGCAAAATTTCCTATAGCCAAGTCACTCATTATTTGAACTGATTCTTTATTTTGTGTTGAAAAGACATTGTTGGTAAGGCCTGAAGCAGAAGTTGTAACACCTGTCTGCAGATCACTGAAAGGAACGTACAAGCCTCTAGAGTGATACTGTACGGAGGTATTCAAGGAGGAAAGGAATTCGAGAAGTTGGAGTACAAGGGAAATGTCAAGACGCTTCATCCATGTTTACAGCACTGACTGATTGCTGACGTATGCTGCTTTCTCCTTTGGCAGTGAAGTAGGAATGCAAAGTTAAGATAGTCAGCGCACAATGGTTACGACAAGACTCCTGCTCTCTGCATCCTCCAGTAGCTCCCACTACTTTCTTCCTCTCCTATTACAAATGCTCCTTTCCACAGTGCTGACTCTGAAATTGATGGGAAGGATGGTTTTCTGATTAAAGCACTGCGGTACAACTTAGAAAACTATCATTTAATTCTCAGCTTTACAACAGGCTCCCGTGTGATCACAGGTATGTTAATTAATCTCTGGTGTCTTAATTTCCTCCCTGTAAAAGAGGATGATAGTACACGTTTACTCTGTTCTAGCTGGCACATCATTTTGAGCAGATATCCCCAGAAGATTATCATTAAACTGTACAGTGGCCACTATAAAGGAACTCGGATCCCAAACGGAGCTGCTAGCATAGTGTAGGGTTCAAAGTGTGAGCAGAAGAATTTATGAACCAGACTAGTTGTTTAATCATTGATAGCTGAATGACGCAGTGTAGTCATACATTTGATATTCACTTCATTGCACCTCCCTTGTAACAGTGGTATACACATTTATTTTTTACAGAATGCAAAATTTATTATTAAAAACCATCTCACTAATGCTCCATAAACTTGGAATGAGAGAAAATTGATGTTTGCATATATAAACACATTAATTTCCACTGATTGCTAAATGAGCCATTCAATTGCCCAAGATCAGCAACAACTAATATTCTACATATGTAAGGATAAAATTATGTTTATGTAATTGACTGTATAGTTTATTCACACAAACTGTAGATAAAATGCTGCAATTTTGTATGTCTTTGAACTGTCTGGAGAAACAACTTGTCCTTTTTCACAGGTGTTATGCTCTTGAAAGTTGGAAAGCATCTTTGTTTTAAACTGGTTAAAACCTGAATGGAAATTATTATTTTGACTAATGTCTGTCTCCTGAAAAGAACTACAAAGTGAAAAACACAGGTTATAAAAAGACCACTGTGTGCCATATCTAAGCACTTAAGTACTCTGCTGGTACACAGAAAAATAACATCCCTCTTAAAGGAAGCTGCCATTCCTTTTTCCAATTACTAAAGCATGTGTTTCTGCACACACTTGTATGTATGTTTGGATTTCATATTTATAAAATTGAGTCACAGTATGTGGAGCAATTCTATGATCAACACTCCATAAAAGGTGAATGGGAAAGAGTCATGTGGCCTCATGTAATTACATATAATATTACTTGTAATTCCTTTGGGGTAAATGTATACACTGTACTCCTGAAAGTGCAAGGGAACTGTGCAGAACATACAATGGTCTGAACAGCTCATGTTGCTGTTGTAAGTAGTTGACCTTAGCTTGGTAATCAAATCGTATCTCAACAGAGAGGAGAAGGAATGGCTTTGTCTTAAGACCAAAATTGTGGACACCTAAAGGTGTGTCCAGACAGCAGAATTTATTTTAGGTCTTCCTTCAGGAGATTTTTTAACTTGGGCAGAGTGAGCCTGAAGCACTTGACCACTTCCTACCACAGCTTCACCATGCTGGTGTGCTTATTTTGCTGGACTGCTGCCCAAGACTCTGCTAATGGAAGAAGAGCAGGTACTGTGAAACTAGAAGGAAAACAATACATGAGAGCAGGCCTTGGTGGAGTCGCTCTCATTCCTGGAATGGAAGAATAGGAAGAGAATTAGGGCAGGGTGCCCTGGACCACCGCACTTCGCTGGAGTGGTGGACTGAGTCTGTGATGGAGCCAAAGAGCTGAGCTTTAGTAAGGGATTTTCAGAACTGCAGGACCAACTAATGATTTGGGTGGCTCATTTTCCTGTGTGAAGTGTGGGTTACCTTTATGCATTTCGCTATTTAGGGCTGGCTTTGGTTAATTTTTCATGAGTGTAAAGTTTTTCTTAGTTTCCTGCCAGCTCATCTGGGACAGCTTCATATGCACATCAGCCAAGGTTTCTGCTCCTCTTACTGAGCTGATCAGCCCCAGGAGATCTGACTCAAACTTGGGCTCTGTGAATCTGAGGAAGAGCATCACAGTATCATGGAAATACTTGTTGGAAGAGACTTCTAGAGCTGGCCATGGGAGCACTGTCTTATGCTTCCAAGGTTCAAGAATGTATTTCAGTTTCTTATTATTAATTAATTGTTAATTATTAATGCCTAATAACTGAGAAATTTGGAGGACCTCCTGGGTGCCACAGGTAAGTCTCAAGCTCAATGCTGTATAAATAACAAGGTATCTGATTTCAGACAAAATTATTTTGAATTTTCTCCTTTGTTGGAATAGAAACAATGCCTCACAATGGAATTTTTTTTTTTCCCCAGAACTTTCATATTTTCATTGGAACAGAAATTCTTTTTGATCACTAAGACACTCTTCTGAAACCTGGTCACTGACATGTTCAGCAGCACACCTTATGGTCTTTCCATACTCATTAGATGCTCTTTCTAGCAAACGTGGCTTCTACTGAGAGTAAGAAATATAAACATCCTCCTAGTCAGACATTTTCCACACTGGGATGGCCAAGTAAACACTTTTTTCACAGTTGTTGCATAAGTCATGCTGCTCTTGTGATTCTTAAAACACGTCTGCTTCATTTTATCTCCACAAGAGCACTTATGATGACCTATATCTCCCATATTCCTAATCTCCAATGCACCTCCATCTAATATATCTAATCTTAAGGCAGGGGACAGATACATGTTTCCATCCTTTGACAAGAGCTGAAAAATGGACCATGATTCTTAGCACGAGACCACCGGAGATGCAGTCTTACTGCTACAACAAAGCCAGCTCCATGTCAGAGAGAAAGGACTGCTCGGAAGGCTTTGTTTAGCTTAGCTGTTTCTCCCTAACTTTTGTCATAACTTTGTGCAATTTCAACAGCATTTTAAACGTTATTCTGACAGTAAAGAGACACAACTATTATTTCACCCTGGTGTTGAGTGATAGGACACGTGGGAATGGTTGAAAGCTGCACCAGGGGAGGTTTAGACTGGACATTAGGAAGCACTTCTTTACTGCGAGGGTGGTCAAACACTGGAACAGGCTTCCTAGAGAGGTGGTCAATGTCCCAAGCCTCTTACTGTTTAGGAGGTATTTGGACAATGCCCTTAATAACATGCTTTAACTTGGTCAGCCTTGAAGTGGTCAGGCAGTTGGACTAGATGATCGTTCTAGGTCTCTTCCAACTGAAACAGTCTATTCTATTCTCTTCTCACAAATTGATGAAAGCTGGCACTTGCAATGCTTCATAAACCATATTTAAAGGTCATTAGAAGAATTTTTTATGTGAACAAACTCAGCTAATTTAATGATACTCTTATCAACTGCAACACTAGTAACTTCATGAAATGTAGAACAGCAAAAAGCCAAATGAAGCACCAGATTTAAAACAGTGGCCTTCTAAACCCTAGAATTGAAAATCCAAGATATACCTGAAGACATTCAGGAGGAAGTCCTATACATTGCACATTTCCCACTTTGTCTATACAGTTCTTAATCTGAAGTGCAACAGTACAGAGAGCTTGTGAAATGGTGCTTTTTCAGATTGTCAAAAAAAGCTAATTATTTACAGTGTTTTATCTGGATTCTTAAAATGAAACAAAGCACTGCACGCTGTATTTTCTTCTTTTCAGAACCAATATTTGTGGCTGTTTGAGTTTTTCTCTTTGTTTTAATAGGTTTGCATACGTCTGCATCACTACTGACCTGAATTTTCGAGCCTAGCATTGAAACATGTGCTGTCCAACACAGATCACACATTTGGAAAGCAAGGTTATCCCTATTTGAGTGTATGGATTGAGAACAGGTAAGAAATTGTACTGCATCAGAATGTGCATCTGTCAAAGTTCTGATAAATTTCAAGGTTGTAGAAGCACGCCACACTTGGTAACTCATAATAGCAGTATTGGGAGATTGTTGTGGGAGAAAATTTTACATGAAAAGAAGAAAATGCTGTAATCTTGTACTAAGCAGAAAATTAGTTTTGTCCTCCTATTATTCTAGTAGGCTGGCAAAACAGCCTTCATTTATTTTGTGTCTTTGAATATACAAATGATAAATAGAAGCCTGTTTTTGTAGGCATAAAGGCATTTTACACTGCTCAAAGGATTTGCACATCAACCCCATTAACAGCAACTGTACCTCCATTGTGCTACTGCCCTACTTAACAGTTCAGAAGACATAATGTCTGATGCACCTTTTCATTGTGAGTTCTAAATCTTGAGTTTTGTCCTTCAAGGGACGGAACTTCTTTTGCCAAGACAGACATTTCTGGAGCTAACCTGTCAGAAAAAAACTTGGCTGATATGTAGTATCTTTTAGTGAAGATAAATATTAAACAACAAAGGTGATTTGCATTTCACCAGTGGGCTACTGGGCTACTGACAAAAATGATATTGGGTCCTCACTTTCTCTGACTGAGAATCTCATGTTATGGCTTTGTGCATGTGGAGCCTCATACTCATGTGGGCTTCTAAAGTAACAGAAACTCCACACAACTGTGCAGTCCTGCTTAGCTGTGCAAGAGAGATACATTCCTAAGAAAGCATTATAAGAAACACAGATAATGTTTCCCTCAGATACATCATCTAGGAAAACTTACGATTGTAGCTAATGCAGGTAGCTGAACAAATTCTATGTCATCTTGATCTCAAGTAGGTGACATTCTACTCCTCATGCACTTCTGTGTCAGCATCATCTCTCCGTCAAACTAACATTCTTGGAAAGCTTTCTGTGACATTTCTTTCTGTTGGTGCAGCACTGTTTATTCATAAAGTGATTATTCAAAAATACTAACTTTAAATTTTTTATATAAAAGATAGCACTGAAAAAAGAAAAAGTGTTGAGCACGAGGAGTTAAAAAACAAAGAGAAGAGAATTTCAGTTGTTATGTGTTATGATCCTGAACTTGTTCTCTTGCTCTTCTCTACTGAAGATCTCACATGATAAATTTTACTGGATCTTTACAGGCAAGAGTCACGTTTGCCTTCTTGGCTTGTGTGTATCTTGCTTGGACAACTGCATCTCACCATTGCCTTTGAGCTGTCTTTGCTTCCAAGTACATTATTCCCTGCTCAGAGCAACAATTTACTGCAGATCTCTGATACGTGATTCTCACTATGCATGCACTGTGAAAAAATAGCAGCTTTCATTTTTCCAGCTTTTTAATGTTAAAATGGGGGGGTGGGGAGGTGTTCTATGTAGAAAGGGTGTGTGCTCCCATGTATGTAACTATCAAACAGAGAAGCAGCACATGCCTCACAGCCTGGTGAACGAAGAAAACTTCCAAAGAGAATGCTCTGTTTCCAGGCAAAGCGATGAATGTATTGCTTTTCATCAATCTTCCTTTCAAAAAAGGAGAGACCCTGCCTACCCGTTGGGTACTGCAGGCTTCAGCCAAGAGGTGGCGTTAAGCTGCAGTGCCAAACCCCCATTCATTCCTCAAAACCTGTTGTAACTGTAGTATGCCTGATGCCCGGAGATACACGAAGCAAAGGAAATGAAAAATACAGTGTGGATTAGCAAGGAATTCGAAGGGCCAGTGGTCTCAGTTTAGACTCAAAAACTAAGGCAATTCTTGCCTCCAACAACCTTGTACTGGTTACATTATTCAAGGAGTAATACTTTTACACTAAGGGAGGGTAGATTTAGACTGGATAGAAGAAAGAAATTTTTTGCAATGAGGGTGGCAAAACACTGGCACAGGTTGCCCAGAGAGGTAGTGGAGGCCCCATCCCTAGCAACATTAAAGGCCAGGTTGGACGGGGCTCTGAGCAACCTGATCTAGTGGAAGATGTCCCTGCTCACTGCAGGGGGGTTGGGCTAGATGACCTCTAAAGGTCCCTTTTAACCCAAAGCACTGTATGATTCTATGTTGCTTAAAGTATATATATCAGAGAGTCCCATGGTCTGCATGTTAGCATGTATCTGTGACAACATGAACGAAGTGCTAGATGTAGCTGTTAAGTTAGATACTAGACTAGATATTAGATACTAGATACTATTATCTTCACCACAATGACGCATATTTTCGACACGTAAATGCCTCTTCAGAACACCTTCATCATAAAAGAAGACAAGTATTTTGAAACCAAACAAATGGAGCCAGACCTATTTTGAAAACAAAAAAGAACTACTCACATTTAACACTGGTATGCAAACTCTTCGGTGCAGACGAATCGACAGCAGCTGTATTAACAAAAAGAAGGTTCAGTCTAATGAAACACTAACATGGCAAATAATCAGACAAAAATGGGTAGAGATGAAACTGATCATCCGAAGGTGTTGAATTCCCTCTGGGAATGTGGTACCAGTCTGCATAATATAAGCATTATTAATAATACGCATCTACAAAACACCAAATCCCATTGTTTCTTCCTGTTTCCTGTTATTATCTGGGCCAATGGTTAGCTCTCAAAAGGTGACATAGCTTAAGTGTAGTGAAGCTAGTTGCATTACACAAAACTACAATTACACCAACTGAGGTTTTGGCCTCTTGTCTTTATCCAGGTAAAAGCATGAGAGAAGTGCCTCAGCAGTGTTGGTTCAGTATCAAACATGGATCTGAATTTTCTGGTGTCTGCCCATCTTTCCTTAGGTATAGAAATAAGAGCCATTACTGCTACATTTATTAACCTTGATTTTAGTTTACAATTTAAGAAAAGCTGTATTCATTTTATATTGGCATCTACTGCTACCCAGAAAGTTTATATTTCAGGGATGAGCAGTACAGCTGCTATCAGCCAGGGGAAGCAGCCAAATGATGCTCTAAGCATGAGATTCAGGTTGTCCCTAGGCTCAGGGTCATTAGTTCTTCTTTCTAGCAACAGGAGTTATTTGATTATACAATTACATAGGCAGTTTTGTACGCAGCTTTTTCTGTTACTCAATCATTTGGTTTTCGTTGTAAAAGGTTAAATCAAGTGAGCTTCAAGGAAACAAACCCTATCACTCTACTGCTGAAAATTCTTCATTAAGACATGCATCCATACAGGAGATGGCGTGGAAGTTAATGGAGCTGTATGTCCGATTGCATGTACTTGGATATAGCTGAGGTATACAGGAAAATACTGTTTTTGACTGTGGAGGGAAAAGCAATCACCTAGGAGAAGTTCGATATTCCAGCTTCATTTGAAGGACACCAACTCCATTTCCATCCAAGACACTTTTGTGATTACTGCCAAATGCCACTTCAAATTGGAGTTTGTATGAGTGCTCTAAACGGCGTTTCAGGCATGCAGGGCTAGCTACTGTCTGGAGTGAGGCCAGATGGGTTGTATTTAAAAAAGCAGTTGTATTTCAAAAAGTTTGGAGAATATTTAGGATAGTGGAGAAGGCCTTCAGACAACCCTGAACCAGATTTTTCAAAGGCACAAAATCCTATAATCTCTACAGATGTACAGAACATGTGGCAAGTCAACACTTCAGAGCATCAAGGTATGTACAGAAGAGAACCTTAATATCCTTGCAGTACTGAAGTTTTTCATATGTATGCAAAAGTTTAGCTTTACAATAGAAAACCTGTAGGAATGATGAAGCACTACAATAAGTAAAGTAAATGCTTTAATATTAAAGGTTCCTACTCTAGTATGCTCTAAGTATGACTTTTGAGAACTATAACGTCAGAAATTTTAGCCACTGGAAATTTTGATTAGCACGTACTGTGAGAAGATCTTTCCAGCTTGACTGAATTCTGCTACAGACAAGCAGGACTGATATTTGAAAAAGACAAAATTGAAACCTGCTTGGGAACAAAGCACTTGGCTCCTTCTGTGCCAAGAATATCTTCTGTGTATTTTCTTCTGAGTTTGAAGAATGTAACAGGCAAAAAGACCGCAAAACATCTTTGTTTTCTTCCTTGTATTTTTTTATCTTTGCTCCCCTATGCAGGCTTCAGCAGTTGAGATCATAACAAATTTCAATTATATACGGCAGTCTTTGCTGCTCCTAATTAGTCCTGATGCTTCTGTATATTTATGAGCAATGCACTAGGATGTGAATTCTACAGTCCTTAGAGTTCACTGTTTCTGCAAGATTAGCCATGTAAAAGCAAAGGTCGCTTAAGTACAGCAGCATGCAGCAGCAATCCAGCCTCCAGCTCACAATGTGAGTGGGATGGTCATGAACTGTGGCATGGTGGAGGTCATGAAACTTTGAAAGAGTGGTTCTAATACCATGATGACAAGATGCGCTAGTTTTGAGCTAGGTAGTTTAAAATAAAGCACTTGGCACTGCAAATGGATGAAAGGATTAGTCTCCTGGCAAAAAATGCAGCAGCAGTCTCATCTATTATTCACCAGCTATTTGTTATTATAAAGCTTGCTGTATGTTATCAGTGAACTGTTTGGTTAAAAAGCCTTGGGAGCCAAGGACTGGAAGTCTTGCAGTAACCTAACTACAGCTATGGACATTCAACTCCAGCTGTTTTCATCTGCACCTGAAGCACCAGGAAGTTTACACACCTCCAGACAACAGATGGAGGACATTTTTTTATTCCAAATTCTGTTTCTAGCAGTCTGCAGCTATTTATAGGAGAGAGAGAGTATTTGAAGATCCCTCTCAAACATGACTGCATGCTAATAGAACTTTTCTCTAGGTTATTTAGGACTGATACAGTAACTTTCTAAATATCAAAAACTGTAACCTCAGTGTTACTCCTCAGTGGTTTCTCTCAAGTAAATAAATACCTGCCCTAGTTCTCGTTTTACCTTTCCTTTTAGTCAACTGCCATATACATCTAAACAGAAACCATTATTAAGCAAATTAGATAGTGTTTCCCTTCCTAACATGAACGTGTCGTTTTGTGGAACGGTTTGACTTCTGTAGAATTTAAGTCTCTCAACAGTTAGTATTGCTTCTCTGAAAACAAGGTGACAGTTCCACTCAAGTGTTCTACATATCTCCTCTTCTAGGGCACACCATGTTATGCCTCACTTTTGAATCTTTCTACACCTGTTGAATTAGTGACAGGGAGAGGGAGGAAATAAAGGGGAAGAAATTCAGCAGCTAGCCAACACTAAGGGCAACCAGCAGCTGCAATAAGCAGCATTGTGGTTATTCCTGCGTAAGGGAAAAAAAAGCCAATTCTTTTCTTTGCCAGAGACTTTCTGTTGAACTTTGGCAAGTTACTTTGTCCTTCTGTGTCTAATCTCTCTGAAAAGGACATGAAAAAACACATCTATTCCTCAAAGATGTTTTAAGCACAAAAAAAAATGATTTCACCTTTCAGCTACATTGGTATTGTCATCATTAAAGACTGTACGTACCTTTGGCAGACATCAGTTTCTTGTAGTGAGCGGCCATGTGATCTTGAATGATGTACTGGTTGGACAGCCTGCAGGAAGGGCCAGGAGAAAGAGCTGCAAGAGGGAAAAATCTTAGTTCATTCAACAGGGCAAGAAATCTCTTAGGCAACAATGGCTCTGAAAACATTTCAGTATTTATACTCTCCCACTCGCAATAAAATCAAGTCAATATTCATTCATATCTTTCAAAAAGTAAGTGTAACACAAAATATAACATGAAAAAGTGGTAAGTTATTCTCATTTTGCATCGTTTTGAATACCAGAGAATTATGGCTTGCAATAAGTAATGTATGAGTCTTGGATACTGTAGAACTCTGGAGAATAATAGAGGATCTGACTGTTTAATATCTGATATAATAAAAAGCATTTACATTTTGAAAAATTTAATACTAGGGAGTAGGACAAAGTACTGTAAAAAACTATATATTAATATCTTGCCTCTTGGTAATACCAGGTCTAACTCTAGCACTCTGTAGTGAGGAAAATGGACTGCATATATGCAAAGACAGAAGTGGGCCCAGAAAAGGAGCCAGGATGTAGAACCGAAATGTGTTAAGCACAGACTGACCATGACACTCCTCTGAATCTCTAACTCACAAGACTTCTCAAATTAGGAAGAATTTGCCCAGAAAAAGAGTCAAGAAGCGGATAAGCATTTACTCGTTCTAAATTTTAACCTGGTATTGCAGCTGAGATATAGATTGTTGTATTTCAACCTGTTTCTGAACAAAAATATTATTTCTGGATTCCTTCTCAAATCATCAGAGAGGACTTGTAGACGGGAAGCTGCTAGCAAATAATACCAAAAAATAAACAGAATAGTGGAGACCAGAAATCTAACATGCCTTTGGCCTTTCATCCACAGATTCAGCACAGCACTTACAGTGAGATAATCAGCCCATCCAACCTATTCAGATTTGGCACAATGAGTAAATTATTGCTTCATTGTTCACGTCCCCAGTGTAACGACTTAGTTTCAAAGTTTTTATTGTATTTTGAAAGAATAGGAGACGCTGGGTTGAGAGTCTGGGAATCAATCCTTCTAACCTTGGTTTGGCTGCTTTCTTGCAGTGTTGCTTTTTCTTGTCTAAATCTCTTGCCTAGCAATTACGACAGTGCTAGAAAACGTTTTTCACTGCCAAGGAGTTGGAGTTTGACTACATTAAATTTATTGTGTTGTCTTTTGAACAAGCACCCTAAGAAAGAGCAGGACAAAACACCTAATGCCGTATTTGTTGCTTCATTTGGTATTATGTACTAACGTACTCCTGCAAGTGACTAAAAGCCGGCCAGGTGGGCACTGGCGTGAAGATCTGCTTTCAACAGCCTGTCCAGGAGCAGCATCACATCCCAACATGACCAGCCACCCAAAGGTGGTGTTCCTTCAAGCTCCAGGACCATCTGTTCTGATTGTTCATCAAACACACAGGCACAGCCAGAGAGCTTACACGACGACAAACAGGTGCAGAGACATCAACAGAAATAATGACTTTAAGTTTGCTATAAAGAGATGGAGAAATTCCTGCAAAATTATGCCCAAACTGCATTTATCTCGTCTTAATGAAATTTAGCAGAAGTAGCACAGGTACCACAATGAAATCCGATACTTAAAGCAGACAAATATAAAGCTCACAAAATTTCTAATCATGAGCATTTACCACGTGTCCAACTTCAATCAGGGAAACCACTCATGGGTGTCAGTACCACACTAAAGAAATCAAATAGTTAAAATCAGTACTATTCTGTTTCAAAGTTTTTATCTGCTTGAGATCAGTAGTTATTCACTTCCAAAGCTTCAAAAACACAATTATTTTCATTAATTTTGCCAATTGTGCTGTAACCTCCTGCCCACAAAAGCAACTGGAACAAGCTCCTCCGTAATATCCAGCACCATCCCTAGCTGGTGTAAAGTGGGGCAGCTCTACTGAGTTCAAGGAATGGAAATGCCTTAAATCACAGCAGTTTGAGCCTTTTGTCACTAAGGAAAAGAAACAGTATTTCGGGAAGTACCCCAAATCTTTCCCCAATTGGCACTGACAGCCTGCTGTCAATACATGCAGTGAAAAAGACAGCACCACAGAAGAACAATCTGATAATCCAAACAATATCCAAGGATAAAAAAGGGATGGAAAATCCATTTATAAAAAGAACATTCTTCTCAAAATGAATTACCGCCCCAAATTTGAAATGCTGAAGATATACAAGGCACTAGTAGTTTAATCTAATTTTTTGTCTTTCATAAAATCTAACTTTATCCTGTGTCCAGAAAATTATGAAGATTGTGCAATAAGCAGCATTGTGGTTATTCCTGCGTAAGGGAAAAAAAAGCCAATTCTTTTCTTTGCCAGAGACTTTCTGTTGAACTTTGGCAAGTTACTTTGTCTTTTTGTGTCTAATCTCTCCGAAAAGGACATGAAAAAACACATCTATTCCTCAAAGATGTTTTAAGCACAAAAAAAAAAAAAAATCGGAAGATTTAGTGGGTTCCCTTCTAAGTATTCCCCACCCCTGAAGAGGGTGATTTTATTTGAGCTCACTGGAAAGTTCACACTTTTTATCAGATGTTTCTTTTGTTTTCTTTCACATCTTTGAATAACTTCAAATTGAGGGAAAAGTTAAATAGAAGTCTTCCAGGAATTTTTAATAGCCCTGTTATGAGGCTTTGTTGTTGGGCCAAACACACGTCAGGTCAAATTGAAATAGCCCTTTTGTGTGCTATAAAGACAGGCAGAGTTCTCAAGCCCGTGTTCAAACAGAATCAAACTTCTGTATTTTCTGCTGTCTTACATAGATCTCATTTACCTGCAACATTTAGTAAATGGCTTTATCCAAGTTTTCAACATTTCAGAGTTTCAACATTTTCTACATATGAGCACAGATCTACATACTGAAAGTCGCCTGCTTTTGAAACTCCGAGTGCTATCGTACTTCCAAGATATTTACATCTTGCTTCTATATATGAGGAAAGATCTCCAGGAAACACAGATCCAAGAATGAGCAATAAAGAACAGTGACAACTCTCTCAACACTGACTCTTTTTATTTCCTATTCTGTAATGACTTTCCTAGTAATTTATTATGGTCTTGAATGTATAGTTGTACGATGACTAATTTACCTAGTTCCCACTGATTGAATTGCAAGAGATTACTTCTGCAAACCATGTCTGGAGAATATATCATGTCTAGAGGTATAATATCATATCATAAATCCAGTTGTAGCAGTTTTAAAGTTTGACTGATACACAGTGACGGTGATAAAACATGTCTTTTCCATGTAGCTGAAAAACAAAAATATGCTTCTGAAAAACACGAGAGGTGACTTTGTCCCTCACCAGACAGCTAATTCAAAGCCACTACTTTTTGCCTCTTATAGGAGCAAAAGCATGTTTTCAAGAACAGGTCAACTATTTTACTCTTTAAAAGACTAGTATAACTGCAGTGCTTCTATACTGCAAATAGTTTGTCTTTATACCAGTGCTAACTGCTAATTCCTACAAATGGAAATGTCACCACATGGGGACAAAACTACATGCACTTACACTCAACAAACAAAAACTGTTCCTCAAAAACGTGGAAATACCAAATTCTTCTCTACCCTTCACATTACCGGCAAGCAGGAACCATCTCTGCAACATCCTTGGCTTTGCCTTTTGTAAACTGATAGAAGTATTTATCTAGCATTGCAAGGGAAGACCTATCTCATACCATAAGCAGTAGTTCACCGTTACGGTCCTGCATCTGCTTGTATCTGTCTATTTTGTCATCTTGTATTTAGAGCCTAAATTTTTAGGAGAGAGAAATCACCTCTTTGCTCTGTGTTTGCATCATACTTAACAAGAGAGAACATTTGCCTATGGCTATGGCCACAGTGCTCGCTTCACTGCAGATAGTACAGTAACTAGTGAGACAATCTCTCAGCAGAGTGGCCCAGTCAGTAGCTGACAAATGTTCTGCAGATCCTCTTACTTCAGTGCAGCTGCATAGTCATCTCAAGCTGCTCACCTTCTGGGTAAGTATTTCTGCATATTTTCAGCTACAGGAAGCACTGGCAGGCACTGAGCTTTGGCTTCTGCTCTGAGCACCTGACAGAGGTGTCTCTGCTTCTGTTCCCTTTGGAAAATATATATATATATATATATCACTTTATACAGGAAACCAGTACGGCAGACTGCTGAGGTGGGGCCACAATAGGTGACCTCCCCTAAGTCCTCTGGGGTTGCTCTGGAAAGGTGGGAAGAGGAGGATGGAAGGATAATACCCTGTGGGCCCTGAAATGCAGCACTGCCTATGTGCAGGGAGTGCAATGCCGCCGACTGCAGCTGGGCTTCATCAAGGGAGGGACAAAGCACAAACAGGACAAAAATGGTGGGTGATGGTGCTAGTGGTGGTGGTGTGTTTGCCAGCATCTAATTAAGGACTGGAACTATTTGGATCTGCAGAGAAGTTATAGTGGAACATCGTTTCTGAGAAGGGAATCTTCAGGCAGAACAGGTTTCTAGCTATTCTTCTACAGGTGCTTGGCAAAGATCCTGACCAGAAAAGCTGCTTGCCTGAATTAAGAAGGTGAGATTTTTATAATAGCAGATATTAGAAGCACTTATCTATTTTATATTTTTTCAATAATAAATATGCATTTTTAATAATCTTATATTATTCAAGCTGTTATTCCAAAATTGGAGCACATATGCACCTCTCAAATAATAATTTGAATACTTACGGCTACTTTTGAGACTCATGTGTCCTCTGAAATGTCCGATCATAGAGTATGTAGGCACCATGGCTATATGGGACCCTTGGTAGGGAAGAAAAATGTGTTGGTTACTTATTACGAAAGCATTAAGATTATCTTTCTGTGGGTCCTATGGAGATTACAGAAGAGTCATCTCCTGGCCAGAATGCTACGCTACAACTGATACAGGTATGAAAGTGCTGGCACTTTCGTTTTTACTTTCCCTGCAATATTACTTCTGTTTGTTTTAATCCCTACCAATTAGCAGGATCCTTTGGACCACATACTCTTGAGACAAAATTCCCTGTTACAACAGCATCTACAAGGCAATTTTCTGCAGGCCACAAAAATGAGCCATGGCATTGCGCAAATGTCGCCTATTTTGCAATCTGAAAGATCGACTCTGCTAAACATAAATCTTCAAGGCAAAAGAAGGAGCATCTCAGTATGCTACTGTGCTGCTTGTGCCCAAGTGAAGCAGTGGAGAAAAAGCACAACATTAAAGATTTTCTATAGATAATCTACGAAATAGTATAGGGTCACATCACAGAAGACAGACCGAGAAAAAACAGGCCCAACACAGAAAAACAGGCAAACAAACCACCTCTCATTTAAAATTAAGGGCAAGTTGCAAGAACATAAATTCCAAATACACAAAATTCCACCCATTTTATGAAGATATGTTCCACTGCTGACAGTGAAATTCATCTCAGATCAGTTACAGGGTAAATTTTACTGTATCCCTTAATAGCTGAACAGGAGAAGTCTCAATTTCAAAAGCCACTTATTTACAGGAGTCAGATAGGCACATAGATTAAAGGGAAATCCAGAAGATTTCAGTCCCTACCTGTCCAGCGGTATGGTTTTCAACACAATCATGTTTCTAACTCTCACTAAAATCAAGAAGAAGCTGATACCTTAATTTGCAAGCCTGATCATGGAGACTAAACTTCAGTCCTTATTTTAAAGTTACTTTTAACTTAGTGAAATAATTTATCTGTAGGCAAAAGTTCCAGCAATAATTTGAACTATTATTTAAATAGACTTTCTCCAGTTAAAAAACTTCTTTTGGTTCAGCTTAAACCTATTCCTCATTAACGTGAAGCAAGCCAGTCACCAATGCAATGCACATGCATAATCTTCTCCACCAGATAAATCTTATCACTTTAAACCCACGCTTAAAAGTCCATGTTTCTGAAGCAGATAAGCCAACTGGCATACAGGAGCCCAAAGCTCAGTAGCTTTACGTTCCCAAGGGTTGTCTACCAGCAGAAGACGCTTAATTATGAACTTATATTTGACTGGTTAGATTTGTGAGTTGCAAAGGAAGCATCTCCTTAGAGATGATCCTGAATGTCAAAGGATATGCCAAGTGCCATCAGAACTAGAAAAATGAATGCAATTCTTTCTTTGGTTTCAAGGCAACATTGTAATTTGAGGGAAGGAACCAGGAGTGTCTGACTCTTAAACAATTAAACCTTTACTTTTGTTCTCATACACATATTTCAGGATAATTTTTGGCTTCAAAGGCATTCCCGCAACTTCACAAACCTTGTGTTTATACAGCTATAGCCAAAACCTAAGGGCAGAGAATTTAGCAAGTGATTACAGGTTTTGGATCTTGATTTGGCAACACTTCACTAAGAGCCTGTTTTTTCAGAGTGCATTCCTCAACCAGTTCTGAAATTCAGGCCTCACCACTGGTAGCTTAGTTTTTGACAAAATCACCTGTCTGGGACAGCCTTCTTGAAGTTAAAAGTATGCAGGTAACAGAGTATTATAGCAGTGTTCTGAGAAAATAAAAGCTGGAAAGATTATGAGCAGTGCTTTTTTGAGTCAAAGTGTGCCACCTCAGACCACAGGCTTAAAATACAAACACAATGAAATAAATGGGAGATGGGTAAATGTTATTGCTTTTCTTCTGTGCTCATATTTCTAATTGTCATGGGTCCCTAAGTTAATAAAATAATCAAAAGGTCAGCTTTTTTTATCTTTTCAAAACATCTTTCTATAGTCACAACAGGATATGGACAAAGGAAGTTACTGCTCTCAAATCCAAGGTAACACGCCAAAACATTTGATTATTTTTTTAAATTTTATTTATTTAGATATATTCCCAAAGCATTTTCATTCATGTTTGGAAAATTAGTGGAACTTTATCATAGCTTCATATATACTGGCTAAAGACTTAAAAGCAAATTCATTTAGCTACATCTCACTGTATACTGCTAATAATCATTTTGGTTCTTTAAGTTCTTTTGAAATATAAATTATGATGTCTGGCTAAATCCTTACTTCTTTTGGCTTTATCTTTTTTATGTCAGACATCTGTGAAAGGCATGAGAGATAGAAGGATACTATACTGAAAAGAGCTCTCAGTCATGTGCAACTCCAGAACAGAGAGTAATTCTTTATTTTCTTGTGTCTAATCCTAACATTTTAGCTCAACAATTACTCCACTATGATTTGAAGTGGAAAAACATCAATGGGAAACTGCTCTGAGTGAGGTCAGATAAAAATGGAATAAGCATGTATCAAAACTTGTAATTGTTTGACCCAAAGAGATTTAACATGTGCATGCTATATGTAACACATGATGCAGGCACTAAAAGGTGTTGTGATTGAACACAGCCACAATAATGGTAGATCTTTAAGTACCCAGTCCTTTACATGTGCATTTACAGCAGTTAACTCATGCAATAATGTTGCTGCTGTTTGGTGACTTCCTGAAGTCTCAATCAGATCACTGTCCCAGGCTCTGTACAGTCAGTCACTCATTAGCATACCCAAAGATTTTACAACTGAAGTTGGCAAACCAGATAAATAGCAGGCAGGGAAAAAAAGCATTGTCTTAATTTCAGAGGTTGAAAAAGATTAAGTGATTTGTTCATTGTAACAAGATCAAGATAGTTAGTGGCAGAGATATGAAACCCGATTTTCTGAGTACCAGACCAGTGCCTAAACCTCAGGACATCTATTTGCATCTGTATTTAAATATCTAACATGTGGAATTTTCTTTCTCATGGGAAGAAACACTGCAAGTTTCTGTAGCTGCAACCATTTTTGACTTACGGAGCCTGAAAAGATTCTAGGAACAGTGTGTATCCCCACAGAAAGCCATACAATGAAATGATTTTGGCAAGAGGTATTTTGAGAACCAATGAGTTGATAATATAAAACCTATTGTGTTCAAGTTACTGTGATTCATTGTGGTGGTCCAATATCACACACAGAGCCAGAGCATATCCAAGGTGATGCCACTAGAAACATACTCCAGTTAACTTCAAGATCAGGCCTTGAATGATGAATACCCTTTTCCAGAGCAAAGTGTCTGATAGTGAAACACCGGAACTCTCTGATGGAGTTTCTGAATCTGAAGGGTACAGTCTCTTAAAAGTACTCATTTGTCAATGCTCTTTATCACAAGTTTAAGTCCTGTTGGCTTTACATGCAGACTTTGTAAAAACATACCTTAGAACTATTACTAAAATAATTCAGCAGCTGTGCAGATGCTGTTATTTTTGCCTTTTTTTAGAATGAAAACAAGTAGTATATAGCCTTTGAAGGAATGGTGTTAATTTCTGTGGAGCTTTTCATTTGGGCCATAGCAAACTGAGAGAGAGCAGAGCTTCTGCCTCATCTCTGCTTAAACTCAGGGACAGTAACATAAGCTGCTGTGTTTTGGGATCATTTCAGAAAGGATGACTTCCCTAAATCTGTCAGAATTTCTGACCACCACTGTTAAACCTGTATAAGACACACCAGGGAATCTATACCGCACACTCAGCAGTTACCTATCCAACTATAAATTAAGCCCTGATCTTGTCAGTCATTAGGTAAGGGAACAAGTCCCAGATCTAGCAGAAGCTCATTTCTGTTTAATGATGTGTTTTGTTGTCAACACAGTCTCTTCAGTTTCTTTGTATTTTCTGCATTTCCACAATACCTGAATCTGTCTCCCTACACAAATGCTGCAGCAGTTACTTTCATTTGTGCCATACTGCTTTAATCTCACTGGATTATAATAAAACAATTCAATCAGTAAGTGTGACACTTTGCTATTTCACATCAATGCGCAGTTCTTTAACAGGAGACCTAGGCTGTAAATTATATGGAAGAAAAATCAGATCTTTCTTATAGCAGACAGATAGATACTGAAACGCTCCACAGGGGATGGTTTCTATTGAATATAAACCACAGCACCTAAAAAGGTGACAGTAAAAGTGCTGAATGGAAGTTAGAGAAGAGAGAGATGTTTTTTTATGTCTTGGCTAATAATAATAATGCACAGATACAACATGACTGCTAATGGCATTCACAGAAGACATAAGACAGACTCTTTCTGAATATTTTGAATGATGTACAATGAAATAGATGAAAGCATACAGCTAAGCAGTTGCTGCTGTGAGCAGATCATTCTCCAAAAACAAGAGTTTTGTTTCTGTAGCTTTGTGCTTGCCTCCGGTAAGCTGCTGAGCAGTGTCAGCTCCCAGATTTGCAGGACTTCGTGTCTTGCAAGATTTGGCTCTCAGTACAAAAGTCAGTGACAAGTGCAATTTTTAAGAAGGTTTCAATATCACCCTAGTCTTCTGTACTACTTTTCACTTGTGAAAGAATACCCTGTTTCATGTATTCGTACTTAAGGATTTACCACTGCATACTATAGTAGTCTAAAACTTAGCGACGTATTAGGCTGTTCCCATTGATGGGAATGTGGAAAGTTTAGCATAGCTCTGAAACAGAAACAGATCTTGATCATACATGTTAAGCAATGGAATTTGTGCTTGGCAACATTCTCAGGGGTTTTCTATTGACAGAGTAAAAAGGAGTGGACCTTCATCCACAGGAATAGAGAACCACAGTATCTGAGATGTGTGTGTGTCATGTAGCGTTCAGAACTGATTATTAGATATGCATCATTTGTCAGCATCCTAAAAGGCACATTAATTTCCTGCTGGACTGGAATCACCCTGGGTCCATATTTCAATACCTGCAGAAACCTGCATCCCTCGTCAGGCATCAAATATGGAAGTAGCATATGCAGACTTAATCCAGAATGTTAAAACAAACCCAGCTTGACTATGGGTTGTGCAGCGCTTTAAGGCTGGTTGAAAACTTTCCAGAAAAACGGGACTTTTGCGGGCATTTTTTGCCAGCTTTTCAAAAGAAAAAAATATTTCTCAAAGAACAGGGTTTCACTGAACTTCAGAAATAAGGCCAGCCAGGAAGCCCAGCAGCTGACCTGGCGGTGAGGCCCGTGGGAGGACCCACGGCTCCAAAGAAGTTGCACTGTACAGCCTCCTCTCTGTCAGTCATTCCAGCCCCTGCCATTTCCAGACCCACCGGCTTTGTGGAAGTAGCAGGGCCACACTGAACCCGAAAGCTACATGTCACATTTGGTCTTCCGGCTGAGCAGCAGGAAACCCGAGACCTTTGAGAACTCAGCTTATGCCCAGGCTCTGAGTCTTCAGGCCCTGGGAGACCCTCCTCCTGGCTTCTCAGGACTCACTCTGGTACAAACAGCTAAAAGATGTGGAAGTCCTGGGATTTGGGAACCTACAAGACAGAGCCTCCAGATTCAATGAATTTAAAAAAATTAATTTAAAGGCATGAGCAGAGGGGTTCTAATATGCATTCTAAGAAGGCATAATTTATTTTCCTTAATTTTGGACCTTCCCGTGGAACAGGAGTTCTGCCACTTGACTGCCTCTAGTAAAGCCTACCATACTTGTACTGGATAAACACTGATGTTTGTACTTTGTGGTATTTAATTATCTGATATCTTCAACTGCATGACTAACTGTTAAGAGCTGGAGGCAAATTAAGCAATTGTTAAGGTTATATAAACGATACCCTAGAGAGCCCCTATGGAGCTATGCACGAACCCATGCACAGGCCACCCTCCTGCTGATCTGCAGGATCCAATTTTAGCATCGTGCTTGTCAGCTGCAAGGCCCCTCAGCAGAGCAAAGACACTCCTTCTCAAATGCCTTTGCTGTCACTGGGTGGCATCCACTTGTAGCTACAGAGAAAACACGGAGAAGCAAGGAGAGACAGATGAAAGGAAGAAAGATCAGGGCAGTCCTTCATTAAATCCCTTTGATGCAGAAGGGAGACGTTATAGTTTGGGTATCTGTACAGGCAGAAAAATAAGAACAGAAGACAAATCATAAGAAAACCATGAAAGTACGTGGAAAAATTGTGACTCTGCTCTTTATTCTGTCTCTTTTCATTAACACAGAACAGAACACAATTTGACTAGCAATATATTTTAGAAAGTTGTCTTTCTTTTTCTAAGAGCTCAGACATTTTCATTCAATTCTGTATGTCATTTCTAGGTAGCTGCATACAGATCAATTACTTCTTCTCATCCAGGACAGATTCATAATTTCCTAGTAACACTTTTGAGACTCTTACATAAATAGAAAGAGGACCATAATTATATCAGCCCTTTTATCCCAATTAAATAGCTGAGGGTTGTACTGATTAGCCTGTACTCTTGCCCTGAAGGATAAAGAATCACTCTTCTTGGGCTTTTCATGGGCCAGAGCTCATCTGCAAATTGTTATCCTTTAGATAGTACCCAAATGAGAGAACTTCTTAACAGCCGGGAGTCTATTCATTAATATATAAACTCCAGTTGATGAAGAACAAATTACTTGATTGCCTGAGAAAGTAACTGAGCTACCTCTCAAGTATGCAGCCATGCTGTGGATATCTGTGGGCAACACAGTCAAGTAGTTCTTTCAATAAAGACAGGAATTCTTTTCTGAGTTTCTAAAATAAGCATGATGTAATTGAAGCACTTTAGATTGCATTTATCAACAAGAAATGTGGCCCCATCCTGGGCAGGTAAAAGCAAGATGTAAATAAATTTATGCTGTCTCTGCTGATGAATATGAACCTGCTGCTAGCACATTACTTCAGTTATTTTAGACTCCTCTGAAAATTCAAGCCCTAAAATCACTTCTACCCCCATGACCCTTCCAAAATCCTGCTTCTCTTCTTAGCAGGGATAAGGCTGACTTTAGCAGGATGGGTGCAATACAGTCTCTCCCTTCTCCTGGTGCCCGAGAGTTGCCTTAGACATGATCTATGGCTTGGAAGGATCCCTTTCTCTACTGACTGGGAGGTCTGTGGCAGCATCTGGCCAGGGATGTGCAGCCTACTCCACCAGCATGCTCCACTCTCCCCCAGAGCAAGCAAATGCTTTCTCTCTGTTCCCTGTAAAAAGGGTCGAGTGCTCTGGCAGTGGAAATTTCCTTGAGCTTCAAATTGCTATGAAGGGTTCTGCTGCCTTGGCTCTGCAGCAATATTCTATCTAACAGACTGGAAATGACTTTAGGAATATATTTATAATTAGTGCATGATTTAGAGCATCAAAGACCATGATGTGTACCCTTTTTCCCTTCCAATTTGTCCTGTCTAGTTAAACCAGAGATTTAAATTTAAAGGCAATAGTTATCCTTCACTCTATGCAGATGCGTGCCTCATAAAGTGAGTCTTGATCTATCATGTTTAAACCCTAACACAGCACAATCAGCAAGTCATGAAGTACAAATAAGCACTGAAACATGAGATGGGTGCTGTTAGAAAACTCTGAGGTTTCTGTGTTCACCACACTGGTTAGCCAAAGATTGAAGGCCATTTTCCCCCAAAGGGCTGAGAAAGGAAAAAAAAGAGAAGAGGGAGAGTATTAGGGGAAAGTATTGTATTCTTGCCCTGTTTTTACACTTTACCGGGCATCTACTTATGGCCAGCACTGGAGACATATTTGACTGGATGAACTTCTAGTCAGATGCAGGGCAGCACTGGGTAAAATGTTTTGCAGCCTCCTTTTTTACAGCCTCCTTTATTACAAATTATATTATATATTGTATTCTACATTATTGTAAGTTATAAATTAGAAAAAACTATACAGACTCAGTTTCTTCTGTCAGTACAGCTTGGCTATACTCCATAGGTTTGAGCAAGATAAAGCCACAGGCTGCATCAGGGCCACTGACCTACACCCAGAAGAAACCCAGTCTCTATCAGTCCTGCATGTTTTGCCTCCTGTTTGGGCTCCTCTTCTCTTTAAAGGCTGAAACTGGAAATAACGTCTAGTGAAAAAAGAAAAAAGGACTGAGCAAATGCAGTCTTAACTAACAGGCCTTCATACAATGCACTCTGTTAGTTTTATCCTAGTGTCCAGATGCCAAAGAATGGCAGAAGATGTGCAAACTATATTCATTTTAAAATAACAATGTACCTTAAAGACTAGAAATTAAAGCAAAATGATGAAAAAGAGAACAGAAAAGAATATTTAACGAGAGCAGCTGGTAATTGCTGTCTCTTATCCCTTGAGTTTTAGATATTTTTTCCTCTACTCGACTGGGCTTCCTCTGCTCATGTACATGCTTTGACTTTTTCTACACAGCATGACATTGATGTGTTATTGCCTGACAAAGCAAGAAATTTTGAAGCCAACTTCTGCTCCATACAGTGAGGAATTACTGAAATTTCCCCCTTTTTGTCAGGTATAATGCATTGTCAGATGTAATGAGTGTTCAGTACAGTTGTTGGAACTACAACATTACATGAATGAATTACATGAATAAGTCTATCACTTATTTTGTTAGGACTTTGACAAGAAAATAATTGCATTATTCATATGACACTGAATTGTCATACTATTTATTACTATTCTATTATTTCTGTTTTCCATTTTTCAACCCACAGGACTGGAAAGCATCACTGATGAGCCATGTGGTAGGTCAAAGGTGACCATCTTGAACATAAGATCTTTACAAGGAACTACAGTTCACATTTGAAACCTGCTGCTCACAGCGGTTAGTGACAAGTTTCAGCAGTTCACAAAGGTAATACAGCCTCTTCCTGCAGCAGCTGCAGCAGATAGAAATAACAGACTGATGGCTGAAGAGGAGGAAAAAAATTTGGGAACTTTTTCTTTTCTTTATGTCACTTCAGGAGCATGCTGTGCACTTGGCGGGGCTGCCAGGAAGCTTACTGCAGCACCTTTGGCACTGCTGGGGAATAATCAGTGCCAGGTGTCACAAAGCAAAGCCAAGATCGGCCACAACTGTGGCCGCAGCAGTGACAAGGCCGGGTGAAGCACCGGATGCTAGCAAACTGAAAATTTCTCCAGAGTAAGCAAAAAAACTCCCGGTGGCCAAAAGCCAATAAACCAGCTCTGTTCTATCTAGTCATAAAGCCTCCAGCATCAGGACAGCAGGAACAGTGATGTGTCTGTTCCTAAATGCCAAAAAAACCTCCATAGGAGCATGTGTGCAGCCCAATTCAGAGCATAACTACAGAGCCATATAAATGTATAAATCGCTGGGGCTATGAATGCTGTCAGTTCAAGAAGCTGAGCTTTCTCTGACTTTTTAGTGACATATATCAGTAAAATCATTGCTCTTTTGTATCAGAACTGAGGACCATCTAGTTCAGCACCCTGTCACTGGGATCCTGCCTTTCAAGTACCTGAAAAAACTCTTCAACAAGTATATATATATAAACCAATCTGTTCTTGTCTTCATGCTACATCTTCTAACACCCAGAGTTTACCTTGCGAATAAAGGAAGAGGTTTATTATTTTCCCCAATAAATCTATTAGTAGTCATTACAGAGTTGTTGATACATCCATTTGTGTAATCTCTAAACACAATTAAGAGGATGAGAAACAAGATCTTGGTATTTATCAATGCTTTGTAGTATTAGCAATAACTTCAGCAGCTGCCTTGAAAGCCTTTCAATTCCTCTAAAACGCTAAGTAATGTTAACTCAACATTTGCAAATTTTCCACATACTCCTCCTGTTAGCTGTATACTGTGACACTTCGACTAATGAGGCCAAATTAACAACTTTCAAGTTTTAAATTAAATAATTAGAGACAGACACTGATATCTAAATCTAAAGATCAAATTAAACTCATGATTTACAGCCAAATTCTCTGAAGTTATATTGTCATCAAGTTAATGTAGTGTTGAAGGACAAGGAAGAATATGTTATCAGATATTAGTGATGAATTCAGCCAAAGTTGGGACCAACAACTTTTTTGGGAGAATCTTAAGTTGTAAAGTTAGCCTGATATGTTTGTGTGATTTTAGCTTGACTAATTAGACATTGCAGCATGCAAATAATGATATTATAATGATTCTCGCCTGAGTGACAGGCATAAAAGCTTTCAGTAAGAATTCACTTCACATGCAGAATGGGGCCAACCAGTTGTAAATAAATAAGGAGCTAAGACTTTCTCATTATCTTAATGGAGCAGGCTGCCAGCACCAGTCTTTATTTACCTACCCGCACCTTTATACTCCGTGGTGTTTCTTAGAAAAGATCTTAGGTCTCCACATTTTTGGGAAACCGACAGCTCTTCTTACGTGAATGAGCATATTTCTAGAACCTCAGCTATGTAACCGTTTCATTTATTTAGGTTGAAACTCTTTATTTTCTTGCAATTTCTTGATATTTTTCATATTATGTTAGTCAAGAAGCCATCAGGACACCTTTTTGCATCTATTAATTCTTTGTAATTTGTTAAAAAAATAAAGGTAAGAAAAAAACCCCATAGAATCATATTCCACTTCTATCTTCTACAAAGTTGGCCTAGTAGAATACTTCACAAATGTATACTACCTCTAACAGGCAAGTCCATTTTACTTTTGATTTTCAGTCACCAATGTAAATTTTCTTGCAGCTCCGGCCCCCACTGAAGTCCATAATAATGTTGACATTGACTTCAACAAGGTCACAATTTGATCCTCTAAAAGTTCATGGATGCTTTCAAGCAGAAGATATGAAGAAATGTGGGTGGGTACGCGTGTGTTTGCGAGAGCAACAGAGAGGCCACACCTCTGTCTTGTATTCAGAAACTATGTACTCAACCAGTTTCTTCAAATACCGTCAGGGCTGGGCTGAAAAAGACTTCGTTGGCAGCTAAAGCCATCGTAAAATGAACCCTCCAAAATGTGTAGCACAAATGGACTATTGCAATTAAATTTTCCACTTTCTGAAAAAAATCCATTTTCCGCTAGCAGTTCAATAACAAAAAAATGTACCTAAATACAATGAATCTCTCTGAAGCAGGACTGAGTATCTTCAGATGCACGAACATTTGCAACAGACTACTGGCTACGCTACTGCAGCAAAGCGCTGGCTGTCTTCATCATGGACACCCAGCTCTTCTTCTCAGTAAAAAAATGACCCGTAGTGAAGTGGGATAGTTTTCTGACTTTTGTTTATTTGCTTTTTCTTATCTTCTCAAGTGATGCAAGACACAGATTAGATCAGGACGCAAGCAGAGCATTCAGTAGGACAAAACAACATCGTTTAAAACTACAGCACCACTAAACTACCAGGCTGTACAGCCAAGTGATTTCTTTTTCCATTGTGCAAGCAAGAGCATTCCTATTACAAGGAGAAATCAGTTAACAGAGCGAGATCATACAGCATAGTAGGGGATCCCTGCTGTTACTTGCTGAAAGAACGTCAGAACTGAAGGGAGGAGGTATTAAATGTAATTCCCTGCTGCTCGCTCTCTTAAGGCACAGGCAGCTCTCCACTGGAGGCCTGCTAGCTGCAATCAACATTTGCCCTAAGAGACCTTCTCCACCATAAAGCCCCAAGCAGCAGCAGCAACAGCAGACTATAAAGCTCTTATTAAATTTAAGCACAGTCCTGAAAGTCTTAAGCAAAGGAGGATCCTCAGCTCCGGCAGTTCTGAGGGAGGATCTATGGGATTTCGCAGAACCACGGAGCGGGTGAGGTGGGAAGGGGCCTCCGGAGGTCACCTGGTCCATCTGCCCTGCTCAAGCAGGGCCACCCGGAGCTGGCTGCCCAGGGCCACATCCAGATGGCTTCTGCGGGCCTCCAAGGATGGAGACTCCGCTCAGCATCCCGTGCCAGTGCTCCACCACCCTCACAGGAAAAAGCGATTCCTGACAGGCAGAGAAACCCTCCTGGGTTTCAGGCCTCCGGACCTGGCCCCGGGCACCGCTGAGCAGAGCCTGGCTCCCGGCGCCCTGAGCTGCCCGCTGCCCTCCCCACAGCCCCGGGGAGGCCTCCCGGCCGCCAGCGGGTCGGCGCTCCCTCCCGCGCACCCCGGGGGGGCGGCGCGGGCCCCTGCCCGCGGCGGCTGCGTTACCTCGCAGGCGGAGGGAAGGACGCAGGGAGTAAAAGAGGGAGCCTGCTGAGGTCCCGCGGCCCGAGCGTCGCCCGCAGGGGATCCGCCTGGCAACCGCGGCTGCCCGGGGAGGAGCCCAGCGCTCGGCCAGGCCTGCCCGGGCCGCTGCTCCCTCTGCCCTGCCCTGCCCTGCCCGCCACCGCGGCCTTCCCCTCCCCTCGGGGCGCCTCCCGAAAGAGCTCTCCCCTTCGGAGCGGCGGCATTGACGGGGCGGTTTGAAGGCGCTTTAAGCGACTCCTGTTTATGGCTCTCTGGCCTCACTGTTAGAGCCGAGCCTGGGTCTCGGTAGCAAAGGCCGGCGAAGTGTGTGCGAGGCACGGCCAGGGAGCCAGCGCGTTACCCCGCGTGCCTTCAGAAAGACGGGTGGCAAAGGGTGAGCGGTGAAACGTATCGGGTCGTCAGATCCAATATTTAGAGCTTCAGCGCGGCGTTGGGGCTGCTCGCGACGGGCAGATGCCTGCTGCCACCCGGGGCAGGCCGTGCCCAGGCCCCTCCGCCAAGTCCCCGGTGTGGGAGAAGGGCTGGAGCCGCTGGAAGGACCGTACCGGCCGCCAGCGCGGCCTGCGAGGACTGCGCCTTCAAGCACTTCCCTACCGTGTGTCTCCTTGGAAGTGTTACAGAGAATAAGGTCCGAGAAGCAGTAACATTCCCCACATGTTTAGTGTTAAGAGTGATATTGGATGGGTAAAGAGCTGGCAGGAAAACAAGCTTCTGTGCTGTCAATAACACAGTAGTGATTGAAATGAATGATTGAAACATATGTATCAGTCATAAAATTGCTTAGTTCTCAGTATCCCATCTTTAGCATTATCTTAGAAACAGGCATTATTGTAGGAGTTCATTAGCTTTTCTGAGAGCATGCTTTCACCCTGAAGAGTATGTCCTCCCTTTCTTTGGTACGTTAAATTCACATTAAACTTAAAGGGAGCCGTGTGTGCATAATTCATCAGCAAATAGCCCAGGGCACGCACATTCCATCATTGGTGTCCGTTATCCACATTAAGTGACCAGAGGATAAATTAGACTTCATGTGAGCACTACCCTGATATTTTCTAGAGTTCTTTAAAGATGTGTTTATTCAGACCTCTCTGTCTTCTGCCTTACAGATTATGCAGCTGCAGAAGAAGCTGTTAAGTAGCTGTGTCACAGAGCAGAACTGGAGGCAAAGAACCTGCAGTGGAAGAATTACAGGCTGCAGTATTAGGTAAAAAGGTTATACCGTAGGCAAAGCAACTGCATAGGCTCATGTAATTTTGAAACAAATCCTTCACGGGATTATTAGCAGGGATTAAATCTAGCCTTTTCAGAGCCCAGATAGTGTCTTAGCCGTTCACCTGAAGGAATATTTTGATTAACAACTAGTTATTGTACACTCTTATTCATTGTGCCCTAGCCACTACAGAGGAACGTCTTTGTTTAAGCTGGTGAGTTTCACCTGCTGTAGACCAAGAGATGAGGAAGGGCACTCTAAGTAGAACATACTAATCGTTGGTGCTCCTTGTGTATGGTTAAAGAGATTTAAACATCAATACCATGCTCTGGAAAATAGTATAAACTGTTATAGCAGTGTCTTGCTGCAAGTTTTAAGTAGAGAGTGACACTGCTGTTCCAGAGTCATCCTAGTGATATCCCCTCCCTAAAGTCTGTCTTGAGCCTAAGTGGCATATAAGACAAGAATGTATCTAAAATAAAACAACAGTTATACAGGAGAGAGATTAAACTTCCAGCTTTAGAAAACTGTGTTTAATGTTTCCAGCCACTTCAAAATAAAATATGCCCAGGTGGCAAGTGGAAGGCAGACTTTCTTTCCCCAGAAGTCTCTGGGTTAAATCAGGCAACTAAACATTTTTATCCTCTCGCTTCGTGTCTTCTAGCAGATCACTGCAGGTGACAAATGTTCTGAAGGGCAAGCTATGCTTTAAATTTCACCTAGGCAGTTAATTTGCATACAAATAGCTGACTAGTCCTTTAATTATCCCATAGTTCTGTTGATGATAGACAAGAGCTATAGCTCATACTCTCTCAGTTATGTTGGTGTAGCAAGAATAACAAGTAACTTAAAAAAAAGTATTTTTGTTACTGAAGTCAGCACATGCATCTCCGAATTCACACAGGGAACAGATGTAATAAGGAAGAAGATACGATTTATACACAGTCACTATTTGGGGTTGAACTGTGCTGAAGATAAAGTTGCGTAGATTGTAAGCGTGCAATCAAGAAAAGTTGCTCCTAATGTGCTGATTCCTTTAGAATGGAGACAAGGCTTTTACATTCTTTAAACACGCACTTTTCTCCTATCAGTCACTGTTTTGATTGAAGAGAAGGAAAAACAAAACAAACACCTTATGCAGAAGATATAGAGCTATTTTGAAAAGCTTCCTTTACAAATGCTCCTCTTGGGACCCAAGGTCTCACACAGAGTGGATCTCTTGTCTGAACCATCCTTCTCTGTGAACAGGTAAGTTCTGGTGCTTTTACTGCCTTTTAGTCTAATAGACAGGTTTCTAGCTTGTATTTAATTAACATAACTTATACTGGCACTCTTGAAAATGGAGAAAAATGTTAGCTGAAAGCAAATTGTCAAATTCAGAATGCTCAAGAATAAGCAAGAGATAAAGGAGGTCAAACAGAAAGTTGCTGGTTATCCTCATAAAAACAGAAAAAAGCTGTCTTCTGTTCTTTCTTCCTTTGCTTTCCTTAGACTTAGCAGCTGCTTTTCATGCTAGCCGTGATCGGGTTTTGCTTACAGCCCTACTATTGTTTAATACAGTAGCAAGATTTTTTTGAAGACCCTATTCTGCAGGAATAAGGCAATGTCAGTCTTCGTGCATATGTAGCTTCTGATTTGATGTTTCTAACCAGTATTAGTCTCCTACCTGAAGAGAGACATACAGCTCTTTTAAAGTGATTTGATCAAAGTTATACTCAGTGTTTGGATCTGCAAATGTTCAAGATTAAACAACTTTTTAATTTTCAGTTCACAAGTGGGAATAAAAAGCTTTGAACTTTAAACTTGATTATTGTGACATTCCAGTTATGTTGTTACTTTCACTTTTTTCTGATAGAACTTGGGCAGGAAACAACATATGAAGAAGCAATGGTAAATGTGTCTCGTTCTGTAACCTTTACTCAAATGAGTAATAGCACTGAGTTTGGGGGGACTGTGACTGCTATAGGGACCACAGTGGTGGGAAGTTATTTGGTTCTTAAAGACTGAATTAGCTAGTAAAATACAAAGATGTATAAAAATTCAGTGTTGCTGGACTTTTCAAGAGGCACAGCAACCAAACAGTTCAATGATCTAGCAGCAGCAGGAGACCTGCTAATGAAAATACTTAGTGGAGTGACTCATAAAAACAAGCCGAAAGAAAAACATTAACCAGCTTGCCCTTTCTCCCTCCCTCCCTCTTTCTCCCCCCTCCCCTCTACTTCCATCTTCCCCTGTCCTCTATCTTAAAAGCACAAGCAGATCAACACCAGGGAATTTTTCCCTACTTGCATATGGTACATCCAAAAGAATTGGTAAGGGAGGCAGAAGCGAGATGCCATTCCATTTTAAAACCTGAAGAGACCTATGACAGTCTGCCTCTTGCTGAATCACTGAAAGAGATCTAAATAGCTTCTCTAGCTGTCTTACTACATTCTTTAGTCACCATCTTGGTGTATGGGGCTAGTCCAGCTATGGCAGACAATGCTGGAGTAAAAACAAACATCAGACTAAGACTTCAAATGTAGTTGTGCTGCAAAAACTCCTTAGAGGCTTTAGAGCCTAATTTTCAGAAGTATAAATATCAGAAACAACTGAATACTTCCCACTTTTGGCAATCAACTTATCTCTGGGATTTTCATGTGAATTCGTGTTATCCTTTGGTCCTCTGCTTTCTTTCCCTCTGTGTTTTTGTCAATGGATGTTGTTATAAACTGGGTGTACCGTAATGTGTTTGGAGTTTTCTCTGCAGTTTTCTGTGGCTTTACTATTCTAAATTTTCTTTCCAGGAAGCTAAAGTCACATGATTTAAATCAACATATTGCTTACATTTTGAAGGGGTCGCATTAGCAAAGGATCACATTTGAATCAATGTGAGATTCAAACTATTAGGCGAAGGCTATTATAGCACAGGAATTGAAAAATGTTATTGTCTGTGGTTGCCACATACAGCTATCACTTAGCGAGGAGACCATTCTCTTAAGGGCCTCTCTAAAGCACAAGTTTTACTTCTTCAGAGAACATACGAACTGCCAATGCTTATATTACCCTGTGAATGTTAGGGGAGATTGTGCATCTAGCAAGTTCAAGCACACAATAAAGACTGCAGAACTAAGCTGCTACTGAGATTATTTCCATCATCTTTTTTATATGCAACATACAAAATCTGCATTCTCACTCATAACCAAGCTAAACCGATGGGTACTTATAAATGTACTTACATCTGCTCATGTATCTCCAGAGTACATCTTAATGGCACAGTTATAAGTTACTCTCGCTGTTACTGAAATTTTAAAAGTAAAATCTATCCTTCGTGTTTCTTATCTAATATATAAATAGCCTGATTTGATTCTTGGCAACCTTTAATTTCTGGCTGCAGTAAACTGGTAGAGGAACATGTTTCTAAAGTACATGTTTCCAACCACTAGAAGGAAGTCTATCTTGCTAATATTTTTATCATTAATTTGCGGTAATGATCCAGAAACTCAAACCAGCAGGAAGGATAAAAATATAGAGGCAAGCCTTGAATAGTTTGTTGACAGAGAAGCTTTAGAAATGAATTTAACCTCAGTCTCAGCTACAGTGACCACTTGCCACTGTCTTTTTATGTGGCATTGTATTCTGTGCTACTTACTGTTTCATCATGTGTCTGTAGACCAGACACTGTCCCTTGATCCTTCATAAGAAAGTACATGACTGAATGCAACCCCTTAAGAGAAGGTGGGATCTGGGAGCTGGTGCAAAGAAGTCTGTTCTCCAAGCCATATGTGGGGGTACACCATCAGTACCTTTACTCATGGTACGGCCTTTGGAAGCAGAGCTGGTGAATGCTACAGGTCCTGAAGTCAGGGAAGCTAATTAGGCATTACAGTTATATGGGATGCACCCATCCACCTGCTGTATGGAGCACTGCAGTAATTTAGCCTCTATGATGGCACTCAAGATACAAATCTGCCATCTGATAAAGGAGATCATCTTTAGGCCCTGTGTCAAGCTGGTCTTGGAGTGGAGGATTTAACATCTTCATGTGAGATCCTGCTGAGTATCGCTTTTCTGTATTCATTGCAGAAGAGACATCTGCACAGATAAAGGAAGTATTAACACAGATTCAGTCTTTTATAGAGAAAGGCGAGATCAAATATGGGTTTTCAGATTAAGCTTTACCTCTCCAAAGTGAAACCCATGACCCAGGGATTCCAAGTTCTTCACATTGAAAGGAAAAGTGACCAGCATAGATGCTGGTGGACGTCTATGGGATTTAATTCATAGTATTGACAGGAATTCAAATTATTACTGCCGTTGTTACTCATGCAGTTATTTCATTAACAAGTTTAAAAGCAATTAGCGTAGTCTGTTTTATAATGTTTTCCAACAAATCTCAGCCTGGATGCTGATACCTGTTGAAGTGAAGGGCAGGGATATCCACTGACGTATTTAGTTTGTGTTACAAGGGCGCGTTCCGTGTCACTGGCATGTCATGTGTTACCTTGGCTGTAACACTGTTGCCTAAATCACTGTGAAAGCCCTGCTCCCTGCGTTGTGCAACAGACCTGGTGATTGCTTCCCAGCAGTGATGAGAATGACTTATGAGTCTCTCTGCCTCTTCCTAGAATAACAGGGAATGAATTTCGTGTGGGCAAACACTTGACTCATCCTTCTTGGAACTGATAGCTTACCACACAGGACTTGGAGGCTGTTTAGTGAACCAGTCCATGGTTCACAGGAAGAAGAAGCCTCCAGAGGAGCTCAGACACTCAAAGAATAACATTCTTGGCCAAAAATAACCCTGAGCACTGAAAACAAATTAAAAAAAAAAATAATGTTGGTTTACTTGTAAATCTGTTGCGGCAACACGTACCTCCAGACATCCAAGAGATGAATGGTACATCCATCTTTGTCTCTTCACTCTTCCATTTCTAAGTAAAGCTTCTTCCCAACCAAACCAGCGCTACGCGTGATATGCATGGCTTACGGTCACGAGTCATACGAGCTGTGTCAGCTGCTGCTTGCCCTGAAGCAAGAAGTGAAGGTAAGAATGGCTGCCCTAGGGCACTTCCAATGATACAATGATATCTGCAGAGGGAATGAGAAAAGCAGGAGAGCTTAGGAAAGGCCACAACGGCAATGTGAGAGAGGGACAGTCCCAGATGTGATTCTGTACAAAGAGGATGGGTAGGTGTTGTTCTTGGCATGTCCTGAAAGAACGTGCAAAGGATGCAATGCAGCATGTTGCGTTGTGGGTTTCAGCACTGGTTTGTGTGACTGTGAGTGAATGTGGGTGTGGGGGTGAGATGCATTCAGGATGGTAGAAGTGATACGTCTTTCCTACCTGTTCACACACACTGGTAAACTGGAGATCACCTTTTCTCCCATATCCTCCACAGATGCTATGTTTTTCCCCCAGTTCTGTAGCTGAATGTGGGGAATGGCATGGCCAAGTGTACACCATGTTTTTGAATCTATGTGTTTTGTCTTGACTGACAGAGCTTCTGCAGACTTTTTGGCATAAAGTAGAAAATGGCTCACTGACAGCAGAAGGAATATGTCCTTCTCGGAGATGTGAATCCTTCCTTGGATGAAGGAGCTGCTGTGTACTGCCAGCTAGCATTCTTGCTGATTGTGAAGTTTCCAAATTAAAAAATGATTTAACTCTACATTAGGCAATATGTGCTGTGAGATGCTGTTGTGGCATGAATCTTTATGGACTATTGCATAGATAGGGAACCAAAACCAGACCTACCCACACACAATTTTCCTTCCTTCGTGTTCTCTTCCCTACCCTCTGTGCAACCACTCCTCCCAGGCAGTGATAAAACATTCTTTCCTCACTCACAATTTTAAATAGGGGGATGAAGAGAGTGATCAGCCTGCCAAGAGCAAGGGAAAGGGTCTGGAACTGCTCGGTGGTAGTGGGAAGTAAAGGAGACGAACTGATAACTCGCCAAAGTCATTCAGTTGCTTCCGAAAATACATAATTCCAGTGCTGATACCATAGAAAGAATAATCTTTCACATCCCTGGGAAAATGTCAGGAATGCCTGCTCCAAAAAGTACACTTAGCATCCTCCTTTCTATGCTGACAAATCAGTCTTCATTCCAGAGATGGCATGGGTCTCCAAGGAAAGAATAACATTTCTGTTCCAGAGTATTAGCGGCCTGAGGCTGATCTCTGTAAACTGTCTACAACTGAGTCTTCTCTGCACTGGGAAATGACAGTCATGTTGGAACAGCAATGCAGGAAAATAACATGGTAACAAACACAGTGCTAAAGACAACTGTTTGTATTTGGAGTTGGGCTCTCATTTGTGCTAAACTCTGCTTACCTACACAGGAAGCTATAAAGGGATCTTGAAGGGGATAAAATTACTAGAGTCAGAGGCTTTTAACAAGACATGGAACACCCCAACTCAAAAAACACATTTTAATACAATTTACTGATGTAAACAGAGCAGGAAACAAGTAATTTAAGGGAGGCTGTTGTCATTATCTTAATTGGTCACGGTAGCTTCATGTTGAAGTTGAGTTTGTACCTGGTAACAAGATAAGCAAAATGAAAAATGCTATGAGCATCTTTATAAAATAAATGAGGATCATATTTTTATATTAGTCTCTTACAATAAATATGCTTATCATGGTTGTGTTTACCCATAGACATCTGTGTCAAAAAACCTAGGAAACATCTAACACCATTTGCTCCTCCTTACAGAGGGTCAGGAGAGGTCACTTAAAAATGGCAGGTCCAGATTAGCATGAAAATCCCATTTTCTGAATGTCTTTAAGGAGCACACTGCCTCTGTTCTATCCAGCTGCTGGTTTTGTTAGGACCTGTGCATCACTAGGAATGCTTCCTATTATAATACATTATCTTTGAACAAAAATGAGTTGCATTTTCCTGCTCTGAGAACTGGGATATGTAAGTACCTGTAATGGGTTTGAACAAATCATAATAAGACTGGAAACACTAGACAGTAACTGTTTAATCCTGCAGTTATTTTATTAATTTTTCTTTGTTATTAAGGTAGTAAAAGTAATTGAAATGTTAATCTAGGATATTTGCTAAGGCATTATGGCTACTCTATATTCAATTCATGTTCCGGTGCTGTGGGTTAAAGACGGATTTGCTATTAGAAATATATGAAATTCTTGGATCTCAGCAGTTTTGACTTAAGGGATTGAGTTGCGTTAATTCTAGTTATTGTCTGCCCACAGGGTGTCGAGAGATGATCAAAAGGTTGGCAAGCCTTATGTGAATTTGATATTGTTGCATGCTAACAACAATAGATCTGCAAAAGCAGAAATTTCTCCAGAAGTTTGCCTACAGAGTAACTTTTAGCAGGCGGCCTAGCACAGGTGTAATAAAGGTAGTGAGGGTGTGACCTTGGGGAGTACTGTATTTGGTACTTTCTGATTCAGGTGCTTTGCATTGAGCTTGGATAGAGTTACACGAAATATTTTTAAAAAGAAGGGATATACATAGTACAAGGTGGAAGATATTGGTGTTATTCTAATTCTGTTTTCTTACAGCATAGAAAGTAAGATAGGGTTTTGGATATCATCCTGAGAAGACGAGCCAAGAAATTATGTTTTTAAATCCTGATACTGACATTTACTCAGAGCCAGAAAGAGTGAGGCAGCTCCTGAGGTGCAGTTACCCCACTTTGCTAGAAGGTCACTAAATTACCCCTAGTTACCCTGTTTTCAAAATGTAGAAACAGTGCCTTTATTACGAAGGTTAACTAGATAGTGTACGACAAATTGGTTTGAAGACTGAGTATCGAAGAGCTTCACACTTTTAAACAAGGCTCAGTATTTAATAACTTATCAGATAGCTGGCTCTTGCTCCCTCAGTCTTGCAACAGTTTTGCAATTTGTTTTAATGACAGTAGGATGACCTCCAGAGTTTCTACAATTTTCATTTACATTTTATTTGAAGACTGCAATGCCTGGTCTAAATGACTTTTTGTGTTGTCTCCAACTCCAGTTCCATGCAACATTTTAAAAAGTCACGTGATAATTCAGGAAACAAAAAAGCTCCTTAGGCCTTAAGATCATTTTACCTAAGATCATTTTAGATATTTTATCGTGTATCTAAATTCTAGCATGGTGTCAGATGCACATTTTCTCTCCTTTCACCGCTCTTCATCCACTATTTAAAAAGAAAGCCAGTTGTTCTGTCAGCTGAATACTTCAGTATGTGGATGTGATCAAAGTGAAAACATGACAAATAAATGACATAGACACAGCTTAATTGTACAATTGTGCACAATTTAAGAGAATAAACCTGTGCTCACTTATTGTATTTGGACAGAAGAGAACTAATGTTTTTAAGAATAATTTCCCAGCTAGGAGAATATAAATTTAAAATTCCTGGCATATCTCTTCATCTGAAAGTTCAGGGAAGTTTAGAGCTGCATGTGAAATTTGTAACTTTAACCCATCTCTGGGGAAAGTAGAACTGTTGATGGAAGAAGTCAGGGTAAACCAGTGACAACTCATCCATTTAAAAAGAGATAACCGTATTGTGATAGATCTGTGGGGGTCTGCCAGGAGAGATGATATTTGCTTACTCACTTCTTGTACTCTCTTCCATGCACATACTTCTGTCAGTTCTCGAAGACAGGTACTGAGCTGGCTGGACCTTTATTCTGGGCAGATATTGAAGTTTTTGGGAGCTTCACCCTTTCCCCTCTGCATATGGGAATAGGTTATGCCATATGCCACTTTTTCATGTTCTTGACCTGATAGCATCCACATCAGGAGTGGTGGACAGTGATGGTGACCTCAGGCACATGTTGTCTCAGCTGATGCTGAATGTCTGGCCTGGAGTTGTAGCTCTCACTTTGTCTAGTCCTCCAGCTCATTCCAGATAGCAAAGCTGCACTCTGACTTTCTACTCTTGCACTAGAGCTTCTCTCACATGTCAGTTGTTGGGAAAATGAAGGGAGTACATGGGCCAAGTTTCGTTGTGTGTCAGTGCCACATACAACAGGTAGGCAGGACATTATGTGACTACATTGTTCCTGATGGACACAGGAGTGTGTAGGACACCTCTCTTCCCCGGTGCAGATGTGCAGATGCATTCCCGTGGGAATTCCTCATTGTTGCTGCAGAAACTTCCAGGGACACAGTAATACTTAAAGTTCAGGGTTGCTCAGAGCCTTGGAACAGAATTTCGTCTGTATGAAGTAAATTGTATTGAATTTAGAATCTGTTGTTGACTTTCATTTAAATCAAAAAACACAAATGAGAAACAACTAAATGTATTGCTTGCTAACTATGCACAAGATGTATGTGTTCTATTACATCTCATTCTGTTATATTTGTCCTTCGGTTAATAAATACAATAAACATGCCCAACTTAAATACATTACTGCAGGATGCTAGTATACTGAGGATATTGAATAAAATAGTTGTCCTGGAGAAATGGCCCAACAGAACAAATAAAAAAACCCATAAATAAATTGATAAGATTTGATGTGATTACTCTGTCTTAAATTTCTAGAGACAACAATTATCACTCTAATTTCTTTCTCAGAAGTCCTAAATAGCAAGATAGAGGAACAAAGGATGATCACCAGAGTCACAGACCAGTAACTGACTTAAACCATCTATAGTGAATTTTGCTCTAGTTGATTTTAAACAGTTGATTGTTTAGCATATGCATACTTAAGGGACTCTTTCTTAAGAGAAGTAATAATACTAATGAGTAATATGTTTGTGCTTTATACAGGTATATATTCATGTACATAATTTATCTGACCTTGGTCAAGCTTTGGTTATCTGTTATTTGTCAGCACACTTCTTTTATGAAAAATGTATTTTATGAGACATAGAGTATCTAATTCAAAGCAAGCCTGCTACGCTTACTTTTCAGTAAAACAAAAAAAAAAAACAAATTCAGTGAGCTTTCCAGTACACAAAAATGTTGAACTAATCATCAACATTATTTTGTGTTCTTTGATAAAGGTTTCAACACTGCAATTTAAAGCAGCAGGGTACCTGTTCAACATGATTTTCAGGGAGATTCCAACAGAGCCTTGATCTGTAAAAGTACATACTTTAAACAGGTTCCTATTTTTGTAGTGCAAGTGCTCAAGGGTTGACTGAGAAAGTGAAGTCAAGGTGCATGTGAAGGTCTATTTTTAGTTTTGCATTTTGCAAGGCCAGGTTGGTTACAAATACGGTGTGTGAACTGTAGAGTAAGAATGGAAAGGCAGACCACAACCACAGATTTCTTGAAATAGCACACAATTTAATCTTGTTTGTGTTGATATTATACCCGCATGAATAGTATTTCCAGAGTTTTCTGGTGGTTTTCCTTAAACTTGACAGGCTTAGTTGGATTTTGGGTTTTAGGCTGTCGTTGTGTTCCATTTCCAAAATGTGACTGAAAGATGCCTGTGCTCCAATCTCCATATGACTGCTGGATTTTTATATTCCACGCACCCACCATCCTAACTGCAATACATCTAAAATATAATCTATAGGTCTTGGCAAATTTACGGAGAAGTTCGCAAATATTAGTAATTTTGAATGATGATACTCATTTTAATCCCAGCAACACTTATGTGCCAAATAACTTTGTGTCTCCTTACCTGTACACTCGTATTGGTAAAATTATTTGTATCACACATAATTGCAAAGCAGCATAGATGAGTCCTTGTATGAATCTTCATATCACTTTAAGTTTACTGCTTGAAGGCTGTGTATCAAAGCATTTTGTGCATCATTAGCTTGTTCCTTGCCAGACGACGTGATACCCACACAAATATTACCATCTGGTAACTTCTGTTTAAAGCAGCTGTTGTCAGAGTGTTCCAGAATTTTAATCAATATCTAGATTTCTAAATACCAAAACCAAGATACCTTTGATTTCATTGCAAACAGAAGAGCTTCGTAGATTACAGGGCTGCACTACAGCGTGCTGATCTTTTCATTGAACTGTGCCCATGCACAAAAGGGTCATGTTCCAGATATAAGTTCTCAGATGATAATTGACTTATTTTAGGATAACTTTCTGTGGGAACATCTGCAAGGTCATATGGAGGGAAACAAGGAGTGGAGAGTGCAAGAGAACAAGAGTTGTCTACTAAATTGTGATGGTCTAGAAGTTGCTTGGGTTTTAGAGTTTGAAGGCAGGATGCAAGCGTGCTAACAGTTTATTTTGGTGTGATGCTTCTTAATGATCATACATTGACAGAAGGAGCTACTAGGTTTTGGGATATCTGGGTCAGATCAGAGTTAAACAATGAAACAACTTGGGCTAAAAAGAAATCAATCTGATTACAGCTTTGTAAATAGTAAAATCTAAAAGAACCACTATACAATGTGGTTTTTTTCACACACATTTATTTGCCATTTCAGAAGGACACACTAGTGGAAAGATATTGACCAAAAACCTAACAGGAGTGGGTCTTCCATTGCTGACAGGTAACAGGTGTCAAAAAGTTATTCTCCATTTACTTGAGTCACCACACAGTTCAAATTTTAAACTACAAGAATGATTTAATAGGAATTTTTGTGTCATATAGTAGTGAGGAGTAGTATTGCCTTAGCTACAGACACTGCACTTGATTATTTCTTCACCAACACAGATGTGGATTTTTCTCCAGGGAACTCAGTATTGGTACCTTGTCTTCCAGTCAGTGGAGTTTTGCCACTGAAGCAACATGTAATTAGTCACGACCCATAAGTTGTAACTATAGAGATCAACTATGTGTCGCTGAAAATCATGATTCCTGCTCTGGAATTATTGGAGGAGATGAAACTGAGGGACTTTTTACAGCAATGGGTAAAATGTAGCCCACTACAAGTAAATAATATTGGCATGGGATTTCTGTGAAATTCTGTGAAATTCTGCAGAATGTAGGTAAGAAATCAGTGGGTACATTTCAAGGAAGTTCAACAGGAAAGAGGTCAAATATCAATGCTTCATTATCTGATTTTACTCATTCCCAAAGCAAACAAACGAAAGCCCACCCCCTTCCAAAATTCTATAACATTATATTTCCCTAAACCTTAAAAACTTCTTCTACGCTGTTGTTTTTCACATCTCCTTCTTACTGGGCAAAATATATATTCATGTCTGCCATGCAGCCCTTAAAAAGCACCACCTTCAAAGGCTGGGGTACTCCACTAGAAACTGCAGGTCCTAGTGCCGTTTCTAGGGGATGCTCTTTGGGAGTGTTTTGCAGTGTGGGCACTGGTGTATACAGATATTATGAAAAGACAGAAGAAGTGTTTTACTGCGATTCTTATATTCGCCAGATTCTCGCATCTCTCCTTTCCTGCTGAATAATTGTGATTAAGTTTTTTCCACAATTGTGGCAGCTGAAATTGTGTGGGCTTGACATCTGGTTGTCTCACAGAATCCAGGAAACAGGTGGAGTACTTGCCTCTGCGAAGACCGTATAGTTGCAGAGGGAGCATATGTCTTTGTTGGTATCTTCTGCCATTGGGACTACAGGTTTTCTGCTAGTTGTAGTAATCTCCCTGCTCACTTCTGGCGGGGTGGCTGGATACCCTTTCACCTGAAACTATGCCACATCTTCAAGAGTGATTAAGGGACTGGATCTCAGTCCTAGGTTTTCACGGAGATATTGTTGCTGATTTGGTTCAGATCAGAATACAAGTCCATAGTGAATCACATTAGTCCCATGTTGAACAGCTCCACAGGAATAGCACAGCAGATTAATTTGGATGAATATGCTGAAACATAGTATATTTGAGGACATATACTCTCTGCATTCCTCTTACTTATGTTTAATGTATATTATTTATTTTGTATGCTTATCAGTCCAGGCAAGGGAGCGAGTTTCTGTAAAGCACTTTGTTTTCACTCTTCTCTGATTTCACTTAGGGCAGAGACACGCTCGAGGCACCCACACTCTTTTATGCATATCTACTGCTGTTCATCAATCAGAGAGCCACACTCAGCTCATCAAGGCACTTTGCAACCTTTGTAATGTGCAGTTGCTGGTGATTTTTTCCCCTTCCAGCATATAATTGCTTAGTCCCTACTTTATCATAGATTTAATAAGGTATTTTCCTCAATCATTCAAGTGCTCTTGCTAAGGTACAATTATAGCGATTACATTAAGGAAGGTTATGAGCCAGAAAAATGTACAAAGCCTTATTTTGAAATCAGGTAATATTAGCAACACAAATTACATGAAGTTTGGAACTTCACCAAAATAAAGCAGATTAAAGAAGACCAAATTTTGGAAGACCAGGATATTTTTTGAAAATCATAAAAGTGTTGAAAGTATTGGGAGTATCACAACAATGCTGATTCGGAACAGAGGAATCAGATTGTTTTGTTCTCACTCTGCAGTAAATCAAGAGTGATTCTATTCAAGCAAATATAATTCTGCCAATAGAAAAACAAATGTAAATAGGAGGAGAACCAACCAAGAGAATCTTGTCCTTTGGAAGGCTCTATGCACAAGTCAAGCCTGACATTTTGTATTTTCTGTGTTGAAAAAAGCAAAACAAATATGCCTCCTGTTGGTTTATGTTTGCGCCCTCAGCAACACAGGAAAGTGTGTGGCATGCCAAATGTCATTTCAGTATGAATTACAGATATGCACACATACATACACTCTGCTGGTACTGCAATCATAGCACTTTGCAGGGCATTCTGCTGCATCTTACTCCTCCAGTTGGACAGACTAGACTTCAGAAGAATAGTCATCAGAAAAAAGGGAGCCTGCAAAGCCATGACATTTCGTCAGTACCTGGCTTCTCTTTAAGAAAACTCTCAACAGGTGGAACATAAACAACAAGCTGCATCTTTCAAGAACCATCTGATATGATTGAGTTTGTGCTTGGTGCACCAACGGGTGTCTGCCTGGTGCATTAGAAACAGATCATGAGAGTAGCCTGATTTTATCAGGTCTACTTGTGTACATTTATATTTCTGTGTGTTTTGGAGGAGATAGGGATGCATGACTTTCTGAATCACATTGGACTAGTGACTGATCAAGTCACACATCTTGCTTCCTACAATGGCCACAACCTCATACTTCACAGTTGCAAATAGCAACTATTCAGGTGTGGCCGACTTAAAGACAAAAATTATTTCCTGCCTACTCCTACCACAGTGTCAAGAATTTAATCAAACTATTTATGTTCATTAATTGTTAGTTAACATTGTCTTAAAAGCATAGCTTCAAATACTTCCTGAATTTATCTACTTCTGTTATTACACTCTCCCCCCCAATTTTATAGAAGTTTCTCTCTTTATAAAAGCAAAGAAGCATCTATTGTCTGTTGTTTTGGTTTCGGCTGCCGCCGGCAACAAAAGCGCCACGTGGCCGCCCCTCCCCCCGCCAGCGTGCGGAGGAGAATGGAAAGAAAGAGGCAGAAACCGGTGGGTCGGGATAAGGGCAGTTGAACAGAACAGCAAACAGAGGGAAACAAGAACAACGACGATACAGATAAGGAGAAAATACGACAAAAACAGACCCGCTCTCTCGGACCGCACCGGCGCCGCACGCTCCCGAGCCGCGAGAGTTCCCGCCGCACCGCCCCCCCCACCGGAACCCAGCGTGACGTCACACGGTATGGAATACCGGGCTCTGTTTGGCCAGGTGGGGTCAGCCCCCACCCCCCCGCTGTGCCCCTTCCTGGAGTCTGGTGAAAATTAACCCTGTCCTGGCCAAACCCAGGACATTATCCACCCCTTATTCCATACCATCTACGTCATGTCCAGGTCCCCCATTGTCCAGTTGATCACCACCACTTCTCCTGTCTCCAGATATCATTCCTTTAGTCTATGGATCATCACTCTAAAGTGTCTGTTGAGTTCATTTAATCCATGACTTTGGGCTCCATCTGTCGTAATGGTCTTCCGTGGCAGGAGAGGTGATGTGTGGTGATGGGCGGTCACTTGCTGCATCCAGAGCTCACGGCTGATGTATCTGGTGCGGCCCGTGCCCACAGTCTGCAGGAGATGTTGATCTTGATGAAGTTGCTGGATGCCAGTTGTTGAAAACCAGGTCCAGTTCCATCATCGCTGTGCTCTGCTAGGTTTTCATCGAAAAAGTCCATCCTTCTTTAATCTGGAGAATTCTTACTATGTTACTACTGGTACAAAATATAACAATTATAACAGTGATAACTGACAGTGACAGGGTTATTTAACAATTAACTTTATACAATTTATTTATGGACTATTCTCGCCCAAAATTAAATCCCCATGAGGTACACATCGGACTTCCCCATCCTTCCGCATTACCCACCAGGCACACCCAGGTCCTTGAGCAAAAGCAATCCCGCGGACGGGCTTGCCTTTGCCCAACGCAGGACTAACCCAAACTGTCTTCCCTAACATGTTCCGCATGTGCACTACAGGGACTTTATCTCCTTCTACGGGGCGCTGAGGTTTTGACTGGGCAGGACCAGCCTGGTTGGTGGACCCTCTGGTGTTAACCAACCAGGTGGCCTTTGCTAAATGGGTATCCCAATTTTTGAAAGTCCCACCCTCATCGCCCTCAAAGTGGTTTTTAGCAGCCCATTGTAACGTTCGATCTTTCCAGAGGCTGGTGCATGGTAGGGGGTATGATACACCCACTCGATACCGTGTTCTTTGGCCCAGGTGTCTATGAGGCTGTTGTGAAAGTGAGTCCCGTTGTCCGACTCAATTCTTTCGGGAGTGCCATGTCGCCACAGGACTTGTTTTTCCAGGCCCAGGATGGTATTCCGGGCGGTGGCATGGGGCACAGGGTAGGTTTCCAGCCATCCGGTGGTGGCCTCCACCATTGTGAGTACATAGCGCTTGCCTTGGCGGGTTTGTGGCAGTGTGATGTAGTCAATCTGCCAAGCCTCCCCATATTTATATTTTAGCCATCATCCTCCATACCACTGAGGCTTTACCCGCTTGGCTTGCTTGATTGCAGTGCATGTTTCACATTCATGGATAACCTGTGCGATGGTATCCGTGGTCAAGTCCACCCCTCGGTCACGAGCCCATCGGTATGTCGCGTCTCTTCCTTGGTGGCCCGAGATGTCATGGGCCCACCGAGCTATAAACAGTTCACCCTTATGTTGCCAATCCAGATCCACCTGAGCCACTTCAATCTTAGCAGCCTGATCTACCTGGTGGTTGTTTTGATGTTCTTCAGTGGCCCGACTCTTAGGGACGTGGGCGTCCACGTGACGGACTTTTACAACCAACTGCTCCAGCCGGACAGCAATATCTTGCCACAATGGGGCAGCCCAGATAGGTTTGCCTCTGTGCTGCCAGTTGTTCTTCCATTGCTGCAGCCACCCCCACAAGGCATTGGCCACCATCCAAGAGTCGGTGTAAAGATAGAGCACTGGTCACTTCTCTTGACTGGCAATGTCTAAAGCCAGCTGGATGGCTTTCACCTCTGCAAACTGGCTGGACTCACCTTCTCCCTCGGCCGTTTCCGCGACTTGTCGTGTAGGGCTCCATACAGCAGCCTTCCACCTCCGCTGCTTCCCCACAATGCGACAGGACCCATCCGTGAACAGGGCATACTGTTTCTTATCTTCTGGCAGCTGGTTATACAGTGGGGCCTCTTCAGCACGTGTCACCTCCTCCTCTGGCGATGCTCCAAAATCTTTGCCTTCTGGCCAGTCCATGATTACCACCAGAATTCCTGAGCGACTGGGGTTTCCCATTCGGGCGCGCTGGGTGATCAGTGCAACCCACTTACTCCACGTAGCATTGGTGGCATGATGCGTAGAGGGGACCCTCTCTTTGAACATCCAGCCCAGGACCGGCAATCGTGGTGCTAGGAGGAGCTGTGCTTCAGTGCCGACCACTTCTGAAGCAGCTCGAACACCTTCATATGCTGCCAGAATCTCTTTTTCAGTGGGAGTATAGCGGGCCTCGGATCCTTTGTATCCCCGGCTCCAAAACCCTAGGGGTCGACCTCGAGTCTCCCCTGGTGCTTTCTGCCAGAGACTCCAGGTTGGGCCATTCTCCCCGGCTGCGGTGTAGAGCATGTTTTTAACATCTTGCCCTGACCGGACTGGACCAAGGGCTACGGCATGAACTATCTCCCGTTTAATTTGTTCAAATGCCTGTCGTTGCTCAGGGCCCCATTCAAAGTCATTCTTCTTCTGGGTCACGTGGTACAGAGGACTTACAATTTGGCTGTAATTTGGGATGTGCATCCTCCAAAAACCCACAACACCCAGGAAGGCCTGTGCTTCCTTTTTGCTGGTTGGTGGGGACATAGCTGCTATTTTGTTGATGACATCCATTGGGATTTGACGGCGCCCATCCTGCCATTTTATTCCTAGAAACTGGATCTCTTGCGCAGGTCTCTTGACTTTACTTCACTTAATGGCGAAACCGGCTTTCAGAAGGATCTGAACTATTTTCTCCCCTTTCTCAAAAACTTCCTCCGCTGTGTCACCCCATACAATGATGTCATCGATGTACTGCAGATGTTCTGGAGCTTCACCCTTTTCCAGTGCAGTCTGGATTAGTCCATGGCAAATGGTGGGACTGTGTTTCCACCCCTGGGGCAGTCAATTCCAGGTGTACTGGATGCCCCTCCAGGTGAAAGCAAACTGTGGCCTGCACTCTGCTGCCAAAGGGATGGAGAAGAATGCATTAGCGATGTCAATTGTAGCGTACCACTTGGCTGCCTTTGACTCCAGCTGATACTGAAGTTCTAGCATGTCTGGCACGGCAGCACTCAGTGGTGGTGTGACTTCATTCAGGCCACGGTAGTCTATTGTCAGTCTCCACTCTCCAGTAGATTTTCTCACTGGCCATATGGGACTATTAAAGGGTGAGCGAGTTTTGCTGATCACTCCTTGACTCTCCAGCTGGCGGATCAGCTGATGAATGGGGAGAAGGGAGTCTCGGTTGGTACGATACTGTCGCCGGTGCACCGTTGTGGTCGTGATTGGCACCTGTTGTTCTTCCACCCTCAGCAACCCCACAACAGAAGGATCCTCCGAGAGACCAGGCAAGATGGACAGCTGTTTAATTTCTTTCGTCTCCAAAGCAGCTATGCCAAAAGCCCACCGATACCCCTTTGGGTCCTTGAAATACCCTCTCCTAAGATAGTCTATCCCAAAGATGCACGGAGCCTCGGGGCCAGTTACAATGGGGTGCTTCTGCCACTCCTGCCCAGTGAGGCTCACTTCAGCCTCCAGTACACTCAGCTCTTGGGACCCCCCTGTCACTCCGGAAATGCAAATGGACTCTGACCCTTTGAACTCTGATGGCATTAAAGTACACTGTGCACTAGTGTCCACTAGAGCTTTATACTCTTGTGGATCTGACGTGCCAGGCCACCGAATCCACACCGTCCAATAAACATGGTTGTCCCTTTCCTCCACCTGGCTGGAGGCAGGGCCCCTCTAATCCTCATCAGAGAATTTGCTGCTCACCTGCTGTAAAAATGACTTGGAGGTCCCCTCCAGAGGATCGGAATCAAGGTCAAACTGTCTACCTGGTCTGGAGAGCTGGCTTCTGGAAACTGGAGCAGCATTTTTCCTAACAGAATCCCCTTTTGTGATTGTTTTACCTCGCAACTCACATACTCGTGCCTCTAGACTTGAGGTGGGTTTTCCATCCTACTTCCTCATGTCCTCTCCGTGGTCACGCAGGTAAAACCACAGGGTGCCTCGGGGTGTATAGCCTCTGTATTCCCTCTCCTGAGCAGAGAAACGCATGCCCCTAATAGCTGAGACACTGGCCCGTACAGGTGGGGAGTAGGACATATTCCTGTCTAGTCGCTTGACCAGTTTCTCCACAGCTGAGACAAGGGAGGAAGAGAGACTTTCCTCATATTGCCGGAGTCTGACAGCCACCTCATCCACTGTTGGTGCCTCTTTACCTTTCCAGTCTACTATTGCCAGTGAGTTGGCATATGAGGAGGGTGCGCTCCGCACAAACTTCCTCCACATGGATTGTGAGCACTGGAGTTCATCTGGGTCTGTGGGTACCTGCTCATCGTCTGTGTCACAGTAAACCAGCTCCCGCACAGCTAATTCCCTCAAGTACTGAATACCCTTTTCCATATTGGTCCACTTGCCAGGATAGCATACAAAATCGTCACTGAAGGGGTATCTCTCCCTCACCCCTGAGAGAAGTCTCCTCCAGAGGCTGAGGACTTGTTCCTTTTTCCCAATGGCCTTGTCAATGCCCCCATCCCTGGCCAGGGATCCCAGCTGCTTGGCTTCCTTGCCCTCTAATTCCAAGCTGCTGGCCCCGTTATCCCAGCACCGCAGCAGCCAGGTGGCAATGTGCTCGCCTGGGTGGCGGCTGAAATCTTTCCGCATGTCTCGCAGCTCGCCCAGGGACAGGGACCGGGTGATGATCTCTGTCTCTATCTCCCGTGATGACCCTGGCTCATCATCATCCCTCCCGGAGCGATCTGCTCTCTTTGCATCTTTCTTTAGTTTTACGGGGGTGACTGCTACCGGCACAGGTTGGTCACTGGGCTCAGCTGCGATGCCTGCGGCTGGAGCTGCTGCTGTGCCTTCCAGGGAAACCGAGGCAGACCCTGCAGCTGTGGCAGCGGTGGTGCCGGTCTGAGGGGCTGTGACTGCCTGCTGGGCTGGAGGGGCTGCAGGGCCGGCTGGGGGGGCAGCGCCAGTCACAGCGCCTGCCGCTTCGCTTCCCCCCCTTTCCCCTTTAAGGCACTGAACAGTATTGAACAGGGCTCGGTAGGCGTGGGCCAGACCCCAGCACATTGCTGTGATTTGTGTCTCTCTGGAGTTCCCAGGGTGGCAGCACACTTTTTTCAGATATTTTACCAGATTGTCCGGATTCTGTATTTGTTCAGGGGTGAGTTTAAAACACACCGGGGGTGCCCACTGCTCTAGACACCTGCCCATGCTGTCCCACACACCCAGCCACTCACAGCTATCCGGCCCCGGGGCAGGTCTCTGCACGATGTTCTTAACGACTTGCTTAACCCTAAACAAAACCCAAAACCCATTCAGGAGGCATAACAAAAGGAGAGTGCTGGCCTGAGCATCCCACGGGTACTCGAAATTATCAAAAGCCGTTAGGATTGGCCTGAAGGAGAGAGGGGGGGGGCGAAAGAGTGGGGGGAGGTATCCCCTTCGGTTTTCCCCCCAGACTGGGTTTGATTATTAACAAATTCTAAGACATAGGATCCGAGATACGGAAATGACCGCAGTGCCGCATGCAAATACAAGCCTAATTTCATACACAGTGATGCTATCATGTCATAAGTCGACATCGTACAGTACAGTAAAATCATAATCCTGATCCTTTTGCCCGAGGTAATGAACATCACCACAAGGAACAAGTACAGCAAATACGGATTCAAAAACCACAACCATGTGATCAAAGACAGAAACATTTTTACCGGCGACTGTTTAACACAGAAAAAATGCGTATAACAAAATTTAACGAAATGTAAGAAAGCTGTTTTAACACCCGCTGCTCAGCCCTGCCGTTATCCCCGCCCCACGCTTGGGCGCCAATTTAATGTTTTGGTTTCGGCTGCCGCCGGCAACAAAAGTGCCACGCGGCCGCCCCTCCCCCCGCCGGCGTGCGGAGGAGAATGGAAAGAAAGAGGCAGAAACCGGTGGGTCGGGATAAGGGCAGTTTAACAGAACATCAAACAGAGGGAAACAGGAACAACGACGATACAGATAAGGAGAAAATACGACAAAAACAGACCCGCTCTCTCGGACCGCACCGGCGCCGCACGCTCCCGAGCCGCGAGAGCGTTCCCGCCGCGCCGCTCCCCCCCCACCGGAACCCAGCGTGACGTCACACGGTATGGAATACCGGGCTCTGTTTGGCCGGGTGGGGTCAGCCACCACCTCCCGCCTGTGCCGGTTCCTGGAGTCTGGTGAAAATTAACCCTGTCCTGGCCAAACCCAGGACATCTGTGAACTACAGGTTAGAAAAATGTAAGTCCTTTTCTACCCCTCCCTTCCATAAGCAAGGTAATGAGATATTAACTGAGTATCTCAAAAATGAGAGAAGGGGAAACTGCAGCCTGCTCTGCAAACACTACTGACGGTACTATTTCTGGTACTAAATTTTATTCAGTTGTAAATCTGCGTTGATTTGAGCCCTCAGCCACCAGCTATGGATTTAATCAATGGTTGGAGCGGGATGAATAATTCAATTTGATCTATTCTCTTTCAGCTTGTGAAATCCATCTTCAGGTTTCAGCTCCCTCGTGTGTTTGTCCAGATACTACCTGAATCCTTTCAAATCTGTGCTTGTCTCCCTTCAGGATGATGGTTCCTGTAACATGGTCAGGCTCTCAGTTCTGCAAAGGGCTCTGCTTAAACAGAAATCAATGAAAAAAGGTCTGCAAGGGCAAACCTGCAACATGCAGCCCTGATGTTTTAGTCTCTGAGTTACATGGATGCACTGGGTGACATTCTAGCAAGGGTACAGTGAATGGCACAGTTCCCACGGAGTTGGAAAAGAATGTGGTTTCAGATTAGATCCCAATTCCTGCATGTGGGAATGTAAAATTGAGACTTGCAAATGCAGTTTTGAAATGTGTTTTCCATGTTCAGTGCTATGAAAATTTTCTTGTCAGTTTAAAGAAAGAGAATGCAACGATGACTGATGTTGCATTGTAAATATTTGTATGAATGCTTATTCAAACTCTTTTATACTGGTTTTATGCAAAAACTTCAGGTCAGTCTGGTCAAAATATAATTTCCTTAAATTAAAGAGGTCAGATTAGGTTTTCTATCTTGGTTGACCTGGAGTAAAATAACAACATTCACCCTTCCTAAAAACATGACTTGACAGCTTAGATGCAGAAGAAACTTGGTGGAAAATGCTGTGATTTAGTGGTGGGGATGGTAATTTTTTTGCAAGTTTAGAAAGTCTTTGCTGGAGCAGCTGTTCTGTAGCAGTCCTGTCTCTGGACTAAATGACCATCCTGCCTTTGATGGTCTTTGTATTTTGGGCTTACTTTTTCTGGTTCTATTAGACCTCCATTGCATTACGGGTTCAAGTTGATGTGCCTCATGTCTTTCATTCCTCATTAGACACTAGTAAAAGCCAAGGAGCAATATTCAGTACAACATATTTCTAAAAGTTGAGTAATGTTTACTTCTTCATTTTTTTCCCCCTGTTTCTATGTACATTGCATCCAGATCCCACTCTTTTCAGTGAACACATTTAGCTACTGACATCAAACAAACAGAATTATACATGTTAAGAACAATCAAGGTGTGGCAGAAAATGGCATTATGATGAAATAGGTATAATGTGGCTATATTGTGGGCAGCAGACTGGTGTTCTTAATTATTCATTTTCCTGCTTTTAGGTGCTTGGATTGTCAATGTAATGTAATAAGTACCATTTTATCACATTGTTACATTTAGCGCCTTCAAGTGGATTTAGGAATATGTGCGATGATTTAGTTTTGTATTGCAGTAGTCTGGCAACATTTGGTTGAAATACAGAAACAACATATAAAACGACAGGCTGGTGAGACAGAAGGTCAGATAGACGTAATTTCCACATCAAGGGGAAGGTATAGGCTATAAGAAGTTGGAAACCAGTTTTTTTTCTTGCTACTTCTGTTGTGACAGAGCTGCTGCAAAGCTTTCCAGCAGTGTGGGAAATAATAGTATTTATTTCTGCTGCAAAAGTTAGTGATTGAGGCTAAGGCTGGAACTGGGTAAACTGTTCCTGTCCTGAAAATAGGTGGTGGCAAGAAAACTTGAGTTGAGTTCGGTTACTTACATTGCCCTCTCAACATATTCCCCAGCCCTCCCTAGGAAAGCTGCAACCTTCTTAGCTTATAAAGGCTCTGGGTTAGTCAAAAGGCAGGAAAGCTTCTGCAGTTTTCCTGCCCTGCCTTCAGCTTGCTTTTCCAAGTTGCTGCAGTCTGCCGAGTAGAGATGGAGTCCTCTTTTGTATTCATCTTTGCCTGTATTTCTTCCTTCCCACCCAGTTTGAATGCTGCTGGCCTTGAACTGTATGTTTATAGGGCACAGGAGTAGAAGGACACCTCTGTATCCTTACAAGACCTTTTCTGAACTGTGGAACTAACATTGACAGGAGGAAGCAGGAACAGGATCTATTTTTGGTACGACTCTTCCCTCACCTGGTGAATTGGAGAAGAATAAATTCTCTTCTTCCTCAAGCATACTAGTCAGCAGCATGTCACTGTCTCATTGTAGCGGGAAATCCATGCTTTCGACAATCTATTTGTAGAAACCAAATATCCGTAAGCGCCCCCTTGTCTACAAATCCATGGAAGAACGTACAGTTCACAGCAACTTTGACGTACCTTGTTCTTTTGGGTATTTGCGTACTAATTTAAACAGATTCACCTTGTAGCAGTGATTCTCTATACTTTGTAAAGAAATGACTGGAAATATTTCTGTTTACTCCTTTTGTCTTCTGGGCAAAGATTATATTAGGTTTTGGATTATAATCTGAAAATACCTAATGACCTCTGATTAAGTGTAATGGAGAACGTTTTGATTTTTGTGGATAATGAACACTAGTACAAATTTTGCAGCTTAGTTCTTATTTATCTTTCAGACCACTAAATCCGACATATGCACTCCATGAGAAGTAGAAATAATTTTGTTCCTCATGGATATGAAATCATTAGAAAGGCTGAGGTACACCTGTAATGGCTGCCCATTAATATAATTGTTATATTTAATAATAGGCAGCTTGCAGGCTTGGATTTTCTTAATGCTGTTACTGAGAGAGCTACTAGTCATGGCCTTCCCAAAGGACTATGGAGCTTTTGCCTTCCTTCAGATGAAGGTAGTTGGAGATGTTCACAGCACCCACACCATCTGGAATACGCTGCTCAGCAGCACTGCAAGTGAAATGTAACTAATAGACTAGCTCTTCGTTCAACCCATTTATGTGTTGATGTTTCTTGGGTAACAGTTCTCACCTCTCTATAATACCAATGTAGAATTGAGCCTTATGGCAGAAATGCTGGGTAGGTGGTGGGGACGTGAGGAACTTACGAAGCCAGTCTTGCTCCAGAGATGCTACCCGGATGGCAGTGAGACTCATCAGATAGGCTCATTATCATTTCCTAATGTCACATTCCCATCATCAAGCAAAACAGCTTAATCAAACGCGAACAACATATGCAAGATGTTTGAGTGTCTGGTGTCACCTATTTGATATACAAATATTTAAATATTAACTTATGGAATATTGTTTTTCTAACATGCAGCCCTGTGTTTTTCTAAGACAGAGCAGCTGTCCATCTGCCTTGAGTATACAAAAGCACCCATATTTTCTAAAAGTCAAGTGTGCTCTTGTATAATTGAGATAAAGTTCTAGTCATTTTCTGAAAAGTGACAGTAAATAAGTCCATTTTCATGCTAGGGATATTGAGTTATGCTGTCTCTTTCCAATGGTACAGTCTCACTGTCCTCAAATTAATCCTGTCTCTACAGACCTGTTGGGCACAGTGAGTTACTGCAGATCTAGCTGCAGACAGCATCCATCCAGCTGGATTCTGTTCATCCAGGAGGAACAGAATCCAGCTCTTAAAATCCATCCTTGACTGGGCTGAAGTTGGCAGTTTGCAAGCATGTATGAAGAGATCAGCTGCTTAAGGAAAGGCTGTTTCTGTGTTCTTTGGAGGAGAATGATCTTATAAGAAAAAGTGAGTGCAGTAAATAGCTGAAAGCTGCTGCGCCAGAATAAAACAGGACAGAATGGGATTGCTGGTGTCCCAAATTTCTCCCTTTTCATGCTGCATTCGCTCCTCAAAATTTACAGCTGTTTTTCTGAACACTCATCCCTTCCCCTAACTGTTGGCTAAGAGGCCATTTCTAAGGCTGATGCAATATCATTCAAGATGAGAGTGCTTTTCTTAGAAACACAAGTTGTTGTCATACTCCCATCCTTTCCCCTAAAGCCCAAATACATCCATATGCCACACTGTTCCCTGTAAAAAGGCCATAATGGTTCATGTTTTCATCCCAGACCTTTTTATGGCCACAGCATAAATGTTATTTTAACACCAACTTTGTAACTGCCAATATACTTACCCCATGGTTACACAGATTTTCCATGGAGACACAGGGGGTCTTATTCCTGGGGAGGAACTCCAGCTTAGCAGGGCAAGTAAGACTGTGTTAATACTGAATCACAGAATCACAGAATAGTAGGGGTTGGAAGGGACCTCTGTAGGTCATCTAGTCCAATCCCCCTGCCAAAGCAGGGTCACCTACAGCAGGCTGCACAGGACCTTGTCCAGGCGGGTCTTGAATATCTCCAGAGAAGGAGAATCCACAACCCCCCTGGCCAGCCTGTTCCAGGGCTCCGTCACCTTCAGAGGGAAGAAGTTCTTCCTCATGTTCAGACAGAACTTCCTGCGCTTCAGTTTGTGCCCATTGCCCCTTGTCCTGTCACTGGGCACCACTGAAAAGACTCTAGCCCTGTCCTCTTGACACCCACCCTTAAGATATTTATAAGCATTTATAAGGTCCCCTCTCACCCTTCTCTTCTTCAGGCTGAACAAGCCCAGCTCCCTCAGCCTTTCCTCATAGGAGAGATGCTGCAGTCCCCTCACCATCCTCGTAGCCCTCCGCTGGACGCTGTCCAGTAGCTCCTCATCTTTCTTAAAGTGGGAAGCCCAGAACTGGACAAAAACTATGAAAGAAACTATGTTAGTTGCATAGTCTACCTTATTACCTCAGACTTCAACCTTCTCTGCATCATCTGTTGTTTGCTTTTTCCCTTGTGAAGTAATGAATCTGTACTTTCCTTTGGTTTGCACTTAATTTTGAAGTACTAATAGAACCTTTTCTTAGTTGCCTTTTTTTTTTTTTACAGTCATTGCTTTTAAACTAATTCTGCTTCTTAGCCTTTCTGACTATGTTATTGCATTCTTGTGCTATTTTTTCATATAAAGTCCTGTGGTCTTTTCAGACTTTTTTATATGAGTCTTCATCTTAAATACTATTAAAGAGAAAGTTTATTAAGAATTGCTACAAATTGCTTAATTTATTTTGTAAATTTTATAATGAGTACTTAATTCTGGATGTTCTCCTACATAAAAAATAGTCGCATAAATGCCTAAATTCATTTTGATCTTGTAAATCCTTGCCACACTGAGTGAAAAGGATTTTCTCTTCACTTTTGAGTTCATCACCTTTTACTTTCATTGCAGCTGTCATTGTGCATCAGTGTAGTATGATGTTCCTATTGTGTAACAATTCTTTTCGTGCCAACACGTGCAAATAGATGTCTATGCCTTTAAAAATGTAATTTTGCTTCTAAAATCCACAATTCAATTCTTGTGGATCTGTTTCCCATTTCTTAGATGAAAACAAAATCATCAGCTCAAATAGTTTAATTATACCCGAAATCAATGGTGCCACTAGCACGGTTATGCCTGTAATGCTATTAAAGGTACATATATTCAAACTTTTAACTTTCAACAGCATCAGTAGATCAGCATTTTGTAGGCATATTTGTGTAATTCAGGGACTGGATTATAGAGCAGGAGCAGTTTTATCCCCAATTCTTCCAGTTCTGGCATAGTTAAGCAACCTTATTTTGTCCAAGTATTTGTGCCTGTAGAATAGAATAGAGTTATTATTACCTCAGTAAAATGATATGAGATTGAATAGAGAGGCATTATGGAACCTGTAAAGGATATAGAGGATTGGTCAGATAACGTTCATGTGTCTTTGAAAGAAGGCAAATTTTTACTTAGAAAAACAGTTTTGTATTTCTAACTCTTAAGAGTTGTATGTGGGAATTTTCCAAAGTTCTGTTTTGCCATTGATTTGAAAAGGAATGGAATTAATCTGATAAGATTTTATAAGACAAACACTTACTTTGAAAATTTTGCTAATGACATAGCACAACTCTTTCAGTTATGCACTTTTCCTTTATCCCTATAAATGGCACATCTGGTATGTATATATAAAACATTACACTTTTGGGAAAGTCACATCTTCACAAGGCAGGAGAGTTGATGTCTATCTGAATACGGATAACACTCTCTGTTCAACTAAAGACAGCCGCAGATTCAGTTGAAGAGTGCATTACTGGTTTGTTTACCCAATGTCAATTAGGGCTTGCTTTCTGAATTGCTAAATTTGCCTCTGCATTTCATGGATTAGCAGGTTTACAGCCGACCTGTAGGACTATTTTCAGGAATCGTGTCTGACGTGAGAACTGATAGCTAGAAGATAATAAGTAGCAAACAACAGCTTACTAAAAGCTGATTCACTGTAAGGCAGCACGTGATCACTCCTCACTATTTCAGAACAGAGTCAGTTCAGTTAAAATCAACTCCAGCAATTTCTGAAACTCTTCTGTTTAACTTTGTGTTGAAGCAGCAAAAGGAGATGCCTCTGGGAGCAAGTGAGAGAGGCTTTAGGAAGATGTTGAGGATCGATTATATTTTTTTTCCCTCTGGAACAGATTAAGAGGGCTTATGGGATGAAACTTTGCCATGTGCTTGGGTGCGGAGCCTGCAGGAGAGCCCACAGCCTGCCCTCGGGACACTTTGGTCCCTGTGCACCGGCTTTGAACCCGGGCCATGTTTGGAGCTGGCCCATTTTCTCAGATACTGGGAATTAAGGCCAATTACTCCAGATGAGGAAGTAAGTGGATGTCTTTAGCCTAGCGTTTATAGTGACTGGCTGGTGTTAATTGTCTTGGGATGTGAAAAGGGATGAGCAAGCGTTTCCTGCTCGTCTTGTTTAGTAGCTTCCCAATGCCTTAGGTGCGAGACAAGCACCTGAACTTTGCTGAACTTTGTAAACAGGGAAGTCTTTTACTGCCTTCTGCAGAGAAGGGCAATTTGAATAATTGAGTTTTATTTGTCACAAAATGTCAACAGGTTTATGTCTGATGGTAGAAGACCCAAAAGGCGTTTGAAACTTTAAATGTTTTCTTCTGTCAGCTACTACTGCACAGTAAAACTTCCTCTGATACAGTAGGGAAAATGCTTCTGGGGTCTATTCCAAGGTTAGGCATATATTGCTACTGTACTCAAAAGCATGGATTACTGTACATATACATTGTATGCGAGTATGTGAGTGAGAGATGTTGTGTTTGTGGTACACCAGTCAAAATTGTGTTCCATCCAAAAGAGAAACTTGCAATTGATTAATGGACTTTTTGATGGAAAAGGCGAAAGAGGTGAAGCAATTTTGAGGGTTTAAGAGCATTCTTGAACTCTGTTGAAATGAACAATTGGGGCTTTTTGGTGAATATGTTCCCAGCTACAAACTGTAATCAACACAGCAGAGAAACTACAGATAAATGGACAAAATATGGAATTAAGCAAAAAAAACCAACCAACCAAACAAACAAAAAAAAAAACCCAAACCCTTTCATAAATCAGATAAACTTATGGAACTAATTATTACCTATTTTTTAATCTAAAATTGCCCTATCTGCCACTAAGATCTTCTGGGCCATCTGATATAAGTGTATTCTACTGTAGAGACTAAAGAGATGCTGAAAAAATATATTTAGTGGCTGGGTTGGGGAGAAAAGGGTAGGGAAAAGAAAAGAAGGAAATAGACCATAAGGACAAAATGGAAATTAATGTAAGATCTACTAGTTGTAATATTTTTTCCATTTCTAGAACATTTAAATAACTATGGGTTGAAGATTGTGAGAGACGTGATATCAGGGTTATGGCTGCATAATCTTGGACTACAAATGAGATTTGCGCTGTTTTATCAAACAAAAGATAATTTGATCTGCCCTAATTCTCAGAGGACAACCCAGCAGACTTCCCATTCCCATAGGAATTCCAAGAAAACCTTCTAATTAGTCTCTGATTCATAGAGTCTGACTCTTCCCCCCACTCTGGATTTACACTTGAAGATCTTCATTAACTGACCCATATTAAGAGAATTAATTTCATACATTCCTAATTATTGTCAGTACCTAGTACCCAAGTGCAGGCACACTAGATTTAGAGAGAGTTGTGGCAATTGCTCACAGAAATGAGTTGCACAACTTACAGAAAAGGGAGATGAGAACAGGCAATTTGTGTGCTTGTGTAATAACCAAATGATCAAAAATGGCCTAAATAAAGAGAATTGATCATCTGAAAGCATTTTCGTAGACATGCACACCAGGAAAACATTTTTGCCCATAGAAAAAAAGCCAAGCAATCAAACCAGAATTGTAGCAGAAACACATGCTATGTGGAAAATCTTTTGATAATTTATGCTTTCAGCTCACAGTGTCAGGCTGACTGTGACCATCTCTGATTTTTTTTAGTTCCAAGAACTTACTTGTTTTTGACCTAAAATTCTTGGGGCTTTGTCTTCTGTAGGATTGATTTTTGTTGGTTCTTAGGTGGTAAAATTTACATGTTTGTTTTCACAGAGAGACAGAATGCTGGATCAAAAGATCTGCATCACTTCAAATTAAAAGGGAGCAGAGGAGCATTGTCTGTCAGAACTGTTACTGTAAAGCAGGTGCTTACACAGTAGCTGGGACTGTGTACTTAAAGTGCACAAAAATATAGAAAACATTCTGTAATTTAAAAAAACTCCTTGCACTAGTGACTTCTTACCAAGTAACACACAGCTAAGTCTTGCTGCAAGGCAGATTTTCCTTTAATTTGCATATACATCTTCATCATAGCTGCCAGGCTCTTGGTAAGTGTGAAGTTTTAAGGTTAATAAAAAAATACTACTATGATCTTATTTTATTTGGTCTTAGTCAACTAAACTCATATTTCCAGCTCTTCACTGCAAACAAAATATGAAGAAATCAAAGAAAAACATGTGGTGGTCTAAAATATTTTCTTGACTTCAGACAGCAGGGCTTTAAGCAAAATATTAACTATTTTGGAGCTCCTGGTGCAAAGTTGTGAAAGTTAGGTATGTGAAACTATAGAAGTATCTATCACAGGGATTCATATATGGTACATGTCCATATGAAGAGGTTCTATGAAAATCTTAGGAAGTGACGTCATATGACTGGCCGTGAGCACTGTAATGGCTTTAGTGCTATCACATATGGGTTTGTTTCCAGAGCCTTGGCCCAGTTTACCAACCTATGAAACTCATGAGAAAAAGTTTGTTTTTAATTGAATAAGAGTTGGAATGAGTTCTCTGTAACACAGACTTCAGAAACAGTTTTTTCAGATCATTTTCTTTTTGTCTAGAGGAATTCATCTATTGGCCATAAAAGAATTGGGATTATAAATAGTGGATTAGAAATCAAGCATGCACAAGTGTTTGGCTACAAGTTAAAGTCTCGAGGGTCAAGACAGACTTTCTCTTACTGACAATAATATTCTTTTGTTTGTGGATGCATATATTTAGAAGTGGATTACAGAATGTTTAAGAGAGCTAGATGAGTACATTCATTGTCTTTACCCTTCACCATATCTTCAAATATTTAAAATGTTATGTCAGAAATTTAAGAATAAGGTTATATGACTGCCATATCACCACATTACTTAAAATAGTATTCTTTGTCTATTTTGTTAGGTGACTGTTGTGACAATTACATTTTCACAAATATTATGACTGTGTAAGATTCCTATGTGATATGATTTTCTAGAATATGGAATAACTATGCCATATTATTTTTTAAAGGAATTCAATAAAAGCACAAACAGCATGCCTCAAATTACTGACATCTGAACTTGGCAGATCTGTGTGCAAGTGAAGGTAGGGAACTAAATAAATCAGGGTCCTTTTTCAAAATTTATAATTGGGATAATCATAGTAGTGCAGCCTATCGGGAGGAAAAGTGGATGGGAGAGACAGGAAGAAATAAATTTCTAAAAATAGTTATAGAAAATAAAATCAAACTCTAAAGATTATTCTCATTTGTCCTAATCAATAACTATTGATACAGTTGAGAAAAGACTCAAAAGTCTGTTTTGTGACTGCTACTTAGGAAAATCCTGAATTAAAACAGAAATTGTGACAATGTAAGTCTTCCTCCTTTAAACAATGGAGCAAATTTTATACTTTGGGGCACACCTGTCTCTTTAAAACATACTGGGCATCTTTCAGCGGCAATCAGACTGCATGCTGCATATTCATCTTTCATGTGAAAGATGCTTAAGAAAGGAAGAATTAATGGGAACACTGATTTTCGTCTATTCATTTGTAGTGAAGAAGCTGCATTTTTTTAAAACCTTCTGGGACATCTGAGAGATAATTATTCAATCTTTTAAGGGTCTCTGGGTAACTTTGGTTCAAGTTTCTAAGTGCTTCCTAACCTGTTCAATCAGCTGCCATTTCTAAGGTACTATGAAAATGTAAAACATAATATAAATGCCATGTATCATAATTAGTAACTTACTAGTTTACTTTTATGTGTACATTGAGTATTTTGGACAGGAAATACAGAGAGACAACATACATGTACTTCGGAAGAGAATACGTTATGATGAAATGACTTGTTCAGAAGACTCCTTAAAGACAGCAATAAAGGAAATGCTTTATCTTAGAACAAAAGCATGGTGACTTCTGAATATTACATCACCAAATGAGGAACCCACAAGCAAGACATAATTTTTACTGTAAGTACCACTACTACAGACAAATACTAACTTTAGTTAAACTTTATGGTTTTTAATCAGTTTCCATAACTTGAGATGGTGGACTAGAATGTAGAATTAGATTAATTAATTGATAATTAAATTGGATCAAATGCCTCAATGACATAAACATCCACTCTAAATGAAGGTGTATTGTTTTAGTTAATGGCCTTTCTTTTTGAAAAGTTGGTTTTGTATTAACATCTGTTTGGACACAAGGCTTGTGTATGTGTTGAAGGTTTGCTATATCTGAATGGCACAATTTAAGCAAATTTCGTCAGTTATCCCATATGCTATCACTGAGAATGCTTATTTGGGAAGCTGGAGATAACTTTGATCCGATCACAAATATCACTTAAATACTCAGTATATTTATTTACATATACCAATTGGGTAATTAATCTGGAGCTTGGAGATTAAGAAACAGTACAACAGAGTGATCTTTACCCCAAAAAAATCCCACTTAAAACGTGATTCCACTTAAGCACGTTAGTGTGAGTAGTTCCTACTGCAGTCAGATATTGGAGGTCCTTGTGTTTTTATTTGGAAAGTATCAGCAGTATGTCAGTTTTGTCTGGAAAGTTTTCTCAGGCCCTGAGGAAAATCCTAGCCAAAATCTGAGAAAGGAAAAATTAACGCTCTAGTGCTTAGACCACAAAGGCGAAAATCTGTTTGCAGATCGCTATTGGACTAAGGACTTATATTGCAGATTTCTGAATTAGAGATGAGTTTTTTGAGCCACCACAGAAGGAGATGTTCTGGGTTTAGAATACTTCCTTTGCTTTTGTGCATTTTTTGTTCTGTTTTTTTTTTTTTTTTGTCTATTTTTCCCCCCCAAAAAGCCTCAGATGATGTCTACTTCCTTCCAATGTGATGTATGAGTGCTTTTATTATGTGAGCAGGAATTTTCTCCTTCTGCTTGGTTGTCTGTAGTCCTCGCTGAGCATAAGGGTAAATATGATCTTGAATAACTGTGTTGGATTTGGGATAAACAATTTATCACCTTCATCACCTTAGTGCCGTGTAACAGAACTTTATTCTTTGATACAGTTTTGTTGTTTACAGAGTTATGTGTCTCCTTTGGACCACTGTCTAGTGTTCGATATTTCTGAAAGTGAGCTAGAATTTATCTTTCTTTTAAATGCTTAATTATGCTAAAATAATGCCTTCCAAAATACTTAGCCCTTTTGACTGAAGGACCACTTTTCCTTGAATTAATTGAATCCTTTGTCTTATACTCCTTTTATTCCTTTAAGGTGTGTACCGTGCATGTGGATGTTCAGGCTGGCATTACTGATTAAATAGCCCAGCGTATGGTGATTTTTCCTTGTTTTACTTTCTTTCCTTCACTGCTGTCTCAGAGTATCAGTGATTACATACTTTTCTCTAGAATTAGTTTAACATTGCTTTCTGAAGCAATGATGTCAGAGGCTTTAGATAGCGTGTCAACCATTAGCATTGCAGCTGGAGAATGAGTAGCTCTGAATCTTTCGGAAGCTGATGAACTCAAGCATTTATTTTTAAATACTGAAATCAAACACCACCATCATCACCACCAAGTTATTTTCTATCAATTTTTAATCCCTTTTTTCTAAAGAGTATGGAAAACAACTGAGGTAAGTTATACTGAGGTACTAAGACTGCTGTAGCACCCAAATGCAGCTGTTCCATAGCCTGCAGCACCACTACAAATTCATGACAAATGAAGAATATATTTGCAAAGTCTAATGGAGACCTCAGGCAGGCAGAATGTAATTAGCTAACTAGAATTTAAGTAAGGCCCTAGGACCACCTAAGAATGAAGGTGTTACTCGCTGTTAGTAGGGTGCCAGGCAGGGAACATTTTTAGACTATTTACTACATAGAGTAACCTACAGTGCAGTCATAATTTAAAACAATAGAATACTAAAGAGAAAAATGTATAGTGTCAGTAATTTTAAACCTAGTAATGAAGCGTAATGGAACAGAGCCATCATGCTATATTATGCAATCTGCATTTTATAGAATGTGTGACTATAACTTCAGTTATTTGCTGTCTGTTGGGTGAAATTGCACCAGCTTTATATGTAAAAACAAGAAGTACTTTTCAAAAGAAGAGGGAAGGAAGTAGCAACTTTTCTCTCTGAAATGGAAGTTTCATATAGGGGCTTGGACTAGCAGGACAAAATCCTTTTCTGCATCTATCTGTGGCATTAAATCTGAAGGATATATTAGAATACATCTCAAAAAAGAGTTGGTGCACTGTACAGGGGGAAGGTGGAGGTAAATATTGGCCATGGGCTGTAGCATGAAACTCTTTTCAGATGAGAGCCAAAACTTAATGCAAACAAGCCAATAAGATCAGATGTGATTTGCTTTGAAGGTATAGACAGGTAAAAGACATTTAATCTATACATGCCTTAGAAATAGGTATTATGTTTGGAAGTGGAAGAGATAAAGTAGAAGGCTTTCCCAGAACTGCCACTCATTGTTTGACTAACTGTTCACCTGGCAAATACTTTTGGTACGTCCTAGATCATGCTCCAGACAAATGGAAGAGGTTTTATTCTTGTAGCCTCTGTCCCATTATTCCATTGGTCTTCAAACGTTCTGGTTTTCTAGATTAGTTAAGAAGCTGCATCAATAAATATAGCCAGGCATTTTTCAGACCACTAAAGGTGTAAAGACTTAGTTTGCAGAGATTATTTTAATTTATATACGCTTAGTATATATGCTTTGTGTTTCTCCTGGCCTTTGGTGAAAATTCTACTGTGGTCAGGATTTTCAGTTTGGAAGTATACCAAGCGCGGGAACAGCGGAAAGCTGAAAATTGTTTGGGAGAAGATAACGAGACAGGATTTGAAAAAGACCGAGCAAAAAAATAGATGGAAATTAATTCCTAATACCTGTAAAGTATGAAGTAAATAAGATAAGCAGTACTGACAAAGCATGTCTGAGAAGTTGAGAGGCATCATGTTGAGATTAAGTACACTTTTCATACCTTTATTTTAATGTGATTGATTGACATAGATAAAATAGATGGTGGTTTAATTTTCTCATATGTATAACCATTTCCCATCTTAATTAATCTGTAATTAAAAGAGAGGATTTACTTCCTACATCCACTTCTGGAAGAGAAAGGAACCATTCTATGCTGGCAGGCAAGTTCATGTAACATTCAACACAGTATAATGCTGAGATCTGCAGTACGATGCAGTAAACCACAAAATAACATGAAGATAAACAGCTTTTTTGCCTCCTTCTACTGTTATATTTATTACATCCTTCTTTATTTTTGACTAGTGGAGAGGAAAAAAATACGTGATTTAAAATAGTCATGACCACTTTTTAGCAATTTCGTGTTTTGAGACAATACTTCGTACACGAAACATTACAGTAAATGTATAGAGTTGTCCATGCATGATTTTTAAGTTACTGAAAGAGAGCACATCTTTCTAAAGGGAGGTCAGAGTGGGCTAGGAGAGGGATGATTTTATTCATACAATGTTTCCTGTAAAGATAAAATGCAGGTTCACAGTGAAACGTAATATACTATAGTCCAGGATTCCAGAGCAGTCTAGTACAAGTTTGCTGGGGTTTTTTTTCTACCTCTTCTTTCACATCTCCAGGAGTTTAGGCCAGGATCTAAAAATTCCTTTCCCAACTGTTCTGTCTGCACACTTTGCCTAATCGAACCCATAATGTTTGGGCAGGTTCTGGTTCCTGTTGATACAAACAATCCAAAATGTTTGGGCAAAACAGTCCAGTGTGATTTTTCTGAATAAGCACTGAGTAAAAATAGCCATGACTTTGAGTTTTGGCCTCATGAAGTATTGTTCTGATAGCAGTCTCCTAAACCAAAATCAGTGGCAGCAGCTGCAGAACATCAGCCTAACTTCAGTGTTCAGAACTTCAGTGTTCAGCTTCTGTTCCTAGTGTTGTGGAAGGAGATGGAGATCAACTTTCTTTGGTCACTGTTTGTTCTTTAAAATAGCATGACTAGCACTTAGTGGATTAAGTAGATGCTATGTTCTCTGTACACTACTGTAACTGTGATAAATGAAATGCTGTGCAAGGATACGATGTCAAAGCAAGGGATGCTAGCAGTAGGACCAAGGGAAGATGAGTGGCTGAGAGCTAGTGTTGATGAGGCTGTAACATTTAGTACTCAGCCTGTATGGACTGGGGAAGAAGAGAGAAGAACACAGTACTAATCCAGGCAGGAGAGACCCTGTTGCAGGGAGCCTGGTGACAGAACTTTCTGCAGCGAGCTTTTTAACTCTCACCTCTGTCAGACTAGATCAAACTGGCTGCAGTGCAGCTCTGCAGCTTTCCATCCCTGTATTCTTCAAAGAAGTGAAGTCCTTTCTGTGCTTAGACTAAAGCAACCCCACATCAGTAAAATAAGAGATAATTGTGACAGGTTGAGTTCTGGTTTGTTACTATAATCCTTTTGCTGAAACACCGATAATTTACAGAGCAGCATTAACAGTAAGGACTTTTTCTTTCTTAAACTTCAGTAAAATCAGCCCTCCAAAAGGAAGACTGTGTCTTTTAATTCTTGAAATAAAGCAGTTACATTTCAGGGACACTTAACTAATTAATAGATATTTTTTATTTTATTTTTTAAATAATACTTCTCTGTCCTATGTTATGAAATACTGGGAAAGATTTTTAAAATTACTCTCTGAAACATGCTTTACACACATTCTGCAAGAATCTGCACTTTCAGATCTGTAAAGACATGCTGTTCTTAGGCTTAAATGCAAAATTTCTTTGCCAGTCCACAATGTTTTAAACAGAAATCCATTTTAACTACTACATTTATTCAGAAAAATATGATATTAAAAACAAATCTCAGGATGCATGAACCCAGAAGAAACAGAAAAAACGTTAAATTGCCAACTAATAGCTTGAAGCATCAAATTTTGAAAAGTTCTAGTTAAAAAAAGTAGAAAGAGAATCAGGATGTATTTAAAAAGAAAAAGAACATTGTTTCTTTGCTCTGTAATATCTAAAATACTTTCACTAATGTCTAAGCTAAAAGGAAGGCATTTTCTTTCCTACCTAGGGTGCATAGTAAATATTGAGCTAGATGGAATGCTTCTTTTTTCTTAAATTGAAACTAAAACTGCAGAGCTTCACTCTTTTCCTGGATGAATAGTCCTTTTGTAGCAGATAAATTTGCATGTGGCCAGGGGCCACAGAGTAGCACTTGCAGGCATCTTTCCAGTTTTAACTTTGGAGCCACATCTTTGATTCTGGCTTATGAAATGGGTTTACAAACAAGGGACAATGACAAAAGTCTACCTTGAAAGTCTGCTTCCAGCCGGCGAGAAACTGCATTCTAGAAATCTGTTGTCTATGTAGGGGTTTGTACAAGTGTGCGGCCGCAGGGATTGGTAACACTCCAGTGTGGGAAACAGTGAACAGGGAAGGTGCCTGCATGTGAGGTTGGTTCACGTGCTCTGCCTGTTTTGGGTAAAAACAGGGATATTTTAAAGATACTGGTTTGATTTTAAACAAATGATTTAATACTTTTCTAGTTTCATGAACATCACTTTTGCTCTGAATGAAAAACATACCTGAAATATGTTAAAAATTAACTATCATAAAGAATGAAAGGTTTTTTCCATTACTACAGCAGATTTGTTCTTGGAATAGCCAAAGGAATTGTGATTCTTGGAAATTTCATTTATGTCGGTAAAGTGGTAGTCATCAAAACCTCCAGGTTTGATTTTCGGGTCAAATTAAAGGCTACCATCATCCGGAGTGCCTTATGTCAAGGGATTTTCAGGTAGATCAGTATATCCCATATAAGTTATTGAAACATTAACCTGACCTCTGTTAAACTAAGAATGACAGTTGCTGGTTACATGTAACAAAAAACCTGCCACTTCTTTTTAATTTTGACTCTGCATATAAAACAATTTAAAAGCCCCCAAAAGATCCTAATATCTCTTTGGATCTCAGTTAATTTTTTGTGTTACTCTTGGAATCTGTACAACTTGAAACAGTCATGTATTTAAAACTTGATGGCAAAACCAAGTGATTCAAAATACATAAACTTAATTAAGAAACTATTTTATTTACTTTGGGGTCAGGATTAAGGTTATAATATAATGCGTTTTGCTGATGGTATGTGGTGGGAAGAGAAGCCTAGAGAAGGATAACATTTTTTCCACAAAATGAATTAGCAGTTTTAGGAGTTGTTGTACTGGAACATTATGTTGAATTCAGATAGATCAACTGGAAAGCAGCTTAACAGAGCTCATAACCTCACTTTTTCCTGCTACCAGAAAAGTATCTAAGTCTCCATATATAAAATCAGTGGGATTCTATACAGGCATAGCAGTATGTTCAGAACTGATTGACAAATAGAATAAACCCTGCCAACCCTATGTTCTAAGCCAAAATATGTTGCTTGTTTCTGTATTTAACATGGAACAAGGCTAGCACCAAAGCTGAAAAAAATGCTACACGTAGCTTATTTAAGAGAAAAATGATTTTGACTTGTTCTCTCCCGCAAAGATTTGGAGTGATATATGCTGTATCAGATTATAAACTGAGCATCTGTTAATACCAGAAAAAAAATATTTCTTAACAGTCACTTGAATGATAGAGTGGTTGTTGCTGAACTTGTTCATTTGAAAACTCATGGAGTTGCACAGTAATCACAGAATCTCCAGTTTTATTATCCTTTATGCATCCTTTCTCAGCATCCTGGAGATGCTGAGAAATGCCTGCTGTTTTGTTGATCTGTTTTGATTTTCATCATGTTCCAAACCATAAATGTATCACTGTCTAAAAATGTGTTGGTAGGTAGTAGAGAATGGCAAGTGAAAGGTCAAATCTCTTGCAAACTGGTAAAACCACAGAACTTAAATTTAAATGGAAACCACATTATATGACCAGAGATAAACAGCTTATGGGATGTAGTATAATTTATAAAATAAAGAACATTATCATTAAGGGAGCCTGGGACTATAGCACTGATGAATAAGGCAAAATTCCCGATGACTTGCCTTTAGATATGTGCTCGGTTCTTGTTTAGTTAAGTAAAAGGCATACGTTTGGATTATCTCTGCTGCATCTAATACCTCTTTTATTTTTTCCTACTCTTCACAAAAACACGTGTACAAAACAAAAAGTCCTCAGTGGCAGACATGCCTACATAATGATTTTATCTTGCTAATGTTGCCATTATTCCCCTCAAATAGATCTTTCAGTTTTCCCACCTACCATTTGCTTTATATTTGCTCACAAAACAACTTAGTGTATTGTGTGCACTTACGTATACACAGGAAAGTTAGTAGAATGCTAAAGAAAGTGCTAACACCATGCTCTGTTTTCTCAGACTTGTAACTTTACCTCCAAAGGACTCTTAAGAGGCTGCTGCAGGTTCCCTTCAAAGTCTCATTCTGCCCCCGTTCCCTGGTTGACAAAAATAGCTCCAGAGATGTCACCACCGTACCTGAAGTTGCGGAAAGGACGCAGAGGCCATACCAGAGGTTGTGCAGGTGATCTTTGTCACTTAGAAAACAGGAGCTCAAATCATATCCCCATCTATAAACACATGGCTTGAGGTTGTGCAGCCTTAATAGCTCTGAGCTGGATCTTCAGCCCCTTTTTTGAAGACTCTCATGGTGTATGTCAATGAGGCTATGGCAGCTGCTGGCCGTACATGCTAACACACAAATACCAGAAGAGATCTGCCTTCAGCCCCACTGTTCCTCTCACATGGAGAAAGCAGAGCCTTGAACACCTGGTTACACATTCGAATGAGGGACTGTATTTGACTCTTACAGTACCACTGCTGCCCAAACTGCTCCTGTCCAACTCTCCTGTAGAAAGGGAGGCAGATCAGCAGGGTGCATCTGTTGGGTGCGCATGCTGCTGGCTGATCCTGGTGTACGTATTCTGATCTCTCACATCCTTAAGCCTTTGCTTCCAAAGAAGTCCAGGCAGGCAGAAATCCAACACTAGAGCTGAGTGCAACATTTTGAAAATCACAATGAGCTTGTATTATATAGTTTTTTAAAGGTGTGCTACTTCCAGTATAACCTCGGCTGTTGCAAAGACCCAATTCAAATACTGAAATTATAACTGCTACTAATTCATCTAGGAAAAGGTTTCTAAAGTTTTCTTGAGGCTTTTTTCAGAATGCTGTGGTGCTTCAGATGAGACATTAACTACTTTCAAATGTTATTGTAATTATTTTAAGGAATTTTAAAAACCATTGGTCAAGAACAGCACAAAAAACAGAGTTGCAGAAATAATCTGGTCTGGGACTGAAGTGGAAAGATGCATAGCCCGTGTTGCTGATGTATATGCAGAGATAACATGATGAGAAGTGATAGGCATCATCATACTTTTTGTTTAATTCAGAAAACCCAGTAAAGGATAAACTGTAGGAGACTGAAAGTAAAATCCTATTAATGTATGAGTCACTGCTGCTTGGATTTGATGACCTCTGGAATGCAATTTCCTATGAACAGAACTTTTGCAAGAAAATGGCAGAGAGGGACCTCACTGAAGACCTCTGCTGACGTAGCTTGGCCCTGCTATAGTCAGGATTTCAGAACACGGGCTATGCTTCGCCATCTGTCTTCTGGTCCATGATCATCTTTCTTCACACTGTCAGCAAACACAGAGAGGCAAGACACTCTGGAGATGCTGCATGCTACCGCTTCCCTTGTTCTTTGTATGTGCTGCTTGGAGATGAGTCCTTTCTGAGACTGTGGGAATTACCACCTAATGTGACAGCAATGGCTTAATGGCTCTGCGACTTACTGCAAAGCAGCCAGCCCTCAGCCTGTGCAATAAAGGCCACTCAACCAAAGTAGAAAGTAACAGTACTTGCCCTCCTCAAGGTGGGGCAGAATTCTTGCCTTTACCAAAGTGTATGGTACAAAAGTAAAATTAAGTGTAAAACTCCATTGAAATCAACACGGAAGTTCAGTGAAACCAGTGTTTCACTGCAGTTATTTAACTGGACAGTTTTTCTTTGTTGTTGTCTGGGTGCGGCACATGAGCTGTGTTGCCATTTGCCTGCATAGCAAGCGTTCTGGGAATCTTTTCTTTAGCTACTTAAAGCTGCTGCATGAGTCTTGGTTATCTTGCTGCATAAATGCATCCTGATATTGAAAAATCCATAAGAAGCTCATATATAGCCTATGCCTCTTTACCAAGGGTAAGAAAAGATTAATTTAATGCACAAGGAATTGGGGGCAATGGTGTACTTCTTTTATTCTCAAAAAATGTACAATATATATATAAATTGCATCTGAAAAGCCTATGCTTTATGAATATACAGAGAAAAGACTGTTTTAGCATAAGTAAAATCCTCAGAGAGAAGAAAGTACATGTTACTGGCCTTGCAAAATATACACTGTTGGCCATTTATACACTTCATTCCATTAATCCTGTCCTCACACAGACTGTAAGGAGGCTGGGATACTTGTATTCAAGCATCTGCTTCAGGTTTTTACTGAACAGAGGTAAGTATCCAGCAGAAGGGGATGCCACCATCAAGAGCTCACCCAGACTGCTATTGTGTGGTAAAAAGAAGGCACGCAGATGAATTAAATTCTGTGCAGAACTTTTCTGTAAGTTGCAGATGCTGTTGCTTCCATAGAGAACTGAGAACTTGTGCAAGGAAGAGAACATTATCTTCACAGTGCAAACGTGCTTAACACAAGAGCAAAGCCATTGAGTAGGGTGGCTTAAAAGATCAAATTGAAAACTGGTGGGTATAAAATGCCTCTCAACAGAAATGTAATGACAGGAAAGAGAAATGCAGCTATATCAAGGAAATACATTTATCAACAGGCTTTGCAAAAGTATTTGGGATTTCTAGCAAACTAGAACAAACACTGCAGAAATCCTGGTTTTAGCTGTAGGTGGAGAACAGCTTCTTCGCAAAACCTGACTATATTTAAAGCTACGGTGAGACAGGACAGTAACAGGACAGTAATGGCAGGGCTGTGGCTGTATGCCTTGAGAGTGTGCTGTAAGGCAGTCTGTATGACAGAACTCTAGACAGAAAATCATCAGCTCTTAAGCAGAAGGTCAATCCTGGCAAGGGTTGGCAGTCCTCAGAGTTAAAAAGTCTACTGTTTTCTCTACTGAACTCCCAAACATCCTTTTGAAATTCTCCAACTAGGTAGGCATTTGTCTGGGAACCTCTGTGTTGGCTTCTCCAAACGTATTCACTGATCCACTGGGCACTGTGCACTTTTCATTTCAAACCAACGTTAAAGTAGGCATCAGAGCTCTGTTTCCCATCAGCTGCATGAAAAATGGTGGGGTGAGAACTTTTTTTTTACTGAGTTTATTCAGCACTGTGTAGTGCCTTAGCCATGCATGGCTTTTGTGGATGGATTTAATTATAGCCTGTACTCTAGCTATAGGTGTCTGTTTGCATCACTGCAGAGTTAGCATGTAGTAAAAGGGATGTATGACACTCATGAAAGACTAATGCCTGAATCCAGGTTGGTGCCAGACGGAACTAGACAGCAGGAATACACATCTGGCATAGCAGGGACAAGGCTGTGTTGCTGTTCTTTGCTACCGTGAATTTGAGATGGTGAGAAATATTTCTGAGGTGTAATAAAATGTCTTTGATGGCAGAAGCCGGTTCTTCAAGAAAAAAACTTTACTCACAGGAAAGCACTGGTCTAACTGAAACTTCCCATGGGAACCTACATTTCAGCTCCACCATGGACACAGTAATGCAAGTACTTGATACTACTGCCTGGCTAGTGAAGGTGCTGCATCGAGCAGATTAATACTTCCTCTTGACTCTTCCATATTACGGGTGAGAGTCCTGGCCTACAGTCTAGCTGCTCTTGCGGCATGTATGAGGGTCTCTTACTTAGTTCTTAAGCGAGGAAAAAAAGAATTAAGAAGTTTTCATTCTGACAATATGTAGAAGAGGGCATTCACATGCGTGGGAAGAACCAGCTTCTGACTATCTGTGCAGCCACTGCACACACTGCCTTCTTAGTTTAGCTTCAGGAATTACCTGGCTTCGCAGATCCTCCTCAGCAGCAAATAAGTCGTATCATAGAATCATTAAGGTTGGAAAAGACCTCTAAGATCATCAAGTCCAACCATCAACCCAACACTACCATGCCTGCTAAACCATTTCCTGAAGTGCCACATCTACATGTTTTTTGAACACCTCCAGGGATGGGGACTCAGTCACCTCCCTGGGCAGCCTGTTCCAATGTCTGACCACTCTTTCAATAAAGAAATTTTTCCTAATATCCAATATAAACCTCCCCTGATGCAACTTGAGGCCATTGCCTCTCATCCTATCGCTAGTTACCTGGGAGAAGAGACCAACGCCTGCCTCACTGCAACCTCCTTTCAGGTAGTTGTAGAGAGCAATAAGGTTTCCCCTCAGCCTCCTCTTCCACAGACTAAACAGCCCCAGCTCCCTCAGCCGCTCTTCATAAGACTTGTTCTCCAGCCAGTTCACCAGCCTCATTGCTCTTCTCTGGACACACTCCAGCACCTCAATGTCCTTCTTGTACTGAAGCCTCTGACACCCTTTAGATGAAACAAGGAAAGGTTTTTATTTACCAAAGTAAGAAGAATGACTCTTAACAGCAGAGAAGATGGAGATGGAAAAATCCTGAAAAGGAATTTAGATAACCGAGCACAGTCAGACCGTGCTCACCCTTCTGATTCATTTTCCTAGCTCTATCCACAAACATATTTTGTTCCCTGTGACTGCCCCAGAAAGGTTTGTCCTCCTATTCACTGTGACATTTTTTCTGTTTCACATGGGAACAAGCATAGCCTCTTCTGCAATTTCAAACACTTATTATAAACTGAAGTATATTGTAGGGGCAAGTAACCTTGTTAACCCATGCAAAAGAGAACAGTGTGAGGCTTATATTAGAAAGGATAAAAAAGGGTTAGTGATATGAAGAAGCAGAAAAAAGGTGTTCCCACTCCGTTTTACATTGGTCTTTAAATTATTTACTTGGCACTTTGACAGTGCACAATTTAAATTTTTTCATTCATCTTAATATTTAATCACAGTCTTTAATTATATTAGTATCTTGAGGCTACTTCTTAACTCAGCAATAGCTTCATCTTCTATTAATAAATGGCACATATCCTTGGCTTTGACAGTTACTTGCTGAGAGTGTTTTTGCTTTGGTAGAACATGTAGTCCAGGACACCGTTATTGCCTCTTAAATCTCAAATCTTCTCAAGTTATCAGTACAATGTTTCACCCTGATGATGATAACTTAGCACAAAAATGTTCCATTTTCACCAAGGTTCTTAGTGCTACCGTTACTCAAAATACAGGAGATCAGAGAACAAGTGCTTTAAAAAAAAATCTTATTCTAAAAGTCATTCTTCCAGATGATTTTTCTTCTCCTTGATCTGGAGAAGGGACAGCCTGGTACCTGAGAGCTGTGGGTTAGAAGGATGTTACATCTCAGTGTGTGTGACTGAAAGGGTTTGGGACAAAGGTCTCAAGTTTTTTGAGCTGCATGCCAAACGAACTCCCATGCTGGGGTTAGAGTGCTCATGTGGCTGTGGGCTGCACTGGTTTGGAGGCTGCTAGGGAACATGAGACAACGGGCATGACTTTGTCTGGGGTGCAGAGGCCATCCAGCCCAAATCCACAAGGGAACAGTAAAAGATCTGGGACTTGCTGAGCTGTCCTCTCTCCCCACAGCTCTCTGAAGTCTACGTGGCTCTGTGAAGACTGGAGAATGTGGCTTATGGGGTCAGGAAGATTAACCATCTCTCCGCTGAGCCTCTGAGACAGATCTCCTGTTTTTGCAGGCAGCATGTCAGATAAATCTTTCTTATAAATTGACTAGCCTCTATTTTACAATGTTATGCTTTTGTTCTCAACCTTGCTATTGAGAGTTTTTTCCAGAAGCTGGCTTGTCTCATGCTTTTTGTGATTTCCAGCCAAAATTTATTCACAGAATGGTTTTGGTTTTGTGACAACATGGTCTGTTAGCTAAAAAAATCTTTTTGATTCATCTACACACAGCAATCGGATGTCTTCTCAGCCTTTATTTTGCCAGAATAAGTGAGCCGAGCTCTTCCAGTTTTCACTGGCACAATCCGTCTTTTTTGCTCCGCTTTGGGTAAATTTTTGCAGAGCATTGATGACTAGAACTAAGGGCACTTTTCCCACTGATGTTTCACTGGGGCCTGTGGGTTGGCGTGCAGCACTCTGATAGCACTTGCTGGCCAAATCTCACCTCCTATATATTGTTGATACTAGTAAAAATAATCGGTGTAAACAAGATGGTGGATTTAACAGGATTTCTAATAAATTTGGGTAAAACAGACTAGCAAGGCTCAGCTTCTTATGTGGCATTTCTTTGTATTCATACAGTGCTAACACAAGGATCAGGAACTGGAACGCACCGGCCCACATGGGTAGTGCTGTTTGTAGATGGGTCTGAAGGAATCAGTATCCCAAATGTGTGATGTTTGGTGGCTTTCTGCACATAGCTTATTTTAGACTCAGGCTGAAGCAAGGGTTTAAGGATAATTGGACCTTGAATAGCGTTAGGAGTGTAATGTTCCCTGCGCAATGTATTGCTTTGAACCAGAACAGGTCAACAGCGAGAGGAAGAAGAAGAGAAGCATTAGCTTCCCTCCCTCACAAGCTCCACTGTTACATATACCTGGTATATATTTGTCAGTCTACACGTTACAATTAGAGAGATTCATCACAGTTACAAGATCCAACCTGGGCATTTGCATTAATTACCACCAAGAGCACTCTGGTATCTGAAGAAGAGACAGAAAAAGAAACATGCATTCAGTGTCAGAAAAGTAGAAGAAAATGTGAGGGATGACTTGGAATAGCAGCTAAGGACTACAGCTATTGCATCTGAGGTTCTCAAGAAATGCATCAGGCAAAGGGACTAAAGGAGAATTTTGTCTCTTCAAAAAGAAAAGTTTCTAAAGAGAAAGGTGGGCAAAAGCTCTTTTTCTCCAGCAACCTCAAGCCAGAGGCAGTGGAAATTATTTAATAACCTACAATTAAAGAATAGCAGTCTAATTACCAGTTTGTGCTAAAAAAATGTCGAGAGAGTCACATTCTTTCAAAGAATGAAATTCTGAGAGGACTAATTGCATGTGAAATACCCAAAAGAGAAATTTATTTAATATTTGTAAGAAATCTCATACTTTTTTCCATATTTATAGGATCCTAACTTTCAGATCAGATTGCAGTAGAGAGACTAAAACTGAGAAACATCGTGTGAGATTCTGACTTATGTTTAGAAGCAGCTTAGCAGCTATGTTAGTTAGCCAGGCTGCAGAACACTCTTGGATGATAATGCAAGTTTTAGAAAGAAAAGAGGTGATGGCACAGTAGATTGGGCTCACAAACAAGTCTCATTAAAAAAAATGGATTGGCAAAGTGAAAAAAAAACCAACTTCAACAGTTCATTTCTCACATGGAGTGAATTAGCAAGAAGCAATGTGAAAGTTCACAGCTGAAGAAAATAATGGGGAACTTCGATAGAGCTACTGTTTTGGCAAGAAGAGAAACTGTCTGTGGGAAGCTGTACCTAAAAGGAAATTAAGTATAAATATTCTGCACAGTGATGAAGATTGTTCTGTGGAAATTGCTGAGATAGGGAGCCATTTCAGATGGCTGAAATGCCTCCTTGAACATGAATGGAATTGTTGTTGCTTATAAAATGGCTGTTGATACCCAGGTCAATATGAAATCTTAAGTCAATTTGAATACAAACAAAAAAGCCCAGGTTGTGCAGTGACAAGCTCAGTTCTGTAATAGCTGTATACAAACGAAATGTAGTTGCAAAGCAGTCTCTTGAAAACATGGGTTTTATTTGTTATTGTGGGAGGCAGAAGCTGCAAATGCGTGTGGTGCTTCATCTCACAGGGAGAATGTATAAGCTAGAAGGCCAGAAGCGCTTGGAGGTAGAAAGAAAAACAGATTAAAAAACCCCAAAACTAAATTAAGATATAGACAGCAAAGAAAATATTATAAGGCAGATTTCACAAAAAAAAAGAAAATTAAAATAGTCATTACAGTTGTAAGAGAACACTAAGGAAAATGTAGAACAAAGATCAGAAGTTGTTAAACGTACATGCATGATTAAAGAAACTTTCCATCCATGACCATGATATCCTTTATATGTTTTGGAGATTTTAGAAACAAATATCCATTACAAAGGAGAAAAATGGCCCAGTTCTCTCAGTGCACATTTACAGCTGAGAACACAAAGAGCTAAACCGCGACGTGTTAAAAATTTCTTGTCCACAGGGAACTCCCTATGTAATGTTGTAAAGTCACTATTTTCTAGGTCCCTGTGATAAAAATGAACATAACAGCACTTTTCCACCTCAAAGAATTAATGAATAAAGAGCACTTCACGAGGTTTAACATACATATGCTATCGTAATGAAGCCAATACACACACACTTCTTACCTAGCTAGACTTAGCAGTCTGTACTAGAGAGAAAATTTATGGTAAGGACTAAAGGAATAAGCCACTTTCAATAATTGGCATGCCCTCCATTCTAAGTTAATTGGTGACTGTGTTCATATGCTGATTTTTAATGTGATGCATAAGTACGTTTCTAGCACAGTTCCACATTATCCAAAACCAAGCTCCGCACACTTCTTTTCAGGTACACTTTTTTTAGCGTTTGCCTTTTGTGCTCTCCTGCAGTTAGCATTTTCAGAGAGCTGTGCTCTGCTGAATGCCCATGGAAACTTCTTAAAGCAGGTAGGCTACTTCTGTGTCATGATATGTGGGAATCCTTCCCGTTTCTCTGAGCTCAGAAGCAGATGCAGGCTGAATGCCACTGCTGTACTGGGACAAGACCCAGGCATGAGCCGATCCCGTGTCCCCACACCTCTCTGACCCAGTTCTCATGCCGAGGAAAGCTCAAGCCCAGAGCCTGAGCATGAGCCATGGCATGTTGTAGCCGGGTGTTGTTCTGAATGCTCTGTGGAGCAGGACCATGGGGCGTGCCAAGGCATGCATGGGAACATAAATATAGACACAGCCACAGATAATGTGAGAACTGCATGCTTAGAAGTCTTTAGGCTTCCTTTGAAGTCGATGGGAATTTGCCTGAATAAGATCAGCGTCAAAATGGAATAAAAGTGTTGGCCAGTTTTGGCCTGTTAGGACATAGTTGCCAATAGTAAATGCTTTATTGTCGAAATCATAAGCAGCTAAATATCTGAAGATTAAGAATACTCCACCTGGATGTCTTGCTGGTTAAAGCATTCACAGGGAGGTAGAAGATGTGAGCCCAGAGCTCCTCTCCTGTCTCTTGGGTGGTTGTGCTGCCTTTTAGCTCATTGTTCTCTCCCTTTTCTTCCTCCCTTCCCACTTTTTACTCCATCCGTGTAAAGTACTTTAAAAAGCCCAGCAAAACAACATCTGGAATCTGAAGGGCGTCCAGATCCTCCCTTGAGAGATTTAAATCCCAGAGCTCGACAGGGTTTAGTGCACTACTTTTTTCTGTAGTGCTGCCCCTTGGCTAGTTAATAGCAGTTCCTGGAAGACCATTGTGAGTTCCTCTCATGGGTTACTGACTTTCTCCATATGTTATATGGGGAACTCAGGTTCTAACTTTGGTCTGCATCAGCTGTGTTTGAAAGGTGAGTAAAGCTAGATGCATCAGCATAAAGCATGGTGACTTTTAAATCACTGTGTTGACTAAACCCAAAGCCCATGAAAGCAGAGGTGAAATCACAAGAGATAATGACCAAAGCTTGCCTGACTTTATTTACAGTGATGCAATCTAAGTCAGTGCAATTGCTCCAATATGCAGTAACTGGACTGGAGGAAAGACTGGGTCTCCTACCCTTGTCTTCCATTATTGCAGGCAGCTGTCCCATGTAATTCCTTTCACAAACTGGTGAATGCCAGCTTGGCATTATAAATTCTGTAGCATTAAATGAATATGAGTCGAAGGAGCATAAAGGTATAGACTTTACTACTGCAGCATCTTGTATGTCAGTATGTTTGCAGTAAGGGGCCTTAAGGAACATTGATGGTGAGATAGGGAGCCCCATGCTGCAGGTCAGAAATTCACACATTTGAATGCCAGTAGTCTGTTCAGCTAAGTGACAGCTCTATCTTGGTTGCATTATAGGAGTGTATAAACAAGTTCATTTAAGCTACTGGTATTTATTTCATTATAAACTGCTTGCAATATACTACTAGAACTTTTTAATATAGTAATGATTAGAGCTCATAGGTAGTGTATAAATGCGGTATGTGTAGATAATACAGATGTATACCTATCTAAAATGCGCAAGTGGTATATTGAAGGATGCGTAGCTTTTTAGTTCATCAGTAATTGCTATATATGGCTTAAATGTTATTTACTTTTAGAGAAACATGGCTAGGTGCCACCACTTTAAGTAGAAGTTGTATTTTTCCATATACAGCTGTCTGTTAAATACTCTACAAAGCAACTACCATGCATATGTTGTTCCCTAAGTGGTCATTTTAAATGGCTAGTAGTTCAGCAGCTATTGACAGGTTGCTTTCTTGACTAAAAAAAGAGGAATGTGTGGATCCTTGTACACAGCGGGTATTCGAGTAATAACGAAAGTGATTGTTGATAAAAAGCTTGCTTTCTACTCTTCTGTCATCAACAACCTATTGGGATCAAGAGAACGCTGGGACAGAAATTAATCTTCCCTGAGTTATTCTAAACAGTCAACTGATCGGAGATTTCTTTGATCTCATTCAGTTGAAATTGATTAATTCTGTTAATTACTTTGTTTGAACCGAGTTAGCAGGAATTTTCTGTGCATTGCAGCATCCTCGCTGGTTTGCCTTCTTGCATGCCAAGCAAGTAAACTTAGTAAAGGATTTGAAGGGAGGTTGTGTCAGTGTAGTGTTTGCTGACTAAGATTGATGGTGACTATCGGTGATAAATATCTGCAGAAGTGATCAGATGTAATTTGTTTCTGTACTTGGAGTTTTCATTGAAACTGTCATTGGTTAAAATGCATAAACAGTCCTTGGATCAGGAACTCATGTCTTCCTCTGCCAAGTGAATACATAATCACTAAGCTAGGAATGTTTTCTCTCTTTCTCCCTCTTTCCTTTTCCCACCTCATGAATCTTGAATTCTACAGGAAGAACTGGGATTATGTTAGAGTACTTTAATGCCTGCTGAATTACAGGATTGTAATAAATCTGAGGAGGTCCCTTGAATCTCATGCTATCTCCTTATTATCCTGATGCCTGCTGAGTAGGTTCTGATTAATACTGATAGAGGGGGACTAATTTGCTACCTGGAGTTTGTTTTTTGCAGTGAGCAGACTGAATCTTACAAGCTAAAGGAGACACACTTGGGGTGCTTGGGACTGTAAGAATAGGCTGACATACGCTGAAGCATTTGCCACATTTTGAGGAAACGGCTGCTAAGGTTTGTCAGCCATCCTGAAATCCATTTTTGCTCTAACGAGCTTTCAGTCAAACATAAAATTATTTTATTATACAAAAATGTTACGATTAAAAAAAATAAATCAGTGATTGTTTCTGGAGAGAGGTATGAGAAATGAAACAATAAAACATGTTGTAGCTACATCTCATTCTAGTTAGGCTTCAAGGAGATCTGTCTTTCCCACGTAGCTACTAGGCACTTAAGCCAAAACAATTTCCAAAGTAATTGCCACATCCCTCTTGTGCTGGGATCCAGTTCTCCTGCATCCGGCCTGCCACAGGTTAGTCTTCGCTCTATAAAGATGCCTTTGGAATGCCCTTCTCTGACAGTGTAGGCTCAGCTGGAAGTCGGCAGCTAACTGACTCTGAAGAAACCCTTTATGCAATAGGAAGGCAAAACATAACGAGAAGCTCAGTTCTTGCTCTGGGAGTAACAAGGTCATTTACCTGTTTTTTAGTAAAATTCTTTCTGCTGATGGCAAGGAAGGTTAAACTTTCTAAACACCTATGTAGATATACTACTATTTATAATACTCAAGTGTAAATCTTATTTTGCATAAATATGCAAGTGAGAACAACAAATACAGCTCAGTAATATTTGCTAGAGACCAGACACGATCACAGGACAGCGCGCTTGAATCGAATAATGTGTTAGAATTGGAGCGCTCTAAGCATGGCTTGCTGGAATTGAGGGAGTCCCAGTGATAGGGTGTCTCCAGGAAGGTGAACGATGTGGGTTTAAATTCCTTTTTGCAGAAGAAATAATAAGAGTACTTTTTCCCCATATCCTGAGAGAGTCTTCCAATCATTGCACTATTGTGTAAAATCTGGTAGAGGTGTTTCTTTCATTTATGCTTTAAAAGAAAGTGGTATTCATCCCTACATTTTACATAAAGTTTGTTCAGCTAGCCTTCCCAAAAAGCCTACTAAATAAGCTCCCCTGAGGAGGTAAGTAAGGAAGGCTTATTTTCTGGATCAATTGGGCATAAGAATGCCATTAGTGTGGAGCAGCATGGTGGGAAGTGTATTTGTGTCCAGAAGCAGAAAGCTTGCTAAAACCCATGCTGAAACCCAAGCCACACATAAATTAAAAGAAATACAGTTTTTAAGGATCACAATTTTGCATATAGGCATCTCTGTCCAAGTCGGATGCCATGTCTGTCCCCTGCACAGTGATACAAAACAGAACAAAGTAGCTGACAGAGGTAACTCCAGAACTGGAGGCAACACAGACGTGCCACGTAAGTCCTGTATTTGAGCCAGTTTGCCATGCTGAGAGGTCAGAGTTACTGGCTTGAGTGTGCTGCTGTGAAGACCGTACCTGCATACGTACCTTCAGGAGCTGGCAATATTTTTGGCAATGTTTTTGTGTTATTGCTGCACAATCTCATGCACTCAGCAGCTTGCTCCGAATTCCCACACGGCTCCTTGTGCAGGGTTCTGCTGTGACATACAGGTGTACCCACAATCCCTCACACCTGAATTGCACATATTTCTGTAGATTTGCTAGTAGGATGCAGGATCTGCTCCCTGTGACACTGTAAGTTAGGAATAAGGAACATTTTTCCCACAAGTCTACTTTACTAGTTACAATATTGTGAGCATACATGACTTTCAAAAAAATTCTAGGCAATTTTTATGAGTAAGAAAAATCATCAGATCTTCCCTCTAAAATAAAGAAAGAAATTGCCAACGAGTCCCCAGGAATCTGGTGCAAATGTTCAGCCTGAGGCTTCCTTAATCACTGCTTCTGTTGTATTTCTTCCATTGAGATATTCTTACTGGATAATGCCTTAAGTGAATTTTTTTAGTAGCAATCCCCATAATATCTGAAGTTTTTATGAGAGAGAGCATGAGATGTTAGGAAAGCAATAATTTCAGGAACTGGTTTCTTTATGGCTTTTCTATTAACTTTTCTTGGCAATCATACTTCTTAAATTGGTATACTCCCATTTTTAACAAAAGAAATCACAGAAAGTTTACATAAATTATTACAAGGGATCACTTATGCTCTATCTGTTGGCAATGTAATAATTTAGAAAAATATTCTTTATTGAAGAATACCTTTTACACTAGCACAATGAATTTTTTTTGAAGCTTACTTTGCCCATATATGCAATAGGTCAAGTGAACTTTTGGGGCATCTTAAGAATATAAAGATGTTGAGGATTTTAGAAATAGAATAGCCTTCATGTCCAGGCTGCTAAAATGTCATGGAAAATTCATAATATTAATTTTAGCTGGTTTATGTGGAGGGGTCATGTAAAGTAACTTTCTCACCAGTCGCAGTCCTAAGTGCATCTGGTTCTGTTCGGTGCCAGGGTATATTTATATTTGCTGTGCAAAGAGGAAAATGCATGCTAGTCTTCCCCTTTATTTTGTATCTATGTTTTGCTTGGAGCTGGGGACCAGCTTTTGGTGTTGCCTCTACCAACTGACAATAAAATGGGAAACTGTACAAAACAGTGGATCAATTTCCTTGCATGCTTAGCATCAGTGGTGTGACACAACTGAAAGAGACATTTCTAGCAAAATGTAAAGATAGATTTGCAGATACTTTAAAGCTGAAAGGATAAGTATGAACCTTTAGCTTGTTGTCCTGCCAACAGAGTCCATAGCTGCCAGCCCAAGATTAAACCACCAAGCCCAGAATTTCAAGGTCTACGCTTTAAAGAAAATAGAGGGAAGAGTGTTCAAGGATGGAATTGCTGAGCAATACCAATGCACCGTGGCTGCGATTTATGTTTCTTGCTGTCCAAGCACCTCAAGAAAACTGTCTGTTCAGCCAGCTTTCTGTCTGTATGGTGCTAGTGGCATCTTTATCACAGCAGAAAGATTTGGTCACTGGAAAGGGCAGGGGATCTTTTGCAGATAAAGCTATGAAGTTGTGGTGCCCTGAGTATTTAAAAGCTGAAGCTCTATGCTTCTTTAAACTAACTAACCATTACTTACAACTGCCGTATTTTGACATTAGCATTGGTGCGCAGCCTAGATTCACAGTGTGATTTGTGAGCTCTGTGCCTGGCGTGAGGGAAGGAGAAAATGACAAAATAATTGAGGAGAGATAAAATAGGAGGTCTAACCTTAGAACTAGCTATGGAATTAAAAAAAAAAAAAACAACTACCAAATGCTGTCTTTCTATAAAGAATCTGTAACATCTTTTCCAGAAGTGTCTCCATGTAGCTCAACATGCAGAGACTGCCAGAAAACGGAGTGTCTTGTGCACATTTGAAAATAGTTCATAGATTTCATTGCACTTTCTCTTATGGCTACTGCCATGTAGAATAAGTCTGGTGGTTTTACAATACTTAATGTTCTCCTTTTTCATCTCCTCATTTGTGTTCTGTATTTCTGCTAGCAAGTTCTTTCATTATCCCTGCATGATACTTATAGCCTGGGCTATTTTCTCTTCTCTTGTGTTTGTCTGGTTTGCTTTGTTTTTTTTCTAAATTCTATTTGTGGATTACTCTACAAGAAAAGCACTAATGCTATTTTAGGTGATTTCCAGTGTCTTCTGTCTGTATTTTATTTTATTTACAGATTGTTGTGCTGTAGGTCTGTGTCTCTATTTCCAGAGTTCCCTAAAATGTGGATGTAGTACTTTACAAATACAAAAATCAAACCCTCAGCTCCTCAAGACATAGTTTAAAAGTAAGCACCTGCTTGCTTACTTGAGAAAAGCTTCCTTTAGATTCAGCATGAACTTTGGCCATTCTCTTGTCAGGCCTGATGTGTGCAATCTTATATGTATGTTATTTTTCTTTCAAAATACTCCATGCTTTTTTCTGGTCTGCACAAACAATACAGAGATTGTTTCCATCTCGTAAGTCATCCAGTAGCACCATGAAAATCTATGAGGACAGTTGCATGATTGGTACTAATGGGTGTGGACAGCCAGATATAAAATTCAGATATTCCCATTGTCCGTCTCCTAATTTGAAGAGACCACAACTAGCAAAAATTAAAAACAAATTATAAACCAGCAATTTTGTAGAACATTTTGATGATTACAGAAAACGTTTTGTAATCATCCCAAAGCACCGTTAGCTTTCCCTCAAGGAGATCAGTAATTCAAAGTAGTAGTAAGTTTTTCCTGTGCGTAAATAAATCCATAATAAAGGTGACATGTGGCAATTCACATTTATCGTTGATGAGGATGGCATTGAAAATTTAGTTGTAATCATTGCTTTTGAAGCTGTCCAAGCATAATAGATTCGTGAAAGCAAATACGAAAAAACAGTGGCAGAACATGTGACAAATAAATCCCATTAGGTCTGGTAACACGACAAAGGCAGGGAGGAAACCCACTGGGAGATTTGCAAGCCAGTGAAGAAAAATACACATTCACAATATTAATTAAAACAGCGAATACTTTATGGGTTCTAAAACAACTTTCCACTTGCTGCACGTGGATAAATAGATAAGAATTACTAGTGATGGGAAGAATTAGAACCTAATTAAAACTGACAGCTGAGCTGTATGAAAATAGATGGGCACACGTAAACATTTTTTCTAGTAATTGATGAGGTGAGAAACAATGGCTTTTCTGCTGAACAAATAATTCATCACACTGTAAGAGAGACACTTGGGGTAGGTGTAATAGCTTGCTAGTAAGATAAAACTCATTAATACATATTCTAGTTGCACCACATGTGTTTAACTCATTTGAAAATGTGAATTAAAAGTGATCACATATTTTTAAATGGGCCTGCTTTAAGGCTTTACCATTTTCAGAGGCAGATGAGGGCTGAGTATCACTTAGCTGCAAGTGCCTCCTGCCTGTTGCCTTCTCTCTGGCCTCCTACTGCCGGTGGGCTGGGAGGGTATGGTCTCAGCATGGTCACTGGGAGCGGCCCTGTGCCCTTACTGCCTGTGAAGTACATGGTCTCTCTTCTCATCTGCTGAAAGGAGAAACAGGCTGTATGCCATTAGTTTCTCGTTTAGTGTAAATTCCCATCACTGAATATGACTAATGGTTTAATGGCAGAATACAGTAACATGGCATGGCCTTAATGTCGTAATTATCCATAAAAGAACTGACAGAGATCTTTTAATGTCTCCAAAGAAGTCAAGAGACAAGTCATTTGTAAGTCCCGCTGAATAAGTAAAATGAGCCTGAAAATTAACTTACTAAATCAGTCCAGTAGTATTTCTGCTGAGCGGTAGCAAAGGCTTATCCTTGACTTTAACTGGGTGTGTGGTTTGGCCCATTCTGATGAGAGGCAGAGGTGTCCTGCTCTCATCTCATGAGGAAGTGTCGTTTCCTTTAGAGGGGTAGAAGCTGTGTCCACAGCAAAGGCCTGAAGCCTACAGCAATACATTGTTTGATCAGCGGCATGAGTCCCCTGCAGCGAATTAAATAGGCGCCCGTAGGAATAGTCTGAGGAAAATGCCCTCACTAGAAGCCTTGCTATAACAGTGCCTTGGAAATGTAGAAAACCTTGGCAACTAAAGAAGCGTGAAGAAGGTTGGAACCTGCGACACCTCCTATTACATAGCTGGTTAAAGGTGAAAAGCATTTACTGCACCCAGAGGTGGGGGCTTAGCAAGAGCCCCTTGCCCAGGCACAAAGCAAGTGCTCTTCATGGCCTTCCTGGGAGGCGATGGCTCCTGCGATTGGAAAGAGGCAACAGAAGTGTTAGTGACGGATAAGGGTACTTCTTATGTACGTTTTTTAAATTGGTCTTTCTAGGGTAGCATTTTTCTGGAATAACTATTTCCTTACAAGTGTGCTCCTGTCCTACCAAAGCCATGTTTAGATCATCTACAGCTGTTATGTGCATGAATATGTGATTGCTACGTTTATCATGCAACTTTGACTTCCTCTGCATGCTGCCTGCCTGTCTTTCTTGGCTGGGCCTGCTTTTAACATTTCAAAGAGTTGAGCAGCTTCCAGCAGCCACCGTCTGTGAGCAACGTGGCCATCCCAAACTCACGCCAATACACTTCTAGACAGCATTTGACAGTTCTGTACTTTGTGAGTCTTTCTCATGTTAGCATGAAATACACAAACCTACATATACTTAACCTTACAAGCACTTTTTTTTTTTTTTGTAAGTTTATTCAGACAAATCTCGTTGGCTCAGTAGCAAGCCTATTTGCTTGCAAGGTTGGAGCTCTGTATTGTAGCCCCTTTTACTACTTAATCTTGTCCGTCTTGGTTGGTGGTGTGTTTTGTCAGTGATACGCTGCATTTGAGTGTGTTTGTTTAGTAAAGCTCAGGGCTGATGCCTCAGACTGGTCAAATGTCAGTTCCAAATTTGAGGGCAAAGTGGTCCCACACAATATTCAAACAATGTGTGGTGTACATTACAATAAAAATATTGGAGGGCATGACTCCACAGAATAAATGCTGGTGATGTACAAGGCCTTCAGAAAACAGGAGTTGCTATACACAGTGGTTTTTGTTGTACACCACAATAAGAACTACTGGTCTTCTTGCTGGATGTGAAGATGCCTGTCATTAAAGGTACCCACCGTATGTGGAGTGTTTGTATCTGTAGAAGTGAGAAAGCACTGCTCAAGTCTGCTTTAAATAAGCGGTAAGCTGCAGCTGCGGATTACATCTGGGATCACAATAGGTGGAAAATACCAGCCAACTGAGAGGAGATAGTGGATTAATGGAAATAACTACTTTCACAGAGACAGCTCTTCAGCTGTTAAAGTTAAGGCACCAATGCAGTCATTCCTGGAGTGGATCTGCCAGTGGTTTCTGCCCATTGGGTGGAATGCCTGAGTTTATGGCCTGATCCAGACCCTCCTGAAGCTAACCGGGAGGCTTCCCACTGATTTCAAATTGTAGGCAATAGGTCTGACCCTTTTTCAACTTTCGAAACCAATTCCTCAGCTCAAAGAAAAACAAAACCGAATTCCAAATATGAAGAAAGGCACGTAGTACTCTTTTCCACAATATTTTACAGAAACACAGGTCAGCATGGAGGAGAATTTTCATGCCTGTTTTCCCATAGCATGTTGGAAGAAATCCTGTGAAATTATTCTTTTCCATGAGATAGGAACAGTTTTCACACAGGCTGATGGTTAAGAAATTCTTTTGGGAGAAAGGAGGAAATGTGATGATGTTTTTTTGGTACAAAGAAGATCCAGGTGTGAAAATCTTTCAAGAATCCCTTGAGCAAGGGGGTATCAGTAGACAGGAGCGGGCATTTCACTTTTCTCCTGTTGTTCGAGGGCTGGGACTACGCTGATGAGGTTGACCGTGTGACTGAAGGTCCGCTTGCAAAAGGGTTTGCTGGATCGGGCCCAACGGCTCTTCTTACTTGACATCTGCTTTGCTGGTTCACGGCGGTGGGGAGCGGAGAGCTACAGCTCAAACTGAAACAGCGGAGGCAGCTTCCTGCCCTATGCTGCATCTCGCGGAGACGTGTGAACCCACTGGGGAGGACTGGTGTGATTGATGTTGCTGAAATTGGAGTCCTAAGGAACTCGGTATTACACTCGTTTGTATTAGGCCACATAGATACGGAGAAGCATTAAAATAAGTGACTTCCAAAGTGTTTGCTGATGGTGCTGCAGATTTGAGCGGGATTATAGCCCATTAAACACCCGATGTATGTCTGACTCGAGCCATTTTACAGACACAGCCTTTGGCTTTAAATGCCTGTGACCTACACCCATTTGTTACGGCGAGTCATTTTTTAACGTGTTTGCAGAGACTTTTTAGAGAGTGGCTGAGGGAGCAGTTTTTGGATTCTCTTGGTAGATCCTCTTGTGTCTTCTAGGTGAGTATAGATGTTCATCACCTCAGTGTGCACAGCTGACCCATGGATAATGTCACAAGTGATAGATGGCCGGGAAACCGGGGACTTCGCGCGTGGCGAAGATAACAATTTCAGGCTTTTCAGTGGAAGAAGCCACAGCTGAGGCAGCGTTTCTGATGTGTCTATCAGACTAAAATGGAAGGAGGCTGTGCTTGGGCGGTGCGTGCGGTGGAAGAGCGGCTACCACCCCCGACTCCCGCATCCCACTTAGTTAACCCCTCGCAGCCAAAGGGGTTAAACGTCAGGCCAGGCCGGGAAGGACGGGGCCGCCTGGCCGAGGTCCCCCCGCTCCTGCTGCGGGGACGCTTCGCCTGGTTCTGAAGTTCACGGGGAGGCTCTGGCGAGGCGGCGGATTTCGGGGCTGGAGCGGGGACCGCCGGCAGGTCCTGCCTCGCCGGCCGGGGGGGCAGGCGGGTGCTTTCTCCTCCCTCCCGCCTCCCTGCTCCCTCGTTTCCCGGCGAGACCTTGGTCTCCGCAGGTACCGCTCTGCCTCCCCCCCCCCCCTCCTCCCCCCTCCGTTTTTTTCCCCGCGCCCCTGCAGCATCTGCCCGCCGGGCTGCCGGCGCGGAGGGGCGGGGGGGGGGGGGGGGGCAACACGCATCGCGGGTGCCCGCCGCCCCACAAAAGGCATCGCCGGGCTCGGGCTGCTCCGCACGCCCCGCGCACCGGAGCACGCACGGACACGGGCACGCAGGGGCACGGTCACTGGCGCTCGCACGCACCCAGACACACGCCCGCACGCCGCGATGTGCGGTGGGCGATGCGCGGCGTGAGGCACCTCGCACGCCCCGGGGCCGGGGGGAGCCGGCGGGATCCGCGCTGCCAGCCCGCCCGCCCGCCCCTGCCGCTCCCTCTCCTCTAGACCCATCCGTCAGCCTCTCCCTCTCGCTCTGCTCCTGCGTTTCTCCTCTTTTCTTTTTCTTTACGTATTTTTTTTTAAATCTTTTATTTTTAATTTGCTCTAACTGCATCTACCCAAGCCCTGAAAAAATGCCTGCCCGTGGAGCGAGGAGAGGGCACCGGGTCGGTAAATAAGAAGTGAGTACGAGCACAATGGCGCGCCTCCCCGCTCCCAGCCCTGCGGATGCTGCATGCGCCCCCGCTTCTCCCCGCGCCCGGGACCGGCGGGGACCCCGGGACGCCCCCCGCCTCGCAGCGGACCGGGCCCCCTTTGTGCTTTGCCCGGCTGCCTCCCCTCTCTCCCTCCCTCCCTCCCCACCCGGCCCCGCTCCGCGCCGCGCCCCGGCCCCGCCGCCGGCCGCCTCGCCCCGGCGCGGAGCATCCCCGCGGCTCGGGGCTCGCCCGCCGCGGCGGGGCTGCGCCCCTCGGGGGCGGCCGGCATCCCCCGGCGCCTCGCACCGGCCGCGGGGCGGGGGGCGGCGGGGTCGGCGGCGGAGCGGCGCTGCCCGCCGCCCGCTGCCCGCTCCTTTGTTCGCCGCCGGCGGCCGCGGCGGGGTCGGCGCTGCCCCGGGCGGGCGGGGAGCCGTGCGGGGCCGGCCGGGAGGGGAGCGGCCCCCGGCGCCATCCGCGGGGGCTCGGAGGGTCGCGGGAGGGAGGGGGGCTCCCCCCGCCGAGGTGGGGCGCGGGGCGGGGGCGGGCGGGTGGGGGTGGGAGGCGTGACCGCGGCGCGCGTGGGGTGTGGTCGGTGCCGCGGGTCCCCGCTCGGCCCGGGCCAGGGGCTGCCCCCTCCCCTCACAGCCCCCGGCCCCTTCTCCCCACCAAGTGCCACCCGTGCTGGGGACGCGTCCCACCCCCCGTCCGGAGGGAGAACCCCCCGCTGCACAGAGATCCGGCCCGTTCCCACCGGCGGTTGGGAGCGGTGTCGTGGCTGTTCAAAACGCGCTGGTGATTCAAAACCATTTAAATATCGCTCGTGCGGTCAACTGCTGTGGCCATCTTCCCACCGGAGACCTTCACCTGCGCTTGATGTGGCGGGGTTTTTTTTTAGTGCCCGTGTAGTTGCTGGTAGTCGCATGAGTTACTGAGATACTTGACCACACGCTCAGCTGCTCTTTTCCTAACCCGGTGGGTTTTTGTAGCTCTAAATAAAAGTACACGCTCCGACAAACGGGTGGCTTTTCCAGTAAGTACATGTATGTGTCACCGGTACTTTCCGAAAGGTGTAACCGATAGGCAATTAGTGCTCTAAGACTGGTATGATGAGCAATGTCTTGCTTTTGCGGTTGGGTCTGGGGAGTTGGGAAGTGATCATGCGACTGTTCTCAGAGAGCATTTGTCAGAGCGCAGGACAAAATAGGTGAGACAAAGCAGGGTTTGGGTTTGTGTTTTTCTGCTGCCTGCGTAACGCTGAGGTAGAACACAGCTGGAAAGCTGCTTAGCGGCGCTTAAGAGAGCAGCAGATGTAAAGAATGTCTGCAGCAAAATACCACCTTATACTGATTTAGTGAAATGCAAGACTGTAAGGGAGATCTGCATTTTGGAAACGACTGAATATCATCAGGGGACAGACACATGCAGAAAATGCTGCAAATGTGTGCAAGCGTGAAAAAGGGGTGATACTGCTCAGAGCAGCAGATTTGTTGTAAGGTGGCACGGGATTTAAGGGAAAGATTCAACACTTAAAGAATTGCAGTTAGAAGCAACAGAATTTCTGTCATCTCTTGGCGAGAAGTTCAGTTAACGGCATCTGAGTGGCACCGTAAAAATTCACTTTTTTCTTCTGTTTTGCCAGTGGCGGCACCTGACTTGCTGGATCCCAAATCGGCCACTCAGAACTCCAAACCAAGACTATCCTTTTCCACCAAGCCTACCGTGCTCGCTTCACGGGAGGAAAGTGATTCGGCTATTAATGTGATGAAATGGAAGACAGTCTCAACAATATTTCTGGTGGTAGTCGTGTACTTAATAATTGGAGCAACAGTATTTAAAGCCCTGGAGCAGCCTCACGAGACCTCCCAGAGAACCACCATCGTGATTCAGAAGCAGACGTTTGTATCTCAGCATTCCTGTGTGAATGCAACAGAGCTTGATGAACTGATTCAGGTAATCCACACCAACCCCCTATCACCGCTTCTTAGAGGAAGAAATTATGTATGGCAGCACTGCTGTGATAAAGGCGAAAAACTCTCTTAGCAAAGCTCTGTATCGGCCGAGCGAGGTAACAAGTGGTTAAGACCAGAAGTTGAGCAGTAGCATTTTCATGCAAAGCCTTATGGTTGAAAAGCTATTGCTATTTTTAGGTCCAGTACGCCTGTAGACAACCTTTTCACCGAAGCCTCCCATTATGCTAGTTAAATGATCATTCGTCAGCAATAGGTATAATTAATAGTTCACAAAGGAACTGATATATTGATTGCGCCTCACTAGGTCTGTCAATATTTGAAATGCCTAATTCCGAGGAAGAAAATACACCATCCATTGCCTTAAAGGACTTCTAATTTACCGTGATTGTATCAAGCTGGGTTTCCTTCCAGCTGTATGTTTCTTTTTATTGATTTTGTTTTAAGCAGAGGGAAGTACCACAGACTTGCTATTTTGATCTTAAATCTCAGTTTTCTCCGCTTCTTAAAGGCACATCCACAACTGATGCACATTGGTGTGTTCCTGCTAACAGGACTTTACCCTTGCAGGTCACCAGCCTCAGAACTGTAGGAAATATTTATTTGTACTAGCACAGAACTAGAGCCTTATAAGGCCCTCTCCACCTTAAATCCCGTGTTCCCATGTTCTTAACGAATATTCAGCGGCATTGCAGGGAACAGCAAGGGGCTGCCAAATAATGTCAGTTATGAGACCATGGAACGGGAGGCTGGAGTGAACAGCCGAGAGCTGGCAAGGATTGACCCCTTCATTAACAGTAGCCATGGGGCCATCTGGGTCTGCAGAGCCTGAGATAGGGCACCGGAGAGCAGGAGAGGGTGGCGGGCATCCAGACCCTGGCTAGCACGAGCTCTGGAGGATGCCAGCTGTATGGGCTTCAAAGCTTTCTGGAGGTGGTTTTTGACAGCAGATCTGGCTGGGAGTTTTGAAGTTGATTTTACCTCTTTAGACCAATCTGCCTTGAGCGTCAGCATGGACACCTGTTTTTTTTTCAGTTTTAAACGCAGAGCTCTGATGTACCGAGTTATTTTTATGGCACACTACTTCTGAATTTTGAAGGCAAATTGGGAAAATGTATTTTGCGATTTCTCCCCTGCCTGGCTGCTAAAACGTGTTCCAAAACCGCCACCCTTTAAACAACTCTCAGGCAGTTCCTATCTCCACGTATCTTGACTAGGCACGCCTGAGGAGGTGCCATTGATTTGAATTTCGATGCTGTGTAACAACTATGTTTCAGTGCTTTTACCAGCAGAGTGTGAGATAATCTTTCAGAGAAATATACAAGTACATTTTGATTAAAACAGTCTCTTGCAGGTAGTATAAATACCCCCATGTGAAATTTTTATGTCAGGTCCTGTACTTGTGGAGCTAAAAATAGAAATTTTGAAGCAATATTATCTTACATCATCTATGAGATGGTCCTTAAGGCAAAAACTGTTGAAATTCACTCTGAAGTACTTAGATATTTTAGTATTTATGATTCTCTACCCAGAAGCACAGATTGGTAGTAAAAAACCTCCTCATCAGCATTCAATGCCCATTTGATGCTCTGTGTAAGAAAAATGACAGTTTCAGTACAATTATCAGAGTGCAGATACCCATATCAGCATCAGCTCCCGTCTTCGCTAGCAACCTTGGCATGACCAGAAAGTCGCAGGCTTGCGAAGCACAAGCTTGTGACGCAGCCTCCCACAGCACGTGGATGAGAGATGTTTGTGGGAAGAGTTTGCTCTTCTTGTTGTTGGAGTAAATGGAGAATTCAACTTCTCCTTGTTCCCTCTGCTTCTCTGCGAAGAAGAACACCACAACGTGGAGGTAGGAACGTGCTGTTATGCTCCTTTTATAGGAGGAGAGTTGAGGCATAGGGAGACTGGTCCTACAAGTGCACTTGGGTGCCTTTATTTATGCAGAATAAGTGATAAGAAATTACATCAAGTTGCTTAGGGGTCAGGAATTAAGTGACTTTCCTAAAGTAAAATAGGGAATCAGTGGTAAAGCAGAGTCTCAAATCCATTTTTCCAAGTCTGGGCTGCTACCCTAACCATGGGGTCATATCTCGTCCCTACTTACCACTTTCTCACAGAAGCTGAGTTACTGGAATATATTTTGTCTCTCTGGGTTTATGTCGGACTGCTATTACAGTCTAATGCAGTATTTCTTCAGTTTTCATTGGATGTCTGTATGAATAAAAATAAATAGTGCATGTGAGGAAAACGCAAATGATATTTAAGAATCACTGAAAGCTGTAAAACTGAAAATTAGTACATACTAGTGTAGTAGGAAGCTGAAATGATTAGTGTGTGTGAAGAAAATTACAGAGCTTACAGACTGTAATGTCTTCTTTAATCAAGTATTTACCTTGAGTCAAACTATAATGAAATTCGTTATAAACTTTTCCTTTTGAACTTGGTGTTCTGGGATTCCAGAAACTGGTTTGGCTCTGGCTCATGTTAGTCATTGCTCAAGGTGCTTATCCTGCCAGGCTTTTTCAATCTTTACAACTCCTGATTTGCCATTTAATCTTTACTCTGAAGCCGGCTTGACCATCCCAAGACTGGTAACTACAATGTGCAGTGGCCTAGTCAGGCAAGCAAATTAGGGAGACTCGTCCGAGCGCACAAATTCAGCTAAAAAAATTTTATTAGTGAAATTAATTCAGTTTGCTAACACCCAGGGGCCATCCAGTTTCCATCACCTTTGCTAAAATCTTCCCTTTGCCACAGAGCTGATTACAACAGAGTTGTGTGCTTCTACAAAGGCACACAGGATAGGGAATTTTCCCTTCCTATCTTCTCCACCCTCATTCTGTCTCACCAATCACCAGAACCCTTCCTTGCCCAACGATATATACTGTCGCCAACTTTTCAGCACACATAGCTTTACTCCCCGGGTTTCGAATTCCTGAAACTCTGTATTTTCACGTTGATTGTGTGGCTCCTCTAGGTGTACTCAGCAAGAATTATACTTTTATAGACTTTATATATTTTATGTACTTGCGAAACATGGGGCAATGGGGAGCTGCTATGCAGCATGGAAAATGTGCAAAGTTAATGAAATAGGGTGCTCTGATGATGACAGCCAAGTAGCCTCAGCTGCCTCAGAAAAAGGACCTGGGCTTTCCTCATAACTTTTCAGCCGAGTCCAGCAGGATTGTTGTTGTGTTGACAGAGAGGTGGTCTTCATGACCTTCTCTATGTCTGATTTCCGTGTTCCAGTGTCGCAAATCTCTTTCAGTCTAAATGACTCCAGTCACTTGTTGCCTCACTATAATAAAATGTACCGGCAACAAACAACTGCAACACAGCACACGGCTCTGAGACTTGCTTCCAGGCACATTTTTTTTTTGTTATTTTGTAAGCACTTCTATTTCGTGTCATACTTCAAATATGCAAAAGTCATGCAGAGCATACCTGTACACCCAAGAGGCCATTTTCCCCAGGCAATTTCAACTCCTTTTGCCATAGCCTGAAGCCAGTATTAACAACAATATTAGGTGGATCGCTGCGTGCTGTACACGACATCGCTGAGGCAAGGCAGGGCACAGCAATCAGTGGTGGTATATCTAAATGTACAGCTAAAGAAGTATCGCAGGAGGGAAGCTTGTGAACATCCAAGCACTATCTTGGTGAGTCTAATCAGGATACAACAGACTAGAAAGCTGTGTGTGGTCTGATGTTAAACTTCAGTTTTTAAAGTTTTGATTGGAAGGTCTTGAAAGGATCTCAGTTATTAACAGATGAGAAAGCATTGGTTTGGTGAAGGTTATAGATAATAACTAATACATTATAAAGCTGTAGAAAGGGATGTAGCCAGACACTTTGCTACTGTTCATTCTTCTGGAAGAAGAAGATCTCTTGACAATTCATCATGGATGGTATTTTGATGTCTCTGTCCATGCCTGCTCTCAGCTTGGCCCTGCCATGCAATACAAAGTAACTGCCAGGTGACAGAACAAAAGATTGAATGTCGTTCAGACTGTGTGGATTTTATGTATGTGTCACAATATGTATAAGCCTGATCTTCATTTACGCTAAGGATTTTTTACATCTCGCATGGAACGTTTTTTTTTCCCCCATCACTGAGCTTTTTGTGGACAGAAGCTCATAGAAACCTGGGAGTAATCTAGCTGTACACACGCAAATAACAATAAGCATTAAAGAATGAAAATAATTCTCTAATTAGAGAACTTGTATCTCTAATTATTTAAATCGAGTTGTAGTTCTCTTTTAGTGTGTATACTGTTCCCTATAGTAAGGCTGCCGCTAATAATTTGAAAAGATTGGAGACAGTTTCCAAACTCAGATGCACAAAGTGTCTTGCCAAGTACCTGGAAAAATCTCCTGCTGTATTTACGCACCCACGCATAGTAGCAAATACAAAGAGACCTTAGGTTACATTGCTGATGCTCAGGTTGCATGCGTGTTCTGCTGCAGTGCTGCGCAGCCACCAAATACATGCATATACCTTTATGGCATCTCTTGGGGTTAAGAGTTTGTGTCTGGGGACAGGTGAGCCTGACTGAATATGATATCCAACAACTTTGGAGAACTGTCATTGCTGTGGTTTCATACACCTCATTCCTCTACAGGGGGGAAATAAATTTTGCTTTCCACCCCCTAGAACTCATGTTGTTCCTAGGAGGCAAGGATATGACCAGTATTGCGTATTGTGGGATGTCTTGGCAATGAGAGACAAATATTTGTCCCCCTGCCAAAGAGAAAGCTGATTAAAAAAAAGAGAAGAGTTTTTTTATGTAAATATCACCCAATCATGTATTTCTCAGCAGCTATTTGTTTTAGTGTTGACCTTTATAAACCAAAATGGAAAAAAATTCCTTTGAATTCTCAAGCATCAAGTTGTTTAATGTATTATTTTTTGCATACAAAATTTTATAATTTTTGCATTAAAAAATTGGAAATAAGAGAAATTTCAGTTACATTATTTTAAATATCTAGAGTGTCCCAGCAAGCTGGTGTGAATTATTTTTGTTTTCTTAGTGGGTTAATTCTGAAATTTAATAAAGTGTTTTCAAGTAAAGGTACAGTGAAACTTAACAATACATACCTAATTTCTAGTTACCTTAGCAGAAACATCCTTTAAATATATTTATTCTGAGAACCTTAAGAAGTGGAAAAAATAATATCACACTGAACAGCACAATCTTTTATCATGTTCCAAGGTGTAATTTTTGTCTTACAAAGCCTTCATTTCGAAATCTGAACAAGTTTTCAGGGTGCCGCACCAAGCTGTCTCAGCAATAAAGGACTCTTGTAGAGGATGAAGCCCAGCCCCTTTCATGATGTGTGGATTCTCCTGAAAACCGAATGCCCACAACAATGTGCTTGCATTTAAAACAAATAAACAAAAAGAATTAATGAACCACCAGGATTAGCTGAATTGACCTTGATCCCACAAGTTGATCTCCTCGGGTTCTGCGTGGGCTTGTGGTTAACATGAGGAGAACAGCTCTCCATGCTGGGGTCCACAGTCACGTCCCACGCCTGTTCTCATCTTACATGTGTGTCAGCTGCATTCTCCCTTTTCTTTCCATTCACCTCTTAGACTGTGAATGAGACCAAAATGTGTTTTCTTTTTATCTCCCTTGAGGAAAAATATGTTTTTTATTTTATCTCTCTTGAGGAAAGCCTGACACAGTTATGAATGGCATGGGAGCAGTGTTTCTTTCATCAAACTGGCATCACCAGAATGTAATCATGGCTTCTTATGTGATTAATTTCTCGTAAAAATATTTTACTTTAAAATACGTGTTTTCTGTGGCTTCATTTTTATAGTTCAAGGTAGCTAGCTACACTAAGTTGCACCTCCACCAGTAGGTGATTTTGTGTCTTTTTCATAGATTTTTTTACAACTTGCACTGTAGTTCCAAGAAACTAATTTTGCTGCATCCTCAGTAATATGTGGTTTTATTTCAGCCAGATAAGCTCCTTGAGCCGCAACCTCTCTGATTATGTAGAAAATTGTTAAAACAAAGAAGTGTAAATCCTTCTTTCTCTCCCAGAGATTAGAAGGTATTTGAGCTTGCTGTATCATTTTTGGAGATAATAAATCACAGAGATGCAAAGATATTGTTTTCAGACAAATCTGAAATTTATTTAGACGAGTTTAAAATTTATTAGCTAAGCCTATTAAGCTTCAATGAAATTTGATTCATTCTTTGAATCACAATATTTATAGACATTCTCAGTCCTGTGAGCTGTAGCTTACAGGTCCTCTAAGCAGGAACTTTTTGAGGGAGTTTGAATATACCAGTTTAAACCCTAAGTATTATTAATCTCTCCCTTTTGCAATTCCTTCCAGCCTTTCTGAAAGAAAGTAGGAACGATTCCATGTCTGAATCCCAACCTGGAAGCAGCAGGTGATTGTGCTTTGCAAATTAAAGCCTTGAAAAGATTGATAGGCCAGCATAAAAGAAATTGATGCTGCAGCGTATTTTTCTTCTTTCTCTGGGGATCCAAAATACCATCGCACTAGTTTTTTAATGTACTGTCTGTGTGTCAGATGTGAAGCTTGCGACAAATTGCAGTAGCAGAGCTGCCTGTTGGTGTTTTCAAAGCAGCATGAAAGAATGACTTTAAGTAGTTAAAACATGAAGCACAGGAACTCTAGTTTGTGTTGTTACTGTCTGCATAGGTCTGTCCTTAGTGAGGTGCCTGCCCGTCAAAGGACTCGAGCTTCTGTATTCTTGACTTTAAGTACACAGGTAGTCCTAACTGGTACAGTGAGGTCATGTTTCTCTTTTCCTCTCAATGAGTCTGTAAGTCCAGTTTTCACCCCAGTATTTGCTTTTTGCTTCACTCTTGTCAGAAATAAACGTTCAGATGCTGTTGTCTCCTTCCACAGTAAAGCTTCCAAATTCTACCTGTATCCCCAGAACAGAGGAATATTTATTAAATAAAAGGTCTCTGTAAAAGACCTTCGATCATAACCTTACCCAGACCTGTGCTGCACACAGCTACCCACCTGCTGTGGTTGCATCCGGAGGGGCTGCAGAAGCCCCTGGATTGTGTGCACTCCTTGCTCAGGGCTGCTCCAGTTCCTGCTGCCCTCTTACAGCCAGATGCCCTCTTCTGGCTCTTCACTTAGCCCCTGGACAGAGGGAGTTTTCTGCCAAACTTTCTGTTGCCTGGGAGCCTCCTCTTCAGTGACAGGACAACCCCCTTTTCTGTAGTCAATTTCTACACGGCGGTTAAACCACAAGGCCTTTTTTTCAGCACGTAGTCTTTATCCTTCATGAGCACAAGAGCAATACAGATTTTTAGGACAATAATAAATAAATTCCAACTGCCCTTGTAGCTTCAAGCAGCTTGGTTTCTAACTTTTTTTGCCGCTTCTGGTGTTGAGGTTCCTGAAGGGTACATTTACTTCAGATGAACAGTTTTATAAGACCTAGAACTTAGCTAGCTTGAATGCATCTGAGTGACAGCTTTTGTCTTAGAAAGGGTGGCAGATATGACTCATTAGCAAGTCAGTTTTGCTGAGCAGCTGTCTGCATAATTCTTCCAGTCTTTAATCTCAGGAAGCAAAGGAAAGCCCTCTTCCCTGAACGTGTGTGTATACATACATACATATATGTATGCACACACACAAAATTTATACACATAGTCTGTTTGTAATGCATATTTATAAACAGAAATGTGTTTCAATGTGTTCCTACATGTTTTAGTTCAAGTAGATTGCAGACATAGGGGAAAAGCATTCTTAATTCTTCAGTGTATTGGGTACTAATCTCCAGTGCAGACTACAGTCATATGTTATACAAATTAAAAAGAAAACCGTGGACTCACAGAATTATAATACAAACATCATTGCAATCTCTTTCAACACTAAGGCTCAAAAGCATGTGATTTTGGAGGCTGGAGAGTTGTTTGCTAAGTGTCAAAAGCATCCTAGCGTGCCTCTGAACAAAGAACCAGCACTTCTGCTCTTTGTGACCCAAAGCTGAAATAAAAATGCAGGACTCCTGCAGTAGCTGGGCCATAGGAGATTTATCGTTATACTGGAGGGTGAGAGAGTGCTCTTGTCAAATGGCAGCAGGACAGCGAAGGAAGAAATCCAGGCTGAGAAATGAGTTTCAAGAAACTTTGAGACGTACCTGACTTTTTGACATCACTTGTTAAATGATTGCCAGGAAGCACAAGCTAACGCCTGACAAGCTGGGTAACGAAAGAATGCACGCTCTGTATTTTATCAGAAGCATAATTTAAGAAGTTTCTATTTTGATCTTTGGATAGAAAAGCTGAAAGTAATGAAGTGTTGTGTTACACCATTTCATAAAAGTGAAGCGACTGGAAGATGGTACAAAAGCAGGTATTCAGAGCCTGGTGTGGAACAAGGAGATGGGCTTTAGGGTGACTGGTTTGACACATACTTATTTCTGCCTGATCTCTGTATGAGCCAGCGGCTGACTACCAGAGGCTAGCCTGCACAGTTTGTAACCTCTCTGAATTTCTCCTGTGGCTCTGCAGACCCCTGCTTAGTGGATGTAGCTCTATGGCCAACAGACTGGCTTTTGTCAATCTCCATTGACTCCTTGCAGGGTCAGAGGATCAGAGGTTGAAATCCCTGACCTAGGAGAATTGTATTCTGTTTTCACAAAATAACTGTGCTGTTTGAAAGGCCATTTATCTCTCCTTTTGACAGAAAAAACGTCACAAAAGTCTGTGTCTTAATCTGCAAGGGTAGCTCAGTGTGGCCTCTACTGGACAGATACCTGTGTGAACGCAGAGATATGATAACACAAAACTGCACAATGTATTTACCAGAAAGTGTTTCTAAATTATATCGGAAATGAAAAGCTGACATTCAATTAAAATGAGATTTTATATTGTCACTCTCCTTTTCCCAGTACTCTGACTTCAAGCAAAAATAGAATACATCCTGAATCCAATGCTTACGTGTCTATGGAGCTCAGGTCCTGTTTTTGACAGTAAGGCAGCTCATGCCTGGCCTATCCACGTGGGGCTTAAGCGTCTCTGCCTCTTTTATCTGTTGCTCTACTAAAGCTTATTCCCAAATATGGGTGTAAAGCCAGGTAGTTTGGATGTAGTACAAGTTATGACTTGTACTCAAGACATGACTCGTGCCTATCTTAAGATAAAGTACAGAGCTAGCCTAAGAATCCACATAACTTAATATGTGGGAATTAAGTTCCTAAAATTTTTAGATATTTAAAAATTTTATCTCAGTTTGTGAAAAAACTATTACTATTACTGTAACCATATAAGATTATTCTTAAAATCATTGTACATAGAGGCCTTGATCGAGTGCATTGTGCTGACTGACCCCTCCTGTACTCAACCCTCAGTCATCTTATACGAAACAACTAGTAGACAAATGCTCTGGAAGAAGGTAAGGCAAGTGGAATAATCTACATAGCTTAAGAATTGAAACTGTCCACATCCCTAATCTAATGCTGACTGGTTATGTAGTGCTGAAGCAAAACTAATTTTTAAGTCATAATTTAGTTTGTATACAGAATAAAAATGAGAAGAACTAGAAAAATTGCCACTAAGGTGGTCAGTAAACTTTAACACTGTAATTTTTTGAAAGTCAAGAAATTCCCATGTTAAGATCACACAAAGTGTTTACAAGCTGCAACATATAATGTACAGATTATATAGAGTTTTCATGATTCTAACTGTTTCAAGATTCAAAATGCACAGACTTACTATTGCTATTGTAACTTCTCCTAAGTTAGGATAAGACAAAGGGCTCACGTGACAGAAAGGAGTTATGAAGGAAGGAAAGAATGACATGCCAAACTAGTGACAAATGAAGTGGTCATGTTTGCTCTAGTAGTAAGGCATCAGTCAAGAAAAAAGGCTGAAGACCAAGAATAAAGTGGCAGAGAAAATTGAATCTGACAGCACTGACATTGAATAGCATGCTATTTGAACACTGAGGGGGAGATCACAGAATCACAGAATCACAGAATCACAGAATCACAGAATCACAAAATCACGGAATGGTAGGGGTTGGAAGGGACCTCTGTGGGTCATCTAGTCCAACCCTCCTGCCGAAGCAGGGTCAACTACAGCAGGCTGCACAGGACCTTGTCCAGGCGGGTCTTGAATATCTCCAGAGAAGGAGAATCCACAACCCCCCTGGCCAGCCTGTTCCAGTGCTCCGTCACCCTCAGAGGGAAGAAGTTCTTCCTCATGTTCAGATGGAACTTCCTCTGCTTCAGTTTGTGCCCATTGCCCCTTGTCCTGTCACTGGGCACCACTCAAAAGAGTTTGGCCCCATCCTCCTGACACCCACCCTTAAGATATTTATAAGCATTTATAAGGTCCCCTCTCACCCTTCTCTTCTTCAGGCTGAACAAGCCCAGCTCCCTCAGCCTCTCCTTGTAGGAGAGATGCTCCAGTCCCCTCACCATCCTCGTAGCCCTCCGCTGGACTCTCTCCAGTAGCTCCTCATCTTTCTTGAAGTGGGGAGCCCAGAACTGGACAGAGTACTCCAGATGAGGCCTCACTAGGGCAGTGTAGAGGGGAAGGAGAACCTCCCTCGACCTACTGGCCACACTCCTCTTAATACACCCCAGAATCCCCTTAGCTTTCTTGGCAGCAAGGGCACACTGCTGGCTCATGGTTAACCTGTCGTCCACCAGGACATCCAGGTCCCTCTCCACAGAGCTGCTCTCCAGCAGGTCCGCCCCAAGCCTGTACTGATGTTTTTCCTCCCCAGGTGCAGGACCCTGCATTTGCCCTTGTTGAACCTCACCAGGTTCCTCTCTGCCCAACTTTCCAGCCTGTCCAGGTCTCGCTGAATGGCAGCACAGCCTTCTGGTGTATCTACCACTCCTCCCAGTTTTGTGTCATCAGCAAACTTGCTGAGGGTCAGTAGATTGTGGCCCGTAGTGAAGTTAGTGGAAACCAGCTGCATGAGCCTGGGTTTTTATTCCAGGCTAAGGAAATATCCAATATTTCAGGTAAATTTGCATGGTGGACGTAGTCAGAATGAAGATGATGCCCTGAAATGTACATACGTTAGGAGTTACATTACCATAGCATCATAGAATCATAGAATGGTTTGGGTTGGAAGGGACCCTAAAGATCATCTAGTTCCTTCCGCTAGACCAGGTTAAATATTCTTTTAAAATTATGCTTGGGAATGGTCTTAGGTGAGGATCGGCTCATAGGCACTGACCAAACTAAGGAAAAAAGATGTTGTCTGATCCAAAGAACTGAAAATGCAGTTGCCGCTCCTGAAAAGTCTGCAGGCAACACTGAAAGAATTTATGAGATAGTACTATTGATCTCAGTAAACCAGCAACCTTTTTGAACCTAACAATCATCCTTGCTGGTAAGGAAGACTCTTACAGAAGACGCAGCAGGAATATATTGCAGCAGCTTTGTTGGTATTTAAAGCTGGCTTCTTCCAAACTTGGGAACATTGCAGGAGAAAGCATAATAGTGTGTGCTTGGAAACTTAATAATGTGGTGATGGAGAAGGCATCATCTGGCCCTTTATGGCTAAAACTATGTTTAGAAGAATTGATAAAGTAAATTAGTAAAAATACAAAGAAATTCAATGAGAAATGCTTGCAATAAAAAATTACTTATATACAAAATTCAATAGATTTATTTAAATAGGTAAATATATTATTTAATAAGAATGAGTCTTTAATTTGGAAAAAAGAGGCAGCTGAAGAACCTATAAGATTATGAATTTCTTGAAGAAGACAAATAAGAAATTGCTATTCAAGTGATTCTCATAATATAAGAACTTATATAATTACTTTGAAGCACATAAAAATCTCAACATGGAAATGCTTTTTAAATGATCCACAAGTAAATTGCAGAACTTACTGCCATGGAATGACTTGGCTGCCAAAATACAAGTGAGCTCCAAAAGTAGATAAATTTATGGTAAAATGATCCACCCAAACCAGTCTGAACACCATGATGCAGATGCAGCCTCCCACTCAGAAAGTCCCTAAAACTGTGCTTAGTCAGAAGCTAGGAGGTTGTATGAAGAGAAAGCATCACTTGCCCGCTTGTCCTGATTATTTTCCTAATTAGCAGTTGGCTAAATTCAGAGACATAATAATAGCAGCTAATTGTCTTTTGCAGCCATCTGTTGTGTTTTGTTAAGTCTGACCCAACAGAGTGGTTTGGGGTTGAGATGTATCTTTTCTCCTGGAAGTCTCTAGGTACACAGTATAGTGCCTTTAGGAAATGCATAGCTGTAATGGATCTTCAAGCAGCTGAGACTGGCACACCTTTCATATAAAAGGTGTTGAGGTAGTACGGCTTCAAAAATGTGTAATGATTATATAAAGCTCTGAAAACATTTTGCATCTGGATCTAGATAAAACTTGATCTTGCTAGACTGCCTAAACAGGTGTGTTGCTCTGAGTAGTGCATTCATCCAGTACATTAAACTGTAATAAAACATGAATGGTCCCATAAAATTGTATTGATCCAGTGCTTTACCATGTGATGTTCTCACTGGAGAGCATGTTCCCATTTGCAGGTACAAGGACTTGTGATGAAACTTCCTAGTCCGCTGTAATGAAACAGCACTCCAAATATATTCAGTAGGCTTTATAATGCAGCGCACTGGTGTTTGTAAGTCAAAGGAATATCTGCATTGCGTAAATTATAAAATCAATACAAGGGATGGTTTTCACATGCTGCTTGGTCTGGTGTGTCCCTTCCTAAAGTAATGTTAACACCTGTCAGTATCAGTGCAGCTGTATTTACTGTTGGCAAGCTATATGTGATTTACAAACATAGAAGAAGCTTTATTCTTCCAACCCAAAGGAAAATTAAACTCTTTTCCCTTTCCCTTTCCCCATCCTTCCTCCTTCCTCACTAGGACTGAAAATTCCACATCTTTGATGTCTGCCTTTCTGGTGTTTAAAAAAAAGAAGTTAAAATGAAAACAGTCAAAGGTATAGAAGATAAACCAGAAGAAGATAGTGTAAAGTCTATGTAAAGATATCCCCAGCTGGCTTTCTGTTGACAATCCTGGATGTTGCAAATGGCTTAGGTGTGGCAGCAAGATCCCTGTGGCTGCAGAGATGCAGCTGTGGACTTCAAAATGGCTACTTTGTGCATCTGAGCTTTGGAAATGGCAAGCTGGAAATGCTGGACTTGAGTGGAGATCCCTTCATGAAACATCAATGGCCTGGTTAATCCAGTGTTGGTATTTTGTCATTTCTGTCCAGATCAACTGACTTCCATGGGCACTGTTTAGAAACAAAAATGTTTTCACTTGCAAATTATCAGTGTATTTTGGGGTTGAAAGATCATTGCTACTGCACAACAACTCTTCCTCTGCAACAGACTGCCCACACAGAAAACCATTCTGGTCTGCCCTACTGCTGACCAAATATCTTTCCGTGAATAATCCTTGTTGAACAACTTGCCAAGCAGAAACTATTCGTGAAAATGTTAATTTTAGCTTTGCAGTATTGTTTCCTTTGTTGTTCTTTTGTAAAACACCAATTATTATTATAAGGATCATGATTATGAAGTAAGTCCGGTTTTAAAGTTTCAGAAAGACGTGATAACTTGCACTCCGTAAAAGAAAAATACTTTTTCTTGACGTGTACTCTTTACCTCAAATACTGGTATATATCTGCAATACCGATATAACTAAACAGGAATACTTTTTTGTCATAAGACTTTACAGTAGGTGACACTGCTGAAGTAGGAAATGTTTAATGTTTCTTGAGACTATGAAAATGTCACAGATGGCAAGCTTGTTCATTTTAGCTGCTAGAACTGAATTTTTCAAGGACGACATTTATGAAGTATATAGTAGTATAAACTTAGAGATACAAGTTTGATATTTGAATGAATTTTTTGTTAATATATTGAAAGTTTTATAACCATAAGTGTAATTGTTAATCTTTAATTATTGAGTTATCTGTTCTGCAATAGTGTTTTAATTAATTTGAGTTCATTTGATCCAAAACAATACATGGGCATTTTTTCTTGGAGTGTTAAAATGACTCTGTTTTAAGAAGCACATTTTCATGCCTAACTCAATCGAGGAATATTTTGGGAAACTCTCATTGTAAATCTTTGTCTAATGCATATTTTTCTTCACCAAACAGTTGCAACAGCAAAAATAATTGTGTTTGCCATCTAGCTAAGGTGATGCTGTTCCTGATATTGTGGATTCTGTGTTCTCCTTAAAGGTCTAAAGTTTAGAGCTCTGCTGCGGGCTGAATTGCTTGGGGCGTCTGCTGAAGTTTAAATTGTAGCCTGACTGAATGATAAAACTTGAGCAGAGCAACACTGATTCTTTTCTGGTTTATTGCTTGGATTAAATAAGTGATTTAATCAATTTACTGTGTAATGCATATTAATATAATTGTTTCATGAATATTGACAAAAATCTTTTTAAACTTGCAGCAAGTAGTGGCAGCAATAAATGCAGGAATCATACCCTTAGGAAACACATCTACTCAGATCAGTCACTGGGACTTGGGAAGTTCCTTCTTCTTTGCTGGCACTGTTATTACCACCATAGGTAGGACACAGCTTATTATCTTTTCATAGTAAATGAGCTGAAACGCTTTTGATTTCTAGTGTGTACGTATATTTGTTAATGATAAATCTTTGAAATCTTCTGGTTTAAAGTAGAGAGTTACTTTTTAGCTGCAGGGGCAAAAATTATAGCTCATGTAAAGTTCCTTACCTGAGTGAATGATTCTTATGTAGAAGAAAAATGTTGCTGTATATTTATGCGAGGTGGCTAGAAGAGTTTGTGGAAGCATTTTCTGGGGAGAATTTGGTCAACTGTGTAATCACAAGTGTTAAATAGGGCATGATTTAAAGCACATGTGCATTAAACCTTGACTGAGATGAATGGAATTTCAAGTCTGTACAATCCCATTCTATACTTTTTTCTCCAAATTCTGAAAAAGATGAGAACATGGTAAAGATTCATTTCAGCTGAATTTAAGCAGTTATGAGTGTTGTATTAATAGGCAGATTGACATTCAAAGGCTTACTTTGAGGCTTCTGTTGCATTCAGAGAAGTCCATAGCTGTAAGGTGATTTATCCGTGCTCACAAGCTCAGGGAGTTTTCTGGATCCTTTCTGCGTTTGAGAGCCACTGTTCCTCTGAGCAGGTGTGAGTAGGAGCAGCGTTTGATCTCTCAGTTTCTTCCCTTTGACTACAATATAGTGCAGATGGTGTACAGTTCAAAGATGTAGTGTAGTTCACAGATCATAGAAGGGGCATCCACAAAGGTGCCTGGAAATTTGAAGAAGAAATCAAACGAGAAAAATTTAAGACCATCATTGTAAGAGTAATGTATAAGGGACTGCAGCACTGTTACAATAATTATCTCTACATAATATTTATATGCATATTATGGTCAAAGGGGATGTTCTTTTCAAGTGTTGTATGTACCTTTGTTTTTTCTTTATGTGAAAAGGCATGAGTACTACATTTTCTTTTGTTTGAATATATACATGTCTATATATATGTAAAAATATTGTGGCTATGTGTAATATTTTTTCACATTTAAAATAACCGTAACACAAGTTTAGTGAAAACAGAGTGAGACTTTTACCTCCCCGAGGTTAGTAACAAATTTAATGATTTTATAGTAGTAGGTCCACGAGGTAATTAAAAACCAAGCATTGCAAAATGTAATTTTAGCAGAGCATAACCAAGAAAAGCAAGAACCTTGAAAGGATAGATTTATGATCTGTCTTATGTTATTCTCTTCTGACAGCACAAAAGTTTATGTTGTAAGTAAGTATCCATGGTGCTGTAAAAAGTGCTTAATATTTGTTTCAGTTCTGAATAAGGAGAAAAGTATTCAAGGAATTAAATGACTGAAAAATTATTTTAAATCAGTGGAACATTTTGTTTCACAATTTTATTTCGAGGTTTTCAACCGAAACGTGTATGACTCCTGCTTAGAGGAGAGGGAGGGATCTGCAAAGGCCTTCAGGCCACAGATTCTCTGTCCCCAAGAGGCAAGATAACTCAATAGGAAATAAATTTGAAAATTAATATTTCAGGTCATTTCTGCAAACCAGAGACATTACAATCAGGTCAGACTAGGCAACTGTAAATATTTATTTCAGTTTTTGTGATGGAAAACTGAGAAAATCTATGACAAAAAGTATTCTGTAAAACATTTTGGCTTTGGAGTAATTGTGTTTTCCATTGGAGACCCTTTCTGATGGGAAGATCCCAGTCAGCTGCAGTTTCGAGCTTTGTTTCTTAGGACCTGAGGACAGCACACTTCCATGGAAGCTGTAGTGGGGTTGGCATTGTCTTACTGCTATGAACCATCTCCCTAATGATTCACAGGGCTTGCAGTGTGACAGCAGGCAGACCTGCCATGAAAAGCCCTTGGAATTGTGACTTTCCCGGGAAAATGGTGACAAGCATAAAAGTTGGGTGTGCTTTCCTTTATTTTTTATATGATTACGTGCCATCAAATGATTTTGTGTTCAGAGCAGTATCTTTTCATATATGAGTAACCTTTTGAAAATTAAGGCATTCCTTCCAATTAGGGGGCATATGGTTATCATGTAACTTGATATTTTAATTTCTCAAGAGACTAAAAATACGGTTTATGAGCATCTCCAGAGAGTTGCCATAGGTTTCAGCCAAACACTACGGATATTCTCTGTGGAAAAAATAGGAACTCATAAATTCATATAACAACTTTACAGAAATAATTTGAAAAAGTGAGTTTACAAATATCAATACAATTTATAAATATTATGTCCTTTAGACTGTATACCTTAAGAAGTACTTGAATAGAAGAAAAAAGGATTACAACCATTAAGAGAAAATGATAGCTTTCCAGTGTTGCAGCAGATTCTCTACATTTTCAAACCTGTTATTACTATTATTTTACCTTATCATTTATCCCACATTCCTCCTGGTGATATCTCAGAATGCAAGAAATTCAAATGGAACCCAGAGTTTATTTATGGGTAGTGTTTCCCAAACCTTTCTTTAATGACAGTAGCACTTGTATCCCACAGGTATTCGGTTCCTAGGTAGAGGGGATAATAAATAAAGCCTTTAGCGTTTCCCTAAGCAGTAAGTTACTGTTTTACAGTTACTGTTATTGTATCACAGTAGTGATGAACATTTAAGTGAAAAATATTGACCATGTAGTTCAGTGGCTATTGGCAGCAGTCCAGAACCATCTATAGTTTTTTACTCTTGTGAGTCTCCTGTAGGCTGCTGAAAAGTTCTGTGGTGGGGACGTGTAAATCTATTGAGCTTCAAAGCCAGCTGACAAAAGCATAGGTAACACTAGGAAAAGCATGGCTTGATGTTTATTTAACAGGATTTTTTATTCTCTTATAATCCTTCATGTTATCCAATAAATGTTACAGTGCATATTATAAATTAATAAACTCAGTTTTAATAGAACATAATCTATGATACTGCTACTAGATCTTTCCTAGGAAGTGGATTTAGTAGGGAGGTCAGGGTCAAACAATTTCAGAAGATTTTGTTGAGGAAAGATCCTTTGTAGCTTTTTTTCCTGTGTCTGAGTGGGTTGGTTTTGGCTTTGCATTTACTGCTGTACAATAGCATAAAACTTGTTTCAGGAAGGGACTTCTGCTTATAGGTTTGGCTTGCTTGATCAGATGTTCTCGCTTGTGGATACATTTCTAGAACAAATACACCTCATTTCAATGAAGACATGTGAAACTACATGATTACTTTATGCATATGGAGCAGTTTCAGACAGTCCCTAAGATGGAAAAGGATAACAGGGGGAAATGGGAATGCAAAAATAGTCTATGAAAAATATTGTTGCATTGTTCCCTGGGATACTATGCATGCTGCAAAGCACAAAAGAGACCCTATTTTTCTACCTGTAAATGTCATTATCCAGTCAGTCCTGTTCTAAGACCACATGTCCAAAGAAAAGGAAAAAGAGAGTTGGGAAGAAAAGCAAGAAAAAATGGTAACACAGTCATAAAGCTGGAGATAGTGCTGAAGAAAAGAGGAAAATAATCTTTATGTCACCTCATTTTATTCTGAGAGCTCACTGTTGGGGCTGCCAGTGTATTTTCATCTTCTAGATCGTTTTCTTCAATAGGTAGCTTAACTCAGAAATGGGCATACAGACACAACCTGTGCACAGCCCACCTCCCCCCAAACAACTTACATTTTAGGGCCCTAAAAAGTTTTAGATTTGCAGCTGGGTAGGAAAGGAGACCTCTCTTATGGCAGGCTTGAGACCAGTATCTATAAAAATGAAAAAACAAAGTAGACATGCAAAGGCCTTGAGCGTAGCAGTTTTTTCCCAAATGAGTGCTGCCTCAGCACATAAAAAATAGAGTGTCAAGCATAATATCAGAAACTGTATCATGAAGAACTCGACTAGACTTCTATGGATCTTCATCTAAAATAGCTGCATTATTTCTGCTGTTATTCCAGCCAGTCTATAATGACTTTTTCAAGCACTGCGAGTAGACATGTAGTGGAAAGGGCATTTATTCAGGCTCCTGGAAGATGGAGTATCTTGAATAGCAGTTGTGAGCATACTGGGGGTGCCAGCAACCACACAGATACCTGTTGTTTGCCAGAGTACATCTTTTCAAACAGAGCCATCTCTATATGGGGGTGAGCCCACAGAGCTCCATTAATATCTTAGCACTCGAGGATACTTTGGAGCCACATTGATTGTCCAAATCCAATAGTTGCTAATAACTGTGTCTACAAATCAAAAAAAGGAAGAACACACTGTTTCTTTTTGTCCTTTTCCACTTTTTTTCACCAGCCCTTGGTTTTTGAACGCATTTTCCATATGCACTGGAAACTGAAACGCTTGAAAATTCACTCATGACTAAAGTCTTTAACTTAGCTTCATGCAGCTAGGTGTGTTAATATGGTTACATTTTTTGGGTCCAAAAGCCTAGCAACCATTATTGAAGAGTGAAAAGGAATGTGAATATTTTTTTTTCAAAAAAGAAAAAGAAACAAATTGTAAATATTTATGTTTTAAGAAATAGTTGTGAATAGCAAGCAGCTAAGGTTCTGAAGAAAAGATTAATATTTTTTACTAGAAATCTGAACCTGATTTGTCACTTTGAGTCGCAATTAGTTAGGTAGCTTCAAATGCAATTTCATTGTAAAGAATACTTCTTTCTGCGATTTTCCCACTGTGTGGGCACAAGCCTTTCTTGTGAAGGCAGGGTATTTTAAAAAAGTCTTATTAGATTGCTTATTGATTTGAAACTATAATAAAACCCTGCTGCTAAATCTGTCCCTTCTGGCATCACTTCACTGCATTTTTGAAATGCAAAGTAACAGAAAGAAATGTGTTGATAACTAAAATACACAAAATATGTTTGATGTTATAAAAAGACAAATATTAGTGATAATCAAATGTTACCTATTGTGTCAGATAATCATAAAGATAAAAAATTGCAAATGATGTTGAAAATTTGTTCCCTTAGTTTAGAAAAATAAGAAGCATCACATACTTATGTTAGAATGGTTTTCTTGTTTGTTTGTTTGTGCCATCAAGGAAGAAACAGAGCTATTAAAGATAAGCATAAAAATTTCATTTGAAAAGATTACTCCACTTTGCTTATCAGAATATAAATGCTAGGATTTCTGTTTGTGTATTTGAAAGGGAAGAGACAAGAAGCAATCAAAAGAGAGTGAAGTGCAAATGCTGAGGTGATTGAGGAAGGGGTTGGTGAAAAAATCCTAAAAGTAAAAAACCTAAAATACAGTTGCCTAAAAAATAATCTGATATGTGATTTTATCATATCAGTATTCAAATCTACATTTGGGACCATTACTTAAATGAACTTGACTACATGGTGGACATTGGAATATATGGCTTCTGAGGACCTATTTCTTTCAAGGCTCCTCAACTTGAAATAATCTTCTTTGGTTCCTTTTCCAAAGCAACAGGTAAAGTTTCATTAAGGCAAGGTCATGGATCTTATCTTTCACTAGTAGCCTGGATGCTCGTGTCTAGATTTCATATAGCTTCTAGCAGGGGTACGTGTGTGGCAAAGCTGAGTATAACCAGTTGATGAGACCAGCTGCAGAGCAATGCAGAAAAAAAGCGGTTAAGATTTATAGTCTGTGAAAACGAGGTAGTGAGAGACCTGCTAAAGAGGTCACTGGGGAATGAGGTAGAAATGCTCCTTCTATCTCTTACTCTGCAGAGGACTCCACCAAAAAATCCTGCTGTCTTACCGTGATTTCATATCGGCTTTCAAAGTGTGTTAAATATGTATATCTCATCTGATAAAATGTCAACAGGAAGAACTGTTTAGTTTAAAAAAAATCCCCCCGAGATCTCTTCAGAATTCAGTCTTTCCTCTAGGTTAATATTGTGCTTGCCTTCCCATCCCCATGCTGCTGTTCTTAATAGAAGGTGTTAGAGCTAAAATAGCTTTTTAGTCTCTATTTTTTCCATTCTAATTTATCTCCTTTGCTTCTTTCACTGCTTCTGTGAAAAAGTGTCTGATTTTGACCCAGTTATTGGCTGTTGACAAATAGTGGTTCACTAGTACTCTGGAGAGACCTTGGCAACGAAATTCTCCAAATATTTCATGTGAACTGAGCACACCCTGTCCCAGGACAGTAGCGGCTAAACAAGATTTCCTCTGCAATTATTTATCCCAGGAACAGTGAATAGAGAGTGTATGAACACTATGCCCTCAATTTTCTCCTGCATTTGTTCAGGTATCAAGAAAGAGGGCTTATCTGACTTGAATGCTGAGGAAATAACACTTGGACTGTACAAGGTTCGGAAGTAATAATTAGGGTAAGACTGCTGGGAGCTAGTGAAACTGGTGGTGGAGAAAGGACCATGGTGCAGAGCCGAAAGGGAATGATATTAGATGAAGAACTCGGAGACATTGAGGGCTTGTATGTCAGAAAAATTGAATTAAATTGAATGATCAAACCAGAGAAAAGAAATTGAGCCTCACTGACCAAAAGAACGGAGACTAAGAGAAGGAAAGGACCCCTTTTTTTCCTGCACATGCTACAATACTCGACAACGCTAAGGGTGGCTCTGGAACTGAAGAAATGCAAGTTTATGGAATGATACATAGCTTTCATTATACAGAGAAGTGCTATTTTTTCTACCAGCCCTGTTTTGATACACAGGTATCTGACGTGCAGGTATCATAGAATCATAGAATCATAGAATGGTAAGGGTTGGAAGGGACCTTAAAGATCATCTGGTTCCAACCCCCCTGCCATAAGCAAGGACATCTTCTACTAGACCAGGTTGCTCAGAGCTCCATCCAGCCTGGCGTTAAAACATGTCAGAGACAAAACGATCAGTCACTGACACAGAAAACAGGAACATCCAGCACCAGAAATGTTAATTCTCAAAAGTGCTGTGAGAGTTTTAGAAGATATATAATCTGTAAGATTCAGTGGACTAGCGAGCTATTAAATACAGTGGGTTGGAAGAAGCAGTAGCAGCAATTATCCCATAAATACCTCATGTGGGATGGAGGGATTTTTTGCACCTTTTGTTGAAGTGGTTTGTTTTGGTCACTTTCGGATATGCTGTGCTGAACAGCAGAAATCGCTGAGCTGGCTAAATACCACAGCTATATTTATGGTCCTACTTTTATAGTACTGAGCTGTGCACCTATAGTACCTTTCACACCAAAGTCCTGGAATGCATTACAAGTCCAAGGACAAGACCTCCAAAAGCCACCGCATGCCTTGCTCCAGTGCATGTCAGTGGGAGCTAGGTGTACGCTTTCGGTCTCCAGTGGAGTGGCTTTGTGCCACTTGGTCCTGCTAAATATCAGCAGGAATTTAGCATGTGCAGCAGCATGCCAAAAGAAGATTGAACTCCCATTGATGTTAAGGAAAAAGCTTTTATTATCTTAGGTAGTATGGACAGAGTCCTAGCTGATTCAGTTTTGCTAGGCACTGTGAGGCAGGCAAACCCAAAAGGTAACGACTTCAAGCACTGCTGGATGCAGCATGCAAGGCATTGTGCTGTGGGTGGAGGGGCAAACAGAGGAGAAGAGCATACTGGATTGAATCCATCTGGAGAAGGAACTTCCATGTTCTATGGGCCATATTCATAACGGAAAGAATCTGATATTTCTGGTGATATTGATACTTTAAATTATTAGCTCTATTAGAAAAGCTTAGGGTGATGTAGCCTCTTAGTAGTGTGAATATACAAGGGAGTTTTTGTTGACCTGGTAAGTTCTGAATTCTGGGCAAGAAAGTTGACAATGGATGGTATAAAGGGATACTATCTCTTTAGGGTAAGTGTTGGCATCACTGACACTTCATACGACTTCTCATATCTTTTTTGTCCTGATTTTTTTTACACATTTTTTGTCTTTTAATCCTGATTCAGAGCACTGCCAACTACTTACTTTCCTTGTAACTCAAATTTTCCAACCATGTTTGTATTCTAGAATATTTTTTCTGACCACCTGGAATGTTTTTCAACATTGATGCGATTTCATTAAAAATCGGTTTTGTCAAAAAAGCCTTTTTAATTTCATTGCTAAGCTTCCAGCTAGGCAGCACTGATGATTTTCTTTTGGTGTGGTGTCTACTTATTGTTGGGTCTTGCAAAGCAAGGAGGCAGATGTACCATTTTTGCAGTTTGATGTGCTAGTACATTCTGACCTTTTAATCTTCCTTTTCCTCAAAAGCAACAAAAGTTGTGTTAAACCAGATTGCCAGGTATGCATCTTTCCACCACTTTTTTGAACCTTCCGTAATTTCCTAAACAACAGACTACACTTAACGCAGTTCTGCTGAAAATGTCAATTCACCAGTTGTGGCACAGTCCCCAGTTTACACTGCAAATGAGCACTGAAATTTTCACAGCTTACTCTGTCAATGCTAGTGTGCTAATGGAACTGGATTTTGTTTTCTTTATGCAGATTTCTCATCACCGGCTGATCAGTATAGGGTTTCTGAGCCTCCCGAACATGTCTGTTTTAATTTCCAGGTTACAAAAGCTTGTTGTTATCAATAAAGGAAAGGCTACCAGGAAGAATTGCTGAATATGGTTACACTATTTGCAGAATGCTAGGATGAATGAAATTATTTCCTGCTTCACTTTTTGTTTATTTTCCTAATTGCATCAGGAGTGGTGCAACCAACCATGAGAACCTGAAATCCTATAAACAAACAGAGGCACGGGACTTTGGAAAATACAGAAAAAAGTGAATGTTTTGTGCTTTGTTTCTACTAAACAAGAAGTAACAAAATTGGAGTCACTGAGTGCGTAGAATTTAGAGGTCTAAATAAAAGCACCTGTCTGTAGTGTGTCTATCCCCTCAGGATGAGCTGTTGCTGAGTTCCCCTTTGACCACGCTAAGCTGTTTACCTTTATGTGCTGCTTTATCCACAGCTGCTTGCACTTACTGTTTAACTGAGCTGGTAAGCAGAACCAGCTTTTAAAAAGGGAATGGCAGCTGTAATTAATGCCAGATTTTTGTTTTGTTTTGAGACTAACAATATAAGACTAGCAGGTGGGGTTAGGATCTCTTTTGGAAGTGAGGGTGACCATCTCCACTAGACTTCATGCCTACTGATCACTGTAGAAAGTAAGACATTTTTTAGCTGCCTTTAGCATGAGTTCTGGGGTCTGAAGACTTGAAGATCTTTTGTTGCGCAATTTTGTAGATCTGGCCAAGTGGCTTATTGTTTTGTACCAGGTGAGAATCTGCCTAATGTAAGTCCCGCTCTGTCTGCCTGTCACGTTGACCTGGATGTAGGTTGATATGGTTTTTCTTCCTGGAAACTAAGGTCTGAAGAAGATTGCTTGTGTTGTATTGAGGCTTTGCTTGATGTACACATCAATTGTTTATCTGCTCACAACTCCCAGGAACGTCCCTTGGCACTCTGACTGGTTGGAACAGGGCAGGGGCTAGTGCACATGGTGAATAGCTGGGCCTCGATATACCTGTGGTATAGTGAATTGGAGATCTTGGATCTGCTGAAGAAAAGGTTCCGTTGGCCAGGATAGACTCTTTGCCCCCTATCCACTCAAAAGCTTGTATGTAAACTCGGCTTTACCATCCCTGATAGCTGGAATTTAAAACCTGATGGATTCTATTTCAATAATATTTGAAAAATAAATACTTCCCCCCCCGCCACTTGCCCCAAGAATGTAGAAAGGCAGTTATACTGACGTGAACTGCCAGTAGTATAAAATCTGATGTGTTGTGCCACCAGCATTACAGAGTAAAACAGCATTAAAGTATCACTATAGTGCATGAGAATATCCATTAGCATTTTATAAAAATGTTTCTTTTTTTATACACTGAGAGCTTTCTATGTTTTATACTTTTCTCATTATTGCCAGCAGCTTCATTCCATTAAAAAAAGTGAAAAACCAAAAGGGAATCTGGATAGAAATACAGGCAAAGGGGAAATTAACAAAATCCATTAACTTTTTTCAGTGAGTTTTTTGCTGTATTGAATCCTCTGGTGCTTTGGAAAATCTCACCCTCTTGTGTCATTCTTCTTGCCAGAGCTGTGGTCGATATGACTGCAAGCAAAGTTTTAGCTCACATCTCAGCATGGATTAGAAATCCATATTTTTCAGTAGTACAAGTTTATTTCTACAGTAACATGCGTGTAATCTGCGTATGGAGTGCTAAGATAGAGGATTACAAGCAATAAAAACTCCTTTGACCTGCTAATGGAAGTGCCATCGAGTACAAAAGTTCTGTTTGGATGACTCCAGTTTTTCATTTGGGGGGTGCAGACATGTACAAAAAACACCTGTGGCCTGGAAGTTAATAGGAAGGTAGGTGGTAAAAAAGGACTCATGGGATGCAAGTTTTAGGTGACAGTGCAGAAATTACCTATATATGCATTATCTACCCTCTCCTGGTCATGCTGGGTTTCACCAATGAGTAGTCAGATGCTTTTCCAGGTGTGAAAAGAATGGGATGTAAGCTAAAGGAAGGACACTTGTCTGCTGCATACTAGCTAGAAGCAAATGAATATGTGTCGTAGTACAACTATTGGCCTGTAAAACATATGATGAGTTTCTCTCCTCCTCAGGGTGTTCTTATATTGAGTACTAGGGTTAAAATTTTAGTCTGGACTTGCACAGCAGGATCAAGAAGAATAACACTTTTTTCCTTCTAGTTAATTTATTTTCTGAAAGTGATCTTATTCTATCTAGAGCAATCTCAGATTGATTTTTTTTTTTTTTTTTTAAGAGAAGTGGTTAGAAATACTCTTTGATGTTAGTAAGAAATTAGCATCTAAATTTTTGGCCTTTTGGTTCTGTAGCGACTGCAGATAGTTTTCCTGTTGTGGCTTCACTAGAGATGTGCCTTTCTCCCTTTCAGGCACTTGTGTGGGGTTCTGATTTGTTTTGCTGGACGAGTAAGCAGATCCTGGAGAAAGCCAAGTATAATTAAAGAAAAAGACATTACTTCATTTGGGCATTTTTGCTGTGGATGTTTCATAGCAACAATGCAAACTGTCTAAATTCAAGTCTCACTTGCTGGACAGGAATTTGGTGATCGTGGTCCCAGTTAGTCTCCCTTACCTGCAGGGTTCCTTACTCAAATCCAGTTGTCCATTGTAAATCAGCAATTCAGTATGCTCAGATACTGTGGGTATGGGAGTATTAATGTAATATTTAGATGAATAGGTGAAAAGTATAAAGCAGTCCAATTTGGAAAAAGAATTCCAATCTTCAGAATTTAAATACTTTACAAAATCTATCATGGCTAAGATGTTTTTTTAGTGCTTTGAATGCAACTACATTTTTTTAATTCCACAGAGCTTGTTATTCTTTTCTACAAAATGTATGTTTAAATTCTAGTATCCAGTGTTAAAACTATATCTGTTTAAGGATAACATGATTTGAAAACATTGTTGGTGGTTCTTATCTGCCAGAATGTCACGATGATGCCTGATATTGTAACCAAATGGAAAAATTTGGTACATCACTCTTAGGTCCTTTCTTGTTTCTTATAGGCAGGCTCCAGCTGTAACTCCTGAATAATTGCTTCCTTGCTGTCATCACCTTTTGCTGTATAGATTTTTCATCTCACTTCCTTTCTCCAGGCATACAATCTGAATTAATGCTTCTCATGAATGGATTGATGGCTCTTGCTACTTGTGGGACTGACAAATAAACCCTTTTCTGTCATTTGGGTTAGTTGTACAACTTATTTTAGATCAGGAATGTTTTTTCTTTCTGGTACTGACAAATACTGAAAGGATCAGGTCACTTCTATTATATGTTAATGTTTTCTTAACCTGTGAAAGCTTTCACCATCTGAAGAGACTGAGTAGGAAGGAAATTCCCTGCTTTTGTCTACAGTTGCTGTTCTTGTCCAAATTCAGAGTATTTTAGTCATCTTTAGCTCTTCCACCCCCAGAATTAGCCACAGTGGGATTACTTGTTCACCTGTAATTTTTGCAGACTTTCATTCTGAAATTATATAATTGGAACATGTGTTAGTAAAGACTTGCTCAGTTTACCTGTATTATTTGGGTGGTGTGGCACAAAACAGTTATCGGGGAAAACAGGGATGGATGGGTGACCTTTGTTCACAGGTCTTTGAGGTTTTTGCCGTGTGATGCATCACAGCAAACAAATGATTGTGGAACCAGCATGGTGCTTGTCATCGGCTGTTCTGATCTCTTTGCTGTTGTGTTCTTTTGTCTGTCTTGTTTATTTAGACCACAAATTCTTTGAAGTAAGTGTTTTGGGTCTTAATGGTAACAACATGATAAATATCCCAAGTGGATCAGTGTTCAGCTTAACTGATGACATGTTAGAGAGATATCTTACAATATACAGTTTAAATTGCTAATTATTATTACCTAGCTCTGCAATCAAGAAAAATTCATGCATCAAAGTTCTCTCAGATTAAGGATCTTTACTACTTCTAATTTACATAATCTAATTTTGTGTGATATTTGAATACTAGTTAAATATAACACACAACACACTAACCTAAAAAAAAGAAACATCTTTCAGTGTAGTGGTGGATCTTTTACTCTATAATCTTTTAGTTATATAAGATAATGTCAGAGGCTATTGGAACCTCTAACTTCAGCTTTTAAATAGGTAACATTATAGGAAATAACTTCGGTAATTTTAATGGCTTAAAAAGGTCTTTGATTATATATTGTTGGCACGCACTCTAAAGTCATATCGGCAGTCTGAATGTAGTCTTAGAATTGGACATAAAGATGTTGAAACGCATTTGATGTCACCAAATGCTTTTAGAAATCTGCCAGTATTGTTGCTGGGTTAAGCCTTTTCTCCTTTTCAAAGTCACTTGGAGATACCAATTCATGCTTCTCTTGCACCATAGATTGATAAGTTTCACTCTGATCAGAAAAACGCAGATTATTTGCAAAAAAAAACAGCATTTGGGCTTGACAACCAACCATGATTGCTGCCTGGAGAAATGAGTGCAGGAAAATCCACTTGCTAGAGTTCAGGAAGTGTTAGGGCACTGACAGCCATGGCAGTGCTCCTGGTGAAGGAAAAGAAACTTTTGCTCTCTGGCTTGCTCTATTCTTTCCCTAATATAAGAAAGGATGGTAGATGTGCAAGGAGATGTATTAGGGGCTGTAAACCTTGCTCCACATTTTGGACGGTGTAATTGGAAAGTGTAATTCAACAGCCTGAGAAAGGAGAATTTCGCTGACCATACATCTGTCTACTGTCTGGTTAAGAACTGGCTGGAGAAAATGTGCTTACCAGAACAAGAATCCATTATCTGATTCACTGCTCCATTATAGATCATCAAGACTGAGAAATTTTTAAATTTTGTGTGTCTCATTACGGGATTTATTGAGCTTTAGCTGAGCCTTGAAGTGGTGTTTTCTTAGGCTACATAAAAATGCAATTTAGGTTTGCATTTGCCTGAGATACCTTATTTTGCTGTGAGATTATTTGTAGATTATCTGTGTGAAGAGACATCTGTAAATTTGTAATGACTTATGACAGATTCTTATTAATGTTTTTCATCCTAGTAAATAGCTTTTAAATCTGTACTTTCAAGCATTGCATGCTCTTGTCTGAACTTTTGACTGCTAATTAGTCATTGCTGTTAAATTTTTCAGAATTTTCATGTCTACAGACAAATATGAAATATGGATTTGATTGTTTAACTAAACTGATAGTCCCTTTTGTCCATGATAGGTCACTGAAGACTTGGAGAATTCATTATTCTGTACTCTTTGCTCCGTGTTTTTATCTTGCAATCTTCAAGCTATATTTTTCTTATGATTGGGTAAAAGCAGTGGTAATCAGTGTGGTTCTGCAGCAATAATTAGAAAAGAAATGAGTCAGTGCCATCAGAAATGCACATGTAACTGAGCAATTGCTACTAGTAGAATATTAATCTCAAAATAGTGTTAGGTAAGAGTGAAGGTACTGAAATGCAAGAATTAAAGATTTCAATTTCATTGCTAGATGACTTGTTAAATATATGGATTCATAGGTGCCTCTGAAGCTGCAGTGTTACCAACAGAGTGGTTTTGGTAGGTCTGGCATAAAAAGGAAAAAAAAAGGTATCTTTCTACTAAACAAGTTGACTTTGGGTTAGTGTATAGGGTAAGATACCAAGATTTCCTTCTTTGTTTTTATTTTCATTGACTTATTTGCAGGAGAGACAAGTGTTTGCATGGAGTGCTCCACTGGTGGGGTGGGAAACATGAATTGCACATCCAAGTGTATAGTATCAACGTGTCTGGGACTTTGTGCAGTGTATTTTTTTGGTATGAAGGAACATGATTGTGTTGCAGAGACCAAGGATCATGCTGCATTTTAAAAGGTGGAGTTGCAGGAACTGTAGATGGCAGATATCTGGTCTTTTAATATCTTAAGTTCAGCTTTTTTGTTTCATTGAAGTAGTGATGCATAGAGAAGGAAGGAGTATAGTTCCTTTAAGCACAGTAGAAGAACTGTGTTATGTTATGCCATGTTCTGCCACCCTTTGAAGTAACCAGCCCTGGAAATTGCCCTCAGTGGTAGTGAACTTGATGAACCTACCTGATAATGTAGTATGACAAATATTCGATCCTATACACTAGAGAGATTTACAGAGTGAAAAAGACACTTGTTGATCAATAACAACAATAGGGAAGGAGAGTTAGGCAGGAAAGAAATTGGGAATTTTAAAAATGAATTTTAAATTAAATTTTAAATTATCTTTAACATTAAAATAATTCTCAGATGAGTCTAATGAAGGCAGTTCACAAACCTGGGAATGACTGTATGGAGGAGTAGACTGTAGCAGGGTATGATCACAATTTCTTGGTGATCTATTAAGAGTCTGATAGAATGTATTTTGTAGGGATTTCTTCTTTTATGAGCAAGTCTTCCTACATATTGATAAAACCACAGAAAGTTATAATGGTGAAAAATGACTAAAACATGAATAGAATTCAGTAATGGGTGATTACTTCTTTGTAAGAAGAGGTATGATTTGTAGAGAAAGGCACTATCTTTTACTTGAGCCACTCAAAACAGCTGGAATAATGGATAAGCTTTTTGGGCATAGCTGAGGAAGATGTAATTTACCCAAAATACTGTTGTTTTTCTAATTGTGTCTGATACTCTAATCAAAGACATTTTTCTTTTCTATCATTTTATCCCACTTATGTTGTTCTACCATTTTGGTTATAAAAGACCTATTATTAGGCCTCTCAGAAATGTTTGAACCATCTTGCAGATATTGAGAGACTCATGTCTCCAGTCTCATAATATAACATCTAAAAATTTTTATTTTTCTCGATTTTTAAGATGAGATTTTCATAATGATATACTGCTGGATCATCATATAAGTAGCAAGTACAGAACTGACAGTGGAAGTGTAAAGACCCATCTGTGCTACTAAATTATTTTTTTCCACCACCATATTTTGTTTGATATTTAGAGCACCTCAACCTTAGTAGCTGTCTAATATTTCTCCATGAGTAGTACCTCAAAAAGACTAATTAGAAATAATAATTCTTTCCATAAGATGCTGAAAATAAGAGGTCAGATTCAGAATAAATGAATTCAGACATGTTATTCATAAAAGGTAGTGAAGCAGTCAAAAATTATTTATCAGTCAATACAATAATTTGTAATACATTGGCTTCCACGTTAGAGACATCCCTTCTCAAGACTCTGGCTGACTGAACAAGTCCTGTTCTGTGTTCTGCAGCCATGATAGGGCAATATAGGTGGGAATCAAAGAAAGAAACACAAGGACTTTCCCCCTAGAATGAGCAACAAAACAGATTGATGATACGATGGGACCCATATTCAACTCTCATTAGCATCAGGATGTTTTGTATTCCACTCTGAGAGAAACCAGCCCATCATGCTTGAGTGGGTAGATTTACACTATGGTGCTTTGTGAACCTTCTGCTTGACAGATGTGTGAATGCATATGCATATCACAATCAGAATGGCAGGGGTTGGAAGGGACCTCTGTGGGTCATCTGGTCCAACCGCCCTGCCGAAGCAGGGTCACCTACAGCAGGTTTCACAGGACCTCATCCAGGAGGGTTTTGAATATCTCCATTATATATGTATGAATATATAATGTTATCCATCATAAAAGTAGCCTGCCAGTCTTGGACATGTGTGAGTTCCCTGCCAGCCAGGATGCACGCAACAGTGAGCCGTGTGCCTTTGCTGAGGATACATGCTGTGATGTGTTTCACAAGGGCAATAAATATGTCATGGCAGCTTGCCACTGGCTGTCCATGCACTCCTACAATTGTAAGATGTTTCGTGTACTGGATGTAGAGATAGAACTCCTTGATTCTCATCCTCACGCAGAAAGTTCAGGATTTTTCAAATGATAAATTTTTGCATTCTACTTAAAGCACCTATCTCTAATGATGGGATAGAGGAATGAAATACTGAAAGCTGTTGGAAGACGTGAAAGATTACCAGATGCTCGTTAGAACAGCATGTTGCTAAGTAGTCACACAGAGAGAGGATGGAAAGTTCAACTGCAGTCTTCTGCGAAAATGCTCCCACAGAGATCTGCTTCTTAACTAACACCAAAAAATCATAGCAGGAGAAGCTGAAAAAGCAGCTGGGATAGTGAATGCTGTATTGATGAGGGCCCAATGGACACAGAATAGTTCAAAGTGTGTTCTGGCTCTAGGGATGTTATCATAGAATCATAGAATGGTTTGGATTGGAAAGGACCTTAAAAATCATCTAGTTCCAACCCCTATGCCATGGGCAGGGACACCTTCCACTAGACCAGGTTGCTCAAAGCCCCATCCAACCTGGCCTTAAAGGCTTTCAGGGAGGGGGCATCCACAACTTCTCTGGGCAACCTGTTCCAGTGTTTCATCACCCTCACAGTAAAGAATTTCTTTCCTGTATCTAATCTAAATCTACCCTCTCTCAGCTTGAAGCCATTACCCCTTGTCCTGTCACTCTGTGCCCTTGTCAAAAGTCCCTCTCCAGCTTTCCTATAAGCCCACTTTAAGTACTGAAAGGCCACGATAAGGTGTCCCTGCAGCCCTCTCTTCTCCAGGCTGAACAACCCCAAATATCTCGACCTTTCCTCATAGGAGAGGTGCTTCAGCCCTCTGATCATTTCTCTGGCCCTCCTCTGGACCCGCTGCAGCAGGTCCATGTCCTTCCTGTGCTGAGGACTCTGGAGCTGGACACAGGACTCCAGGTGAGGTCTCACCAGAGTGGAGTAGAGTGGCAGAATCCCCTCCCTTGGCCTGCTGGCCATGCTTTGTTTGATGCAGCCCAGGACAGGTTTGGCTTTCTGGGCGGTGAGTGCACATTGCCAGGTCATGTTGAGCTTTTCACCAACTGCACCCCCAAGTCCTTCTCAGGTCTGTTCTCAATCCATTCTCCACCCAGACTGTATGTGTTCTTGGGATTGCCTCAACCCATGTGCAGGACCTTGCATTTGGCCTTGTTGAACTTCATGGGGTTCACAGGCCCACTTCTCAAGTGTGTCAAGGTCCCTCTGGATGGTATCCCTTCTCTCCTGTGTGTCAACTGCGCCACACAACTTGGTGTTGTCAGCAAACTTTCTGAGGCTGCACTAAATTCCACTGTCCCTGTTGCTGACAAAGATGTTAAACAGCAATGGTCCCAATACTGACCGCTGAGGAAGCCACTTGTCACTGCTCTCCACTTATGTCTTTCACTTGCATATGGCCTTTGGAAAAATTGTAAAGAAGAGACACCTACCATAAGCATCAAAGCTGGGATGTTCCTCTGAGGTGTCTGGAGGCCAAGTGGGTGTTCTTCATCCTGTGCTGGCTGCTTTCTTCAGCACTCTCTCCTTCTCTCTCCATCACTTTGTAACATCCTTTTCATCTCAGGTTTATCTGCACCCACATTTCTTGTCTGATTTTCCATCTGTCCCACCTCCGAACTCACCTGGAAAAATAATTGCAGAACTAACAGAACCAGGGAGGACTGCAGCCGGCATCTGAATGGGCTTTGAGACAGCAAGTGGCACTGTTAGGAGCCACTGCTTTTTACCATGAAGCATTTTTAAAATTTGGGTTTGGGATAGTCCATTTGTGACTAGTAGTAAATCTGTCATATAACATATTGCATATGGCATGATCATTAACACTATAGCTAAATACTAAATCAAAGACATTTCTGGGGAAATTAAATCTGAAGATCCTATAGAAAAGCAGATTTGACAGTATTGATGCATACAGCTAGTAAATCTATTCATAAATCTGATGGAATCATATCGAACCACGAACATTTAAAATTAATGCATGTGTGAGCATGTGGTGTAGTTAAAATGCTAGGTCCTGAGCCTACAAACACCTGTGTGTATGCCTGAGTTGAGGAACATGAGGAGGTTCTCTGTGGGTCAAGACCTTGGAGAATTCTTACAGAACAGGGATGATTTTTGGCTACAAGAAGACAAGATGTGCCTGGCGTTACAGCTGGATTCAGTGTTTTTGAGCTTGGTGATGTACAACCCCAGAATTTTCCAAGCTTCTGTTTTTGATATGTGGTGGAGGCATATGCTTCTGAAGTCTTTCTGTAGTCATGACATTTTGTGCTTCCTGTGAGGCACTCTTTGGTAATATTAATTCAACTTAAATACACTGGGAAAAAAATACTACAAAAATTTTCCTTCAATCTGGGGAATACCACCAGAGTCTACTGTAAAGGTCGTTTTACTGAAACTACCTCTAGGTCACTTGACCATATATTCTCTAAAGTTTCTTCAAATCAATGCCATTCTAGTTTTCTCTTTTACACGTTAGATTCTGATGAGTTTATTTTGATACTGCTAAAGTCCTCTCTGCCAATCCTTGTCCTTTCATACATATAACCAAAATCTATTTTTTGTAGAAACTGTATGTTTCTATTGACTCATTGACTTTCAGTCTCCTTAAAGCATGTAAGTTCAGCATTCAACTTTTGAGCACTTCATTGATGGCTCAGTTGGTACCCAACTTTCTGTATTTTGGACACTTTCCACTGAAGTCCCACTCAAAACTGGTGCGTAGGTGCACAGATGCTGAGTTCAGACCTTTGTGCTGCTTGAAATGCCTCATATATACTGTCCCAGATGACAATGCAGAAAGGTTTTAGGTCCAGCCTAGTAAGGTACTTCTGCACTGCGATGTTTCGGAGATTTTCTCTTACCTGTTCTAAGAGTGGAGCATTTTAGTTCCCGGTAGCTGTGTTGTAGGGCATGTGTTCCCGTAACTTACCTTAGTTCACTCAGAGCTAATGGGGATTAAAATAACTTAACTGGAACAGTGAAAGACCTCCAATAAGGATATGCCTTGTATGTCTGAATATGAAGATTTTCTGCTATTTGGCTACAATATCATGGCACAGCCATGTGGTAGGGAGAACAGTATGAAACAGTCTGTGTACAATAAGCTTCTTTATTCTCTAACTGCACAAATAATGTATGTTTAAAGGTACGAACATATGTTTACACATATGAATTTGCATCAAGGTGTTTTAAATATAGATATTTGTTGGCATCGCTACAAGCAGTAATGACTTTACCTGTTAATAGCCATTTATTGTTCCCACCTCCAGACAAGCAAGTGTATGTTGCCAACTTTTTGTTCATGCAGAGATTTTTCTTCAAAGTAATGCAGAGGAGAAAGGCTGACCAGCTGTGAGAAATCAGATCTCTCATATATAAATTGTGTATCTAAGACCTCCTTCTGGGTGTTGTTTTGAGTGTTACTTCATGTGTAGCTGATATACCTTGGTAATTGCTGTATAATGTCCATTGAATGTATTTGTCTCTGGGATGCAAAGATACAAACGATCCCCTCAACCAAGACATAAGTAGACAGTGATTTAAAACCTCTGATGTCTGCAGTTCCAGTCTGAACTGGGGTAACAGTTTCACAGCCAAATGGCTGCACTAAGGCTGTGTGACCCAGTATTTTGTGGTGTTGATGTGGCGACACCTTTGGTCTCTCATCTTTGCCCTGATACTTCCCCGCCTGGTGGGAGGGGGTCTGTGGTACTTTGTGCTCTGTAGCTTTGTTCTTTGTGAAGCTGTTGACTGACAGGTATGCTTGCCTATCTAGAGAGACTTTTGGTTTGAGAGATAGCAGGAGTGATCTTGGATGCACATTAACAGTCCCTTTGAGAACAGTGCAGTTTTATATAACATCTCTAAGGGATTTCTCAGGAATTTTTGGAGCCCTGAGCAGGGTTCTATGTTAGCAAAACTAAATACATCCGGCTTTTGTAATACATTGTCTTAGGAACTTTGCAGAGGATTGGTACTGCAGCCAGAGACTCCGGCTGAGCTCTGGATCCTGTTCTCATTTCTTGTCAGAGAGGTTTTAATGGAGATAAATTCTGTGGGGCTCAAGAGTTTGTCAACCTCTTCTGAAGAGGATGTTGTGAGAGGAGTGTGGGAGCAAGTAAAGGAAAGCTAACTCTGTAACTGTGAGTGGAAAAAAAACCTGCCTTCTTTCTGCTGTTCATGTTCTCCTTTGCTTCAAGCCTCCTCTGCTGGGACATCTCATGCACTTGATGAAAAGATGTGGCTTCCTCCTTCCTGTTAGAAGAGAACTGGCAACACAGGTGTAGTGGCAGCTGAAGCCAGAAACAGCTCTGTGGATAGTAATATCAGGGGAAAGCAGCCTGTCCTTTGTGTCTGCTTAGAAATACAGTGGAAAACAAGGACACACTCATGTGGCTTCCCTGAAGATGAGGAATGAAGTTAGCAGCGTGTGTGATTTTCTTTTTTTGTGCCTGAACAACACGGAGGAATTTTAAATAGCTGATTTTGTTTATCAGGGAGCTCTTACAGGAAGAAGTTGCATTATAACTTGTATTCTTATTTTTATTACACAACTGTCCAAAGGCCAGAGTATATATACAGTCTTGAGCTCTAATTTTTCATATGTATGACAATAATTTTGCAAGGAGATCTTGGTTCTCAAATCAGCTTGAGAGTGGTAGGGGTTAAAACGAGTGAGACAGTAAAAGGGAAGCACTAGCCACTTTGAGAAATGTCCAGTCCTAAAAGTTTGATTTGAACTTTATTCACTCATATCACCTGCCCCATTTCTCCTAGTCTTCCACCATTGTTACAGGCAGGCCTAAATACTAATGCCAAATTAGAAAATTAATTAATTTCTCTGATGGCTAAATGCTGCCATACGCAAAGGTGATATACTGACTAGAGAAAACTTCTAGTTTTGAGGATTTTTTTTTTTTTTTGTGTGTGGAATCCTGTATTTCCCAGCCTCAATTGTTCAATGGAGTGTTCAGTTTGTGTGGTAGTTTCTAGATTCTCAGTTCATCAAAATTATGATAATAGTGCTGTAGGGAACACTGGTTGTGCATTAGATGTTTGTTAGGACTCTGTAGTGTTTACCAAGAATTTGAATACAGGGTTGCACTGCACAGCTGAGGCACACAGTGTAGTTTTTGGCTGAAGAGGGCTGCTCTGAAAAGCTCTATGCCAGCTTCTGTTCAACGCAAATTGTATTTCTGCACTGTAGGCATGAGATTTATCATTCTTTTCTTTTTTTTTTTTTTTCCCCTCCAGTTCTACTATAAACATGAAAATGAGCATCTGGAGACTATTGTTCAGGATAGAAGCAGCATCAAGAGGCTTAGTCATATGCAGTAGATTTTTTTAAGATGTGCAGGGAAAAAAATGTGGTATATAAAGCCAGTTACTCTCTCTGTAGTATTGAATACACTTATTTCCAGTTCACAGTATGTTCTTTGCCTGGAGAAGACTTGGGAAGGGAAGAGGGGAGGGGGGCGGGCATTACCTATTTTGAGATAGGTAAATATACAGTTAAAATGGTTCTAACTTTTTTTTTGTCAAGACACATCTGAAAAGATACTTAATATCAAAGGTAGATTATTTTTCTAGAGATATCTGTGGAAAATTGTACTATATTGTACTATATTGTACTATTCTTGTATTTGATTTGCATTTTCAATTGGCAAAAGTCTTCTCAAGATGATATGAAAAGTGATATATGCGTTTCATGATCAACATCTTGTGAAGCCCAAGTACTTAAAAATCTCATCAGAATAGATATCCTGAAATTTCACTTCCAAAATCCTGTGTCGGTACATGTTTTCTTGAGGGTTATGTACCCACACTGAGGATTCTGATTTTTAAAATTTGATTCCTCTTTTTCACTTTGAGATATGAGACTGGGTCTTTGTATGCAAACTCATGGTTTGATCTATTTTCATTACAGTCTGCATGTATTTCTGATGCGTGTGTGTGTGGATCCTGAAGGCAGAAGTGTTCAAAGCTTAGTGTTAACATCTTTTTGGAAGGGCATTTCTTCTTTACATAAATACACCAATATGCGTACACAAAAATAACTGTTGCTGTATTTCTGGAGCACTTTGATTTGGTATGAGCTAATGTCTGGAGCAATTTTCTTGAAGTGAGTAACAAAAAGGAAAGGCACATCTGTTGCCCCTAATTAATTTTTTTTGTGCGTATGCTGCATGAATATAATTGAAGACACAAAAGGAGTAGGATACTATTATGTAGAATCTTTGTGTATTCTCTGTGTTTCCTGACTGTGGCAGTATGTGAGTCCTATGTCTACTTATTTTCATAATGGCTATTCCCATTACAGACAACTTTGCATCATTCAGCTCTACTTCTATGACTTCTTCTAGAAGGTATCTGTAACCATATTATTCTAGTAGAAAACTGCATTTGGGAACAGTATTTCTTTTGAGAATAAATTTCACCTGTAGGCGTTTCATTGTTTATTTCTGTTCTAAAGTTTTTGTCTATTTTGACCGTTCTGAACTGTAAAACTAAGTGCAAATTAAATTTACACTTTATTGGTTTTATTAGTCTGATTATTCATAGTTTTAATCTATTTTAATGTATGTAGTGCTGTAGTATTTAGCTACCAAGGTAACCTAAGTTGGTGACAGTCCCATCTGGAAGAACTGTTATTGCCATTCATTCACTTATAAGTCTTGCCGTATGGAGTGTTCCCTTTTTTTGTGTGGTGGCAATACACATTTGTTATGCTCTGAATACTAAGGTACCACTTTAGATTGATTTCAGGATCTACAGTGTGAAAAACCCTTAGATCCCAGAGTTTCATCCTTTTGATCGGAGCCAAGGTATGTTGGACCACAAAAACACATGCAGTTAATTTTGTGGTCTTATTTGGGGAAAAAAATTATACGTGGTGCATAAGATCTTTTGACTCAACTTTCACACCTGGGATGCAGTAGGGATTTCATCAATATCTTAGTAGCCAGTTGAGAGCCTAAAGATATTGTTTTGGTGTAGAAAAAATTAAAATGACAGATGATAAATATAGTAACATTTGTACATGATCACTTAAAGAAGGGAGTCAAAATACTTACGCTAATGAATCCCACTGAGTCTTTGGAATATGAACAGACATACAATAATTTAGCTTTCATCTGTTTGTGTGTAAACATAAAGAATTCATTCAATGGTTCTTTTTCTACCGAAAGTCACAGAGCTATGCTGAAAAAACAAAATGGCAACAATCAATTTGTTTCACTTCTTGTGCTGACAGATGAAGCTGTGAGATACCAAGCTGACACAGATTGCTCTTACAAGTATTTCTGATCCCAGAAAAGAAGTCATGGTTCAAGCAAGCTAAAAATCATTTGGCTTCAGTTTATGGTAGCTTGCTTACTCACTGCAAAATTATTTGTTACAATCAGAAGATTATGGTGTTCTTTTGAATAAATAGTGTCCAGTAGAATCAGAAAATTTTAGCATAAACAAATTAATTTAAGCTTTGAGTGGGATTTTTTTAAAACATTCACTGTGTTCCCAGTTATCATCCCAGTGAGGTTCCATTCTGGTTGCTTGATGAAAATGGGATCCTGTAAGCAAGAGCAGCTGGAGTTACAAAACGTTTTGAGTAGTAATCTTTCTATGATATTTCCACACAAATTAAACGGGAGACAATTTTGTTTACATATTTGGACACAAACTAGCTACTCCAATTTCCTTGTTCAAGAGGAATGTAAAGAAAGTAATGTGGATTGGGAAAGTATTTTTTTGTGCTTTGTTTTCTCTGTGATTGTTATACAGGCTTCTGCAAAATTAGCTATTACTATTTGCCAAAAATTTTGAAGAAACTGATTTGCAGCATTTGGCTGCTTATAGATTCTTCAACAGACAGTCTTCATTATATTGGTGTGGTTTTAAGGATCATATATTCCTAAATAAAACCAGAAAACTTTGGAGGGGATAGATAAAAGTATGATGAGTAATATTCCTGTATTAACCTAGACTCTTAATGCCTGGGTTTTCACATTGTCCCGTCAGGATGGGATGTGAAATAAGCACAAATACCTGTTCAGGATGGAAATGCTTATGAACGACTTAATAAATATTTGTGTGAACAAAAGCTATATATATAAATGTCATAAATGTCTTAAAAGCCTAAGGGAATAGAAGCGTGCTTAAACTTAACACCAGTTCAGATTTTCAAAGACAGTTTATGAATACCGCTGCAGAATATTTGTAAAAAAACTTCTAAATATTTTCTGGCAAATACTATTTTTCTGTGAGAACGGGCAAAATACATTGAAAGAAAATGAGTGCAGATTTCTTTATCTATACAGAATTTTTTCCTGAAATGTAGCCTAGGGAATTTTGAACTCCATGCATACTTGCTGTTTCAAGCTGGAGTCACGAATGTGGAATTCACAGCAGCTAAAACATTGGTGAAACTTTCCCTGTAATTAAGGATGAGTCCGAGCTACTATTTACTTATTCCTGGTAGTAATAGAGTAGTATTGACCTTTAATAAGGCTAATTATCACATATTCTTTTCTACAATGCATTTCAGAATGCTATAATAACAATAGAAATATTAATATAAATATATGCTATCTGCTAAAATACTATTAAGAATATTACTCTTCTTACCTCCTTCTTGCTCTTTTAATTTTTAAGGTTGAATAAAGGCACAGGATATACTTTAATTAATGTAACTGTCCTCTTCTCATACCAGGAATAGTCCTATTTAAAAGCCGTTAAGGTTTACTGTCCTTAGCTTGCATAACTCCTATGCTGTCCATATCTTTATATGCTTTCAGGTTTTGGGGGAAGAGAAACAATATTATTTTATTCAGGAAGAAGTTTTCCATGTCTTTCAGTTCAAAGAGATATTGTGCTTTTGAAAAGGGACCTGTCACAAGATGTGCTGACACTTAACAGTCTTGTTTAACTTCTTCATCAATGACCTGGATGAAGAGTTAGAATGTACCCTCAGTAAGTTTGCTGACGACACAAAACTGGGAGGAGTGGTAGATACACCTGAAGGCTGTGCTGCCATTCAGCGAGACCTGGACAGGCTGGAAAGTTGGGCAGAGAGGAACCTGATGAGGTTCAACAAGCGCAAGTGCAGAGTCCTGCACCTGGGGAGGAACAACCCCATGCATCAGTACAGGCTTAGGGCGGACCTGCTGGAGAGCAGCTCTGCGGAGAGGGACCTGAGAGTGCTGGTGGACGACAGGTTGACCATGAGCCAGCAGTGTGCCCTGGCTGCCAAGAAAGCTAAGGGGATCCTGAGATGCATTAGGAGGATTGTGGCCAGCAGGTCGAGGGAGGTTCTCCTTCCCCTCTACACTGCCCTAGTGAGGCCCCATCTGGAGTACTCTGTCCAGTTCTGGGCTCCCCACTTCAAGAAAGATGAGGAGCTACTGGAGAGAGTCCAGCGGAGGGCTACGAGGATGGTGAGGGGACTGGAACATCTCTCCTGTGAGGAAAGGCTGAAGGAGCTGGGCTTGTTCAGCCTGAAGAAGAGAAGGGTGAGAGGGGACCTTATAAATGCTTATAAATATCTTAAGGGTGGGTGTCAAGAGGACAGGGCTAGAGTCTTTTGAGTGGTGCCCAGTGACAGGACAAGGGGCAAGGGGCACAAACTGAAGCAGAGGAAGTTCCGTCTGAACATGAGGAAGAACTTCTTCCCTCTGAGGGTGACGGAGCACTGGAACAGGCTGCCCAGGGAGGTTGTGGATTCTCCTTCTGTGGAGATATTCAAGACCCGCCTGGACAAGGTCCTGTGCAGCCTGCTGTAGTTGACCCTGCTTCGGCAGGGGGGTTGGACTAGACAACCCACAGAGGTCCCTTCCAACCCCTACCATTCTGTGATTCTGTGATTAAGGAGAGACAGAGAAAAAAGTAAATTGATGCTTCTGTGTTTTAAAACTGGCATACAGGTGAAGATGCTTGTTCAGAGTAGGAACTAGATCATACCTGCATCCATTAAAACTAAAACTTTTATACTGAAAGATGCCAATATCCACTCCCTAAAGGTGATGCTCTTTCCTTTTCTGACTCTGTTTTACTGTTTGGTGGTGGTTTGCTTCTGGGATCTTTCCTGAGTCATTGTTTGCTTTCATGTGGGCTGTCAGACACTAAAGGATGGAGGAACAAAGGGCTTAACTCTGCAGAGTGTGAAATGCCCTCAAGTAGTTTAGATTTAAATAGGACAGCAGGCTGGTAGTCTCCACAAGGACCTAAGGTTGGGGAATACCTGGAGGCCATTTGGGAAGGCCAGGGAAGAGGCAGGTCATGTCTTGTGCCTCACAGGCATGAGGGAGAGGAGCATTATCTGTTTGAGCTGATGATCTGAGCGTTTTAGATGTCAGATTCTGAGGTTATTTTCCTTTTGATTTTTTCCCTTTGCTTAATAAATCATTTATTCTCTTTGTTGGTGTGCTTGATCTAACTGAGGCTGTATTTCACACCTGATTTCAGGAGACTATACAGATCCCATAGCCCAACCAAGACTCAGAGCTGTGTTTATAGAGTCAGATGGCTTAGTCTACACTAACTTACCTATTCATATTCCAGCTCAGGGCTTTGGAGGGTAGGGGAAGAAGTGAAATAATGTTTGAGAAGTATCTTTACACGTGGTTAATTTTTATATATATATCTATTTTAGTGTTTCTTTCCCCCCTGTGAACTGAAATGCAAGATTATATAAACTTAAGACCTTCAGCTGAAAGCCTTATTGTCTGTTTCGTGAAGTATTCTGTCCCATTTCGAATTATTTTCCTATGTGCAGGTGAGGTGATCAGAGATTTCTGAAAGATTCCTCTTTGTAAAAGAAAAATAGTCTATCTATTTAAAAGGTGTGAAGAAAGTGATTGCTCATGATTTTACTACTTGCTGAAATTCCTGTCTACCATGAATCACACCAGCCTCTTTCAAAAGCAAGCCAGGCATCTAAATACAAAATGTTTCAGCGGGGTTAAAGCACAAACTTTGGAATTTATTTTGCACTGCCTTTAAGGAACTTTTGGTTAGAACCATAAACTCTTCTGAGAAACTTATTTGTATTCTTTTCTGTAGATCCCCATATTTAGACTTCTCTTTTTGCCAAAGAATCAAGTGAGAATCTATGGTGTCATAGCTCTCCAAGTGGCTTGGGTGAAGGCATGGTCTTGTAGAAGGTTGGTAGGATGCTGGTGAGCCACAGACTGCTCATCTTCCACTGCCTTCTGCTGAAGCACTCTCACTGCAGAAGAAAAAACCACACACTTGCGTAGTTTTAAGTCACTAAAAATTGAAAACTATGATATCCCTTGAAGGATTTTAAATATTTTTGCAGTCTTGTAATTGCACTTTCTTCAATTGCTTGGATAATGACATTGTAACAAAAGATTTTTGATATACAGTATGAAATTCTGGGAAATTAAAGAGCTGGTGGCAGCGTGATTTCCAGGATTGATTTCTGCCACATCATGACAGTGTTGAAAATCAGTTGAAAATCTGTTAATTTCATTTGACAAAGTATATATGTTTGTTCATCTTTGCAGGTGTATATGCTGACAGAATGAGTATACTTTCAGGTATTTAAGTGTTACATGAATAAATGCAAACATTTTTAAAGTTAAACATGTTACTTGCTTTGCTGGATCAACAATATAAGGCATAAGTAGCTAGAAGCCAAAATGTGAAGTCAGTATAAGTTATTTATGCATGGCGGTTTGTTTTTTCTGTTTTTAAGTTTCCATGTTAGTCCTAATTGTGAAGATTGCTCCAGGAAAAAAAAAAAAAAGAAAAATAAGAAATAGGAGAATGACCTTACAGCTTTAGATACTTGATGGTGATCCTCATTGAAGAAAAAAATCTCTCTCTTTTTAAAGATGATAATATGAATAAAGGCCTTTAGAGCTTTTTCTTTTAGAAACTTTCTGGTGTTCTTTCTTTTTCTTAACGTTAAATCTTTTCAGGAAATTGTATTTCTTAATATGCTGATATGTTAGTCTTAACTGCATCAATAGGCATTTTTTGAGCAATAAAATACTGAGCTATTTGACATTATGTGCAAAATAATGTGTGTGTGTACATATATTCTCTTGAAGAGCTCTCCTTCCTACCTGGCTTAGTAAGGTTAAGCAATTGTGTAGTTAGATAAATATGTACAAAGAAGGAGGTTCTCTTTCCTGGCAGTCTCCTTGCCTCCCATCTCCCCTGGAATGCGCGCTCTCTTCTTCTTTCTCTGATTCAGGATAAGTCATCTGGATATATGGACTGTCTACATATAGCTTATAAGCAAGAATAGATAATAGATATAGGACATACTGAAAAAAAAAATAATGAGGCAAAATATTTGCATTTTTGAACATTGACCTGGTGAAAGGTCTCTCAAGGTGAAATAGGGTGCATGAAGAAAAGTTTGAAGCCACAAAGAAAATTGTAGCTTACCTAATAGGTCAAAGTACCGGTGTTCATTTTGGCCAGTTGTATCAGCTTAATGGGATCTGAGATCCAAGTCTGCTGATGATAGGATTATGGGATTTTTAGTTCTTGTTTTAAATCTGCGACTTCACTGAAATCATGGTGCGTTTACAGAATACCTGTACTGGCACAGAACATGTTTCACAGAGAAAGGGCACGTGCTGGAGACTTGACAAATTTTAGCTGTTCATGTCTAATTTGTTGCTGTTAGTCTGCCATAGTCCTTAATTTGCTAACACTGTTGCTACGTCTTATTAGTTGCGGAGAAGACAGAAATGCGTACAGGCAGGGTATAGTTTAACTCCACTGGAAAGCATGTGGATTGCATTGTAATTGGGATGGAAATGCCAGCAAGAGCTTGCGTTACCCAGCACCAAATAGTGCTTTACATGTAAATAAAACCCTAAACCTGTTTCTTCAATTACTTATAGGCAACAAAAAGGAAAGGTATCAAAAGAAAGCCCCCAAACTCTATAAAAAAATATTTCAGATCTCCATTAAAGTAGCAGTGTCAAAAATTATTCATAGACTTTGTCAGTATGTCTAAAATTCACAATTCTTGTTTTTCTGTGGATCACCTATATGAATGTATTTTATCTACACATTGATATTGTTCATGACGTTGCAGAATAAGTGTCACTGTCACATTTGATACATGTTTAAACTTGATAACAATACACGGGTAGTAAAAGTTTCATGATATTATGAACTATGAACTTTTTACTTTAAAGTACATTATGCTTTTGCTAGATGTGCTAGCCAAGCATCTTGCTCCCATGGGGAAATCCCACTTAACTGAAAAAAGCAAGTGGGAGTTTTTGGGTTTTGGAGGTGACTCAATTTTGTCAGAATAAGAATTAGAGGTAAAATGAATGCAAGCAATAATAAAAAAATAAATAATTGAAAAAGGGACAGAACTCCTTCTACTGATGAGTAGATACTCTTCACTGGACAAAGTGATAGCTGAATGAAATTAAGAACCTGTACTGGGAGGCAGAGATTTCTGAATTGATGTTTAAGCTTTTAAAAGCCTTTTAACAATTATTACCCAGATCCTTGAGAAATTGCCTTAGCAACCGAATGAGTTAGTGAATACTGCAACAGCTTCTGTATCCATACAGAGACTTACAATGCTCCTTCACCTGTCTGGCACTGTACTTTGACTTGAAGGAAACTTAGTTTCTATGAATATTTATAGCCTTTTCTTTTAAAAGAAGTTTTATTGATTTGATTACTGCTCCCACAGAACATAGATGAAAAGAAACCACTGAAAGGAGATCAGCCTCTGTCTTGTCAATTCTTGAATATTACACATTTTATTAATGTCAGTCTAGGTTTTCCTGTTATTATTCATAGTTGAAAAAGAAAAGTTATACCTTATGGTGTTTGAGAGGGTTTTTTTTATTAATAAAATGTTGTTTTTTTCAGGCCTGAGCCAAAACATTATAACCTTCAAGACAATATATTCACACTTTTGTGACACAGAATTATAGATTAGTGCTAAAAATCAGAATTCTGTATGTTGGAATCCAGATAATACCAAAGGGAGTGCTGTGCTGAGCAATGATGTTAAGTAAACCGCAGTGCTTTGTGACAACATCATTCCCAAATCGCTGACTAAAACTAGTAAGAGAATTGGCTTCTAGAAACTATAATGACTAGCACAGAAATTACACGTAACTTCTGTAAAGCAGACATTTTCACATTCACAGCAGAGTGCAGTTTAAAACAGAGGTACCTTCACCTCTTTGCTATTGCACAGGGCACTTCAGCAAGATTCATGCAGTAATTTGATCAATTACATGTACAGAAAAATATCTAACTTTTAAATTGAAGAATTAACTTGGAGGAGCACCATGAGCTACATGCCCATAACTGGATGCACAGGCAACAGCTTGTGAACAATGGGTATAAGATATAGTCACAGTATGTGCATGTGTGAAAGAATTCATGTAGATATGTAACACAGAAGTAGTGTGCTTTCACTGCAAGGGTATTCGTATTCAATTCATGCAAGTATTCAGATTTACAAATAGACTTTGTCCTTGTTCAGCTGCAAATTCTCTTGCACTGTGTTCAGGAATATATGTGCATGCATATGTGCAGGAGTACGTCTCCTGACAGAAGGGGAGACCATAGATTTTTGTAAGTATTCACAAAGGATTTCTGTGTGGCCTTGATCAAGCTTGACTGAGGTTCTTTGAAGGCTTTAGATGCCAAACTTTCCCTAGTTAAGGGTCAATGTAATGTGATTGCATAGTCTTCAGCCACAGATTTGGTGTGAGTTATGGACCTAAATGATATAGAGAATTTTGGACTTTCCTTCCCTCTGTTTCAGTTACCTATGTAAAAATGGGAACAGGAATTTTCTAGGTACTTAACAATGTTGGGATGAGACTCGCACAAAAGACTGAAAATGCCCTATTGCTAACCAACACCATAAAATTCCATGAAGTATTTATTTGTAAATGTATGTGTATGGCATGAGTATATGCAAGTATATCCAACTGTGGAGTGTAGGACAGTTAAGAAGAGGAAATAAACTAAGATCAGTGTAAAAATGCAGATGTTTCCACACAGTGAACAAGAACATGCAAGTTTTAGTATTTCTGCCGTGTATGCAGAGATCTCCACATAGCCATTACGGGTACATATACTGCCTTTTTGTTTAATGATTATGTCCAGACTGTTATTTATGCTAAAAGGGATATCTTATTTACCTATAAATAAGTTCATATCTTTGCCTTGGAACTGATGGACAGGCATGTATATAAATGCTTACCTCCTGAGCCCAAATGGCAATCCAAAGAGAAAAAAGCATCTTGGCTACTAGAAATTCAGTGAGGTGCCTTTCATAAAGATTCCGTCAGATAGCTCCTCAGGGCCTAGAAAAAGCATCTCTTGATCTCTTAAAATCAACTTGACATTCAGTATCGAACACACATATGCCCTTTGAAACAAGGTAATCACTGTAATTGAGCTGCACGGTCAGGGCGGATGTGAACCTGCGGCGATACCACTGACAACGGCACACAGTGTCTGGTGGCTGAAGGCGAGGGCCGGGCAGCTGGTTCACCTGTCTCCGGCCTCCCGGGGTTCCTCAGCGAGGAGCTCAGCCTTTCCTCTGAGTCTATGCAGTCTTCTCAGTATCAAGTTTCTGTAATCCACTTTTGTGTAATTAAGGGTGTGCGTGTTCACCAAGTTGTTTATCTTTCAGTATTGAATTGTTTCATCAATTGCCCACATATCCAAACCTACAGCTGAGAGTAGTTTCTCATATCTCAAAATATATGACATTATTTCGGTATAATTTTCACTTTGTTTGCTACCTGATGAATGATGTCTTGTGTAATGTGAGGTATGTCAAAAACAGTGAGAAAACATTTACTGGTATTTAAATTTACATTTTCCTGTTTGGAAAGAGAATGTTTCAAACCTTCCCCAGACCTTTCAATCCCACTTGAGCTATTTGATATAAATGAATCATAAGTGATGATGCTCTTTTCCAGTCAATTTTGCAAGTAAAATCTAGTCCTAGAACTCTCAAAAGCACCTATAATATCTCACATGAGAAATACTTAATTGCAGCCGTCTAGTTTCAGTAGATGCCCTCCTTTGTCTAGGAATTTTCTGTGAAAATATATTCATTTGGCGTCTCTATTCTTTTAACTCCACTTCAAAAATGTGGATCTAAAAGACCTTTCTGAAAGACTGAGGTACTGGTTAACTAGAAAGCAAAGGAATCCTTTACTTAAAATAGGAATTAGATATTTTTATTTTTAAATTACTTGCCAGTCTTCCTCTTTATGAAGGCTGGAATGCAAAGACAGTTTTGCTTCTCATTTGAAAAAAGTGTCTTGTCAATTTTGTGAGATTCTCTAGCATTTCAAATTTTTCCATATTTGCAATGTAACTTCTTGTTTTTCATGGGGGGCAATCCAACTAGAAATTGAAACTTCAGACTTTTTTTGCTCAGAAGTGGGTAATACATTTGTACTTATCAAAGTTACTAATTCCTACTTAATAGCAAATCTATTTCAGGTTGAAAAGTTACAGACACTTTCATCTAAGAAATATGTCATGAAAATAACACATAATTCCTATGAAGTCTCATTTTGTTTTTTCTTTTCATTTAGCATATGCTTGCCTCTATATCTAGCCAACCAAAGGGACTGAGGTTCTCTTTGGATTTGATTTGAATCTTAGTGGCTATGAAGGTCTTGGAGCTGCAACTATGGAATATGTTACTTTTTTGAATGGAGAAATTAGTTACAATGTATTTACAATGGTCTTTTATTCTTAATTCACTCAGGGGTTACTGGAAGCTCCTTCTAAAATGCTTTTTTTTTGTCCACAGCTGCTTGTCAGAGACAACGTATTTTAAATGCACAAAGTTCTTCAGGCATTAAAGGCATGTTAAGCGTTTAGCAGGACATGAAAGGGATTTGGTGAAAGTGGGAGGCAAATTATGCTCCTGGTTTTGAAAGTGAAGTGGGGAGGCTGTACTGGGAAGGACAGTCTGAAAATGGTACTGACATTATCTTGGGTAAAACTGATCCCATTCTGCAAGTTAGATCTTGTATTCTGCACCATTCATTGCAGATAGTGTTGGTTAAAAGCTCTTTGAGGAGAACTTTCTGATAAATTTAACACATTTCAATCAAGTGCTGTATTCATTTCCATGTTCAAAACAAAGTGTATTGGTTGTAATGGAGAACCAATGGGTTCTAGGAACTACCTACTTAGAACTAGAGGAAGAGAAAAGCTGCATGGCACTGAAGGTGTGGAAGAGTAACTGAGGTTCTGAGGCTGCCCACATGATTACAGTGTGTGCAGTCCCCGTGGCCTCTGGCTAAACTCTTGGTCGGGAATCATAGAATCATAGGTTGGAAAAGACCTCTAAGATCATCAAGTCAGCCAAACACCACCATTCCTACTAAACCATATCCTGAAGTGCCACATTTACATGTTTTTTGAACACCTCCAGGGATGGGGACTCAATCGTCTCACTGGGCAGCCTGTTCCAATGCCTGACCACTCTTTCAGTAAAGAAATTTTTCTTAATATCTAATCTAAACCTCCCCTGATGCAACTTGTGGCCATTGCCTCTCGTCCTATTGCTAGTTACTTGGAAGAAGAGACCAACACCTGCCTCACTGCAACCTCCTTTCAGGTAGTTGTAGAGAGCAATAAGATCTCCCCTCAGCCTCCTCTTCTCCAAGCTAAACAGCCCCAGCTCCCTCAGCGGCTCCTCATAACACTTGTTCTCTAGACCCCTCACCAGCCTCGTTGCCCTTCTCTGGACACGCTCCGGCACCTCAATGTCCTTCTTGTAGTGAGGGGCCCAAAACTGAACACAGTACTCGAAGTGTGGCCTCACCAGTGTCGAGTACAGGGGCACGATCACAAGTATGGTGTGATGTGGCTGATTCCCCCAAGTTTCTCAGTGAGCAAGACAGTTTTATATAGACTTTATGCTTGTCTCTGGAGCAGAAGTGGGAACTCTGAAGTGACAGGACTGTGTCAGGGAGCCACTGCAGTGGTGCCGGGTGTCCCTGCCCTGCATGTGAAGAGCAGCTGTGTGGTTACACAGGGATATGTGGTGGCATTCCTGTGGCTGTGTGCTCTTCTCCAAGTACAGCACCCAAAATGAAATTTTCCTTTGGTTTTATCTAGCAACATTCTTCTGCGTTTTGTTTTTGTTTTTGTTTTTTTTCCTTAAAGAAAGAAATGATACTTTTCTGATACAAAACCCTCAGGAATTACATCAACCATATGAAATATAAATATGTTTTCTCTTGCACTGCATAAATGATGGATTAGCTTTTCACTGGAGAAACAGAATAGAATGTAAGGACAATTTGTGTAACTCGCAAAGTAGGCTGTGGTATACAGCAGCAGATTGTTATGAAACATGACACTGTAGAAAATATGATTAATGTGGGATGGAAATCCCTTGGCAGATCAGTTCACTGAAGTACACATCCTATCATGAGAGCGCCATGGTTTGTATTATGTGCAGTGAGCATTTGCACAAATGAACTACCTGTTGGAGTTTTGTTTTATCCGGTAATGTGAGAGATTTCTTTTTAAGTATAATTAATAATACAAGATCTTCTTTGTCATTTATGGAAGAAAAACATTTGTTATTTTTCAGTATGAAAAGCAAGAATTTGAGTGTAGGAGTGAGGTACCTGCCTTTTCTTGAGCAAGACATGACTCTGATTTAGGGAGGAGAATATATAGAGCTGAACATGAACTTCTTGTCCTCATACCGATTAGCAGCAGATGAGAAGTACGCCGCAGCAGCAATTGTCTCTGTAATAGCTGTGGGATGCACAGAAAATGCCAGTTTGCTTTATGAAGCTAATCAAGTCAAACTGCCTGCTTGGCATGTGCTTCACTGGGCTGGTATTTTGTCACCATTAAGAGACGCTGCTTGTGTAGAGCAAGTGAATACAGTTCCTAAACCAAAAAGGGAGAACCATTTCCAAATCCCTTATTATGAGTTTTATATATCTGGTGTATCCAGACCATTGATTCTGAACTGCATTAAGACCCCACAGGAATTACACCCTGGCAACTATTCAAGCTCCTGTTGATGCATAAACAGGCATGGTTATGAAAATGGAGTAACTTGGATCTGTTTGTCCCTTTTTGGTTGATGATGAGCTAATTTTATTTTAAAACTCAAGGGTGTCTTCTGCTTGGTGCACGAAGGGACGGAGTGAGCTTAGTGGAGCTGAAATTTCCTGAATTTTAATAACCAGTAATTTTAGCGCTGGCTCTGGGTTAGGGAAGGGTACTAGGTTGGACTAAAGGCACCTTGACTTTATTCCACTTGCCTGAGTCAGCCTTTTTTTTTTTTATTATATTAGTGCAGTGAAACCTCACGAAGTTGGAGGACTCCATGACCAGTAATTGATGTTTCCTGTAATTTTGTCCTTTGTTTATTTCGACAGGGTTTATTAGTCATGAGTTGGTGAAAATACGAACTTTTAACTTATTTTTATCTAAGCGAACTCTATCAATGTTGCATATATTTTTTGCACAATTACTATGTGGTAACAGATATTAGGGCAAAATATCTAGGAGTAAAATATATTTCCAATGTGCTTTACTTTTTTTTAGTGAAGCTGAGTGAGGGGCAGCTTTGTCTCCTGTGTACTGTAAGGAAAGAGTAGTTTTGACAGAGCTTTGGGGTAGCTTACCTACTGAAAGCAGAACCAAAAATTAAGATAATAGGTTTCTCAAAGAAAATCTGTAATTGTGTTAAAACAACACGCTCAACATAGTTAAATAAAAATTGTGATAAATAGGTAAGCTATTTATTAAGTGTGCTTTGCATTGTGGAAGCCTACAGTCATCGTGCATAAATATTAAACTTTTTTAAAAAGAAAACTGACATTGAAAGTTCTTAACAGAGCTGATAAAATTTGTCTATCAGCTTTTTCATATGAAAACCAAATTTTCATTGAATGATTTTTGTGTATATGAAAAGTATCTCTTATAATATTTAAGACACTGAGAAACAAGTTTCTCAATTACTTGCTAAAATATTTTGCTTCTTATTTTTTTCCTACAAAAAGGTAACTTTTTAAAAAGGCTTTTGTTTAATTTCTCCATCAAAAATAAGCCTTTTTCTGACAAAAGGCCTTTTTTCTTTTCCCTCAGACAAAAGAATTCTTTTTCCTTCAAAGTGCACATTGTGCTGAAAGGTGAAACAATGTCACAAATGCTGGGGTGTTACTACAACTGCCCCACTGCTCCCCAAAACACTGAGTGAATCTTCGGAAGAGAAGAATTTTTGAATCAAAACTGCGGACTGATGCTCATGAAACTTGTCTGCAGGGTTCTGCCTAGGCGACCTAGGGCGAATCATTAAAATACCAGTCCTGGGAGATGCACTTGAGGGCGTTTTGCAGATGCTGGGGGCTATACTCTTTGTGTTCCATTTTCTCCATTTTAAGCGGACAGGTAGAATCAAGCTATCACAGGCATATTGGGGTGCTCTTTTACACAAACCAGTGGAGACAAAAGGATCTCCACTTTTAAATGGGTGGAGCTGTGAACACTGAAAGAACCAAAGCCTCTAAGCAGTCCCATTTATTCTAGAAATTCCTTTTTTTTTCTCATCCAAGTGGCTTTCTTTCCTGTTGTTTCACTTTGAAACACAGCATATCTGAAGAAAATTGTATCTTGTTTACAAGTAACGCAGGCTGCCAATTACAAGTCCAGTAATAGACATTTCCAGGTAGCAGAGGCTAAGGTGTATCTTAACCAATTAGTCTTAACTACATGTAGTAGATGAGAAAAAATTGTCATTTATTTAATGATAATAAAAATATTTCTCTAATGGAAGAGTTTTTCTCCACAGTATATATACAATATAAAAAAATGGCAAATTGTGCAGAAGTTTAATTTCAGCTCAAAGAGGATTATATGACCTACATTTTAATCTGATTCTTCACAATGTTTGCTGTGTCTTATGGTTAACCTAGTAGGACCTGTTTGCAAACTGTCCTTTTAAAATGTGTAATGTAATGTATGTAACTTCTTAAACACCTGAAGTTTTTTGTAATTTAGGCTTTGGAAACATCTCCCCACGCACACAAGGTGGAAAGATATTCTGTATCATCTATGCCTTATTGGGAATTCCTCTGTTTGGTTTTCTGTTGGCTGGTGTTGGAGATCAACTAGGGACAATTTTTGGAAAAGGAATTGCCAAAGTAGAAGATACCTTTGTTGTGAGTATGCTGACTACCTCATTTGTTCTTCATGCTGCTCGTTGTTCTGAAGTTACCAAGTCAAATGAAAGGTCTGAAAAACAGGGTATAGCTCATCATTATAACCAGATGTCTAGCAAAAGGTACGAAGAACTTTGCAAAGTCTGAACATGTTACTGAGTGTTGTTAATTGAGAATTGGATGAAGCCCAATATTTTCTACAATAATTATGGCTGGAAAGAGGAACAAGATAGAAAACATTTTATTTTTGCTTTGCTCTTATACTCCTAAGCTTGCTGTGATGTTTACCTTTGAAGGTTGTCATCTAGATTGTGGTAGGAAATCACTGACTCGGAGAGATCGAAGAGTGGAGCTGTAGGGGTAACACGGAAATTCTTGCGGCTGCTTGGAGTTGATTCATGGGAAAGCTTTGGTGTCTGAGTCTAAAATAACGTCTTAAGATCTCTACTTGGATGCCATTACACCAGAGGAAATGCTTACAGTCTGTAGGCATCTACATTTCCAGATTTACGGGTCTGTAGGTGACTAAAGCTTTGGGCATGCACAGAAGCAGGACAGCCTAAATGGTACCTGTTGGTGCTTCCATGACACTGGACTTCTCTTTGTGGTCCCCTCACTAGGCTGTAGGACATTCTACTGTTTAAAGTATTTTTAGCCTCTTCTGCTGAACTGCTTAGCACAACTTAGAAGTTCATACCCTGCATTTTCTGTGGCTACCAATCTTTAATTGTTCATGAGAAGTGGCACAGCTTCAGCAGAGGAAGAGACCTGTCAAACAGACTAGAAGCTTGTGCAGCTATTGATGAAGTTCAGCCATAGCCAGTCCTAAACAATGAAATGCTTTGAATTCTAGCAAAGGAACTTAATTTACTTAGTCTGTTTCACACACACAAAAGTTTATTAAGGTTGTATTTTACTAATGCAGTTGTTAAAAATGTATTACTGAGATTTTTAAAGCATGGAATAAATGGCATAAATAAAATTATTAATTAAATAAAAAATTATTTAGGTGTTTTACTAACCTTTAATAAAATGTTGTAGGTTTAACTTTTACCTAATGTTCAAAAGATGTATGAAATAACATTTGTCTTTTAATATGTAGAATATATCCTGTCTAGTGAATACTTAGCAAGCAGCCTGACTTTGTAGCTGTTTGCATTAGCACTGCAAGTGTTAGAAGGATTTCTTTTTTTGCAGCAAGCCCTAATCTTTTCTGTACAGGAAGGGTCTGCTATGGCTTTATTTTTGAAGCAAAGCCAACTGGGGCTGTGCGGAGTAGCCTTATACAATAGGTAAATACAACCTTGGAAGCTTTTTACGAAAAGGCAGGTATTTTGACTTTGAAACATCAATTTAAGTCCATACAAGCTACCAGTGAATAATATCCTTTTCTATGGAGATTTGCCTAAGAAAGGCAAGAACATTTCATAAGAATATTTTATTTTATTGTTTATGGTTTTTTATCACTGAATTTTATTTTTTTGCTTAAAAATACAAAAGATTTGAGCCCAATTTTTGTGTTTCTTAGTCTGTTGCTCGTAGGGATAATGGTTTTCCTTTTTTCGTAATGGATATAACCCTACAACAAGAATGTGCCAACATAAAAAGCAGCATCTTGTCCCCTTTTGTCAATCTGAATGCAAACACTTATCTATATGTTGCAGTCTGGAACACTCCTTTATTCTGTTTACTAGATCTCCAGAAGAACTGGGAGACGCTGATGGGTCAGAGCAGGGTATTTCACATTGCCATAACTGAAACTACTACTATGATTTGGGTTACAAAAGCTGGACCTTGGTCACGCTGACTGTAAAACATAGTTTCCGTTGGCACTAAACTGAAATACAGGAGAACATGTGTTGTGAACAGTCTGACTTTATTTTTGGTTTACTTTTGTGAAAGTTTTCAGTTTTGTGCAATCCCTTGGTTGGTTCAGGTTGAACCAACATGCTTTGGATGGATGGAAAACTGTACCAAGAGGAAAATTGTCGAACTAGCAGGGCATGTCAAAAGGGACTTTGCAGTGGTCTGTTCTAGATTTGGTACTGTTAAATTTCATTAATAGTTTACACAACAGATAAAGGATTTTGTTCATTAAATCTACAGCTTATCTCAAGGCAGGGAGAACTGGAAGTTGGAGGACAGAATTAGAATTCAAAATGATCTTGAGAATTTTGAGACCCAGTCTGAATATATAGGATTCAATTCAAGCAGGACAAATTCAAAGTATTCTTTGAAGGAATAATAAAATATGCAATAACATGTCAGAAAACAGTTGTCTAGGTGTAATTTTGTAGTAAGGTTCTGAGGACTTCAGGGCTCATAAGTTAACACGGGTTAATGTCAAGCTGCTGTGGAAAAGCACACATCATAGCTAGAAGCATAAATAGGATTGTAAACAAATAAATAGACAAAGCACAAGAAAGGATTCTTCCATTCTATTTTGTGTTATTTTTTATATCTAGTTTTGAGTACAACAGCTAATGAAATGTAGGTTAATTGGTTGGAGCCAAGGGATAGCAATGACAATGGACAGGTGAAGACAGACTGAAAGAAATTAATTTATTTGGTCTAAAAAACATATGAGTGAAATAAAACACCTGTAAAAGTTTGCTGGAAAGAGCAAAGTAGCAATTACTTTGCTTGCCTTGTATAAGACCATAAATAGTAGGCTTAAACTGAAGGAGATGAGATGCAAGTTAAGCATCAGGGAAACTTTCTGATCACAAGAACAGTGAAGCATGATCACATATTGCCTGGCAAGTAACGTATGTGCGGTGGCTTAGCTGGGTTGTTTTTGTCCTGGGGCAGTTTTGGAAGAGCTGATCTCTCACTTCCAGCTCTATTTTCTGAGGTTCTGTTTACCCAGTTACTTGATTAGAGAGAACTGTATGGTTAATATTCACCTTTTTTATTTGGTTATTTGTGGATGCACCAGAGCAGAGACATCACAGATGCAAGCACTACTTGAGGCTTACTGAAATGTCTAGCCCCTACTCAAAGCTTTAGCATGGTCAGCTTGTTAATATTAACGAATGTTACACATGCCACTCAGATCACAAACCTGGGTGCGATGAAGAGTCCAGCCCTGCTCTGCGTTTCCTGCTAGCAAATGTTTCCTAGGGTAGTCAAGATTGCCTTGAAAACCCTTTCAAAATAAAACAGTGCTTTGATTTTCCTGTTTATTTGAGAATTATAATGCGCTGTCCTCTGGAGCAATGTAGAGATCACTGCGGGTGATAGGTGCTTATGTACACCAGTGCCATTTTATTAACGATGGGTTTCCTCTCTTTCCCCTTCTCTCTCCAGAAATGGAATGTGAGTCAGACAAAGATTCGCATAATTTCAACAATAATATTCATACTGTTTGGCTGCGTGCTGTTTGTTGCTCTTCCTGCAGTTATATTCAAGCACATAGAAGGCTGGAGCACACTAGATGCAATTTACTTTGTGGTTATCACTTTAACTACCATTGGATTTGGTGACTACGTTGCAGGTAAGATTTCCTCATAACTCTTTATCTCATAATATTTTGCACAGTGATGTATGTTCTGCATTTTTGTATTATCTTGGGACAGACCCATCTCTGGTGCATCTCTCCCAATTTTACCCTTTATCATTCTTGTGTCAGTGCACATGAGGGGCCCTGTCCTCATCTTGGGTGATGTGGCAGGCTAGAGACTGGAGGTGGGACGGTGAAACGCATGGTGCCTGTCTCTGCATACTCCATTTTTTCTTTTCCTGTACTATTAGAGAGAGATGCTTTACTTAATTTTTAGGTAGATATTTTATGCTTACTAATTCAGTGAAGTGCAAGAATTAATATAGTATTTTAGTCTTCTGAATATATGTTTTTCAGCTGGATTTGCTTAAAGTGTTTCACCCTGTGAAGTTATATGACATGGTTTTTTATGCATCTCTTACTTTCAAAGTGTTTTTTATGCATCTCTTACTTTCAAAGTGTTGTTCCAGAATTCTGTTTCTGCCACTGAGATGTGTCTATTGCTGTTGTCTCCTGATTCTGTGCTTTCTTTTGTTTGCTATGTGTGGATTTGTCCGTGTGTGGTTTGTAATGCAAGGAGAAGGTTTAGCACAACCTGTAGATAACTTGTCCAACTTTTATGGTTCTATTAACTCGGATTGGATTGGTTGCAAATAACTTTGACATACTGTGCTAAAAAAAGCTTGGACCAGTTATCTGCATCACATTGTTTCCTGAAAAGGTGTTAGACCACTTCTCAGAATAGGACTGAGTAAGTATATGTTGCCTATATTGAGAAAGTGTGTTGATCAGAGTCAGTGATGTGTTAAAGTTAGGATTAGAAATTCACAGCTTTGTGGTCTGAGTCCAAGACTTGTTTTCTTTGGCCTGATCTCATGCTTCTCCTGATGCAGCACCATCATCCTTCTTTTATGAGATGCTTCTCTACCACCTCTGAACTCTGTGCAAGGCAGAGGTAGTTGAGAAAGCTAGCCAAGAAGGGCAGCAGTGCTGGGCTGCTTCTAGCAAGCTGCTCTGCCTAGAGGGAAGTGTTTCTAGTAGATATCCATGTGGTGTGGGCTCCTCCTGTGTCCCGTCTGCAGCCATGGCTGTTGCGTGAGTCCAGGTGCACCAAGGTGAGGGTGTTAGGCTGAGTAGCTCCTCCTAGTGACTTTTAGGCCTGCCTGAAGTTTGCCTTGGTGGCAGGAATGTGACTGCTCTTGTCGCTGGCAAAAGTTTTTCAGGTTGGTGAAGTCCTGCAGGGATCTCTGAAGTGTCTGAACTGTTTGGCATATTTGTAAATGATCTCAGTAAAATGGGGGGAAATTAAGTTAGTGTTGAAGATACTAAGTTATTCAAGCTGTTTAAAAAACAAAGGCCACTTGAGAAGTTGCCAAAGATTCTTGGAAATTGTAGAACTGGGCTGTAAAATGGGAAATGAAATTAATTTGGTCTTTTACATAGTTTTTTTTGATGTTTCCATATTTCTTTTGAATGTGTCTCACTGATTTCTCCTTTTCCTTTTTCCTTTCCTGTATTGTTTTTCTTATTTCCACTTTGTCTTCAGGAATTTGTGATTCTGGTCAGATTCTAACTAGCACCAAATAAAAAATTCATGCTGTTTCCAAGCCAAGAGTCTGGGAGTTTTAAATTTTCATTCCTGAGGGGTACGTGTATGTCAGGGAATAAAAATAATGGTGTATAAAGTCCTGGTTATATGTCCTGTAAAGCATTATGTGAAATGGCCCACTTGGCTCTAGCTGGAACACTGAGTACATTCATCATTACTCTCATTATAAATTTCTGTGGATTTTTCTATTTGTAGAGCACTTCATATCATAATTTGTTCCTATATCATGTCTGGTTTTTAGTTTTACCAGGAAATACTCTCTCTTTCTACAGAATGTCCTTGAATTACGCTGTTCTATAGCTTATGGCCTTTTATTGTTCACTTCATACACATTTTTTTATTTTAAAGTTCATTGTAAATGCATGATGTCAAAATGTCGTTAATGTTTTCTATTTCTTTTAGAGTAACATGCACAAGACTTGTATTTGTACTGTAACATGTTACTGACTTAGTGTATGGGAATTGGATTTGTACTTGCAGAGATGATGCTTAAAAAAACAGGGTTAGATGACTATCATCTCCATCATAAATGGGAGGTTAGCATTGCCACTGGAATGCATTTTGTCAGAGATTAAGTTAACAAGATTTTTATCTTTGTGTGGACTACCATACTCAATTCATGGTAGGTGACTTGAAGGATTTTTCAAAAAGGTCCATTTGTTTTCTTGTCATTCCAGTACATAAGTTCTAGTTTAATAAAAATTTAAAAAAATAGACAAGGTATTAATTGACTGTGCTTTGCATTGTGGAAACTTACTCATCAGTGTGCATAAATACTAAGATATTTGAAGAAAACTGACATTGTAAGTTCTCAACAGAGTTGATCAAAATTCTTTTAAGGGCTAGGCTTCCTTATTAATTTTGAGGAAGTGTGCAGAGTAATTTGCATGCTAACAAATCAGTAAGTTGACTTTCTGATTTTTTGGTTTGCTTGTTTTTCCTTTAGGTAAGCCATAACTACTATGCAGATGCTAAGGGCCACTGATATATTTGTCATAGGCTTCAACTACAACACACTCTCCTTGAAGTTTAGGAAAGCTCAGTGCCATAAACAGAGCTGAAAGAAGCATGTAGAGTTAAGGCATGTAACTCTGTATAAGGCTGTAGGGGATGTTGTCATGATAGCATATGGGTATTGCATCTGAAATTGTGGCTCTAGAGCATGGCATTCTTGGTTCTGGTTTGTCACGGTGAGGCATGTAGTGGGTAGAATGATACTTCAGTCTACTTAGCACCTAGATAACAATGCATTTGGAAAAAAACCTCACACTACCACTAATTTGTTCTTTTTTCTGATTTGTCCTGGCCAGACGGCATGTTTCTTAAGTAATACATGAAGTGAAAGTTACCTTCTTCCACTCAGAATTACAGTCAGAGCTAAGGCAGACTGGTGGGCAGTGAAACTGCAATTTGCAAGTATAGCGAACTCTTTTAACAATAAAAATAAAATTGGACAATTTTCGTAACATGTTGGAGATCCATGTGATATTTAATGATTGTGTCCATTTTGGCACAAAGTTCCCTCAAAATCCAAAATTCCTAAATATTTGAAAACTTCCAAATATTCTGGTAATGGTCATCTCAGAGGAAAAAAAATAGTTTGTAAGCTCTACATATAAATGACATCATTATGGTAACGTGTGTTCGGGTTAAAAGAAACATTTCTTACAATATCTGTCATTTGTCACTAACATGGAACTTGCTGCTTTCTGGCACCACTGCAGGTAAGAGATGAAGAGAAGTCCTGAAGAACCTTTTAGGAGGTAAAGGAGAGAATGTTTCTGAACAGCTGTACCAGAAGAGAGCCAACTTGGGATTCAGAAACATACTGGTGTTAAAGGCTGTAGTGCAGGCTATCATATTAGAAATTCTTGTAGAGTTCTCCAGAATTTTTCTACAAATTTCTTCTCGTTTGTACTGGAGACCAAGTGTTCTGTTCCCAGAAACTAGAATGCCAAAATGTCCCTTTTTGTACTCAGAATCTAGGTTGCTATTAGGAGCTTATGGAAATTTCAGCTGTAGTTTCCACTAGCAAGAGAAATCTTTAGGCAGACGTGAAAAACTGATCACTCAAGGTGCATGCAAGGAGGGAAAAGACGAAGAGCTCTTGTAGTGCATGTTCAAGAAAATATATGAACAGTATTCCAAAAACAAACTTAACATTTCTATGTCTTATGAAATGGTTTGGTTTTTCTAATTTTTGGAGGAGTAGATTTTTTTATATTTGGAAAGAAATAAGTGATTTTTGTAATTGAAGAAATTTATTGTTGTAGCTTTTCACAAGAAAATGGAAGTAAGAAATTGTACTACAGCCTGCACTGTCTTATAAAAATCAGGATATGGTCAAACATCCCTTTTCTTGTTTTCAAGAGAAACCATTGACTTGAATCTGACAGAAGAAAATCCAGCCAATATTATGAATATTCAGTGAAAGAGAAAAGAAAGATCTTTTCATGTCAAGCTTGTCATTTTTATTTTAGTATAATGAAAGATATTATTGGGTACTAAAGTTAGCACTGACATATGTATATATACATATAACATGACAATATGTTGTTCATAAGTGGAGATAAATCCTTTAACTGCAGTGCAGATTGGAAGGTATGTCAAATATTTCTGAGGGAGTTAATCTAACAGGTTTAAAATCTAAATTAGATGAGAAGTCAAAAACTTGACTGAATTAAGCAGAGGCCAGAAACATAAATAGCACATCGGTAGTCTGTTTCACAGCGGGGCACAATGATGATATCAGGTTATGCTGCGATCAGTCCAATTAAACACATCACAGAATTTTGCAAGTGTCACTTTAAAAATATATTCTCTTTTGTGTGTTTGTGTTTTAGTTTATTTTTGTTGTTATTGTTGTTGTTTTGTTCCTTGTTTGAGTTCTGATTTTTACCTTATTGCTTCTTTACTGTTTTGGTCTGTAATTGAATTTGTTGTGTTGCCACTGTAATACAGATACCTGGGTCTGCGCTGTATTGCTTGGTCTGAGACCCAGTTTGTAGAACACTGAGATATTTTAGTCTCATTTAATGTCACTGAACTGGAACGCTTCACCTGGTGGTCATAGCAACCCCGTTGATCTCCCCTCGCTATATGGCATTACTTAACCTGACAGAAAGACCTCTACAGAAAGAAATCGCTGTCATGCCGAGCACGAGGCATGTGTCAAGCATCTCGTAAGAGAGCTGTGTGCTCTCCCACAGACTTTGTGTCTTTTTTTGGCATTTGGAAGTGCTCTTTGCCACCTCAGGACTTCAGGTCCAAAATAGGGACAGTCTGGTGTGAACCATGCAGCCTGCTTCAAGTCAGCACACCATGTCTTGCTTGATTTCTGTATAGGACGGCATGTAAGCAGTGTTTTATAGCTCAGCTTTGTATTCTGAAGTAGCTCTTCACTTTCCAGAGTGGCATCAAGTAACTCGTACAGCCTACTTAGATTCTCTCTTGCACACAATGCAATGTTTTCTTAACCCAAGCATGCTGCTTTTCCACATCTCCACATAAGCTAGCCTTTCTCCGTCTCTTTTTGCAGTCCTTGGAGGTAATTCCTTTCAAGCTGCAGGGCTGAACCCTCCGTATTTCTTCTGAGTGGGACAAATGACATTTCTGGATTAAGCCTGCTGGCCAGGATTGTCACAGTGAGAACGATGGACAGCTACTTGTTATTCTGTTTGGATTTAATCACATTTCTATACCTGGAACAATTTGTACTATTGATAAAAAATAATAAAGACATTTGCTGGTTGGAAGGGCCAACTTTTGAATAATGTAGAAATTTGTGCTGGTATGGAATTAAGATACTCAACACCAACAGCACTTTCTAATCTCTGCTTCTACTTTCGCAGCAAAAATGCAAATAAAACCAGACAACTTTGCAGAAATAATTGCGTATTTCAATTTTGATTGTTAGCTGTAGAAAGAGTGGGGAAAAGAGTGGCAACAATTAAGAAAATTAATTACTTCAAATGTAGTTGTTTTATGTAAATAAATAAAAAAATACATATATTTGAAAGCCTGATCCCTTACCTGAGAACCAGAATCCATTCTAACGAACCCCTGAAATCTTCTCTAATGCTATCATTCACTAAAATACAGAACTTTCACCTCACTAAGGAGTATGGTTTGGGGCCATAAAAGAACCTATGACTTCCAAAGTGTTGAAAATCCCAAATAATTTAAAGGTTGTTTCACACATATAAGAACGGTGGCAGCAGCAATACCATAGACTGTGATGAAGATCGATGGAAAAACTCTTTGATTTCTCAAAGATTTCGAGGGACTTTGGATCAAATCTGTACCACAAAACATCTTGGCCATAAACTGTGGCTGCTCTTGGTAAAAGATTATGGCAGTGAGACTGCTAGTTAAAGAGTAAGCGCACTCCAGTTGGGAGACAGGTTTCTACTTTCCTGTGGTTGTACCCTGTTTCAAGCAGAGGTCAAACAAAGCCGGAAAAAGGTTTTGTTCCTTGGCCCACAAAAATTGGTTTTGCCAAAAAACCAACAAAATTCAGCTTCTGCCTTGTCAGCATTTTGCTTCCTAATGGGCTATATAAAATAATCTGCTTTTCTAAAGAAAGATGATAGCATTATTAAGTAAAAATCATGCTATAAAAAAATCTGTGCAAATGTATCATGTTGATATGCTTTTTACAATGTTACCAGTAAAAAAATCAGATGAATTCTCATATACTTCAGTACAAATACATTTACCTATACATACTCCTGCCCAAATACATTCATACCCATTTATGTGAATTGTAAATCCAGTAGTTAATGAATTCCATTTACTTTAAATTCAGTACAGTTGACTTTTGATCATGTTTTCCTACCAGTGAAATCCTGTTTAATGACATTCCCAGGTAACTGCATTATAGTACTCCGTGATTTTTAAGCATCATGGGAGACAGTAGTTATCTCAGGACAAACATCCTTAGGTATGTGTCTCTCTCCCTGCTACTCCATTAAATTGAGATCTCACCCGGGAATTCCTTGAAATTTGGAAACTCAACAGCTAATAAAGATTTTAGCTGTTAAGCCTTTTCCTAGAGGGTCGTTGACTGTCCCCTTCCAACTTGAGGAAAGCTCAGCTCCTTTGGGCATGGCTAGATGGAGCCATCTCCTGGCCAGACAGTAAAGAAAACTCTTGATTGAATATGAATGTGTCCTAACTCCTGCCCTGATAATTAACCTTGCTGTAAACAAATTAGGTATAAACTGTGAAGGAAATGCTCCCTGCAGACTGGCAGAGTTAGGTTCTGGTTTCAGTTTATAAACTTAACACACCAAAACTTAGAAACCAGCTGAGTGGATGCTTTATGTGATACTTTCTTTTGCATTGTATGAACAGCTGGAGAAGAAAGTGAACCAGCAAGCGTGGTTCATTCCTAGCTCCTAATAGAACAAAGGCTTGGTGGTAATCCACCATTTTTTTGAATGACAACAAATTTTGGGCAAATCATCCCTAAAATCCTCTTTTACTGGTTTGACATGAGCTGGATGATGTTAACAAATTGCTTCATTACTGATATTTTGTTTGTCTTGGGTTGTGACAAACTCAACCTTTTGGTGGTTGATTGTCTTCACCTTACTTGTCTCAAAACACATCAATTTTTGCAGTGTGGATTAATCTCTTGGATAGTTGAGTAAACTATTACAGCTTAATGGATTTTATTGATGAAAAGGCTTACTGACACGAGAATAATAAAATTTCTGTCTATGAGGACTTCCATACAAAGATAACCATCAGTAAAATTCTGTTATTTGCATGTAATCTCTGTGATAATTAGATAATACCAACTAGAAAAAAAACATTACTCTTCATCAGAGTTAATCTTGTTACTGTAATAAGGTGCTTGATATTTTGGGGCCAATTTTCCTTCAGCTGTTTTAGTACAGGACACAGATACTTAAAGCAACATATTATGTACCCATACAGACTGCTTTAATGTGCCTGAAAAGGTTTTACTGTAGAGCCTATTCAATAGTGAGCAGATACACACATTAAACTTCTACCTCCAGCAACACAAACTAGGAGCCTGATTTTATTTGTCATAACACGACTGAAAAGCAACTTTAAGGCTTCTGTTTTACTGTACTGCAAGATGGGAAATCTGAGTTACTTTGTGTTGTCAGGAGCTCTGGATGAATGTAACTTTTTTGTGTGGAAATAAGACATCTGTTCTCTATAGCTGTGTTGTACCTGAAAGCTCCATTACAGACCTCTCTCGAATGTATCCATTTTCCTTTAATGCTGGAAAGCAGAAAGTGACTGGTGTATATGGCAGTGGGATTCAAAAAAGCTGCCTTCAGATGACATCTATTTCATCCACCTCTTTTGGAGTATGATTAGTTCAGCTCAAGTCCCTGCATCTTGGTTTCTTCCTCAGCAAAATGGAGATGATAATGTTTGCCTACCGAACAGGGACACTTTAATGCAGGTGCTGTTCTTCTTTACTAGGGCTAAAGGATTCATGTAAGTATTGAGATGTGTTTCAAAGTCCTTGCAGAATCAGATTTATCAGGATATGAACACATTTTGTATTCCAGAGCAATACTTAAAATTTAGTATGACCTTATTACTTGGAGCAGGTGGGGAGTCCTTTCATTCAAATTGATCTCAATGACTTCTACCTTAAATAATGATATATCAGAAGTTGAATCAGTCTGCGTTCATTTTTCATTATTAGTAATTATTAGTAATCATTGTCTAAAATTTGCATACTCCAATCCATGTTTTCAGGAGTGGATGAATTTAGATCATCATTTATTCAAATTCATCAAAATGTTTTGCTATGAAATTTTGCATGAGTGAGAAAAAGAAGTTGTAAGAAATATAACCTTTTTTTTTAGGAAAATAATTAATTTAAAAGCAGTTTTGCACCTATAACCATTAAGTCTGCTTTAATTTTAACTGTATTGTTTTTCAGGTGGATCAGATATTGAATACCTAGATTTTTATAAGCCAGTGGTGTGGTTCTGGATCCTTGTTGGGCTCGCTTACTTTGCAGCTGTCCTCAGCATGATTGGGGACTGGCTAAGAGTCATATCAAAAAAGACAAAGGAAGAGGTAAGAACATTTTGGAAGGGGAAGAACTATTAATTTTTCGAACTTTGATTAGAAGTCAGGTTCGCTGCTTTTGCTCTTAGGGCATAGGTCAAAACTGTTTATGTATGAAGTCTATGCTGTAGCTTAACTGCAGCAGACTTTGTAGCAATCTAGTCAAACATACAGTGATTTTTTCACATGACTGCATATACAATTAGATTAAATGTCTTAAATTAAGTGTTTGTGCACAATTGCACCCGACTTACAGGAAAGAAAAACCTTTAAAAGGATTATTCTTGACAGTAGAATGTAGTCTTTAATTCTTGAGGCAAAAAAATCATTCTGCTTTGATTGTTTCTATATGGGATGCAGGTATGTAAAGAAAAATACTAAAAAACTAAATAATTATATTCAAGATACATTTGATCATTTTATGGTGGTAAGAGAATAAATGTTTCATACCATGCAAGGTATTGGAATGAATTATTTAAATATGCCTGGGTGTATTTTACCATAATATTTTCAGCGGCATGCCTAGTTATTTGTAGTCAGATGTATTGCTTTCAGTTCAAACATATTTTTTACCTGTAAATGTGTATTTATCATTCCAATGATACTACAATATTTTACTTTAAATTTTGTCATTTAAGAAACCGTCCTGGTTTTGAAAATGTTAGAGGATAAATAAAATGTCCTTTGATTGCAGCTAGCACAGTTCAGGTTTTACTGAAGTTTGAGAAATAAATTCATTTTGTTTCAAGCAACATATTATTTCCCTCTAATTTATCTTCAATTCCTCTGCACGTATCAGTTCACTTATGTTACTCAAATATAAAAACTCTAATTTCTTTTTGATGGAATGAGTATATAGGTTACTGTGCAGTGGCCTACTACTTACAGTGTTTTAAATTGTTTTCCTAGCTGTAGGGCGCACCATCAATGCCTGGATTGTAATCCTGGCAATCCTTGAGTTCCCAAAGACCTGGCCATAAAGGGTAGCTCACCCCTATACACCTTCACTTGTTACAGACCCGCAGGGTCCCTGCGGCCTTCTGACCAGAGGGCAGCAGTGACCGTGACAGCAGGCAGGAGGATGTGAGCTGGGTGCTCGGGCAGGATCAAGCCCACTTTGTGAGGCATGTGGGGCAGGCAGCCCACTTCCATTGCCCTTGCTGTGCTCATAGCTCTTCGTAGTTAGAGACAGCATTGTGGCAGGTATGTTGTAAGTGCACTTTTACCAGCCATTGCATAAACACTTGGCTCTGAAGCAGAGGACAATGTTTATTTGATCAGTTTTATTTAAAGTGTATCATCTCTTGCCCCTGTACTGTAAATTTGAAACGATGTTTATAATTTTCCCTACACAACAAGCTTTTCTAGTGTTCTTCACAGATAGGGAGCAGCAGGTATCACACAAGTTGTTCCCCTTTGCAAGTTCAACAGTTTGCAGGGTCACCGTTTTGTTTTCTGGAAAAGCACTGAGAGAGTCCTTAACACCCAACCTGCATGATTTACACTGGCTGCAGACAAACCAATATATCACTTGAAATGCCATTAACTTGCATGGTTTTTCTTCATTATTTTGAACATCAGAACTAGGTTGGTGTAGTCCATTTTTCCCTCTGCACTAAGAAAATGAAAGAGCTGGGCAAGAACATGCGACGTTTCCCCACCGCACTCTCCCAGTGTCTGTTGTCAGCTTGGGGCATTTCCTAAAATGCATTTAGTTTCCTTGGGTTACTTATTTCTGGATTCTTGAAAAAATGTGATATGACTGTGGGACTGTGCAAAAATACCTTGTTCAGGCTTGGTATTGCTGCATTTCCTCAGACACTGGTGACACAGTTCAGTTCTTCACACTACTTCCTAGGATTAATCTGGTCTTTAATCTCACTTTTCTCATACTCTTCTCTCTGATGCAGACAGTGAGATCTCCGGATAAGATGCCAGCCTGACTCTGTAATTGTACATAGCACACTGAGGGTTTAATCTTGTTTAGAGTGTCTCATTATCCATATTATTATAATGATGATAATATATTAAGAATGTTTGAATTTTATAATATCTTGTTTTTATTTTATACTGAAGCAATTTAAATACAGACAAACTTTGGAAAAAATTTAAAGAAACATGAATTGAACAAACTCATGGATTCCTTTAACACATTAAATACATTTCTATTTTTATCCAGTAAAACTTAATTTGCCAGGTTATGCAGCACAGTGCTATGCCAGACTTTCTTTTCTCAGACACCAGGACTGTATGGCCTATTTCACCTTTCCATTCTTTCTCACCTTTGTAGCCTAAACAAGCATATTCATTTTGTCTACAAAAAGGAAAATCTCATTCTTCAGATACAACCAAATTCTCTTGGCTGATGTGGGTATTCAGGATTTTGCTGTATACAAGTGTCTCGTGTGTGTTAGGATAAAGACAGACATAACATAATTGGTACTGTTTGTTCAATTAATCATATCTCTGATGTTCAGAAATCTCCCCCCTACTACTTAACCCATTGCTCAGACCTGTCTGAGAATTCATAACAGAAAGAAAATGTTTTAGCAGCTTGAAAATGCTACAGTTTTGAAAAAAACAGAGACCAGTTTGAGAACTAAATTGTGGCATAGCACAGGTTGTGTGCAAGTTAGAAAATACGAAAAATTATTTTTGTATTCTATCCTAATGATACTTTGTAGGAAGGAAGTTATATAAATATATTGCATTTTCTTATAAGATTGGCTGTGTTTGAACAGAAGTGTTGTACAAATATTGACTTTACAGGTAGCGTTTTATAAAAACTGCTGCTCTTCGCCCATCCTTACTATCTGCCCAGTAAATTTGAGTGAAGAAGCTGAGGGACTTTAGTGGAACTGTAGTCATCAAGTCTCTTCTATGCCAGCAGAAGCCAGAGGAGACTCTGAACTTCTCTTATTGTCTGTTTTTTCAGTTAAACCTGTTTACTATGGTCTGTTCCAGCTTCTATGGATGCAGATTATAGCACATGAACGTATCTGGAGTTGAAATACTAGAAATGAGCACACTGGAAAATCCTACCTCTAAGCATGTTTTTTAACTGTCTTTTAAGGAAATGTTCTGTCAGTCCTCGGGGAAATAGCTTATTATAGCTAAAGATAACCTTTGAAATTAGAAACAATGTTATACACTGAAATCTACTGGGGCAGAGACTACGATAAAATGTATAGGACCATAATGAATGTACTCTGAAAACTCCAACAGTTTAATATATTTCCTAGGAAACATAAGACACTGAAAATCTTCCTTGACGTATCTTACTCAGTATGGGTATTGACAGCTATAAGTAAACAAGATTCTGTGTAGGATTTGTGTCATAACTTTCATGAAAAAAATAGCAGTAGCCTACCATGTTTCAGATACAGGAGGGAGCAGATCATTCAGTAGTGATCGGTTGTGTTGGTTTCAGCTGTCTAAGACCAAGGGCTGACAGCAGCCAAGTCTCGTGAATTGTACCAGAGTCCAGGATGAAGACAGAGGGGTGGCAAGTGTTGAAAAGCCCCTCTCTTTACTTCCTCTCAACAACCAAAACTACATATCAGCTGATATCTCTTTTGTTAGGCAGCTGTAGTAATCTCCTTTTTGCCTTTTCCCATAAAGTGAAAAATAATTTATCATACCATATCTAGGGTGTATATTGTGAAAGCAAACCTCCGTATTCCTGGAAGTGGGCATGATGATAAAGAATATCACCCAATATCTATAGTCCTGCTCATGTTTTTCTTAATGCAGTTGCATTGTTCTTAAAAGCAGTTTACAAAAGACTTGGCAGTAATAATGAATTTCACCGTTTCAACAAAATAAAACATCTATTTTTTTTCAGGATACTACCAGGAAAGTTTGCCATATGTAAGTCGAACTGAGACAAAAAAATCTGATCAGATATGCACTGATCCACAACAATGCTGTATTTTGGTATTATAATCCAGATAACCAGAATGTCTGTCAGTTGCTTAGGTGGCTTTTGTCTCCTGAAACACTCTTCAGAGTTTTGAATGCATCAGATGGGGAGGGAAGTGAAAGACAAGTTGAGACAGAAGTGGGAGTTTCAGAAGGATAGATCTGCTGCTGGAAGCAGTTCATAAAGCAAGATAGATGAAGTGTCAGAAAAGCCACTGGAACATGCTGTGTGCTGTAATCTTAAGTAGGCGATCTGTCTCTGAAATTCAGCTTCAGTTGTACTAGCTTGCTTTAAACTCCCTCCTCTTCATTATTCTCTATACTCTGATTACTCAGAGAACTTTTAAAGTTTTCTGAATTTAGTCTCTTTGAAAGGTAAAATTTCAGCAGGATTTTTTCCTTGGCATATTTTTCTTTTACCTCAGTATGCAACAGCTTCTGAATTTCAGCATTTCCAGCAACAATGCCTACAAAACCAAGAATCTTAGTCTTTTGAGCTATAAATTTCAAATTCCTATTTTTAAAATTAAGTGCTTATGTCCCTTGGCCTCGTGATGGTCTCTTTATTAAGCTCTAGTCCAGACTGCATTCAAGTCAATGAAGATAGGATTCATCTCCAGTGTAGATACCAACACCTGATCTAGTCATCTACATTCCCTTTATAGTTAGTGGAAAGGAAGGAGTGTTTCTAGCATGTTCCATTTAAAATTTTTAAGGCATCTACCATATCAGATGAATTGCATCCTGGGAGAGCCCATTCTCTTCACTATATATCAAGAATCCAAGTGATTGACTCGTGTTAGACATCGGCTCAGTTTCCAGAAGTGATTTTTCATTCTGGTTGGCTTTCTCTTGAATTGAACAATCTGGATCCAGCTTTAAAGACCAAGCCTAAAATTTCATGAGAAATAGCACATTCACTTTTGTGGAAATTCAAGAGGCAACTGTTATCTTTGATACTTATAAACAAATTAAATTTGTCTCATCTGAATTATCATTCAGTTTAATCTTCTTGACGTCAGTGGCAGAGCTGTCACTCCTGTCTGTCAAAACAGAATTAGGCTTGTCATGATGATGCCATGGAGATTATCACACTCCCTATAATATTTGTTGTCTTTTCATTTTACTAGCTTCAGGCTAAAGGTTCTCACCCAGCAAAAGGGTCACAGCTTAAAGAGAACTTGAACCCATCTCTCATATCCCTCAGGGAGGGGACCCTAAATGTAGGCTGTATGCATGGAAAGAAAAAAATGAGTGGACTCAAGTGAGAAACAGTTTTGCAAGGTTTTAGTGAGTTGAACTGGCAGACCAGGCAAATAGGTAGGCCTCAGAGGCTGTTCAGTGAGGCTGAGACCAAGGAGGAGGAAGGAGAAGTTCTTTCAGTGTCGGTGAGCTCTTCACCTGGCTTTTGCTGTTTTAAGAAACAAAATCCATTCACTTAGAAATGAAGATGATTGATAAGAATAACTCTTCAGCCTGGTGATCAGAGGCTTTCTACAAAGGTGTGAGCCAGTTGCTGATCCATTGTGCATCATTTCAAGTGAGATGGATCGGCTTCTGTTGAAGAAAGCAATTGTTTGGGCTTCTCATTTTCTTACAGAAAATTAAAAACCTAATTGCAGGAGTTTTAAGAATTGTATATCCTCAAGTTCAATGGGTAGGTCAGACTGACTTTCTGTAAGTTTTTTCCTAGAAAGCACTGAATCAGAAATATTTATGAGACACAGTCATGGTGTGAAAGCAATTGCATGTGAAGTCCTTTTGCAAGGTAATGACTAATAAGGGTGATACAATTCTAGGATGTGCAAGCAAGGGATCATTTGATTTCTGTATGAAAGTGCTGCTACTGCTGCAGATGTTATTAAAATATATATTACCAGAAAACAGTCCCTAGATCTGTGGTCTAACTTCGGAAAAAATGCAGAGAGCTACAAAAAGGGAAAAGAGCTGTCTGAAGTCTGCCTAGCATTAAGAGTTTTTTTCCAATCCATCCAAAATGTTCAGAAAAGTGTATCTGAGAAAGAATAGCCACATTCCAAAGGTGATTGTTTCTAATAATTTCCCCTATGAGATGGGGAAAAATATGAAATCTTTCTACAGTAATACAGCCATAGGTCTCTGATCAAATTTGACTAGTGACAGGACAAAAAAAACCCACCCCAAAAATGAAAGATGGCAATACAGTCTCTGAGTCTCGGAGATGTATAAGGAGTGGCATCGGTGTAAGGAGAAGGTAGAAATGGCTTACCTGGTTTTGAATACAATTTGATCTCTTTCCTTCTCAAGAGATTATGAGCATAGGTCATCCTGGTGGTGGTCTCGGTCCTGCCCTAGTAACAGGCTGTAACATTGAGCTTCTGTATCGATTACTCTTTTACAAGTACACTGTAGTGCTATGTGCAATAATGGATATGAAAGAACATGTTGTTCTGAGAGTCCCGGGAAAACTAATCTGCTGATGGTTTTTTGACACTTTTTTTTGAGATATCTTTCCTCATAGCTTTGTGTACTTCAGACATGTGATGCCTGCTTAACTTCAGATTCAACACACACACACAAAGGTAACATCTACACTGTTCTCACTTTGGTGTGGTTTATATTTATTTATACCATGCCTCTTCGCTGGGCATATTAAAGCCCTTTAGAGACTGCAGTTTTGCTATCGCATATTAAGTTCTGGCTCCCAAAATTATGCTGGTGTGGTGCCGATTCCAAGAGACAGGCTGCCCAAATAGGTTTCCGCGAGCAGGCAGGCGCGCTGTGCCTGCTGAGGGCAGGGGGGCACTGATGGTGCCCACCTGCCAGCCCCCACACTGGGCCCAGCTTTCCCCCAGCATTCCCCCTTGGCACCCAGCTGGCTGGAAGGTTCAGGGGGATGGAAATGCCTCCGGCATGGGCTAGCTGCAACCAAGTTGTGAGGGGGAGAGCTATTGAAGCTGCAAAAATAAAACTGGAGCAAGTGACTTATACTTCATAATAAGAGAAATTGGTTAAAGAGAGCTCAGTTATAGCAGTGGCATTTCTTGGAAGTAATTACTGATGAAGGTTTCCTGAATGTGCATTATTATGGTTTACATTAGGAAAGCTTGATTTTTGGAGACAAGATGTAATCGATCTTTAAGCTACTGTGACAAATATATTTGTGATTTACCTTAGTGACAGAGTGATATTTAATCTGGAATCTGTTCAGCCCACACCTGCTTGATTGACATTGCCAAAAACTTTACTTTTTTAAGCTAATCTCAGTTCTTGGCTGTTAGGAAAAGGCGCTAAAGCATGTTAGTAATACTGAGTGTGCATGCACGTGATAGCTGTCTTGTGGGTGTCACTAGACGAAGCCCGTTCAGCAGAAAAATCTCACATCTTGAAGAAGCTGTGCTGACAGTGGAGAAACTGCTTTGCAGTCATGGATAAAAAGGACTGAAGAAACTATGGAATACTTTCCTTTACAAGGGATAAGTGCAGTTGTAATACTAGTGTTGAACAACCAAAGTGGAGCTTTAATATTTCACACAAATATCACTCCAGATATCAACATTAGAAAGTTAAGAAATAAACAGTTTTTACTGGGACTTGACCATGTAGTTACAATAGCTGTTCTTTACTCAGTACCAAGTCAAAATTAAAAGTCCTTTTTAATGTTTTCTTTAGCTAAAGAAAGTCCAATGAGTTTGTGAAAGAGCCGTTGTCTCTTTGCTGTGGGAGAAAGTTGAGACAGTCTTTCAACTGCCTGTGGCTTGGGTTTCATTGTTCTTCTAGTATAATTCTTTAAATGCTTGCTATTTCTGGCCACAGCAGAGTTATTGGCTGTATAATGCAGACAGAGAATACATGCTGTTCTCCCGAATCAGCTTAGGCTCAGATACTAGAGCTTTATGTAAACCTAAATAGCTTTTTGTGGTTAATACAGGTGGATGTAATTCTCTCTCATCAGGTTGAAAGAGGGGTTGGATGGCTCTCTGAGGTGGATGAAACAACTAAATAAAGCAGCTGATTTTGATAGGAAAATGTCAGCATCTTTTTTTATCTTTGGAAGTTATTAATAAAACAGAATGTCAGGAACTGAGATAATCAGGCCAATAACTTGTGTACAGTACATGCAACTCTATGCAAAGAGGTGTCTGATGGGCCATATTCAATAATAGTTCTGAGGAGGCACCAATACAAGAGGGTTCATATTTCTGGGAAAAAAGACATAAAACAAAATAAATGTGGTGACTGTTAGTATAACTGGTTCTGTTTTTCTAGGTGTGTTTTTTGAATTATTTTGTAGGCTACCTATTTATGTTTTGTTGAATCAGACTGCGATAGAGCAAAAGGGCCATTTCTGCATGTGCCATCTGTCGCATCTCCACAAAACATATTCCCACAGCTGCCACCATAGATGTTCCTCCACAAAAAAATTATCAGAATTCATGGGCTCTCTGCATTCCCATTGGAGAATGTGTTTTATTTCATCCAAGGCATCAGATGTGCTCATGGAAGTTATGTGGGTGAAAGCAAACAATCATTGCTCACCAGAATGAACTCACAAACATTACTTGTTACAGGACTGAATTATGCAGTTTCTAGTGGGAAACTGTTGTTCCCAAAAATTTTCTGACCAGTATGGCTACAAAAATACAACCATCTATATAATTTAAATGTTACTCCAGAAGATGGCAATTTCACAAAGTAGAATCTTTTCTCCTCTAATATTTGTGTGAAAAACAGTGCGACCAGTATACCAGTCAGGGGAACTAAAAAAGAGGTCACTTGGCTTCATTTGTGCCATTCACTTTGAAATTGTAGTCTGGTAGCTTAAAAATCTGGTGTAGAAAAGTTCTCTGCTACAGAGCTGAGGTCCTGACAGAATGAAGGAATAGAAGATAGTGGTTAAACACCTAGGAAGGTTCAGCACAGGTATCTCATTAGTGCCTGTAACATTTTTATGTTCCATTTTGTTACTGCTTTCCTTTACCTTTAAAGACAACTAGCGCACAGTCTTCTCTAAACACCTGTCCACAGATTATAGCACAATAGGGTTTGGATACTTGCTAGTAATGCTATAATTACAGTAATACTGAAAGTCAAATAACTGGGATGGGAATTTATTTAGTTGGACTATAAATGGCATTCCCTTACTGTACATGAAATGCACAGGCTTCAGTAAAAATGTCTGTGAAACTTGTTGTCTTCTCCTCTGTGCTCCAGTCTAGTGAACATAAATTTGTGGCCAGCCATAGCTCAGATGGGAAGAGGTGCTGTATGTTTGCCCAGAACCGCAGGAAAGTGAGAAGGCAGATAGACAAACCCTCCTACTCACACAGGGCATCAACCCACCCAGCAGCTGCATTGTTAAACCCGTCAACCCTCTCTGTACCTACATTTTTTTTAAATTTGATTTTGAAGTGGGACTTTGAGAACAATTTCTGTGAACGCTGGATGAGTTTCTTGAAAGCTAAGACAAAATGTTATGTACTCTACTCTGCTGCCTGGATAACGTGACATGTACATGCTCTTTCTAGCTTTGTGTCTGAGTAGCATATCATGGGGAGGTTAATTGGATGTATTATTTTTAAGTAACAGAAAAAGTACACTGGAGAGGAAAAATGAAGCTCTGAAACTTTGGAGAATGCATTAGGGATAAATGTTAGAAATTATATACTGAGTAACATCTAGACTGTTAAGCAGATCTGTAAGGAAGGCCACTTCCCTCCCCCCACCACCAAAAATGCAGTCAGATGGTTATCTCCAGCTCATCTACTGACTCTTTAATTCTCTAATTCATTTAGAATGAATGCACTAACATGGCCATTGTAAAACGTATGGGCCCTATGTGCCAAAAGAAACAATATAAAGTACAACTGTGAAAAAAAAAAAAGCTGCACATATTATTCAGAGATACATACTTTCATTTTCTTGCATAGCATATATAATGCTAATTTTTTTCTTAGTTGGTACTTGGTGGTTTAGCTCCTCCCAAGTATATCATAATTTTCATGTCATATATCTTAGTTCCATCCAAGCAGGATATCTTTCTTCCCAGTATGTAAGTACATTAACTGACTATACTGTAACGTTAGGATTTTTCAAGAATTTCCCTGAGAGGAGCAAAACTAAAGCAAAGTTGTTAGACAAGTGTGTATTCATTTCGGTCTATTTAAGGACATCTTTAATTAGGCTTGTGTTTTTTTCTGTTAGACCACAGATATGGCTTAATTCAAAGTATAGATTACTCATGTAAAGGTTATGGCTACATGGCTTGTGCTGTCCAGACCACACTTAATAGAATAATTGGTGGTCTTACATGGTGGGCAGTTTCGTTTGTATAATTATTTGGATATCTCTTGTGAGCAGAGTGTCCAGAAACATCCCCAAACTTCTGACAAGTATTAAGGAATTAGAACAAATGTATTGATGAATGAAGCAGGTGCTTCAGTACCTTCAAACTTTTTTTTTGTTTATTTTAGCAGTAGTATCTCTCTGGACATACATTCTGGGTTATGCTGTTGGCCTCTATCCAAGTGTGGAGACAGTGAGAAAATAAAAGATGGTGACAAGGAAAATTTATTAATTTTGAGAGTTTTGGTCTCACCAGTGATGTTGGCTGAGAGCCTGTTTGAGGTCATTGTTAATTTAGATGGGTTTTGGCAGGAATAGATGAAGGAAGGGTTGCTTAATGTCCATGTTTTTTCCTAGTTCTGTCAAATTCAGTATGTCTCTCTTTAAATGATATTGGTGATAACGTGTGCACAGCTCAGGAACTGCTTTGTCATTCAGGAAGCCCATGCAGTATGTTTTTGATGTCTAGTTAAAAACAAACAGATAAACCCTCAAAAAATCTAAAGTGACTTAAACGGGAATGAGTAGACACACTTCAAAATTGTGCAGAGGCTATTCTTTGCTATATCCTAATAGAGTAAATGTTACATTTCCACCACAGGTAGACAGAGACACCTTAACATAAACAGTTAGAGATGCTACTAGCGAAGACCTGTGGTATCCGAGACATCCCCATGGGTCTGTCAGATATGGTGCAGAATACATGAGATATCCAGACCCATCTGCAGTCGTAGCTGGAGGCCAGGTGGCTGGTGCTGGGCAAGGAATTGGCTGTTTATTAGATAGAAAAAGTATCCATTTTTTTGTAGTGAAGTGTGCTGTGTGGAATATTTAGTTGTGTTACCATTACCATATTTCTTTAATTTGTCATTGAGACCTGTTTTCCCTGGACTCATAAGGCAGTAAGGTATTGCTTCATAAATACCTAATAATGTCAGTAGCTGTTGATGTTCAAAGTACAATGTTAATAGGTTAGAGCTGATACTTCTTGTGAAATATGTCTAATATCTTCCAGTCTAATTTGGATTTTGATGTGGAGGAAGTCAATCCTGGAGCTGGGCTAGGGACTGTGTCCCCGTTACTGGTGGCATCTCTATTCCCTGAAGGTTAGGAGTGAACAGCATCACCAGGTTAGCACTGCTTATTGTATGGCTGAGTCAGGTGCTATCACTGTGACATGTTTTTCCTATTGCTTTCGAAATATTTTGTGTCATTCAGCCTTATGTAAAGTACTTAGTTGTCAATAATTTCTGTGACTAACAGGCCTCGTTCTCCTGTCATGTTGCCCCCAACTATGACAGCTGCAGAGTCTACAAAGCTGTGTGCTGCAATGAGGCAGGAGAATTGGAGAAAAGTAAACCATTGTTACAGTGGGTAGGTATGTGAATATTGATTTTGAGCAGTATAGGCAACTGGCATTTCAATCACTTTGCATAAGACATTTCGTGGCTGTCAGCCCCCCGATGAAGAGGAGCTGTAGTGCAATATGATAAAATGTCATACCCTAAGGACAGAAAGAACCTGAACATCTACGGAAATGTCCCTATGGATAAAGGAGGGATCGAATTATAAAAGCAAGTTACTTATGTACAGTGGCAGTTAAAAACTGCACATTTCCCATAACCTTTTGTGCTTGAGTCCGTAAGTGCTATGGAATTAAGAGTTTCATTCTGAAGAGATAACATTTTTGAGTGCATTTCAGTTCACACAAAAGCTAGGGGCTGAAAGCAGTAATTTGGGGCATGCATAGTTCACACAGCACTGAACTTCTAGTTTCTCATGCTGTGCCAATTACCTCTGTTTTACTACTAATGCATTTCAATTCTGCTTAGCAATAGCACTGCATTTTTCAATTTGTCTTTTTCTTTAATATAAAACTGAAATTGTGCCAAGCAACATCATAGCTCTGGTGTATGGGAAGATAGGATTGGGTCCACCATGTTCATGTTCCAATTAAGGTGATGTGGAACATGAACCTATCTCCAAAGACATATTTAATTATGTTCTTCAGCTGGCTGCATAAACTTGCTTCCCAAAAGAACTCCAATTAGAATTTAGATAGAATTTAGATCAGATATCCTAACAACTACAATTTTAAAATTCTCCTGAATAACTTACACGCACAAGAGTTAAAATATAGCAGCTTGCCCTCTGCAAGACAGGCCCATCACCAGCACGTGGTGTCGGCTGGTGAGGAAATTCTGAGCCTATCCTATGGGTCACATCGACTTGCTCTCGTCAGAAGCAAGGCCAGCTGTTTTTGCTTTGTTGGGAAAACATGACAGAAGCGGGAACTGAAACTGCTAGTGAAAGGAAGGTTAAAAAGCATAAGGAGAGACATTTCAAGATGTTTGTAGCTTCCAGTAAGTTACCTAGACACAATTTTAAAGCTACCAGTCTGATAACATCCCTTGAATGTGACCATATGCAATGCCAGAGATGTGTGCCTGAGCGAAATAACTGGTCTGGTGAATGCTTACACAGCTGGCAAGGGGTAGAAAGGTGTAGGGTAACACAGGAACTCATATACTGGCTCTTTGCTGTCCTGGAGAGAAGCACGCTCCAGAACCTGAGCAGCCTGCCTTTGTAAAGTTTCAGAGCAGGACGAAGCTGCCCCAGGATGTGCACTGGTAATACTGCTCATCATATTTTTATTACTTGTTTACTACAAATAAAAATATTGTAGCAGCTGAAATGTTTCAGCATTACAGATTTCATTATTTTCAGATCTGAAGTGCAGTGTGTCTGATCCTAATTGCACAATTTAAACACTAATAATCATTCAGCTGGGTGAGTCCTCTGTGTGTTACAGATAATAATCCTTGTTTTAGAAAATATGTTTAATGGGTCCACATTAGTCATCTGTGTAATTCACTGAAGCTGAGACAAATATAATAAAAAGACCCTTGGGTAAAGAGATCTTTTTGTTTTGTTTCTGGAGGGGGAAAGTTTTCCTGAAAGGTTGTCACTCCTGGGTGAGCTGGTTATTTTTTTACCTTCATTACATTCCTGTTTTCCACTGCACTGCAAAGCACAAATAATCCCGTGTCCACTTTTCTCTGATAACTTATCCTCCATATTTTTCTGTGTTAATTTTTTTTTTAATTTCTGTACTCACAAAGTCCAAGCTTGCTTGCCAATGATTGAAATTCTGGATGGAGCAGTACCAATTAGACTAATTTATTTAAGTGGATTAATTCTTCTGAAATGCTTTGCTTTGGAATTATATTTATCAGCAGTCTATCTTCCCTGTGCTTTATGTTCTAACTACTAAACTACCTACAAAGCAGAGATTTAAAGACAAACAACCTATTTTCTTTGCAGTTATAATGAGATAATCTCCTCAAAAGGTGCCTCCTTTCATTACCTATATAACTTCTTTAATATCGTAACAGTGGTTTGGTTGAAATACGAGAGCAAAAATATAAATAGCATGTAAATTACAAGGCCATAGTTCACCTCAGACTATTATCTGTGTGAGCTGCTCAGTCTACCTCATGCCATATCTGAGGAAAAATAAGGATAATTTGGGATTCTGTGCCAGCAGCTGCCTTCCTCCCCTTCCTCAGCCCTACCCTCAGAGGCTGGGCTCATGGGGTGCTCCAGCTGGTACCGAAACACTGAAATGGTGGAAAGAAATCTTAAGGGGTAAAAATTATGGTAGTTTTTAGTGAAAGTGGATCAGCCTTTGCCATAAAGGCTGCCAATATAAGGATATATAGAGTTACAGCACAGGAACTAAGCAGGCGGCAGGGGATATAAATACGTTTGTGAAGTGGTGGTGATGGTACAAACTATCACCTTGCAGCCAACCTGACAGGAGGTCTGGGCGTAGCAGGGGAATACCCCCCTCCAGCTGTACGGTAACTGCACAGCAGCCGCGTGCGGCGACTGGCAGGCTGCATTTCCTTGGGGTGCGATCGGGAACAGCTCCCGGAGTCCCACTCTGCGATTGTCTTCGTGCCGCTTTTTAGTGTGTTGTTTCAGTAGTAAGCAGACATGTTGCCGACAGGACTGAAACTGCTGCCCTATTAGTGCTAGCAAGCACGAAAAAGAGAGAATACAAGCAGCTGACGTTTTCCTTTAAAAAAGCTTTTCTGTCTAAATGTAGAAAATTATTTGCCCAGTCTCCCAGGGATCTTTCCAGAGACAGTAAAAGTGCTCATAAATAACCCTGCACCCGAGTAGCAACACATACGCAGCCTGGGTTGCTGGGATTTCAGCATCCCCTGACCAGCTGGGTACTGTGCAGCTGTTGGGGCTCTGCAGCTTCCCCAGGTTGCTGATTGCCTATAATTAAAGAAAACTTACCAGAAAATATTTTTATTGTGCTTTAGAATCACTGTTAACTCTTACCTAGAGCAACACTTCTTCTTGTTTAGTTGCTGTCAATAAGTGAGTCTGCAGCATGAGAAACCTGTGCCGGCGGCAGCAGCTCTTTGCCAGCCCAAAGCTCTCACTGGGCTCTTGAGTCAAAACAGTGTCTGAAGTCCTCGGCCCCATAATGCTTCCTTTTTTCCTCATTTTTTGCTGCAGGTAGGGGAATTCAGAGCCCATGCTGCTGAGTGGACAGCCAATGTCACCGCAGAGTTCAAAGAAACGCGAAGGCGCCTGAGCGTGGAGATCTATGACAAGTTCCAGCGGGCTACCTCTATCAAAAGGAAGCTCTCCGCAGAACTCGCCGTCAACCACAATCAAGACCTGACTCCCTGTAAGAGAACCCTGTCGGTCAACCATCTCACCAGTGAGAAGGACATCTTGCCAGCTCTAACAAAGACAGACAGCATTTACATGAATGGTTTGACACCACACTGTGCAGCAGAGGAGATAGCTGTTATTGAAAACATTAAGTAGCTGTGACTTTGGATCCCAATCCTTGAGAAGCTCTTGGCTTAAACTAGCCATACACCTTTTTTTTTCTCCACCTTGTTGATGATCAAAGCTAACAGCATTTTATATGTGTGCATGAGTTCCATAGAAACTACAGTCCAGAGTTACCATCGCATCTCTTCAAAGATACAAAGATGAATGGCACTTCTTTTATCGAAAGATGCTGGAACAAGCAACGTCTTCTGCCTTTATCTGCCCAGACTGTTTTTCACTTCTAACGTGCCATATGGCCTCAAGAATGAATCACACTTGCTTATGTTAACAATGTAGCTTTGAGGGATCAGTCCTTAAAATTTCAGGGTCTACCTTACTGAGCCTAGGAATGGACCATTTATGGACTACAACACATTTGTAAATGGCAAGAAATTCTTATGCAGCCTTTTACCTAAGAAATTTTTGTCAGTGCCTTATCTTTTGAAGAACCAGAACCTCTACAGTTCCTGTATGGTTTTTTTTTGTTTGTTTGTTGTTTTTGCATGAGAAGTGTATTTCATTTGAGCTTTCACTCTTCTTGAAACGATGGTGTTTTAAAGGTGTCTGTCATGAAGATACCAACCAGCATGAATGAATGCCAAAACTCAACAATCGTCAAACGATGTTCTTAGCTCTAAATTTAAAGGCACTGCAGTTTCACAAGTTGCAAACATGTCCCCCAGAAGCATTTTGTTTTACTCAGGTCCAGCTGATACTTGTTCACACTGACTTGTAGAATTTGCAGACCCTTTTCGGGTCTTATTTTTCCAAGCAGTGTTCAGCAGTTGTTTGTTGTTTTTCTTTTTTTTCTCTGCGTCAGATGTACCAAAAACTGCACCTTATCTGTTGCTAAATTATTTGGTAGATGACAAGAGCAAATAAAAATTACTATTTTGAGGAGAGGCAGGAGAGGCTTTTAATTGCTGTATTCTAATAACCACATCCAGAAAAACAATGCAGAAAAATATAGCATTTTTTTAAATAAGCATAAACCTTCTGCCAGATATTTGCTCTATGGAAAGGATTCTTAACTTCCTCTTTCAGCCAAGTCACACCAGATGCCATATGATATTTTACCCAGGAATCCTGCTGGAGTGCTGTCCTGAATGTCACGCTGTACAGTGGCTGCCTGTACCGGAGCTGTGACTAGCATGGGAATGCAATTGAATCTGGTATCACTGTGACTTTCTACATTTCAAACAGAGATGGCTCTGAATATAAGCGCAGGCATGAAGAAGAGCTGATAAATAGCACAATCTGAATACCGATGATTGTTCAGACAGCAGGATAGGCTGATGAGAAGCAGATCTAAACCAGACTATGGGTTTTCTTTACTGGTTTTAAGAAAACATTACCTTTAATTTTGTATCTTCTGTTTTACTTATAGGTGTACATGAGATTCAGAAGAAATGCAGGATGAAATGGATAATTTTGCATTTTTTTCTTACGTTAGTCTATTGTAACCTGGCTGTACATAAAATGAACAGAACAGGCCTTAAAGAATAATTTAGGCTCTATGTAAATTAAAAAACGAATGGGACTTTGCTGATTGGGCATGATTCAAGTGGCAAATCTTACAGCATCTCTGACCATTAGATAACATGCAAGATATTAATGTTAATGTTTTTTGGATGCTTAGCTTGTTTTCTAATAAATATAAGTTAATATGTAAATTCAGTCAATTCAGTGTAAATAGCAGTCAATTAACATTTACAGAGAGTACGCTTTTAAAACTAAGGAAGTTCCATGACACAGCACCGAGCAATGCTGGTATGACAAAGATCCTTGTCTCCTCAGCACAGTGTTCTGAATGTCCACATGGCAAGGGTTCATCTTGCCGTGCATAAACTGTGAATTGTAATGAAAAATAAAGTTTTTAATTAAAATAAGCTTTTCTGAATCTCCTGCTTGCTACAACTGGAATGCTAAGAATGTTTGAAACTGATTTTTGTGCTTTCATTGGTTACAGAGCATAACAGTTTGCCACCTGCTTTAATTTAAGCTGGTTTTAGCAATAAAGGCTTGATTCACCCAGCACAGAATTTTTTTTTCTTGATATTAAAAATGCTCTTTGGTTGCTGTACCTTAAGTTGTTTTTCTTACTATTTTGTCTCAAAACCTTGGCAGGCCGGAGTTTCTCCTGTCATGTGCTACAGAGCTGATGGCAATTGCTCCGTCTTTGCACTGAGAGAGGTGCGGGGAGCTCTGACCTGCTGTCCTGCCGATTCTCCTCTGGTTGCTGGTAACCTTCTGCAGAAGTGTGTGAACAAGCACCTCTAAGGGCAGTAGCCTTTCACGCCACAGTAGTCATTTCTGCAGTGAATATTTTACAGTGGCCTCTTTAATTAAGTCTTGGCCAAGGGAATGATAATCTGCAACTGTTTGGTGGTAAGTGAAGAGGACTGTTTTCTTACGTCTTTCCAATCTGATTTGCATGGGATGTGTCTCGGTGCCTTTGGATCTGATTTTCAGAAAGGGACTGGTAATGTTTTTGGTCTTTGACACTCAGAGATGTGATATCTTGGGTTAAACCCTTCGGTCATTTTCACCAGTTTGTTTCCATTTGCCAACCTATAGAAGTGAGTGTCTGTGTGGTTTCTTTCATTTTAAAGAAACTTCTGGGCATCTCAAGACCTGCTGAAAAGAGTACATTGTTCTGAGATCCTGTGGCAATGTTTGAGTTATTAGTATGGATATTTGTTAAATCCGTTCAGCATTTATTCACCTTGACTTTGTATATGGTCTCTGGGAAAAGGATGCCTGTTAATTTATGTATAAAAGATATTGTTTCTTTTTTCACTTTTGTAACAGATCTAAATTATCCTACCTTATCAAACTAGATTTGCCTGTTTGGAACAAAGAATTAACAAATAAACTCCTTTATTTGTAAGTTTAATAATGAAAGAAGAAAAGACGCAACGGTCCAGATGGTGTAAGTAGGTAGAGTTATCGTGATCCAAATGTGTCTAGTACCATTAATGTTATTGGAAAATCTTTTTCTCCCTCTCCACATACAGTGAGATCACAAATGCTGAGGATGGCTAAGTGAATTTCTAGAACTTGATGAACTCTCTAAAGGTTTTCCTTTTCATTCCTGTAACAGCAGACTATTGTGTTAAAAACATGTCTTTCTTGCCTCTGGAAATTTTGCATAGCTCACTTTTCCCTTTCAAATATGGAGCTACAAAAGCATGAATTAGGACTTAATGAAATCCATTTGTAACCTCCTTTCTCTTACACATACATGGGGACATCTCCAGCCTGTTAGGATACTTGCTACTTAAGCAAGTTAGTGAAAATGGTACTTCAGTTTGGTAGAGGGTTGTTTTCTCTTGTACTGCCAATCAAATACCATAAAAAAAACACTGGCAAAACATTTTGGATGAGACACAAGTTGTAGCACATAAGAATCTGTAAGGGCACATGTGCCACCTAACAAAATAATTTATTTCTCAGTGCAAGGGGAAATATTACATGAATAAAAATGATCAGAAATCTGTTAGAGAAGTACCTAGAGATAATCTGTATTGCCATTGTCTATGATAATCCTGCCTGTTTTTGACATTCTCTGGTGTACTACATACAGTGAAGTGTCCAGAGCGGCTATGTTGGTCAAAACCTTGAGTTTTGCATAGCCCTGCATGAGAGGCAGGGAGATGGACTCACAGAGAATTTGTTCTATGCCCCATTCTTGCTTAAGTACCAGGGGAAGAGCTTACTTTGGCATCCCTGCCATGTTTTGGAGCTCCAGGGTGCCTGTCCTCCTTTCCCCAACATTTAGGCAGCCTTGAGGTGCTACCATCTGAGCTGCGAACAGCCTGGAAGGGTCAAACCCAGAACCTCACTGAATTTTATGAACATCCTAGCTGTGCCTTCCTCTTTTCACCTCTTCCTGAATTTTTTTTTTGATAGCACAGCATGAAAGCTGGAAGGTAACCTAGAAACCCACAGAAGTGCTAAACCTCTGAATGGACCACCCTTGAACTGGAATGGACCTTCCTTAGGTCACTAAGCAAACCTGTAAGACCAGGACGGCAGATGGGAGAAAAATCTGGTCTGTATGTTTGTGTTGAGTTCTGGCTCCTCCAGCATTATTTCTACACACCCAATGGAAGAAGAAATGGAAGGCTGCTCTACGTAGTCAACCCTATATGCATGTCATAAGTCTATATATGTATATCAATTTATTTCCTGGGAAGGAAATTTTCCCATCAGGGAAACTACATAGAGTGTCGAAATATAGCAGTAATGTTTCTAGTAGATTGCTGTCATACAGTTATGTGGTAGTTACCTTTTCTTTCCTACCTTGCAGTACTGTTTGAAAGGAAAGAATTTTCTATATTCAGAAAAATATACATTTTACATGAAATTGTCAGAGTTAATTATTTTTTCACAGAAACATGAGTAAGATTTGTTGTTTGTTTGCCCTGCAGATTTAAATCAACAATGTAACCTTACTGTTAATACAGTGTTCCAGTTGGAAAAGATACAGAAGATGCTGATTTACTGTTACTAGAAATAAAAAGCTGTTGAGCTACACAATTACAATTGTAAAAAACCTGTGTGAGAACTGGTTTGAGTAGGTTTATTATATTTAGAAAACTTGAACATTTTAATTTTAGGCCGTTGTTTATCATGCTTTCACAAACTTTCAGAGGGATATGTTGAATAACTTTATAAGCAGGTTCATTACTTACTGCAGAACAACATCATTTTACCTTTATACATAACAGCTTATACAGTAGCTTATACAGCTTTTTATTCTGGACCCAGCTATATTTGTGCCTTCATTATGTATTGACATTGTATAACCTTAAGTTGACTAAAAAAACCACTTTGGTACATTAACTATTGTTTCATGTGAATTTAGTGATTTGACAATACAGACCAATTTAAAATCAGTATCTTAGAAAACCAATGGACTTCATAACTTTTTATGAATCATAACATTCTATCTACACTGTTGATGTAATAAAAATACATTATTTATTGCCTGTTTTAGTTATTTCTGACTGTTTAGCTGGTTTTCTAGTCTAGTTGCTATAGATGGATAATAATAGAGAAAGCAACTCATCTCTCTATGGTTTTTAATTAATACACTATGACCAGGCTACTGGTATTAGAGTTTTTTGCAATGAAAACTGGGGTAATACATTGTGTTCTGTCTCCACTGTTACTAATTATTATTAGTAGTACTCATTAAACGCTCTGGGTACACTGTTTTTTTCTGGGAATGTTACAAGGCTGTTTATATAGACATCTTTAGTCTGACTTTGGCAAATTAATGTCCTCAGTGAGAAACTCCTCAAGAAGGATTTACTTTAACTCCATTGTTACTTCTAGCTAATTCTCAAACCCAATCATATTTAGTCAGATCTTCGTCCTCCAGAGAAAGGCATATAATATGCATATAATAGAGATCCTGATGGGAATGTGCTATTTGTTAGTAGTAATAAATAACAATATTCACCTGATTTGATGAACAGCAGCCTGAAATTACTTCTTAAGTAGTAGTTTAGTGATAGGTCCTTTTGTTTTTTTATTGTACCATTAATTTGATCCTTCAAATTGAACAGGGAGGTCTGAGAAGTTTTTCTGAAGAGACACATCTTTCACAGTAAGTGTATTTTAGTCTTGTTTGGCTCAGGGGAGACAGAGACTAAATTTGTTGGATGACTAAAAATATTGAATCTATTTGTTAAAAATTCTCCCGTGGGAACATAAGAGAATACATTGCTATACTGTTCATTCTGATCTTTACACCAGTCACAAATCTGCTCCTGTTTCATATGGATTTTGTATTTTCTCCAGGTTGTAGTATTCAGTATTCATGCACCCAAGCATGCTAAACTAAAGTGATGGAAAGCTGTTCCTAAAGTTTTTTCCAAGATTGTGGTTTTGTCCAGAGTTTCCCTACATTTACTACCACGCACAAATTCCCTGACAGTTGAGTGCCAAACCCAACAGCGATATATGAATACTGAAGTTATTAGCCTGAAAGAGGCAAATCTAGGATGTGCCCACACAAGGCAGAGTGCATCCCTGCAGTGGACAATGCCTGATTCAAGTCCACTAGATCTGGCGGTAAACCTGATAAAGAAAGGTTCCGCTTTAACTAGCACAGCCACACTTAGCATACCCTTCTCTGTAATGTACAGAACATTTAGAATAATCTGTCACATTCGCTTGTTCTGTAGCAGAGAGAGGGAATTTTACAGATTTAAAGGCACCGTATTGTGCATTTGCACAGAATAATGGCCTGAGAGTTGCAGTCTAGGCCCTTCTGAACTATACAGTGAAAAGTTGCAAAGTCTGAATGCTTCTTTAATAGACAATACCTTTGTTGTTTGTAGAAGAAAGGAGGATAAAAAATTAGGCTCCACTGTGAAAAGGGAAAGTGGGAGTAACATGTCATGTACTATTGTGCGCTTTATAAAGTGGAGGTGGTACAGGCATAAAGACCTTTTCATTTCTCACTGTCCTTAGAGACTGTCAGAAGAGAGTCAGAGTGTAGCCCGCGTTACATCAGTGTACTCTTGCTCTTTTGCAATGCTTTTGCAAGCTCTGAATGTGCTCCAGATATAAACGTACTACACCCTTCCGGGTGCCAGTTGACTTACGATGACGGGGTAGCTTGAAAGGGAAGAAACTTTTTCTCTTGCCTGTACTGCACAGGTGGAGTAAGAAGCGATGGTTCTGGCATTTGTAGGACAGGAGCAGCCTATGGGAAGACGCACTCCACAGCCGAATGCTAGATGAAATTAACTTTTTCCAACATGAAGCCCTTAAAACACTGTTTTACATCGATGAAGTGTTTTGAAAAAATGGATTCCTATTTACTGTGTCATGATCAGAGCAGAGGCTCCAGTTTTATCACTGCAGCTGCATGTTGCTTTTGAGCTTGGCCTGTCTTTTAATGATCAAGACTTTAGTACAAAATTAGAAAACCACCAGAAGTGGTTTCTACTTGTGTAGACTGAAAATATAAGAAAAAAATTCCTTGGAAATTAGTAAAGAGAAAATTTCTCTAAATTCTTGCTGGTGGCTGATCACAGCAATCAGGTTTAGAACAGAAATTAATTTTTATTGTCAGTACAGAAGGGCTGCATTCACACATCAGTTTAACTCTGCTAACCTCAATATAGTTGCTCCACACTTAGTGTCTTTTAACAGAGCCTACTGCTCTGAGAGTAAAGGATTACAACGGAGAATATGTAGAGCCCTTAACTACAGAGCGTACCATAAACCCTTGCTCCTCTTCATTACAAATCCAAAGCCAGTTACTCTGTACAGAAAAACAGAATGCAGAAATGCATAACTAGGTACAAAGATAAGTCAGGATATCTTCCTTTTAGTATTTTCTATTATTTCTGTTTATGTCTATAGGCTACAGTTAAATCACTTCATACATTTTAATATTTTTTTTAGTAGGATCTTGCCTAACAAATGTAACTCATTGTGGCAAATTTCTGTGCTGTATGCCTCTAGTTGCCACATTTCTGATCCTATTAGAAATTAATAAAACAATCTCCAGTGCAGGCGGAAAGCGTTATTTATGAAAAACTATACATGAAAAATGGTAAAGATGGACTAAGGATCTGATTGGTGTTTTCCCAATTAATATGCCAGAAATTTTGAAAACAATAGGTTGCTGTGGAGATCGTGGCATGACATGATGTATGAAGAGGACAACACAATCCTGGGCAGATCTCCATGGGTTGCCATTTCCTGCAGTGCCTAAGACAGCTGTTGGAATTGAGTGCAACCAGAATCAAGCTGTTTTGCTATTTCTTCCAGCTTGTCTGCCTGTCAGTTTGGTAATTTTGCAGCAAAAAGATCTTTGAAGCCATTTTATAGAACAGAAAGACAGGGGATGCTGACCTGAAAAGATCTGGGGGCAGCTGTGGTGATTACATGAAGTTGTCAAGTGGCATTTTTTTTCCTCCACCTGTGCTGTTTGGGAGCTGTGTGAGAGATGTAGCTTGACAATCGAAGTGCTATCTCATCACTGCAGATATAGAGCTTGCATTTGAAACTGCCTGTGAGCCTCCATTAAATCTTATCCTGAGATAAATAAACTAAAAATGAAATCAAAGAAGCAATAGCAATTCTTGGGATGATAATTACCTCAGGAGCTTTTGATGGTTGGTCTGTATTTGAGCTATATCTGAAGAAAGTGATCCTTCATGCAAGTCCAGAGCATTACAGATCAGGGTATCGCAAAGTCAGTTTCTTCACGCTTGACTTCATATTCCTCCAAAATCCTACAGATGATGAGAAAAGCCAGAACTAAAAATCATTAGCCTGAAAAAACATTACAAACAAAATCCATCCAACAGTTCAGGAGAATTCCTTCTTTCCTCAGTATTCTCCAGCAATATCCCACCACTATGATGGTGCCCTTCTCTCTTTTCTCCTCCTTTCTGCTTTCTCCTTTCTCTTTTTCCTCCTTTATCTTCTTTTTTTATATTCCTTTCCTTTCCTTTCCTTTCCTTTCCTTTCCTTTCCTTTCCTTTCCTTTCCTTTCCTTTCCTTTCCTTTCCTTTCCTTTCCTTTCCTTTCCTTTCCTTTCCTTTCCTTTCCTTTCCTTTCCTTTCCATTTTATTTTTTTTTTGTTGTGTTGTACAGCAGTTAGAGAGTTAGGTTTATGTACTTTCTTGCAGTTTGTGGCTGATTCATACAGGAGCAACAAGCACCTCTTTAGGTAACATTTGCATTACGATGTCTCTGCAAAAAGAAAAAAAAAAACATTTTGAACACCTAACATCAAAAGCATTCTGGAATTGCATTTTGTTTTCTTTTTACTGCTGCAGGTTAGTGCTAGCACATGCTTCCCTTCAGGCTTGAGAGAAGTTCTCTACAAGTATTTTATCTCCTTTTCTTCCATCACTCTAAGGAATTCTCTTTTGCTGTGATAAGAAGACAGACTACTATTTGGCTGCTGTCGTGCTCAGGGCAAATTTGTTGTGGCCACTCCTTTTGTTTCCATTTTGCTGAAATGTTCCACGTCTGTCTGTATCCCTGTACTTTCTCTTGTCCCGGGATTGTAACCTTTGGAGACAAGAGTCATCTCTTTGCTCTCTGCTGTACTCTCTGCCGTGTGCAGTGAGGTTCTTTGTTCATGGCTGGTTGGTGTTATAGTAATGCAGCTTCACGGTGTGATCACACAGTTGTATCTTTTCACTGGGTTGGACACCAAAATGCCCAATTTCTTTCTTGTGGCAAGCAAAATGAGTCATCTGGAATACCTCAATCATGTAGACTACAAGGAACTCGTACTCCCTCATTATCTTGGCCACCAACAGTTCATTTATCACCTTGGGTATCTAATGAATTGCAGGGTGATTCTGAAGAAAGGAAAAAATGTTGTGCACAGAAGAAATGTTTCTGAATTAGAAAGTTAAAAGATTGATGTGTGTTTGTGGAATAAGGATGATACTTTAATTCTTAACCAATTCAGTTTACTGGGACTGATTTGTGGCTATGTAATAAATAAATAGGATCACAGTATTGAAAAGTACAGGAGCCACAGATGATATGTTAATTTTGTTTGCCATGTTTGTTTGAGAGCATTCTAAACATCTGTCAAGTTACAATAATGACAGGCATGTAAAATCAAAGCCAGCACTTGAGGTCTGGCCTTTTCCCCAGTATAGTACCGCTGGCTCACTGAAACTTCATAGTCTTAGGCTGTAAAGCAGTACTCATTAAATGCCACTATTTTTCTCACAAATAGGCAGCCCTCAGAGTACAGACTCTTGGAAAGTGTAGAAAGGGGAATAGACTTTGGACCTCCACTTTAAGCTGTACCAATGGTTACTGCCATATTCCCTTTCATGGGAGATGACAACATTTATTAATTTACTAAAAGCTAAGCTGCCAAATCACCATAAATCACTAGACATGAAGCTGCTTTGATAAATGAGGTAGTCAGATGGCAGGAGTGCTTCAGAGGTGCTACTCACGAAAAATTTGACTCCAGTGGCAAGTACCTGAAATGAAAAATATACAAGAGAAAAATACAAAAGAAGAACTTTGCTTTGAGTACTGCTACGAAGAATCAAACGCTCAGTAGGCAGAGTCCTGTTTTTAATTTCAAAAAGCTGTCACTAAGGGCAACATAAATAACTCTGTTTCCTATGAGAAGGCTATTAAAGAAACGTCCTTCCACCCAGTCAGAATATCAGATCATTTCTGTATCTCTTTGACTAACTTGGTGCCCTGCTGTCCTCCTGGAGTAGGCTAAAAGAGGGTAGTTTCTACCCAAAAGAACTGAATGATTGGGCACGAAAATAGGAATACTATGTTTGCGGAGATAATTTCAATGCTGTATGCCTCTCTAGGGTTCTAAAGTTTGGATGAAGTGTGTTGTTTATGTGCCTTTCCAACCATTTGTTGGACCCTGTTCTTGAAATTATGCTTTGGTCTAGTTTCTGAATAGGGGGAAACAAAAAAATTTTCTTGGAGTTTCTTCTCCTTTGCTTGATTTGCTTGTACAGTTAAACCTCACGTATAAATATCACAACAGCTTCTGTTCCAATAACCCACAGAGTAACATTGTCCTTAGAAAAAAGTGGGAGAGCGAGGACATTGCAGAAAAGAGTTTGCTTTAAATCAACAAGAAGTCTTAGTATTTGCAAAAGCACAATTTATGCAGTGAGTGGGAGCTTAATACAAGTGCAATTAACTGTAATGATGTTGCTAATATGCCTGAATGTTCATTCATCTTATCACTGGAATCTACAAAATCTAGTCGCTTTCAGGTCTGTTGGGATCTGGGGTCTGCAGCCACCCCAGCTCACTGTCAGTGTAGCTGAGTTGCAGAAGGGGGAAAAAGCTGTGGTGGGCATCTTACGGATGATCCCAGTGTGACGAGGTGCACTGAACTAGAGCTGCTCACAGCTGGCCTAAGCTGTGCAACCTGTGTTCCCTTCAGACGTCTTCCTGCTGGCCCTTCACTGGAAAGATGTGCCCTGTGTATTGGAGTGACGAACATGAACTCAAGCTGGAAGCAGAATAGTCACCTCACTGTGGCACTTCAAGTCACCTAAGTTTTTGGGAGATTTTCTTGGAGTTCAGTAACTTGCCAGCTCAGCAATTTTACTTTCTGAACCAGTGCTAGTGTTTGTGCTTGACAGCGTGTGTCCTGAGTTCCATGGGGGTGAGGGAAGAGCTACCTCCACAGTCCCTTTGACGTTCCCCATTCTGCAGAGCAGCCAAACCTTCTGAAGATGCTTTTTCCACCCAAGGGAGTGCCTGTCCCATCTGTGTCAGTCTCAGTTTATTCCATGTGTGGGAGGACAGATAGGCTTACAGATGAGGTTATAACTGGGTTTTTTTTTTTGTCGTTTTTTTTGATAAATCAAGCTAGAAAAAGGAAGTGGATGAAGAAGAGGAACTCAGCTTCATCTTCATCCTTCTGCAAAGTCACTACTCAAGTTGTCTGAAAATCTTGTTACAGCCTTCAAGCCACTATAGGAAAACAAAGGCCATGGTGTCACTTGTCTAAAAGGGGGAAAAAAACCCCACCATACTGAAAGAATACTTTCTAAGGCAATCTTTATGCATCTAAGACATATACAGGAAAGGGCACAATATGTCTAAATTTTGCTTTGCGAATCACATGGAGATAACATAAGAGATGAGGCTGGAATGTCATGTGGTGGGATTGATCAATTTTGTCTTGCCCCATTTTTGAGTGACCTCCACACAGCTGAATTCTTACTGTGTGTAGAATTACCTGTCAACCGCTTTTTTTTTGTAGAATAAAATACAGAGTTAATTAACATGCATTAGAATAACTTCTAGCCCTCACTTATATTACAGAAGATTTTCCTTCTAATTCATAAGCCCTCAAGTTTAAAAGATCAGGCTTGACATAAAAATATCTGAAATGACAGAAAATGAGAACAAGACACAGAGACCTTTGATCAAATGAGGGAATGCTAAGCTTTTCAGCTAAAATGAAAGACTAATTATTGAGGTGATACTTAATAATTAATGCTTTCATTCAGTATAGCTCTGAGATTTAGGTCCAATAAAGAATTTATGTACCTAAAAATAGTCAATACAGTACTAATTTTCCAGCACTTGATCCCCAGATAGGGACCCAGAACTCTATGCATATTATTGAGGCCCTAAAGCCACAAAGCAGGCAAGGAAATTTCTCAGATTATCAGAGAGGGGCTAAGGTTAATGCCCTCAGCCTGCCCACAATTAGCCAGGCTCGATGCGACTCTGATAATGATGCAGAGGATGTGGCAGGGGGGCTGAGAAGCAATTGAGCTCTCTTCTGCCATCTGATAGAAAGCACCAGAGTTTGCTAACACATAAGTTACAGTTTCCTTCAGATCCCCATTGAATCCTCATATCTAGATCCAGTTTAAAATATGGAAATGCTGAAAACAGAGGCAACTGATATATTCAAGATTTATCTGAGAATGCTGAAACATGCTTCTTTCCAGTCCTTGATCTACCATCTTACGGAGTTATTTTGCTCCCAAAGCACTTAGCAGGACCTTTAAAAGTGCAGTCAGAGCAGGCTGAAATGGGTTCTGCTACTGCCCCTTTTTACACAGGAGCTCTTACACAGCAGCTCTCTGGGAGACTGAAGTTCTTTAGCTGGAGAGAATGAGTTCATGCATCCCTGAAGAGCAGCTGAACCATGGGGCAACAGTTCAGGCTATCAAGGTAGGACTTTTACTTCTCCTGCTTGAAACTGGTGTGTGGCAAATCATGGAGCTGAGGAGATGAAAGCCCTGCAGCTCAGGTGTAAGCTAGTTAGTCTTACACAGCTGAGCCCTATTGGTGACCCACTGCCCACGTAAAGCAAAGTGACTGAGAGATGAGCAATTCTAGGGGCAGAGATTGGCAGTCAGTGTCTCCAGTCTGGGAGAGGTCCCTGGGCACTAGCCTAAGGAGTAAGGCTGCTTCTTAAAAATAGCCCAATTCCAAAAATACAGTGCTCTGGGACTGAAATGATTGATTCAAGTCTTTTGGTAAAACATGGCGGTTTTTTGACCTGCAGCAGGACGTGGTTGGGGCCTCATCAGCCTTCACCACTGTCAGTGGTGATGGTGGAGATGATATCAGGTGGTGGGGGTGGTTGTGATGGTGGAGATGATATCAGGTGGTGCGGGTGATTGTGGTGGTGAGGTCTTTTGGGTCAATGGGCTGCATGGAAGGTCTATGCTTGTAAAGGTCAGCGAGATGTGGTGGTGAGCTGAGAACTTGTGACTCTCTTGGAGGATGACTGGTGCATCTGGACAGAGCCTGGTGAGTGGTTAAAACAAGGGAGGAGAGTAGTGTGATCCCTTGTCCCTGCTTTAAGAGGGGCGTTGAGTTCAGGCCATGTTGGAAAAGGAGGTTTAAAAGGGTTGTCTTGGCTATTGGTGTTTTGCTTTGATTTCTGCCCCTCTCTGCCTTTATTTGTCTTTAAAAATGATGGATGAGGGTTTGCTGGTGTTCTGCTTCCCATCAAGACTGTCTGGGACTGAAGGGATTGTAGGTCCATCCATGTGGTTGCCAAGTAGTGGGGCTAGTCCAGAGGTGGGTTCAATCCAGATGGGGAATCAAGGAAGGGGGTTATATTGTTCCACAGTATAAGAAACTAATATTTTCTAATACACCATGTTGCTTCTTTTCTCTCAATCTAGAAGTGAGGATTTTGTTAGGTCTAAGGCTGTCTTGTACTTGAGCCAAGATAATGATACTTGCTGTAGAAAATATTATGACTGGTGATGGCAAGTTAATATTAATCCTACAGTTGTGGCATTGCTGGAGACCTGTAGGAAATATCCCAATGTCATTAAGTAAGCAGGATAATAAGGGATCCAGCAGCAACCGTGCTGCAGAGAGAGAAATCAAGCAGGAGCAGCACATTAATCAAATGCATAGCAGGAAAGAAAATGTGCTGGGCAAAATCAGATGAGTTGCCTGTTACACTGCTTCATGTTTTTTATGTTGAAAGCTCACTGAATAAATGCTTCATCATGTTTATTGCTGAAGGTTACTTAATGAATGTGGGGTTTTGCCAGATAGAACTAAAAGGACACAGCAATTATCAAAGTGTGCAAGTGACTTTCAGAAAAGGAGTCCACATTTTAGTATAGAAGGAAGGAAACTTGTATGCAAGGTAGCGTTTCTTTAAGTTCTCTTTTTCTCCCCTTGTTTTCCATTCTTTTTTGTCTTTGATCCAAATCCGTCCGTACTGATGCAGCATGAAGGATGATACCTAAAAATACATCATTCCTGGTGTTATCTGTGTGTTTCTGTCTGTATGTTTTCTTTTGTGTTTTGTTTTTTTTTGGGGGGGGGGGGGGATTTTGTTTTTTGGTGGTTTATTTTGTGTGTTTGGTTGGTTGTCTCTTATAAAGCAAAGCTTTGGGCTGTCAGGTGAATTTGTCTAACTGGAAATTGCTAAACATGGTTTTGAGAAAAGTGGCACTAGGTTTGGCTATATAGCAGCAATACTAAAACAATCCAGGGAAGATCATCACAACCAACCAAAAATATATATGACTCTGTGACTCTCCCTGTCCAAAAAACTGCAAGCCTGCCATTTTGGTCCTAATTAACAAATGTGTAGGTTCAGTATTTAAAAACTCGCCTCAAACAGCTGTTGTTTATTGTTTTGTTCTTCTGTTAACCTACTTACTTGGTTCTGTCTTGAATCCCTCTGGGAGAGGCTGTTCTCTCTTGTCTTCTCGCTCGGAGCATTCAGGCTCTCGCCGTTCATGTTTGCATAGTGGTTCCTGTCCTGGCTCTGAATCAGCTGCCAGATGACGACGGGACCAAGCTACGGTAGTAGGCCACAGTAAGCCGTGTGCAGGAGACCACAATAACTGGAATTGAGGGCTCTTGGATAGCCACCCAGAGATATCAGCTGAGGTACTGTAGGCAGATAGAACTAGAAATGTTTTATTTACTCTTCCTGTAGAGAAATGGATTAAAAAGCAAGTAGTGCTAGGTTCTGGTATGCATCTGCCAGATGCTTGTGTGCTTGATTTACACTATCTTCTTTTTTCTGTTTAAGAGGCACAGACACTCCTTTCTCCCTTTATTTTAGCCTGCCTCAGCCTGCTTCCTCTCTGATGCCCTCTTTGTGCCGACCACACAGTAGTCTATTGTTGCTTTGGGAACTGCAAATGCCTCTCTACAGCCCAAGGCAGATCTCTCCATAAGAGTCTTACTCTGTGCAAAGCAGTGTGCTTGGGCATATGGGTTCCTAAGTTTATCCACCTTCATCCCTGGCATGAATTGAGGTAGCCATGATTGTGGGACTGCACTTGGAGAGACTGTGAGTTGCTTGTGCGCGTTATCAACGGGCTCATTTCAAATTTAGGTCCACGTGCAAAATATTTCTGGGGTCATTCTTTGCTGATTGTCTGACCACATTCTTATCTCTAGCTTTAGAGATTTGTAAGAAATATTAAATTTGGTAAGAATGAAATATGAATCATAGAATCATGGAATGGTAAGGGTTGGAAGGGACCTTAAAGATCATCCGGTTCCAACCCCCCTGCCATGAGCAGGGACATGATGCATCAGACCAAGGGTTAAAAGAATGGCCTGTGCTCAAAGTGAAGGATGCTGCTGCCAGGTTGTTCTTCACAGAAGTAAAACTGTGAAATGTGTTTTTTATGTCAAGACCATGCTGGCAAGACCACAGCACAGATGTCTCCTTGGTGGAAGACCCTCCACCCTAACAACACGAGGCATTCTTTTTCATGTTAGCCCAACAATAAACCAAGCCTTTTCTTCCTGCCCCTTTCTTACCAGGAAAATCAATGAACAGCAAGTCTTGCTGTTTTTCTGTGGCATGGCAGTACTCTCATTCCAGGGCAGATGCATGGCCGTACCCCTGAGCCACTGTCACATACCAACTCTCTTCTGCATGTCATCAAAGGCTTCTTAAACTAGACTTCTTATCAGCAATACACAACTCTTTTTAAAATATTTATAAATTTAACAGTTGTGTGTGTGCTTCTGTTAATTTTAGAATATCTGAGGTTTTTTTTCTGTTGTAGACTTCCGATAGCTTGTCTTGTTCTATAATTCTCCTTCATGCAAATTTCTTATTCTTATAGAATATATATTTCTCATATATTAGCCTTAATATGTAGTCAGACTACTGGCAAACAAGACTTTAAAATAAAATTAAGATTGTTTACAAAAGGAGATGAAGATTTGCACTGTAAATGTATGTTAATTCTGTCCTGCAGTGAAGACCTGAGGAAATCCCCACCTTCAGCTCTCTAATATCCACAAGGCTGCTTTTCCCCTTCCCACCTCCATATCCAATAGTTAAATTTTTTAGACTATGTGGTGATACAGAGCTTAGTTGTCGAGTTCCATGAATTTAATTCCTGCATATTACTTGCATATCTTATGCCTTGCATACCTTATAGGCAAATCCTTCAACAGGCTAATGTTACACAATAAAAACTGAATTTTGGAAATCAGTGACTCTGACAGATAGTGGCTTTCTTAGTGATCCCAAAGCAACAGGCAATTCTACAGCTCTAAAAAGTGGAAGTGTAACTGCAGACAAACATGTATGACCTAAGCATATTTGCATTGTTTATTTTCAAACTGTGCTGTAACACTGATATTGATGAAGAAAAAGAGGGGAGGGTGGAGAACTTTAAGGTGCTACGTTTGGAACACCCATGCTCTTTTCCCTTGACTTTTGATTATTTGTGAGGTTGTTACCATCTCGGGGGGTAAAAATAAACCAGTGTTCAGGCCAGCTCTGAAGAGTGTTAGCACATTAAAGATAAATCATTTTGTCAAGAGGAGAGGACAAAAGAGGAAACACCACCAGCATAGTGGCCATATGGTCTCAATAATAGTACAGCTCCAAAAGGCACTACAGCTGTTTTAAGTGTATCTGCTGTAGACAAACCCTAATGGTAACTAGAAATTAATGTAACTGAACCACCGAAAGAGGGTAATTGTAGTTTAATTTGAAAAATGCAACAATATGATAACAGGCCAGGATTTGAAGGAATCGTTAGATTTTCAGCAAACAGCCAGTCTCCATAAACGTGGCTTTATGTAGTTTTGTTTCTATCAACAATGAAGAGGATATTAAGGAATGAAATTATTAAAACTTCCAGTAAACAACATCATCTTTGATCTGTTCATTTTCTAAACTATATCCAAATTATTCTTTATTTGTATAACCTAAAGCTTGGCAGAATTTCAGCCAAACCTGAGTGACTCTTTTAAACTCTGGAGTAATTATACAGTTAAACTCACTACAAGTAAAAATAAAAACTTCAAACTTACTCAGCTTGCTTCTGTTCTGGCTTCCAATTTTGTTTTTTATTACCTTAGGCAGACAAGTTGGTAGGAATTAAATGTGGGATCAGTTACATAGTACATTTCTTGGTATTCAAAAGTGCTGATAAAAACCGTTATGGATCAGATGTCATTAGGTGCCAGACATCTTTCACATCTGTGAGTTTTACATCAGGCTTTTTGGCAATGCCTTTGAGAATTCTATACCTTCATTTGGAGCTACCTTTAGGTTAACCAGTACCAGAAGGGGACTCTTTTGAAAAGACGCAGTCCATTTGTATGCGAGTCGTACCTTTATTCACCCACTTTCCTCAAAATGAAATGGCATGTGAACACTTGAATGGCATGATGACTTGAGAAATATCCGATCATTTCATCCTACTGCTACAGATTAGACAAAATGAAACCTAAACTAAAGTTAACAATGGTCACTTCTTTCTCCACCTAATCTTGATTCTGTTGTTGATTCTGAAAATATATACGTACCCTTGTCATTTTTTTTTTATGGGGCAAAATCTGGGCTCCAGTAAACTTGGCTGGCCTCCAGATCTCATAGTATCATAGAATGGTTTGGGTGGGCAGGGACCTTACAGATCATCGAGTTCCAATCCCCGTGCCACGAGCAGGGACACCTTCCATTAGACCAGGTTGCTCAGAGCCTCATCCAACCTGGCCTTGAACATTTCCAGGGAGGGAGCATGTTCATTTCGTTTATAGCTGCTTTACCGAGTCAGAGCTGGAAATTTTTGGAGCTAGAAAAGAGAACAACTCTGTTCACACGACATCCACAGCTGAATGAAGTGACTAAAAAGCCAGTGAAACCTTACTGTGCTCCTTGGTTTTCTTGAAGCCATTTTCTAGAAATAATGAAATATTTCTGAATACAGAAATACTGAAATACAATATGCTGATTACAGAAATTTCACTGTTGTGTTACTTCTATCAAAGCCTTGCTTTCCCGTTTTTAAAAACAAAGGTTTCTGCAGGAAAAGGAAAGTCTTATAGTACAGCAGTTTTGAAAATGCCAGACATTTCAGGGAAAGATTTTATACTTCTGAAACTGTCATCAAAGTGGTGTGATTCACAGTAAATCCTGTGTCTGCCTTCTCAGTCACTTACTTTTAACTAAGAGGAGATGCTTGAGACAGAAAAGACAAAGACATTAGTGCTCAGGAACAGCGGCAGTGTTCCATGATTTACTGCTGTCTATGGTTCTCTGGAAATAAAAGATACTTCATTATTATTATTAGGGATGATATATTGGGTGCTCAGGTTCTATTGGTGAGGGGAAAAGATGGAGTTGGAATGCATTGGAATTAATACACAATGTGTATTTGTTCAAAATTGTTGGTTTTTTATTTTCTGCAGTGTAGCACAACATGGAAAGCTTCCACCATTGCTGTCCATGCTGTTCTTGCCCTCTGGATAAAACCAGGCTTTTCATCTCTCTGACTGTCAATCTTCTGCCAGGTTACTAAAACTACAGACACTGTTCAAACCTGCTTTTTCTTTTTTTGAATCTTCAGCTTGCTCTATTAGGTGATGATAATGTAAATATGTAACTACCTGTTTGATCTGGAAGGTAGCCTGGATGTCTGGTAGTAGCGGAATCATGTTTTCAGTGCTTCTGGATGTAGCCAGGCTAACAGTATGCTTAAATCCCCTCTCTGCAAAACCAGAGTTTATATCAAGCAACATAAAGGATTTTACAATAGGAAATAAATTCTGTTTTTGAACAACACAAAATTAGAAATATTTTTGTTTCTGTTTTAAAGATGACTACTCCTTAGGACGCTTTCACAGTCCTATCTTCAAACTGGCAGTGTCCCAGCTGCTCATAGCAGGATTTAGTTCACTGTTGTGGAAGTGAAGAATTTCAGTAATCAGCACTCGTGTTGCAAAAGCAGGTCTCTTTCTGTAGTTTGGTCTCGGCCAGCCAAACTTAGCTGAAAATCATGCTAAAGTGACAGCAGGTTTTTGCTGTTGTTGACTGGTTTTGATTTTATATTTCAGTGATTAATGTCAAGATATTACCCTTTGAAGCAAAGAGTTAGAAGTTCAGCTGAGTGTATGTAGATTTCTCCGGAGCGTGTATGACGTGTCTGTTTTAATCAAGGATAAAACCCAGAAGATACATACTTCTTTAGAAAAGCTAAGAGAGTTTTCATGCCTGGATTTTTTTTTTTTTCTTTTTGTTGATTTGGGGTATTTTCCCTACCAATTAAAATAAAAAAATTGGAACACATATTTCTGTTTCTGTTGAGATGGGAATAAATTTGCTGCCTCCTAATGATCATCTGTGACTAAACTCAGGGACTTTATGTTGATGTCATTTGATTTACTAATTCAGTGTCTGATTCTGCGTTAAATTTAGCTGTAGGGACAAGCAGTAAAATTCAACTTTTTTTTTGTATTTATAGTTGATAATCTTAACAGGTGGACTCTCCAAGGATACGCAGGGTTTTTCTTCAGACTTTAAAGGTTAAATTTAATTACTGTGCACATAACTCTTGAGTGGGTATTGACAATTTGATAAGAATGACTTATTTTTTCAGTTGGCTTTCCTAAATAGCCAGTAAAATAATTTGTATTTGTAAAAAAATTATTTTGAGTTCTAGCAGTGTGCCCTGGAGATACATTTCAACCAAAATAAGTATCCTCTCCTCCTCCCCCCACCGCCCCCCCATGTAAGGAAACGTTCTATTCACCTTGCAAAGAAATCAAATTATTGCAATCATTTTCAGAGTGGAAGATGATCAAAACCTTCTAAATCAGTGCTATGGAGCCTAGATACAGGATTTAGTTTTTGCAAGAAATCGTTTTTAGCAAGTATACTTTTAGCTGCTTATTTCTGTATATTTAACTTTACTTAGTGAAATTTGCATGTCTTGGAAAGTGTATTCTGGGTCACTGTTTGTAATACAAAATTAGAAAACGGATACCTTGTCATAGTTTAACCTGCAGCCAGCAACTAAGCATCAGACAGCCACTTGCTTACCCCTCCCCTTCTCCCCCAGTAGGATGGGGAGGAGACATGGAAAAAAGGGAAAACTCATGGGTTGAGATAAAGACAGTTTAATAAGGCAGCTAAGAAAATACTAATACTAGTAACAGTAATGATAATAATGAATATGCAAAACAAACTATATACACTACAATTTTTCTCACCACCCGATGACTGATTCGCAGCCTAAAAGAAGTTCAAACTCCTAGCCAAGAGAGGATTCAAACAAACTTATGGAAAACTGAGAAGAGCCAACAGCTTTCTCCCCCTGGCCAACCCTATTCGTAAACTGAGCACGATGTCTATGGTATGGAATATTTCCACTCGCCAGCTTGGGCTAGCTGCCTGGCTGTGTTCCCTCTCAGTTCCTGCACACCTGCTCATTAGCTGAATACGAGAAACTGGAACAAGTCCTTGATTTCATAGCAACAACTAAAAACATCAGTTATCAACATTCTTCTTGTTCCAAATCCAAAACACAGCAGCTACTGGGAGGAAAATTAACCCTGTCCCAGCTGAAATCAGGACATACATGAAGTCAAACAATCTGCTCTTGTGAGATTTCAGAGCAAGATGAAGAACTGCCCAAGATGCATGTGTCCCATGATGTCAGAAATTAGAGTTCTTTTCACATCTGAGTAAAAACTAGACTTCAAAAATCTTTGTCGCAGTTACAATATTTCACTTAGCCTGCCCTAAAAGTCAGCGTACATTACAAAAGCGTAAGCCATGACTTCTGCAGATGTGCTCCCCAGTTGCATGCTGTAACGATGTGGGGGAAGTCACGCAAATCAGCTGCTGTTTCATCCGTTCCCGAAGGACTTCTGCAGGTTGCATTGTAAATGCAGAGCAGGTTTTTAGTAGCAATAAGATGTGTATACTAAGATGGCTAAGGCCATTTGTGTGCTGTGGACCTCATTGCAGGATCTGTGACTTAACATGGGGCTCGCCTTTCAGGTGTGTGCCTGGAGATAGGCATTTTCCAGCAATTTACTAAAATTGGATCAAGGCTTATCTAACAGTAAATGAGGCTACAGTAATAATCTTCAATGGAAGTCCTACTAAACAGTGAAGTCTTTGAAGCTTTGTTGCCTATTTTGGAGTAAGGAGTAAAAAAAAACAAACACCACTCTTCTGCTCTTCTTCATAGAGGGAAGAGAGTGTGAAACAAAGCAGGGAAAAAATGTCCTCGGATAGACACTGCTGGTTATTGGGCCTGTATTTATTATATCAGGTAGAGTTCACCTCTTAGCTGCAGTCACCTAAAAGTTAGTTATACAGGTTTTTTCTTTTTATCTGCTGGAGAGGCTTATTTTGAACTAACCGTTAAATTGACTAGGACACAAACTTTAGCTAAACCCTTCTACGTTGTAACAGATTTTTTTTCTACAGTGCAATATAATATACACTATATGATACATTCTGTAGTTATAATATAGAATGAAATGCTAGTGTAATGTACATATAAATAAAACATGATACAATCTATTTGGCTCAAAAGGAGAATTCTCTCACTTTCAGTTAAAACTCCTACTGTTCACAGTTGCACTGTGGGAAGAAAAAAGATTATTCTTTATATAAAATAGTTAATGCACCTGACTCTGGCTTCAAATTTGAATCCTCCCAAACTTTAAAAGTATATAAAAATCAAATTTTGTTTCAGGTCTAGCTCTAGAGCTTTCTTTGAAATCCAGAACAATTTTCAAAGACTACATGACTGCTTCTAATTAAAGTACTTCTGATGGGGGTGCCTGGTTTGTTGCTGATAGTTTTTTGCTAAAGTAGTGTTTCTTAAGATCCTTCAGTGAAGACCATTTGATCAAGTTATTTATTTCCCCTGTGGAATTGCCAGAAAACCCCAAGCAATTTGCTAGCTCAGTTGCTGACAACTCATTTTCAAACTAGTATGCCCAGCTCTTTTTCTAGAAAGCCTTTTGCAGAGTGAACTGTGCTTTTGCTATCTAATTAACATGATCTGATTAAACATACAATGACCTGTTTAGATATGAAAGGTATAAAAAATGCTGAAAATCTGAGCATAACAACCCTCTCATTTATACAATCTTATTATTATTTATACTGTGACTTAATGAAAGGCATTCTGAGTTTGCCTTTTACACCATATGAGCTGTGAATGTGCAACTCTCCAGGGTTTCATGGGACTGCTGTCTTCCATATATTTCAGTCCTTTTTAAATATTTTTTGAGGTTTGCTGATATTCATTCAAGATCAGAACATCAGAAAATCACCAGCATAGCCCCACACCTTTTCTTGAGGGTAACTAAAACATTTTATTACTTTTCTAACCCTGAAAATAAAGAATGACAGAGGAGGGTTAATGGTTTCTGAAAGCTGACTTCTTTATAAAACTTCTTTAGAGAATTTTCCACCTGCATATCTGAAGAAATTTTCCAGATGGTAGTGATATTATCCTTTGGGGTAAAAAGTTAAGGTGCAAATTCAAGTGACCTCTTAAACATTTTTCCTAGAAAAGAATGCCCAGTTCTTGCCCTCTTTCTGCCATATGCAGTGGTGAAAAGGAAGGTCCCCTGCAGCAGAAGTGCTCCAGTTACTAAAACTGAAATCTGAAATTAAATGTTCCTTCCTCAAAGAACAGCTATCCATAAGAGAAGATTTCTTACCATTCAGTTTCCATTTCTTTTTATCAGCTGAAGAGCATTGTCAGTAGTCACTATACCTGTGTGGCTATTGTCCCTCCCAAAGAGAAGAATCAGAGTGGTGGTGACCATATAATTTGAAATGGCTGACTGGAAACTCTCAATGTTTTGAGCACAAGAATAAGAAACAAGGGGCATGCATTTGGGGGAGCTTTTGTTTTTTTTAAATTAAAATAAGCAACACTTCTGAAGTGATCATTCCTGAAAAGAAATGGCTGTAAGAACCATATCTTGGAAGTATCCCGGGTTTTCTCTGCAGCTTCCTTGCCACAATGCTCAGAGGATCTGCAAATCTGTAATGCTAGAAGACCATGGTGGTTATCTGTGAGCCATGTCTTTGTTGGTGAAAATGCTAATAATAACTTTTAAATTGGTTTAACTCATACAAAATAAGGGCCTGAGTTTTGTGGGCAAAAGACCTGTTCTTCAAAGTCTCAGCATCTGAAAAAGCTGAGTTTCTAGCAACAATATCTGAAGTTTCTGAGTCTAAACTATGCTTACAGTACCTTACAGGGTGGAGTGGGGGAGGGTGGGTGTGAAGATGAATAATTGTGCTTGGAAAGCTACAAACTAGGCAGAGTTTCCACAGAACCAGTTTTCCTATCTTTCATGGTATATTAAAAAAGAGAAGTGTGGAAGTTGCACTGAAATTTCACTACTCCAGGAATTGCATTATAGCATTGTGAAGGGCTAGAGCATGCTCAGCTTGCTTTTTAGTCTAATGCATGCACAAGCTATTCAACAGGAAGAACTATGTGTGGTCTCTGTACACTCAGTATGATTTTTAGACATCCTAGCTGCCTAGGTCCAGCAAGTCTCTACTAATTACCTGCAAACAAATGATTCTCAAAGGTATCTTTAACAGGATCGAGGGAGCCTGCATCCTTGGCACAAAATCCATAAAGTTATCAGGGTTCTGCGAAGTCATAACTAACTGAAAGTAGAATCTTAGGAAAGCTCCCTGACACCTTCCATTACAGCAGTGAGAGCTATGCAATTCTGTGAGCAACCTGGGCTAGAATTCTTGCAAAAACTGTGCAAGGTGCTGAAGACACTGAAAGCAAATTGTATGAGGAAGTTGAAATACATAATGCTCTGAGAGGGTGTCTGGTGGTTTGGGGTATTTTTGTTGTTGTTTTGTTTTGGTTTTTATTTTTTTAAGCCTCGCTTGAGGAAATGTCCAGTATTTTAATGTCTCGCTGGTAAATTGTCCTTTAAAATAGTAAGCCACTAAAGGTCCCGAACATTTTTCTAAGTAATGCCACAGAATCAAGACTCTCTCGCAGTTCTCAATTCAACAAAATGTACAAAAAGAAAAAAAGAGCACAGAACTGAGTGGAGTGGGATTAATGGTGAGGGTGGTCACTCTGCCTAGGTATAGGAGGTGACAAGTCAATGGGATGTCACTAGGTGACCTCGGGGTGATCATTTTGTGCTGCCCTGCTTCCTTCTCTACTCATCAGAGAATACAGCAGCAGTGGCTGGTGGTGAGGGGAGCAAGACCTTGCTTCTGGTCTGTGCTGGAGCTATTGTCTTCCAAAAAAGAGACCTGACTTGTATAGGGCATATCTCATCTTTGAGCAACATGTAAGGCATTGGTGGAGAGCTGAGCTCCCTCTCCCACCCTATAATGATGTGTGAAACACTGTTGGTGAGCTACTGTTTGAAAGCATCATTGTACACTGTGTATTTTACATGATGTTTAAAATAATAATAGTAACTGATATTTAAATTACAAGTTAAAGCAAAGTTAATTCCAAGCAAATACACTATTTCTTCCCAGCTATTAATGCTTGCTGCTAGGAAAATACTTCTTATTGCATATGTAGAATGAAAACGTAACAACCTAATGTTTGCTGGTTGAAGGTATGGAAGATACAATCATTCAACTGAAATTACTTGGGGCTACAGTAATGATCGTTAAAAAATGATCATATGTTCATATTCTTGGCCCCTCTTCTGAGTCACATTTTATAGTGGGAGGGATGTTTGCAAGGTATTTGTTGTAGACTAGAAGATCTAGATATTTCATACAGAGCCTCAGCACACGGTCATTGCATCAGCCTTGCTGTTACTCTGATCCTATGAGTATGGAGTCTGATCACCCCGAGACCTGAGCTGATATGATTGGCAAGTGTTGTATTAATTTAAGTGTTAAGGCTGCCTGTTCCTCATGGCATTCATGCAGGCTGGCAGCAGCATCACAATCTGGTCTAGCTGAAAAAGGACCCTGTAATTTTCTTTTCCACTTCTATGGCTTTTCTGTGTGTTGTTTTTTGTTTTGTTGTTTTGTTTTAAATCCAAATATCTTTTTGCTCATAATAAACTGACTTAAGTGGAAAAGCATAAAAGTAAAGACACAGGTGCTTTGTGTGTTCCTAAATACCTGCACACACAACAAGCCATGTTAAGCAGAATGAGGACTGAACTGATATGTAAGCTTCCTCACATGTCTTCTCTCCTAAATGAGTATTATCTGTCCAATATAAGCTCACAGACCTCTCCTCTGGTATTAGGGCAATGTTACCAGTCGGGATAACAGTGACTTCAGAAGTAGCTGGTTTGGTTCCTTGGTGTAATTTGTAAATTAGAGGAGGAGGGAGAAAACACTCAAAAAAAAAAAAAAAAAAAAAAAAAAAAAAAAAAAAAATCCAGCACCTTCTTTCCCAGCTGATTTTTCTGATATGCTAAGATGAGAGGAAAACATCAAAAACTTCTTTAACTAAGAAAAGGGACAGATTTAGCTTAATCTCTGAAGGAGCCAGTCAGTAGAGGGAAAAGGTGCAAAATATTTTTGCGAGTTACCCTGACTTTTATAATATTTAGATGTGTGTGATTGCTCTATTGACGTCAGCTGCCGGGGTGGGATAGCATTCTTCCAGAGCACTTGTGTTTTTTTTTCTCATTAGCAAGGAAGAGCTATCAACCTTTTTTCGATATTATGTCTAATTGAAGCCGCAGCTTCTGCACCATGTTTTCACTTCCAGCTACTTGAAAGGATCAAGGACAAACTAAAGGGCCTCCTGTGACTTGCAGAACATTAAAGCTCATAACCTCTGGGACTGATTTTAGACCTTGATAGGGTTTGGTGGTGTTTTTTCTCCTCTCCAAGTATCTTAATGCTTTACAGAAAAGTGTTTCAGGACTCAAGCTGACGAGCCGTGTCTCCTTTTTTTCTTTTCTTCTGTCTTTTTTTCTGATCAAAGCATCTCGGCAGAATCTCTTTGATGCCTCCCTAGCTCTAGCTGTATCATAAGCAGTTTGACACAGTAAAAAGGAAAAAAGCATTTGTGAAAAGAAAATTATTTCCAAACAAGACAACTTTCACTCAAGCGACTAAGAAGCGCGCAGGGCAAAAGCTTATACAATCAGTGTTGTCTTGATTCCATGCTCAGCCTTCAAGGAATGGAGCACTTAACCAAAATATTTTTTTCTTTTCCTGTTGGCTTTTCTTTTGGAGGTTCTTGTACGCCAACTCTCAGAGCCTCCCCTTGCACTGACTGCAGAAAGCGTGCCTATTTCACCCCAGTAGAGACTTCAACAAGCGTGAAGCCTATTGTGAGCAAGAGAAAAATCAGGCCAAGTGTGTTTATATTGCGAGTCGTTAATAACAACAACAGTTCTTGGCTTTTGTGAAGCACATGTCCAGCAAGGAATGCAAAGTGGTTTTAAAACAGGCATTAATTAAGGTTGACAACCTCCACCCTCTTCTCTTGCCATGAAGTCCGTAAAGAGCCAGGAATATTGACTGGCTTTAATCTCCCTTCCCAAATGGTGACCAGCCCCTCGAACGGCATGGTGGGTGCACCAAGGCAGGACAAGAGACCAGATGGGACCTTTCCAACCACGCAAGGATGGTGCTGTGTCGTGTATCATCCCCCCCCCCCCCCCCCCCCCCCCCCCCCCAAGCGGCTTCTGGCAGCAAAAGTCTTATAAAACCGAAGAAGAAAATCGGCTTTGGGGGAAGGATTTCTGAGGTGTATTTTGACCTGACTGTAGAAATGGTTGCTGTTGATTAAATGTTAGAGTTGGGACTTGCTCAGTTACCCCATGGAGGGAAAAGACAGGTTGCTCCCAAGGTATTTGGTGACATGAGCTGTTTGCTTGGGCAGCTAATCTTCTCTGCTGGATTTCACTATTCTCTCACTTTGTCTAGTGATAGAAAAATCTCTGAGCAGAGCCAGAATTAAAAAGAAAAATCCCTTTTTGACTATAATTGCTAGAGTCTAAAAATACTAATAAAAGGGAGCCGAAAACCATTGACACTATTTATTGTCTCCAGTTTCCATGACTGCAGAGGGAGTTTTGGTCATATATACCTAGTGAAATGTATAGTGCCTACTCTGCCCAAGCGACATCTTGATGCAAGCACTGTGAACATGCTGCTCTAGTCTTTGATACAAAACCAGGATGAAGTTATCTGTAGGCTTCCATCGACTTCAGCAGGCTTTGAATTGCACTGAGATTTCACAAACTGACCTAAGCACTCTTCTCCCCATGTACAGATCCAGATGCTTTTATATGGACCTGAGCCTTCCCTTGAGCTGTTTGAGCTAGCTGAGCCAGCTGACAAATCCAGCAGAAAACTGTGTGCTGCTTTTGCCTGATCATTTTTCTGCTGAAATTGTGAGCTGAACTGACTTTTGAGTAGGACCTAGAGAAACTATGTTTTGATGCATAAACAATAAAGAGGAACTACTAATTTGCTTACCAGAGGACCCTTCTAGGTGTGCTGGCATTTACTACAGCGTTTTCAGTTTTGTATGCTTTCATGTTCAGTTCTTCCATGTTTTCACCCTGCTTCTGTTAGACTCCTTCTTCTCTTCTTTGCTCAACAGTTGTTCTTTCATTTAAATCAGCTTGCTCAAAAACATGTAATTTAAAACCTGTTTTGGAAGCTTGCCCATGGAAACATCAGCACATGGAGGATGTGAAGAGTCTCTCAACCAGCAGATAATCTTCTGAAAGACCATTTTTCATAGGGGTTAAGTTTTAAACACAAAAGTAAAGGTTATTTTGTAAGAAGTAGCTAAAAATATATACCTAAACAGAAGTACAAATACCTGGATTAATTGTCTTAAATCCTTCAGTAGCAAGCCTTACTGAACTGAGAAAATTTGTGAAGTGTGGTGTGAGAATGTAAAATATTCTAAATTAGATTTCACCTTAGTCAAGAAGTTCTATGCTAAATAGACTTATAAATAATTTGACTGGAGCAGTCAGCCACAGCAGAAACACCTCTTTTTCTTTTTTTTTTTTTTTTTTTCTTTTCTCTGCCATGACCATAAACAATAATATGCTACAATCTCTGGCTCAAACTCCAGAATCTGATTTTATATCTCTGCTCACCTCTTCTAACGCAGAGGGAGTCTGATTGAATAATATCAAGGTTATAATTGATAGACTTGCTGTTTCTCTACTTGTAAATGATCCAAAAGTATCTTTAAAGTATCATTTTAGCATGCTTAGATCTAAAAGGTCTTTTAAAGTATCTTTTAACAGCCTAATTGCTATATAAGCTTCCAGATTAATTCAGATCTTCTAACGTGATGATTATTTTAACATATCTATAAATAATATACAGGAGAGTAGTTGCTTTGCTATTTTTTTTCTTGTTAATCTTCCATGCAGCTAAGGATCCAAACCATGGTTTATAAATTAACAGTTTCCTTGGGAAAGGAAAACATAGTGTTCAATGGTATGAACATTAGCTCACTGTTTTATTAAAGTTCATGTATATTTAAAAAGGAAAAATAATTAATCAGAGTTAGATTTGACAAAATTAGATGACATAAAGGGCTAATACCTCAACACCCTCCCTCAAAAAAACAACCAACCATAAAAAAGACTTGTTACTATTGAGATGTATTTTTACCATAGCTGAGCATGTCCTCGCCATCTCTTATAAATAGTGTCCATGTTGCATGTTCATTTGTGTGTATGTAATTACATAGGGAGCAGACTCCTGATTTGTCTGCATTTTTGTCTGTCTCTTTTATCCTGCCCATATGATGAGCCATCAGCTCTTACTTCAGAGTATTCCAATATAGGAGAGATTTTTCTTCTGTATGAGGCTTATCACTGATCTTTAAAATAGTTCCGTAGCCATTTTGAGGCTTGTGGTTCCAAGCTTTTGTAGCTATGACTGGTATAACTTTACATAGAAACAGCTGATTCCTTCTATTAGAACTCAATTATAGATGTAGTATTTTGTAAACATTTTTTATTACTAATCATCTGAATTGCCACAATACCTATATAATCCAGTTATGGACCAGCTCTTTACTGTGTTAGGAGCTTTGTAAACATAGAATAAAAAGATTTTCTGTGCCCCAAAGAGTTTAATATCCATATAAATGTCTTAATGCAGGAGATGCTGATTAACAGATGGAAGTCACTGAATAGAGGCTGCAATGAGACAGATTTTATTTGCATGATATGGAGTCATAACAACATATCTGAGGCTTAACTTCTACCAAGTGTATTGTAGTTTGAGTTTTAAGGAGCAGCAAGGGAAGTGAAGGAAGATCACTGAGGTAACCTTGTGGGTATCATTGAGGGATTCCTTTTCAGCACCAGAGGCAGCATGGGAGAAAGCAAGGAACCGTATCACAACAGAAAGAGGAAGGAATAGAGGAGACAAACTCCAGTCCACGAGTGCAGATGAGTTACAGGGAAAAGGTGAGAGGCCTGGTGATGTGGAACAGCATTAAGTGGTGCTTGGAGAAAGGGAGCACTTCAATACAATTTCCACTCACAGTTTAATAATATTAGAAGCAAAAATGCAGAGACAAACACTTCAAACAGAAATTATGTTGGCAAAATGAGAATACCTTCTGTGTTTGCTTTTGTACCTCAGAGTATGTTGTCACACCAACTGATAGCTAATTTGCAACCCACTGGTTTGGCAAAATCAATGTCCCAGTTGGGCAACTCCATCCATGAAATGCATGTTAGATATGCCTTGAAGCCATAATGTCAGACATATTTATTATGGTCCTCTATAATTACTATAGAATTGGTCTACATAGACAAATAGTTTTGAGTAGTATGACTCAGCACAACGCAGCAGTATATGTAAGGGGTGTATCTTGACTTCAAGGAGTAACTTTTCAACTTAACTTGTACCGATATTTTTTTTTCTTTTGCAAGTAGGAAAGATATCTAACGTGTTCACCTTTGGCGGGGATGCGGGGCAAAACCAAGATCTGGAAAAGAGAAGTTAAAATACACAAAGGAGTCACATATGAAAACTGTGGGAATATAATGATGTAAGGCAGGCATGATGCCTAGAGCAGGCTTTCACTGACTTGATTTATTTCCATGTAGTTCTTCTGTCCAATGAACTTAGAGTGCAACTGGCTACACTGAAGCTACTCTGCCAAGCATTCTTTCTATTTCACGTATCTCCTGTGTGTGGCACCTGAGAAATCTGAATTTATATTGAACTGTGAAGAATAGCATTCATACTAACAGTGAAGGATGTGGTCCCTATGGTTTATTTTCTGCCATTTACTGAGTAGTGAATTACAATTCATAAAACCATTTCTTTGCTCTCGATGCACAATGCCCCTACTAAAATCATTTGGTTTCACAAATCTGATTATGTTCATACTATTTCTGAAACAAGACATTTCCCTTTCTGTTATCTTGGATAATAGAATTTCCAGTGTGCATTTAGAAGATCAGAGAACATCAATGACTACAGCTGCTCCTATTTTTATAGCACATGTTGTTCATAGTTCTCCACAGCTAGAGATGACTTAGTTATGTGCTTCTGATTATTAACCTTATAATAACATAAAGTATGCTATACAATCAATTACAATAAATGACTTTATTGCCAATATCTAGCAATTTCCTGTTATTCTTATCTCAATTATTTTCAACAGAACAAATTGCCTAAGGGTGATTATGGGTGTTGTATGAGCAGATCAATGTGACCTTAAGACTGCAGGGACAATGCATGAAAAAGGGTGGAGAGCACCTTGAAGATCCTCAGTCATACTTGCTCTGTATCACATTTCACTAGGGAAAATGTGAAAGGTCCCCATCTTGGTTGCACACATCATAGTCCTGACCATCTCCATACATGTGCAGTCTGTAGTGGTCAAGGAGAGAAGATGAAGATGGCCGTTATGGTAAAGTCTAACTGCTAAGCACCTATGGGTTGACATAAATTATTATACAAAATTCAGTTTTCAATCATTTTATCAGCCTTCTGAGCCTTTGACTGTTCTTTTACAGCAATATGAACTAGAACAGTCTTTGAGAGAGGACTGAGATTCTCTGCAACCCCTCTGAGAAAAAGCAAGTACAAAAGATCACAGGGATGACACTGAAATTATGCTAGCACTTGGCAACATCTCATGCACTGCTGGCTCTGAAGAAGCAGGCTGAAATCACAGGAACATGCTCTGAAAGGTCATCTTGTAAATGCAGGGAGAGAGACTTGCAGCACCCACGAATATGTAATCTGAACTATAAGACTGACAAACTATGAAGTTCACTTTATAAAAGAAATTAAAGTGCAAAGCAATGGAAGAAAATGGTCCAAATCCTGTATGTAACAGGAATTACAGAGGAGCCCAGAGGTCCCTATTTCAAGTTCAGAGAATCAACTAAAAACCAGTCCCTTTGTTTCGGCATATGCATATCAGTGCTCGAGAACACTGAGAATGTAGAACAGCTAGGGATCCTCCTGGCACTCACAAATCCACTGCAGTTTATGACTTTCACGGGCTTTGGTGCCAGGCAAAGCGTTGCTGTGCTCTCCCACTTCGTAAGTAACCCGCTAATTCATGTGTTGCATTTGTGACCTTCACTTCAGCAGAGAATGTGCAGTTCCCTGTGAAACAATTCCAGGTGTTTTCTCACTCCTGCACGTTATCAGCTTCCATTAGTATAGGCTGTAGCCACTGAGTTGAGATCCTAAACGCTCTTTCCATAAGATATGAAGTCAGTCTAAGGTCTAGATAAAATTGCATTCAGACCAGATTCTTAGATACACATCCAAAGTAGATAACGCTTGTGGCTGTTATCCCATACTTGCTCCTTGCCATAAGAAGCAACAGTGATGTCGGTAGGTTATTCAGTGAAAAGTGTGCTTTTGGGAAACAACTTATTGGACTAGGATGAACGTATCAGTCAGTATGGATAAAAATATAACAATGTCCAGAAAATGTCTTTGAATCAGCTTAGCCTTCAACTTGACATCAAAAACAGGACACCTAAATGAATGAATTCTTGTTATAAGAAAGATATACTTAAGCTTTCTTGTTCATTATTGGAACACTTCAATCGGCTCTTGTGCTAAAGAAAATCAATTAATTTTAAAGTGACAGGTCCAACTGTGTGAACTTCTTAAGTTTTTATGTAGTAATAACTGAGGCTTGAAAATCTATTATAAAAACATGTTTGGGCAGGTTTGCACAGACTTGGAAAATATGTTACAAGAAAACAGAACAAGCTAACTAGAGAGTGAAAGGGAAATGATTTGCTATTCTTTTACAAAGATGAAGAATTTATCTGTTTCCATTGGTGCAAAGTGGAGGGAAAAAAATATAAAATGAAGCAGGAGAAAGTAATGCAGTTTTAAAGTAAGCAATTTCTACGACAAAAGGAAGATTATTGTTTGCTTTCAGTTTTCTGATTTATTTTTCAAAATGGAATTGAAAGTTCATTCACTGGGAGTTTCTTCTCAATAAGGGGCTACTTATCTGAAGAATTTCAGTGTTTTTTGCTGAAGTTTGTGGTTTGGTCTCTTTTTCTTTACCTTATTTTAAGGTGTTATTTCCTTGCATGAATAAAGTTTATGTCATGTAGCAGCATTCAGTGTTATGGAAATCAAGGCAGAGAGGGGGTAGGTCTGTTAAAAAATGTTCTGCTAAATAAATCATAATGAAAACTTATTAAAATGTTATTTACCAGTTAGGCGGCTGCAGAAGTCAAGAATCCTGTCCAGGCTTGTGTATTTGTTCCAAAATTCATTCTACTGACCTGAGGGCCTAATTTAAGAGCCCAAGTTCTTTGGGCTACTGTTGGCAGAGAGATGCTGGGTGGGATGCGTCGCCCCCGGCAGGCTCTTCCCATCGCCTCTGGAAGGAACATGTACAGCTGGGTGTTAGGCACCAAGGGTTTGAGCCCTGAGGTTCAGACTGAAGAACAGATCTGAGAAGTCCTGACACCTGATTTTCACAGGTTATCTTTAGATAGGCAGCTTTAGTGATTTCAAATTTGAAAATAACTTTAAAAAAAATACCGTATCCACATTTAAAGGTGTCTGGCTTGCTTCAAATTGGAATTAGTTTCTGAAACTTTGGCTTTCTAGAAGTGTTATACTACTTCTGGTCTTCACAGGTGGTGAGTTGTTAAACTGCTTGTAATAAAGCCCTTTTCAGGCTTTCTCCTATTCTTTTAGAGGATTCTATATCCTGTCTGAGACTGATCTGGTGAGTGGAAGTTCTTGCAAATAGCACTACTTTCTAGTCTAAATGAGCTCATGTTCTGCAGCTCTGCATTTCGACGGGCTCTACATTTTTTCTGAGAAGCAATTCTTTTTATACAACTCTTAACCTTTCTGTCCTTTAGGCGATGATAAAAAAAAAAATCCAACTTGTCAGCAGCTCTCTGAGATCAAACAGGAAGGGAAAGTGGATTGCGAACAATAGACTGCCATCCTTTACCTAAAAAGGCTGAAATTATGAAGAGGTATAAGGTGGGGACACATTTTTGACACATGGTTCTGTGCCAGAGCCTGAGCATTTTGAGGGTTTAACATGAGCTCTTGAAAGGTATTTCAGTGCGTGAACAGGAAGGAAGTTTTGCCTTAGTGAAAATCATGTCTAGTCCTGTGTTAATCCTGACAAAATTTTGAAATAGCAAAAACATTAATATATTGTTTTCTCAAAACATACTGATGTAGCAAAGTATATAAGCACTTGCTTAATACTTAATGTTAATAAAGGCTTATTTCTTTGCTTAAAATTAACTGCTTTCAAATGTTTTGTTCATTTTGGACCCAGAATTTTTTCTTATGCTTGAGTATAGGGAAAGCTTGATTAGGGAAATACTGATTTCAAAGTCTCCCCTCTTGCCCTTGAGGGATTCTGCTCCTTTGAAATAGGTTCTCTGCACATTATTTTTGGAGACAATTGCCTAGCTGAGAATCCAGAACAACTATTTCCTTAGTTCTTTTCCTCAAGCATGCTGGATAATGGAAACATACTATGTGTTTACTAAGTAGATCTACCAGCCGCTAGTCTGAAAACCCTTAGGACTTAGTCTTCAACGTGCATATGTGAAAACCTCTAAGAGGATCCCAGGAAGACCTCTTTAGTGCACCCCATCGAGTTCATTGAACTGCCTGTTTGACTCATAATACCTTCACTGTCTATAATGCTGTTACTTCTTGTGAGAAAATGCAGTGGAAAATGTGTTTTATCAATGCTTGCTTCACTGGGAAGAAATTTAATCCATGGTGCTCTGGTCTTTAACTTGATGGGTCCAGGTTATGAATGTTTTATCAGAAATTTTCCAAACAGGAAGGGCCTTGTCAACCATTATCAAGCTCGTCAGTGATAAAGCAGAGGAACGTGGGAGTATTTCATTCTGAGCCTCACATCTGGACTTTGAGAGCTCATAAACAGATGGGTTTTTTTCCCCATTTTGGAATCAGTAGTCCTTATGAATCCAGCTTAGACATCCTGAACACCTGGCATGGGAAAAAAAAGAAGTGCCAGGTTATTGGACTTGGACACATCAGGACACTTGCATTTCTTCTTGTCAAGTTAGTCTTTTTATTTTTGGCTATTCGGTGTTTTTTAATATCTCACACTATTTAAAAAGCCTTAAGAAAAACTAAACTCAGGTGTTCAAGTGATTTTTGCATTTCTGGGAAAGCAGTACTCCCAGTATTAATACAATTGGACTTCCGCAGTTCAGAATTAGACCTGCATAAAACGTAAAAGCAGTGAAAGTTTATTCATATGAGTTCAGGAATTTTTTCGTCACTTTGCTTCTAACTCAGTGATCTCATGTGAGTCTTACAAGAGAGAACTTGGGTTTTGCTGGAGTTCAAATCCATCCAGTCCCTGGGTATTCTTTTTGGCATTGTGTTTTTATATATGTATAATCTTAGTTCTATATAGTCATGACATTGAGGACACCCTTTCAAAACACCTAAGAAACCTAGGGTTTAACTGTGTTAGGAAACAGACAACACAACTGTGATAAAGCATGCTGCTTCTAGTCTTTGTGGAAACAAATAGTGAATTTTATAATTAAAGGACACTCAACAGCTCTCTAAGAGTACTTAGCTGACAACACCGTAGCTGATACAATTATGGTATAGATAAATCTGTGCCAAAAAAACCCCAAACAATTATTTCTCAACCTTTAATTTGTCATGTAGGTTCAAGCACAAATCTCATTTTCTTAACTACTCTCACTGCACCAAAATATACATCACTTAATTCTTGGCCACAGTTGTGTTGGTAATTCTTTACAATTAATGAAACGTAAATCACAGCAAGTGTTGCATGAGTCCTGTGTCCCAAGATAGCGTATAATGCACTTAATAAATATTAAAACATGACCTATATTCATGCATCGTAATCATCCATTGATGGATTAATAGCACCCATCCTTCTGAGACAAGGCGGCCATTCATAACTTTAACAGTAAATGTCCCAGAATAGGGACAGTGTCCCTATATGACACCTTGCAATCCATCATGTTCTAGAGATACTGAGTATTTTACTACCAGGAACAACAACACATTTCTAGTTTCTGTTTTAGAAAATCCTGAGCATTACTTGAGTTTAGCCGTTTAACTGGTAAGTGTTTCCACACTTAAACCATTGTGGTAAAGGTCTCCTAAGAACAGAATAAGTGCTAATCATAAAAAATACAGGAGACTATCAACACAGGAAAAGCCCCTATGTTCACATGAGACCTCTTCCATAGAGATATATTTGAAATTATGAACATTTTGCTCATTGTTGGCAGGAGAGTTTGTATTTTCACTTGCATCAAACCAGTGAAATCACATGGGTTTTATAAATATATATAAGTTCGTACCAAAAAGTTCATGTTTTTGACCACCTTCTATGAGTTTAAGGAAAGATTTGGTAGAACATAAATCAGTATTTCATAGTGGTACCCAGCAATGACAGACAGCATAAAAGAATCCTGAAGTGTACCACAACATAATCAAGAACATTCCATTCTTCCACAATGTATCAAGTGAAGTCCTCATCTTTGTGAGGTCATTGCAATTTTTGCAGTCATTCACAGTGATTCATCTACCAGACTGCATGAAACCCTATAATGAAGTATGTTTCATTAATAACTTCTGGCTAGAGGACTATACTAAAAGGCCATACGCTGTAATTTTCAATTTTAAGTTATTCAACAACAGGAACAAGTGTATTTCTGTTGGAGGACTATCAGATGTGAAAGCAGCTTCTTTGGATTTTATGTGCCTTTAAGGAGACAAAACATTGTGCTAATTTGCAGTACACAGCCTAACATTCAGATCATAAGTAGAAGCCATTGAGGTCTTTTAAAATGGTGTTGCGAGGCAGTCTGAAGATCTCATCTAGTTTACATCCCTAGAGGTTGAGAGATGGAAAATTTGAAGCCTGTGAAAGGACATCTGGAGGATCAATAACCTGTAGACCAAAATCACAGAGGATGCCTGTATCAGGAAAATGCAGAACACGGCTTTTTCTTAAGTGAAAGAAGGTTCTTGGAAGCAGCACGGCATTTGTGTGTAGTCCCAGATTCTATATGGGGACAATAAAGGGGGACTGGCGGGCGGAAGCACTGCAGCTGAGTTGATGTAAGGTTTTTGTAATGGAAACTGAAAACCTAGATGAAACTGTGAAGTTCTCCCAGTATTACGTAAGAGAAAAACTGATTACTCAGTCACTAGTAGAACTAGTAAACTTCCTTATCTCTTGAATAAGTTTTTGTATTGCTCACAAAAACATTTCAGTGTGGGTGGTTTCAAAATAAACACTAGAGCATGAAGCTGAGGCTGTAATATTCTAAACATCCCTAATAATCTTACTCTGTGTTTCTGTGGTGAATGTTCATCCTTTGCGTCATCATGTGGTTTTTCAAGGAGGTTTCCGTGGCTTGATATCAGCCTTCAGGATCTCATGGGAGGATGAAGTGCTGTTCTGCTGCCTTGTGTGGTGAGATGTACTTATCTGTCTCCATCTCGGCCACACACAGCCTGTTTTGAGGCAGGAGAGACATGGGAAGTCCAGCTCAGAGAACACCATGCTATTCAGGTCTTGAAGTTGTCACTAAAAATCTAACAAACGTTACCCAGTTTCAGGGCATCATTATGGCCCTCAATGAGGTCTGATGAATTCAGGACACAGGCTTACTTTGTGGGAAGAGCATGAAGGATGTAAACTTAGTCACGTTGTTGTGTGAGTGCATGTTCACTGGGAAGAGACCTCCAGCTAGGACCAGACAGTAAGAAGCTCAGCTCAGTGGGCTATAGGCAAAAGGCTCCCTCCTGCTTGTCTCTAGCACACTAAGCCACCCAGCAGTGCCAGCAGGACAGGACAAAACAGATACAAAGCAGAGACTGTATCTGGAGTATGATTTTAAACCAGTTCCGTATTTACACGTCCACCAGACAGCCCTGGTGAATCTGGTGGCAAATGCTGGCAGATTAAAATGTCTGTCTTCAGGAAAAATCCTCTTCCCGTTAACTGTGGAGGACAATAAAAGCATCATAATGTAATTTTTCGATTTTGAATGAGATTAAAATAAAATTATGTTGCTTTTGTAATCTTTAAAATGAAATCCAGAGCATTCCATGACAAAACTAGGGAAACATAGGTAAGAAGTAATCTGGGAAAAATCTGGATGTTACTAGCAAGAAAGCAATATTTCTGATATGGCATTCACTTACATCTGAAGTAGGATTTTCTACTTCAATATATTTTATCCCATTTGTAGATTATTACTTTTAAATTAAGTATATTGATTAAAAATCTGTGGGTCCAACACCAGCATTTTTACAGATGGTATGCAGAAAGTGTTTCTATTTGTTCAAACATTTACTCTATATGTAGAATTGAGTATAGTGTTGGGACCCCCTACTGTACAGGTAAATAAGAAACAAGCCAATACATAACCAGATTTTAGTGAGCAAAAGTACCAGTCACAAATAACTGGAATGCTTTAACAGCTGTCTTTGCAGAGAGGCTGAATGAAGTCAAACCGAGAGAAGTCTGTACCGGGACTTTTCTATCCAGCGTGATTAATTAGACTTCTATCACATGGGCTTAAAACAAAAAGGAGCAAGATCTTTAGAGGCAAGTGAATTAATAAGTTGTCAGCAGTAATTTGCATTGTTGATGTATAGTATCTCACAGAAAATGATGCATAAGAGTCTGAGCATGTGCTAGAAGGAACTTCAGGGCATAATAATAATTTATTTGAAGGAAGGAGTATAACCATAACAAAATACAACCACAACAAAAAAAATCCCTCTACAACCTGAAAACAACAGTAGTAACAGGCTATGAGGTAAAAGGACATGCAGTATGTGAGAGTTTTAATGTGATAAATCCAGGATGTTTAGCCAAATCCTTAAATGTGCTGCTTTCAAGTTTTAGTCTTCTTGATTGCTAGGAGAACCTTGAAACGCAGTATACGAATGAGTGGTGTCTCTTCAGCTTAGCTACTCCAAACTGAAAACAAAAGAAAAGCAGTACAATTCCAAGTACCGATCAAGCAGCAATCTCAAGAAGAGGAAGAGTTAGACCTTCTTCTGAGCCTTAGGCTAGCTGCTATTTCATATTTAGAGGGCCAAAAGCCCAATCAATCCTGGCAGAGGTACCATGATGTATATTGGAGGGAAGAGATGTTCTGAATCCCTCATTTGGCCTTTTCTGTCCTTCTGTACTAGAGTGTTTAAAAATATATCAGTTCCAACTCTTAACGCTTAATCATCCTTGCATTGTAAGAGTAATAAAAATGGCATCCAAGTGTAAATGATAATTAGTCCTGTCAACATTCACAATTAAGATTTTTAAGCATAACAGGAATGTAAATGTTTTCACTATGTCTCACTCTTACGGACTGTCGAGATAATCAGAAGACTTTCTGTCAGAGCATAAAAATAATGTCACCCTAAAAGAAAAGGGAGTCACAAATACGGATTCTTCTTATTGAACGTTTCTTGAAAAATCTAGCATTTTATTTGTTCAGTTTCCAAAAGGATGCTTCTCTCTCTCCCCAGGTAGCAGAGAACAGTTTAGAGATAAATTCACTTGTATGTGAAGATGTACCCATCAGTTATGGTAATCTTGAAGGTTTATGCAGGATCAGGTGCAAAAAATGCAGTGTCTCAGAGCTAAGGGCAAGGATACTGTCCATAAAACACTCCTCAAAAGTCTACAATAAACTCTAAACCCACAGTTAATGTAGAGGTATATACGTACACACACTTTGCCCAACTGAGTTTTGAGAATCTGCAGAGTTGGACATTCTCAGTCTCTGTGGGCATCTTGTTCCAGGGCTTAACCAAAAATTTTTTTTCTTATGTCCATCTGGAATTTGCCTTGCTGCAATGTTCAAAAATTGCCTCTCGTTTTTTCTTTCTTGTCCTGCCAACAGGAGTCAAGCTCTGTCTTCCTGATAGCCTCCATTTAGCAGCAGATTACTGCAACTGGATCCCCTTCATATCTCTCTAAGTCAAAATCAAAATTATGTAAGGATTTAATTACATACTTATTTTGTCTATTTAATTCCACATAAATTTTAATGACTTTATAAAATACACCTAACATTATGTGTAATTTGTTCGTATTATTAAAAATGCCAGTATAAACTGGGTACAAAGAGTACAGTTCCATGTTAAATTATCTGTTTAGAGTGGATTTTATAATTTTTATCTTTCGAGGTTAAATTTCTAAATGTATCCGAGAAAGAGGTATTATTACATACAAAGGACTACCATCTTCTGAAAATGTAGTATTTGCACTCCATTGAGATGACGGTCTTGAATAAGTATATGTAAGTGATAAAAATATGCAGTACAATCACTCCATGCTTCATGACTTCAATTTTGGATAGATTCTGACCTCTATGTAAACTGTGATTGCAGTTTTCTTTTAGTCCCATAGACTCTAATAGTTTCACTAGAAATGTGAGTCCCAAATTATGAAAAATTGCTTCAAAATGGAAAAAAGAAATAAATCTCCTTTTATTCCTCTCCAAATGGAGTATTATATAAAAGCATAGTTCAAGCACATATTTCATATTTAGTTGCTTGGGTTTCTCAGGCAGTGGTGTGTGCCTTGCCTGTGTTTTATGGGGCCCTGTGATTTAGTGAGTAGCCTGCTATAGCCAGTTGGCAGAAGCCAGCTGGAGGATGCCCAGCACTACAAGGATGTACCTGATGATGTGCTCATATGGACCCTGGTCGTTTCGTGCATGCGCAACAACTCTGCGTGTATAGGTCTGCTGCTGAATTGTGTGGGAATCTCGGGGACAAAAAGGGCTGCATCCCTTGCTTTCCTCTGCGCTCTGCTGTTTCTGGTCCCTTTGCCTTGGGGCAGAGTTGGGGAGTGAAGCAGCAGAGGAAGATCAGGCAGCGAGCGCTGAGGCAAAGTGGCCATGCTCAGCGCCACGGGACTGGGTGGGATGCATCCATGGGGTGCCGTGGGAAATGGCCAGTGTCATTGTGAGGCCACTGCCATCATCCTACGTAGGTTGTGGCAGTCAGGGAAGGTTCCCCATCACTGGAAAAGGATGATATCACAGCCATGTTCAAAAAAAAGAAAAAGGAGAAGCCAGGGAACTACCGGCTGGTCAGTCCCTGGGAAGTTCAGAGCAAACTCTCCTAGCAGTTATTTCTTCTAGGCAGAAGGTGACTGGGAACAGCCTGTGCGGATTTGGTAAGAACAAATGTTGCTTGTCAAACCTCCTTGTCTTCTGTGGTGAAGTTACTGTTCCAGTGGATGAGGGGGGAGCAATGGTCATGCCTTCACTTTAACACAGCTTGCAGCATGGTCTCCCATAGCATCTCTGTAGTCAGCCTGGAGACACACAGACTAGATGGGTGAACGACAAGGTGAGTGTCAAACTGGCTGGACTGCTGGGCTTCAAAAGTAATGGTCAGCAGCTAAAAGCCAGCTGATGCCTGATTACTAGTGATATTGTTTAGGTTTCAACAGAGGTGGCAATAATGTCTAATGTCTTTGTTCCTGGATGATGGGACAGAGTCAATTTTTGCAAGCTCAGCGATGACACCAAGCTGGGGAGCAGGGCAGGGAGACTTTCAGAACCTGGAGAAATTCAGAACTTGACTGACAAGGCTCTGAGCAACCTGATCAAACTCTGAAGTTAGCCCTGGTATGAGCAGAGGTTGGACCAGATGATCTACAGAGGCCCCTGAGGACTTCTATTATCCCATGATTCTATATACAGCATCTATGCAAGAAGCACACATTGTATATACACAATAGATCTTTTTTTGTTGAGAAATGTCCAACTTCGTGGTAGGGACAGAGATGCACAAGGCTCTTTATCCACTGAAATTCTACTCCTATGTAAGCAGGTGGAAAAGTTTTATCATTTTAAACATGCTTACTCTACTGCTTATGTGTGCAGAATCTTCTCATTTTTAAATTACAAAGTTATTTTGTTCCTCACAAAAATAATGAACCACAAGAGATGTCATTAATAATGCACCCTTCTGGATGTCCTAGATTTAGAAATGGTATGCTATAACAACATTTTTAGCTATCGATCATCCTTTAAGCAAAAATTTATCATACTTTTACAAATAGTCTCTTTTTGTCTCTGCACCTCTGCCTAATATAAAGGTGCCGCCTCTGTCAGACTTGCCTTCTCTATCATAAAATTTACTTTTATTTCATGCCAATTTGGGCCACAGAGTTAGTAGAGACGAGTTCAAAGTGGTTAGATACAGCTTGCAGTAGTCCAGAAAACTGAAAGCGCTGGTGGGTAAACGTAGCCTTTCCCTAAACAAGTGCAAGAGAACTTGGGAGAGATCTAAACACAGTGTTACCGAACCTAGAACTCAGTCATGGAGGCAAGCAGCTCCAAACAAGAAAGAATTAAAAGAAAATGTTACTTCAGGAAGAGACATACCAAAGAAGTCTTTATAAACTGATTACTGAGTATTGTTTAGGGAAAGTATACAGAAACTGAGAAAAGAGAGGTCCTGAGAGACCCATGGGAAATGATCAGTAGAAAATTCAGCACTTAGTACTTCTGTGAGTCTCTGAAACAGGGACAGACACGAGGCCTCTATGTCAATGGAGAGGTGAAGTTTCGTTTGGTCATTTTTTTGGGTAAGGGGAGGTTTTCTTTGCTTGCTGTATTTCCCTCTCCAGAAGGTAAAAGCTGAATGTGTTCCCCCTGTTCTGTCTTTGAGAAGAATAGCAGTCTGGAGTCTGTTTGTGTGTTTGGCAGCACCCTTTAGAGACCATAGCTGTAGAACAGGACCTCCTGAGGGGTTGGGCACAGCACAGACAGAAGGAGGTGAGGGTGAGAGACACACCTGCTTCTGAGTCTGCCCAGGGCATAAGCAGCATCAGGCTGCTGAAGGCAGTTTCCACTAGTGATCTGTGGCCAACTGAGCACAGAGGGGAGAGCCAGCTGGCTCTCATCCCCTCCTTTTCTACTTAGTCTAGGCAGCTGGAAGCTCTGTGGTTGTGTTAGGTCCTGCAAGGATCTTCATGCTTTCTGGATGCAGGGATGAGAAAAGACTGTAAAGAAGATAGGTGGTGATGCTGACTTCTATGGTGTCTCGATAGATGTAAGCTGTGAGGATGCACACTACTGTGAGGGCCCACGCTGTTGGCTACTGTAGCTTACCTGACAAAGAACTGGATAATCTGTTGTGCTTCAATTACTACCAATTAGGTATCCACACTCTGATTCATTTGGTGCCATTTCTGTTCCTTAATTCCTACAAATACAAAATAAGTTCTAAACCAAATTATTTTGTTTGTAAAGTAATTACCACTAATGACAGCTGCCAAAAAGACATTTTTGCCTAATAGTCTAATAAGAATTTGCCAATGGACAGCAGTGGAAATGAGCGGTCCATCATGCAGCACTTTCTTAAATTAAAAACAAAAAAAAAGCCAGATCTTTTCCTTCTCCTGATCTTGATCTTGCATGAACTTCATTGAACAGGTGTTAAGAAAAAATTACCATAATCTTACACACAAGGCTGTGACTGATACGTGACTCGGGAAAGAAGCCAGAGATCAGAGAATGCAACTGCTCGAAACCATCTACGTGCTTTCTGCCGCCAACTTGTTTGCAACCAAGAGTAAATGAGGTGACAAGGCAGCTCTCCATAGGAATGAGCATACAAAGTTTGAAGCTTGAGTATCTTCTCAAAAATGTACTTAAGACTGTGCCAGAGGAGAGAATGGATACTCTGGCCAAGATCAACCCAGAACCCTGCAAGCAGACACTGCTGTTGTTTAGCGCTGGGAGCCAGTTCAAAGTCAATCCTCCTGACCTAGCAACAAAATGTCTAAATTCTTACCCTTAAACCCAAGCACGGCATGCAGGTAATCTGCTGTGAAATCTTGAGCGGTAAAGCACTGTGTTTTAGATGTTTATGTTACCTATTTACCTTACAATTTATTTAGTCTGAAAAAGCAGTCTTCTGTACAACCGGACCTGCTTGCAGGGCTGATTTTACATTTTTTACACATATTTTTCTGCTTCAAGTGCATCAGCTCTGTTACTAGAATGCCTTCCTGCATATTCTGCTGGAAGCATTTCTTTGAGAATGTCTTCATGAAAGCCCATAAGCAATCAGAGAAGAAACTGGTTCTTCAGAAGAGAGTTCCTTCTGTGTCCTGCCCCTGTCCAGCTGTCATTTTGAAATAGGGGGAGGTGGGATGCAGAGAGGTTGAGGTGCTAGATCAAAGTCCTTTTGGAAAAAAGAAAAAGAAAGAAAAAAGGAAAAAGAGAAATCCAAAAGAAACCCTGTGAGTTATTTGTCCACCATTAGCTTGACTCAGGAATTTCTGTGTGTGGGTGTTTCTGATTTCAGTTAATTTTTGCAGAGCTGGTGGTTTCCTGTGTGTTGGCAGTGTGTGCCCAGTCTTTCCAATGCCGGTGTCGCCTTCCAGCCTGCTGCTCATCCACCTCTCTCTGCACCACTTGCAGCCTTGTCAGGGCAGATCTTGTGGGCAGCTCCCAGATGTTTCCTGACTTTCGTTATTTTGGGCGGGATGGCACAGAAACTGCACTTCAGTTCATCCCACTATCTGCAGCACCAGCATGATGTCCAAATAAACATTTTTATCCCTGCAGGAGTTTGGCAGTTGGCTTGCTACTGCCTGCTCTCAGAGCCCAGGAAATCCAGGATTTCTTTCCCAGACCAGGCAGAAGCGGATGTTACTGTAGTAGTGCAAGGAGCTGGATTTATATGATTGCAAAGTTGAAATTGCAACGAAAGGAGTATCTTGAAAATAAAGAGAAGTAGGGGTGTGTGTAGGTTTCGTGTATCTCTGATTTCTGCACAAAAGAGTTCAAACCACGGTCACAGTAAAGAGTGTGGCGGAAGGCAGGGACAGAGCAGAATGGTGTTGAGGCCTGATTTCTGCTCGTAAAAGAGTGCTGGTATGCAACTAATATCAGTTTACAAGGCTTTTTAATTCAGCATATTAGCAGCAGCACTCTTCTTTGCATGTAGGTCCTTTTAATAATGTCCAATGTATGACAATTTTAACTTTCTAATAGAGATCAGACAGTGCTCTACATATACCTTCTGCTATTTTAATGTAGTAACGTCTTGCAGTTGTTGATTTACCATATGATCTTTTAAAGAGGACTAAATGCTTACCCTTGTTAATATATTTAGTTCAAATAATCTAGGTAGTAAATGCTTTTGTTTGATAGCCCATATTGCCATCAACTGCAAATTGTCATATGGTCCTTTGTTTTGGGAATCATGCACTGAAGTCCACCTTGGTGTAACCAGGAGTCACAACAAATGGACGTGAAGTGGGATGTAAGGCAGCAGAGCATGATCATGCATTTTAAAAGTTCCTGGGTCCATTTTTACGTGACGTGGATGACCTATTCCATTTGATGCCATGTTATTTTTATTGTACCAAATAATTGTTTGGTTTTTGCCCCCTCTCTGAAGCGAATGGAGGCTTATGAGACCTTGCTGTGTGGGACTGATGTGTTTGCCTGTGTATCCATTCCTCTCATGAAGGCTTTTTGAATCCATCAGTTACTTGCAATATAATTTAATAGTGAGGTTTCTCTAAGGCCCATGAAAAACAGGTAGGCAGACAAAGGTGCAGAACAACTGTGGCTCTCTTGCTGCCTAGGGAGTTCATGCCTCATTAGGGAGTCCAGGCAGGAGAGGCCTCACAAAATGCTCCCCTGGTGGCAAAAGCTTTAGTCAGAACCAGTACCTAAGACAACAAGCAGGAGACAGAAATCAATAGGAAACCTGGCTCCATTAGCACCCCTGATTCCAGAGCCATTCGTTTTTCCTTTACATGTTGCACAAAGGCTTATTTACACCACCGTTTTCTAGTAAGTCTTCGCTTCTAATTGACCTTATTTTGTCTCTTTTTTTATATATTCCATAAGGGGTACTTTCTCCTCCATCATTCGTTCCAACTCCCAAGTTATTTCCTAGTGTGTTGAGGTGTTTTCTACCTTGCACCTCAGTATGTACCCAGTTCTGACTACAATTTGGCACTTGCAAACAATTTATTTTCTGTGTTAGTTAGTTAAGCTGGCTTCTAGTACTTCAAGAAAAGTTCCTTCAGACAGGCAGAGGGAAAGAGGCAAACAGACTTGAAAAGCAGGCAGACATCAGAGACCGACAAGACAAATGGCCCTGATTTTCCTCACATGCTGTGTGGGATTTGAGGGAAGGTAGATTAACTCTCTCCTCATTTAGTTTAGGGTTCTCACTGTGGCAATGGGAGTGGTTTTGTCCTCAAGTGAGGAATGAGTGAAAACCCCAGAAGATTTGGAACTTAATGTATTTGCAGTTCTTTATGTTTTTGTCTAGCAAGATATTTTAGCATTCACTATCATTTGGCCTACAGGCTTAAATAATAAATTATCTGAGGTAGCGGAAATATTTTTTGTTCCATTTGTGCAGTGCCCAGTACTGTGTGATGTTGATCCACGGCTACGGCTTACACATTGCACAGATGCAAAATAAGGCTAATAAAGGCAGCAGAAAGTACAGTTTTTGTTTCCTCTTTTTTTTTTTATTCGTGAAACTAATTGTATCTTGGGAGGTGCACGTTTGCCCACATGCAAGAGTCTGGGTGCTGAAAGAGCTTAGCTTGCAAAACCAGGAAAGCAGTGTTTGTGCCGGTGGCTCTGGGAGTACAGTGCTGCTTTTCATTGTTGCTATTTCTTTAGAAATGGAAATTTCCAGTTTAACGCACCATCATGTGTTAAACACTACAGCATGCAAAATACATCTGATATCAGCTAGGAAATACGTCCCTGGATACTTGTTAGTGTAGTAACCATAAAAGAAGGTCAGTTTTTTGACCTTATATTTAGCCTGGGAAGGATTTTCGCATGTGAATCACCCTAATACTACTTTCTGCATGAGCATTTATCATGTAAGGGACTTAAGAGGGTTCAAGAAAATCATGCAAACTCCTGCTTGGTGGGTTTCTTACAGGTAATCCCAAAGCTAGGGTTGGCTGAAATTTTTTTAGAAGCAGCAACAGTATAGCAGTACCAGTGTAGTGCTGTGTCCACAACAATTAGCTTTCTTCATTGGAAGGACACCAGATTACTTCGTTTTCACTGTATTTTTATTGTACCAATCCTCTGCCTACAGCAGAGGCCTCACCTTGGAGGCAAGGTGAGAATGGGAGACATGAAGAACCTTCCCCTATCAATCCCTCTTGATTCTAAAAGATTTTTGCTTGGTTTTAACCCTTCTTTAGATTATATAGTACCATCCATTTCCAAGGTCATCTTGGAGTTGTACTTAGGCAATCTGAGGGGGTCTGAAATACGGCAGTGCCCTTGATATTTCGTGATGTGCTATGGTTGTAGCATACGACTTGCTGTAGTTAATGTATTTACAGCGTGCTGGGAAGGTGCTGTGTATGGTGAATTGCTCCCAGGCACAAACTGTGCTGCTCCGGCTCTGTTACTTTTGAGGTGGTTCCTAATACCTCTGTGCAATACTATGGTCACCTGTGTAAATGTGTAAGATTGGTTAGAGCTAGCTTCAGGATATTTGAAAGAGCATTTCATGCCATTCTGAGAACAGACTCTAAGTTTAGCACAGTTTTGTTGTTTGTTTTTTTAAAAATTTATTTCTTTTTAACAGAAGTGGAAACAGTTTAGCAAACCTGGATTCTTGCAAGCAGATTGTGCTGACTGTGAGGATAAGTTTGTGGGCTGAGTTTTGTATCTGCTGAAACTATATAAAAATCTTAGTGTGAACTGCAAGCTAAAATGATGCTGTTGCTCAATTTGCTTTAACTACAAGTGCCTGCAAAAGATCAAACGATTTAAGACTGTCTCTGAGGACCTAAAAAATGCACAATCCTATTAAAATACTCTTGAACTTTTAATTATTTTCAGGTAGAAGTGCAATAGAAGTTTATGCCTAGATTTTCCTATCTGGAACCAGCTTCCTTAGAGGGCAGGTTAGGAAAAGTGCAGGTGATTCTAGTGGACAGACACAGGAGTTTAATCAGGAGCTGGGGCACAGCATGAAACCCAGCCTCAAGAAAACCTGCCAGTACAAACATGCACTGCCTCTCTTGCTGGAGGTACTCCACTTTGAATAAATAATGGCTTTTGAAATACACTTTCAAATATCCCAGAAGAATGTTGTGCATACTACCTTTGTACCACAGAGCCACAGGATGACTTAGGTTGGCTGGGACCTCTGGAGGTCCAACCCCTGCTCACACCAGGGCTAACACCAGAATTTGATTAGGTTGCTCAGGGCCTTGACCAGCCAAGTTCTGAACATCTCCAGGTTGGAGATCCCACAAGACTCTGGGCAGCTCATTCCCACAGCTGACTTTCCTCACTGGGAAGATTATTTTTCCCTCCCATCCAGCTGGTACTTCCCTTCCTGCAGCTTGTGATTTGCTGCGTCCTGCCATGGCTGTGCATGTCTGAGAACAGTCTGGCTGGGTGTTGTCTGTGACCACCCATGAGATAGTGGAGAAGCCCACCAGCCTCCCTGTTAGCCTTCCTGCCCTCCTGCAGGCAGGGGAGCCCAGCTCCCGCAGCCTCTCCTGATGCCCCACCAGACCCAGCCCCCTGCCTTCCTCTGCCACACTCCCTCCAGTACAGCAGCAACAGCTCACCTGCGCTGAGGAGCCTGCAGCTAGACATAGTACTCAAGAGTAAATCTCCTGCTTTCGTTTTCCAACAAATATTTAAATTCTTTCAGCACAGAATTTATTTCTACCTTTCCTCTGCATTTCTATGTGATTTGTTTCCTTATAGTGAGGTCTGTAGTATTTTTTTCCATCTCACAAGTACAGATTTAGTAACAACACAAGTGAAACTATTTTTTCAACCCTTATTCTGGGTTCAGTGACTGGGAAAAAAGACAAAAACCTGCTTTTCTTTGGCCTTGTGTGATCACAAATGATTTGGGCACAACCACCTCCTGCAAGGGAATCCTGCACTGATTCTTCAACAGTCATTGCCAGCTGAAAAATAACTACAAATAGCTGTCAATGCAAAACGTGGGCTCCTTCTCTGTGTTTCAGCTCCCAATCTCTCCCTAATCTGGAATCCAAACAGCTCTAACCACCTTACTTTCTCAAATTGGGAGATTCAGAAGATATGCATGACATCTTTTTGAGGAGAGAAAACACAGTTAACAAAATAGCTCCATAATCTTAAATAGTAATCTCCATTATTCTGATACTTTGCAAATATATTATTTTTTGGCAATTCACAGATATCAAAGTGATATTGGACTAATGAGAATTAATTTGGTCTTCTCTTGGAGGAGTGTAATAAAACATGAGGAAATGTACTGCTCTTTTGATGGACCCAGGTCTCTTCTAAAACATAAACCTACTACTCCACCATTTTAATGTTACTTTCCACATGTTCTTAAAGAAAAAGGACAAACATGAGGGGGGAAAGGGAAGAATTAGGAGAACTCCAGCCAGTTTGGGAGATCTGATTTCAGTGGTGTTTTGTTAGGATCATCTCTGGGATGCTGATTAATTAAAAAACCTCAACATATGTCACCAATGGTAGCAGACTGACGTGGCAGTTGACACCATGAGCTTGAGGGAGCCCCAGAGCTGGGCAGCTCGGCCTACTCTACTGGAAAGCAGCTGTGCTTCCAGGGAGGCTCTGCTTCTGCAGTTCTTACTGAAGTCTGCTGAAATTCAATACTTCTCTGTAACGAAACCTTGGAGAAATAAAGGGCTTGATACTTCCGGCTGGAGATAAATATCTCTGCTAAATGACCTGATCTTAGACGTTCAGGGGGCTGCAGTTTAAACATTATTTGTATTCTCAGGCTAACAGAAACAGAGACTGTATTACGTTGCCTATCTTAGATGATCTCTGCTGATGAAATATAAAGACGCAATAATCACTGCAAATAAAATCTGCTCTGTGGCTTTGTCATTCCTCAAATTGTATCCCTATTCTCAGGCTTCAAAATGGTATAATATACCAATTCAGAAATGAAATTGATAAGCCACGTATCAAAACTGGAGACCTCTTCTCTGATCAGTAACATTCTGTGAGCTATTTAAATAACAAAAGGCCACCCTTGCTAGGCTTCCACTGAAGGTCTGCTCTCTCAGGGTTTTTTTCCCTGTACAGCACTTGTCTAAGCAGAAATGCTCCCTTCTGTGGTTGTGTGTAGTGTCCACAGCAGTTAAGGCTTGCAGGTGACCACAATTTTAACTTGATTTTAAGACAAATTTCCTCTGGGAACCAGTCACAGATTTCTAAACTTGGAATAGAGAACCACGTGTCAGAACATTATCTAGCATGGTGGTAGTGAGTGTGGCACTGTGCAGGTATGGATTATTTATCCGTAACTTCCATGCCATAGCAGCATTTGTAAGTCTTACAGCATCTGCTAACAGTTACACTCAGAACTAGCCCAAATAATGATTAAACATAAGGAATTAATGGTGTTGCTTCCATGCCCATCTTGAGAGACTAAGCCTCTAGCTCTATGGCAGATAGATATTCATAAATTAAAATCAATCTGGCCTGCCTTTGGATCTGGAGACTGTTTTCTTATCAGAAAATACTACTGGCCCCTAAAGAAAGTGGCAGGTAGAATTTTGCAAAACTGGTATAACCAGAAACCACAAATTTTCGTGGATAATCTTTAGCTACACAAAAATTTAATTCAGTAATACTATATAGTAAATCAACAGTATGCTTTTTTTTGCAAGTCGGTAGGAAAAACTAAGTACTGTTTCGTCTCATTAAAGGAAAAAATAATGCTGATGGTAGGCTTGCATGGGTGAAATCGGAGCTGAGGAAGAGAACTCAGATATAAAACCTGCAGATTTTGCCTGTTGTTTTATCTTCGGTTGCTTTGTTATGCCACTAAAAGCAGCAACATGTATTGGGGGGAGGGGAAGGGAGGGATGACACTGGTGTTTTCTCAGAAAAATAGCCTTTAAGGTTAAATATCAGCAGAACATTAATCCAAGACATTCTTATTCCTTGCAGACTTGAAATAATTCAACAGATCCATGGCAGACCTGACTGCACTGAACGTTACAGTAACACAGAGCTACAGCAGGAATTTGGCCTATAAACTTGCAGGACATACAAAGCATTAGCATTCTGAGTAAGCAATTCACAGGGTTGTAATGAAGGATGTATTTTCCCTTTTGTAAGGGAAAATAGCTAAGTTTTAAAGAGTACAGAATATAGAGGCAAATGTAATATTGATTTCATCATTTAACTAAACAATTTTGGAGTAAGTGGGAAGAAGCATGTCTTCAAATACTTTTATAATAATTTATACTACATTGAATTTAGTACAGCATTTTTTGATGACAGCTTGTTCTTTTTTAGAGGGAAAAACGGTATGTTTTAGGTAAAAAAAAAAATTGTTTGCACCTTTGGGATGACTACTGGCTTCACTAAACAACCTGATTACTAAAATAGTTCAGGAAGTTAAATTTTTGTTTGAGAGTCATGTTAACCCTTTGTCTCACCTCAAAGAAAAACTGTAAGCAAGTGCCAATAGGTGAGCATGGACTGACAGCCAGTAATTGCTGAAATGCCACCAGCTACTGTTTAAAGACCTAAGAGTCTGTCACATGTTAATTGTGGACTGAAGTGAAAATGGCTGAAAAGTGAATTTTGTTCGACCGAGTGAACGTTTTCCAATGTTCTTAGTGACTAGACATCCAAAGAAATAAATAATAAAGCCTTGTGTGCAGGACAGGAGCTCCTGTTTGTTTCAGGACACGAGCTCCGCTGCCTGGGCAAGGAAAGTGGGCTATTTCTCCCAGGAAAACAAGGCCTTCAAAGCCCCGCTTGAAAGCTCTGCTGTGCAGCCAGGGAAGCGACATGTCATGTATTATAATCAAACCTGTCTTCCCTGGAACATGGTCTGCATAGAAGATTTTTTAAAAAATTAAATCAATCTGGACGGTTCAGGCGCTTGAACTACATATTTACTAGATAAACATTCACAACAGATTAGAACACGAAGTATTTTATTTCTTGTTATTTCTTTCAGCTCTGTTTGTTGTTTTACTGCTCTCACAAAAAAGCGTGCTCCATGGGAAGGCATGCCTTGCATTTATGCTGACTTCACCCAGGAACCCTTACTGGCTCGTGTGTTTACCTCGCGCACAAATAAAGCACATCCAGATTTGAACTCTGTCACTTGGATTCTGCTGCAAAGGAAAAAACAAGTTGCCTTGGCCTGCTCTTCCTCAGAGCTTTGGCTTGTTCAGGCTCTCGAGCTGCAAGCAGCATGTTTTCTGGAACACATAGCCTGGTTATATCAATCATACAAGTGCAGGAGGACGCATGTGATGCTCTTTGTCTACTTTACAGCTTGGGAATTGTCAACGGTGCTTGTCGCTCCTCTTTCCTCTCAGTCTGCTTTGTCTTGGGTTTTCTTGTGCTTTTGCTTGACATTTGGTTTCTTATCCACTGGTGCAAGAAATAGAAAGCATCCAAGCAGCAGTGATGGAAGGATGCACTTTTTCACACAACAGATAACAGTGGAACTCATTGTAGCATGGGTTATTGTAGAGGTCAAACACCTAAATGCATTCAAAAGATCACAGAGGAGATGTTCATTAGGGGCTACTAAATGCAACAACTTGATGTCACCTTGCCTCAGAGGTCCCTGTATCTATACACCTCTAGAAGTTTATACAAGGAATAATCTTTTGACATGTGCTGTTGTATGCTCTTCCGAACATCTGTTACTTGTCATTGAGAGAGACAAAATGATGGGCTTGGATCAATCTCTGATGTGTACCAGTATGTCTCTTCCTATGGCATAAGCTCTAACAGAGCTAATTCTGAACTACAGGAAGACCTGCCTGGCTTTTGCGTCTCTTTTCCTAATCATTCCCGATGATCTGCATGGGATAGCTTCTAACTGAGCATCCTGCTCTCTGTAAATGCTCTGCTTAAGTGCCCAGTTCCTAGGTTGAAGCTAAAAGTTTTGCTAGGTGGAAAGATACTCAGGGTCAGCAAGCACAGTGTTGCTCCAAGAGAGAGGATGAGTTGGGAGCCAAGGGTGACACTGGCAGGGCAGTGACCCCAGCAGTCAGGACACAGTCCCAAAATATCAGAGGACACAGCTGGGTTACTCTTAGAGTCTATTGACAGTCCCATACATGGTGAAGTGATGACATAAATCCAGTGTCCACCCAGGGATGCCAGTCAGGAGCAGCAGGCGGTGGGGCTGGAGATATCGCACAACATAGGGCTGAGGTTCATCCAGGAAAACCAGTCAGCAAGTCAGGACACCAAAGGATGAGGCCAGGTATGGGTGGACCTTCAACAGAGCTCAGGGGCCTGAGCTTAAATAAGCCATGGAAGAAGCTGGGTGGGAGAAAGGCCAAGGTGAGGGGTGGTCATAATAATCAAGGTCAACTGGTGGACCAGGTTCCTTTACAGACTTAACCCTTTGTGTCAGGTATTTTTTTTTTTCTTTTTTCTGATCGTCAGTAGGTTATTAATATGAGCTGGAGTGACAGATGAATCTCTCGTAAGTTTTAATGAAAGAGATCACAAGCTGAGTAAAAATGATGGGGACTCTGCAGCACTTGGGAAATGACAAAGGAGAATCCAAGCTCCCCATGCTATTTCAGTAGACTAAGCTATCAGTGTCTCACCAATCAGTAAAAGTTAATGCACAGTGTTAGGATAACAGGCAGAAGGAAGTCTGCAATAACCAAATACTTTTAATCTCCAAGACTTCAAAGTCAACATCTGCAGGAATAATAGGCAAAAACCAACAATTAAAATAAACAGAAAAAATAAACCCATGAAAACTGTAATCAATACTGAGGGAATATCCTAAGCCAAGTTCTACACTTATTTGCAATCAGTGGATTTTCAGGCATGTGCATTAGCTTAAATCAGAGTAAATTTGGCTTGTGTTTCAAAGATAGAACACTACAGCATATTTTGATATAAATTATAAAAATCCATTTTAATAGAGTAAGATGAACTCCTTTGTAATGACCAGAATGATTTATACATTTGTTGTAAATCAGAAAAAAGCTAACATAAATAACTTCTGTCAGGTCCACTACATGATGATTGATTTTTAGTGGGTTTTTTTTTGCAAACTAATGTGCAATTTTCTGACAGTTTAAGAATCTTAATAACTGCTTAGATTTAAATCTTAATTGATGAAGTTGTTTTCGCTGTATCCAAAGCCTCTAAATGTCTTGTTGCTTATCCATAAATAGGAATTGAGGTCCTGCAGGATGGATGTAGCTCCGGCAGAGGGAGATGGTGGTTTAGGGGATTTAGACATAAGACTGGCACCATCCTCTGGACCAGGTTACCCTAATAGCAGGCTACTGCTTCATAAATGCCTCTGCTAAAGTGGATCGAATGAAGAAGTCCAGTGATGTAGAAACACAGAAATGTGTTTCTGAGGTTCATCCAGGAACTCTAAAGCTCTTCTGATCTGGAAATGCTGCAAATCTTGAGTTAATATTTTTGTAAATTGCCTGTTTATTTTTGTAGGAACTGATATTACACTTTTCAGTCATGTAGAAATGCTGGTTGTATTATATAAGGGTTTGACAGCAGCTTCTTAGAAAATGATAAATTCTGAAAATGGGTTTAATATTAGGCATCCTTCCTGGCAGAGAAGGTGGTCTTCCCATGGGTAATATTAAGTGCCTTCAAGTTTTGAGTACTTTAAAGCTGATTTACAGTGGTTTTGGTGATTTTTCTTTATAACGTGAAATTTAACCCTGACTTTTAATGATACTTAGTCAAAAATACAGTGCCATAGCACCAGTGAAATGAAGGAAGCCAGAAAAATAGCACTGGTATCCTGGTATGTATCTCTCACATGATATACAGATTAATAGGAAACCAATAGTAAACTGACTTGAAGAGATGGACTAGAACTGTCAATGTAAAATCCTGGGCCTGATGCTGATATGAGGGTTAGTTCCATTACTGGCAGCTGGGCAGAGAGAATGACCAGGCAGAGATGGAAGTTCAGAAATGTTATTTGGTTTTGGGGGGAGCGGAATGGGAATAGAAATTGGTTTTCTACAGTATTAGTGTAACAGAGTTAGTATCTCTGTCTTAAATGTATTGCATATCCAGTTGTATCAGAAAAGGCCAGTTAGCTTGGCTTGCTTTCTTCATCTTCTTTCTCAGAAGCTCTGAATAATGTCTCAAACGTATATTTTATGAAGAAGCCCAGATGCAATTTTCTTGTTTCACATAAGCATCCTTCAATTTCCTGTGCCATTTTAGTTCTAAAATACTATATTTCAAAGCATTTTCATATGTTTTTGATAATATCATGATCAAAATTGGCTTAACAGATTTGATGTATTGTCTGGCAGAGACAAATGGAAAAAAAAAAAAAATCCCACAGCTGCTATTGTAGACCAACTCTATTGCAGACTTTTGAACTTGTATGAATAATAACAATTAATAGCAATCTATGCCAAGAGAAAGCATATATTACCAGTTTGTATAACAGTCCAAATTCTAGTTGATTTACACAGCTCTAAATTTTTGCATCTATAGCTATTTTCTATTCTCCTTTGTCATCCACGCACAGCCAATGTTCCTTCTCCTGCATCATTCTAAAAGCAGCACAAGGAAATCATCCAAATGGAAAGTGACACTTTTTGTCTAAAAGAAAAACACAACAAACAAAAACAAAGCAAGCAATCCAAAATTTTCTTTGAGAATTTATAAATTAAAAATTGAATAGTGTCATTTGACTCTACTGGAGAAATGAAGAAAAAATTATTTCAGAAGGCATGCATTTTCAGAAAAAACTTTTGTTGAACAAATAATTTGTTGTTGAAAATTTTCAGTAGAATTTCTTTTGTGGTTGAAAAAAAGAGGCAAAAGGGTTCTTTTTTTCAATGCAAATTTGTGATTTCTTCTGAAATTTCCCTATCCCGAAATTGCTTTGCTGAATTTCTTTAGCTTCTGGCATGTTAGTGCTCACATTTTACAAATATTATTACAGAATCACAGAATGGTAGGGGTTGGAAGGGACCTCTGTGGGTCATCTAGTCCAACCCTCCTGCAGGGTCGCCTACAGCAGGCTGCACAGGACCTTTTCCAGGCGGGTCTTGAATATCTCCAGAGAAAGAGACTCCACAACCTACTTTATAGTAAAGAATATTTTTCTATAACTTACAGGTGGAAAAAGTATATGTACATGGCCAGATAATTATACTCACTGAATATCCTATTTTTTTCTGTTAAGGCTGCTGATAAATTTTGTAAATCTTGTGCTTGATATACAAAGAATGTCTTCCCATGTTAAAAACATTTCTGAGTGACTTAAAACTCAATATATAAAATTACATAATAGGCACCAACATTTTCATTATATTCCTGTAGAATTAGGTGATGAAACATCTCTCGAGACCTGGCCTCTATTGCCAGTTTCTGAAAGGCTTTGAACATGTGCTTGCGTGAAGTTATGAACAAAACCTATGGAAAATGTTTGGGGAGTTGTAATACTTCAAATTTCCACACCTGACTTCTTGCTCCCTCACTCTCTTGTTGAGCCAGCTTCTCTGAGCTCAGTATTCAAGTCCCTGCAGGGTACATGAAAAAAAGTAGGCAATAAAAATATTATTTTTAAAAAGTCAGTGTATTCAGCAACCACATATGGTTTGCTTGGGCATTTTCTTTTGATTATCTTTGGTCACTTAAAATCCCATATGTTCATTTGGAAATGACCAGTCCTTCTTCTCTTCATTCCTGACTTCTTAATGAATAGTCATCTTTTCCTAATATTGCCTCCTTTTCCTTTTTACTTATGCAGATGCATTATTAAACCTTCTCCTCTGCTTCTGTCCCACTTGCTGGTACCTCCTTTCACCAGAAAAAGGTCTAAAACTAAGGGGAAACACCCAGTCGCAGTTCAGACCTGTGTAATGGTTTGATATTTTATCGGTGATTTGGGCTGAGCACAGCGATCCTTACAATGTTTAGTAGCTTCTGGTTTTATTTGTCCCTGGCTGGAAAGACTGCCTGTGTGGTCACCAGCAGGGGTGTTTTTGTCCTGAAGACAGTTCCCTGATGTTGGATGAATGGGACATGTTCCTTGTGGGGACCATGGCTTCAGGAAACTTTTTTGCTGCTTAAGTGAAACATGTGCCTCACCTAATGAGAAAATTTTGATTGTAACTAAACAACTTAGGACAGTGAGAGTCTAGTTTTATTCAGCAATGTGCATTTTAACAATGTACTTCTTTCAAACAAAGACTTATTTTGTTTCAAGCTATAGGCATTATTTTAAAAATCAAAGGTATTGGGCTGCTTTCTGTTTTCTGCTTTTTCTACTTAGTGAAAGAATAACCAAGACTTCCCAAAAACTTAAAAGCAGAACTGAGATCCAAGCAGACAGCTGGGGTTTGGATGGCTCTGATGCTAAGCACAAGGGCATCAGCAAGCAAGGGCAGAGCACTGATAATTTAATCTGGAGAAATATATATATATATATTTATTGGAGATCTCAGCCTTTACATTAAAAAAATATAGAAGAAACAGGAGAAAAAAGAAGAGCTGAGGGAGTAATACTTTTTTTAACAAAAGTATCTTGATGGTGGAAAAGAGAACAGCAGAAGACTGTCATCTTGTTTCCTTTGATGTCTGCTACAAAGGACTTGTCTAGTGTCTCCTACACATATTTAGAAAGAAGAAACCCTTCTCAGAAATACATTTTCCAGTCTCAAGTCTCTAACTTTGCTAAAAGATTTTTAAATCTGCGTACATCTTTACCCTGAACTTTGCTCCTTCAACAATTCTTTTTCATAGAAACTCGTAACACAGAGACATCTGTGGTATTTTCTGCTGACAGTAATTACAAGAAAAAATGAAATAGCTTCTGAAACAAACCTTTATTTCTGAAGGAGATCAAATGTTGGCAGCTCAGTCTCAGATTTGTGTACTTAAATCAGCTTTGAAAGAGTAACTTCAGTAACAACACTTAGCCTTGGGACCAGCTTTGAAAAAAAGTACAGCCTTACAATGTACAGAAAATGCAGTTAGATTCTGCATTCTTATCCATAGGATAAAGTACATAAGTAGTCCTTGGAGTAGGGTCTAGAAACTCCTTTCCCTTTCCACTGATGTTCTTGCCTTGCCAATAAAAAGTGCCACCATATTTTCTGTCAAGCCTGATCTTGTTAATACCTAATGAATAAACAGCTGGGAACTTCAAGACTTTTCCCTCATAAGGGATTTATGCAGAAAGTTTCTACTTTTTGTGACTTGATATAAGGAATGCAATGATCATTCAGTACCAAGGACTCTTAAAAATATTACTTTTCTGTGTGTGTCTGAAAGCAGAATTTTTAGATATTAAGGATATTTGAATGTCCCAAGTAGCTGCAACAATAGTATCAGAATACTTCTATGGTAGATATCCAGGTGGATATCTACCGCAGGACAGTAACTCCAACTTCATCTGAAATCTGCTTCAGGCCCTGTTTAGGCATCTACACCCTTTTTAGCTCTAAAATTTGCTATTTTTGCTTACTTTCCCCATCAGTAAAATAAGGATAACGGGGATTCTTATCTGCGTCTATTTTATAGTGTAAATTCTTTAATGTATTTCTGTATTCGTAGAAACATAAATTTCAGTTGCAGGCTCTGGATGTACTTCTGGTACCTTAATAGGCTATAAAGTAACAGTACATAAAAGGAGAATAATTAACATTTTCCACCAAGTACTAAAATTAATATCAATTAAATGCAATTTTAGCACTGAAATACTGTTTCACCTTATCCTTGTTTTAATATAAGTATGAAGTATTAACACCCCCAGGGCAAAGCAGCTCCTGTAATTTAAGACCACCCCGAAAAACTCTAAAATATTCTTCCAGGGTAATTTTCTAGATGTTAAAAACTAGCTTTTATAACTTATCTACAGCACTGTCAACTATAACATTAAATGAAATGTATTGTTCATGGAAACACACACCACTGCTTCTACAAACACCTCTCCTTCTCCCATTAGAGCTTTCTCCCATGGTCCATGGCTGAGTATCTCAGGCCAACACTCTGTCAAGGCCAGGGTCAGGCTTAAGGTTGGGAGAGCAAGCCTACAGCTCCAAGTGGTGTTGGAATACAAAGGGGTGCCAAAGGATGGTGTAGACTGCAAAACCAACGCTCCTCAGAGAGCTTGTTCATGCAGAACATGATGTTGGTCTTTGCCTAAGGCTCGGCCAAAGCCTAGAGTTCAGTTTTGAGTAAATGACTGGATAAAAACAAAGCCTACAGCTCCAGGTGGCGTTGGAATACAAAGGGGTGCCAAAGTATGGTGTTGACTGCAAAACCACTGCTCCTTGGAGAGCTTGTTCATTCAGACATGATGTAAATGATTGGCTAAAAACAAAGCCAAGAGCTCCAGGTGGTGTAGGGCTGCAAAGAAGCTGTCAAAGGATAGCATAGGCTGTCGTATGAAGTCTCCCCTGAGACTTCATCACATTTATCATTGCTGTGGGACTTGGGGTAAGGCTACCTAGGACCCTAGAACTCCAGGTAGTCCATGGCTGCCAGGGGCTGCTGAAAGATAGAGAAAGGTGCAAGATTTCCTCACTGAGGACTTCTTTGTGCCCTAACCATGGACTTGGGGTAAGCCTCTGTCAAGGCCTAGAGCTAGGGTTAGTGTTGTGGCTAGGATGGAGAGATAGCCTAGACCCCTGCAGCTGGAGTTAGGCTGCAAAGAGTCTGCCAAAGGATGGTTTAGATTGCAGAAAGATTTTTCCTCCAAGAGCTGTTCATGTAGGCCGTGGCTTGGCATCTTGAGCTGAGGCTTAGCCAAGACCAAGTGATTTCGTCAGGTTTAGGTTTAGAGTTAGGAAAAGGACAAAGCTGAAAGCTTCAGGCAGTGTGAGGCAGCAGAGGAGCTGCCTGAGGGTGGTGTGGGCTGCAAGAATTCTCCCCATAGAGCTTGTTTGTATGCACCGCTGTTGGACTATAGTAAATGTCTGTATTACATCCCAAACAGTAGAGTGTTTGTAATAATCGTTATTTAAATTGGGTTGGTTGGGATTTTTTTTGGTTTGGAGTTTTATTTTTTTGAGAATCGTATAAAAAAATACTTCAGCAGTTGAAAATATATTTTGCAATTCTTGTTTATATTGAGGCAGAGGACTCTAGAGGAGGAAGAAGATACGGATACCGCAAAACAGTATATTTCTTTCTGGAAATGGAATATTAAATAACAAAGCACACAGTAAAGTGTGACCAAAGGCCCTTTGATTTTCATTACTTAGGTGCATGATGTTCTGTGGTATTCAGCATCTAAATCTTATCAGAACTTCTAAAAAATGTTTCCAATAAAATATAAAGACTTAAGTAGTACCAACCTAGTTCTCCTCCTTTGATTTCAGAGTGTGTGGGTGTGGGTGGGTGCAAAGGAAAGCGGTGGTAAATGAAAACTGCAGAAGTTATTGAAGGACCTGTCACTTCTAAATTTGTATAAACTGGTGCACAAAGAAGCACACACCACAGTAATGTTCCTTAATTCCATCATTTTCTGTCCTGTCTAAAGCAAAGTTGATTAATGAAAACTGTAGAAATGAACCTTGCAAAGTGGGTACTATTTACACATTGTGTAGGTCTGAATGTGGATTTCTTTCTTTAAGTCTCCTTACCAAAAGTATTTTATTTTGAATTGGGTTCACTGTAAGACGATCACAACCATCAGCTCATCTGTCTGCATTTCTTGTGACAAATTTGATGTCTACTGCGTAAAATAAGGGCTTACCCGTCAATGAAAATCCAAGGGCCTTTGGTCACGCTTTACTGTGACACAAGTAACCCCAGTTACTGCTCCTCTCCCTCCTCCACTGGAGACACAGAGCGGGTGGGCAAGCTTTGCCACTGAAATCTTCAGAGTTTCTGCTTTACCATATGCAGAATGTGGACTTCGCCCCCACAGGCAGAGAAAGGGCGCAAAGTGGCTGGCACAGCTTATTTGCCCCGTGGGACAAGCGGCAGCGTGGCCAGAGGTGCTCTGTTCTGAGTCTGTATTATTTCCACAGCACAGTCCCCACACATTAGGCTCAATAGACCCGGACTTTGGTCCACCCTCAGAAAGCACTTCAACGATAAGGCCTTAAACTGTGTTCTCGCACAAAAGTCTCCGATACGCTTACAAATCGTGTCCAAACATGAAGTTTTCTTTTAGATTTCTGAAACTACTGGGCCAGAACTCAAAACCAAATTAGGTTTGGTTCACATAATGCCTTTCCTGAGTGCCTAGAAAAGAAGGTGGAGGAAAGAGGAGGCACAGGCAGGACGAGTTGTATTTTTCATTCATCATAATTCATTGCCTGGGAGCAACTTACCAGGCAAGGCATTTGATCTATTTTTCAGAAGCAATGAGGGCTTGCAAACAGTAACCTTTTCCCAGAAGCAGGTGGAAGTGAAAATACTTGTAAATAACAAACCCACACGGGTTGAATCCATGCTCTGCAGTGATACCAGCAATCCCTTGTTCTTTTCTAAGGATGCATCTTACAAACATTGCTAGCATATGTTTAATCTCTTTCATTTTTACAGGACAGTTAAAGAGACTTGACAACACACACTGTGGAGAGAAAAGTGAGAGTACTTTTTGCACCCTGATGGTGTATACTATCAGATCCCATTTGGACAGTTTAACCCACAATCAGCAATAGGGCTTGGGTGCAGATTTGAATTGCTTTAGACCCAAGCCAAGCCAGTCTTTGTCTTCAATTACTAAAAGCAATGCCTATGTAGCCATAGAAGATAGGTTTAAAAGGAATAGAGGTTAAAGCAAAGGAGGTCAGGAGACTCCCAAGCTTGTGGTGCTGTCTGATGGAGTCAGCTTGGGAAGGAGGCTCTTCAGGAGAGGCAGGGACTAATGGGCTGATGAGGAACTGTTCCCTGGTAGCTTATTAGGATCAAAATTTAGGATTGGAAGTCATGTCATGACAAGCAGTTCACAAGTACCACAAGGTAGCAGGCTGGAAGGAAGCAAGGGCTTACTGTTGTTCCCAGGGCAGGAGGCATGCTCTTTCCTACTATTCCAAAGACAGTGGTAGCATCCATCACAACAGGCACAAAATCATGTTAGATGATGTCTGGCCCTTGGTCAAGTGTGCAGTGGGTAGCAGCCTACAGGGTAAGATGTGAGCTTTGAACTCAGAAGCGTAGATTTTTCCCTTGCTACAATGCAGTATTAAGAGGAAAAATCTATTAAGTGTTCAGATAATGCCTGGTAAGCAGAGGACCCCAAAGCCACACCAGAAATCTAATCGTTCCTGCCTTCTCCTGTCCCCTCAATCTAACATGTGTCTCCCTCAGGCGGGATGAGTGCTGGGGAAGAGGTGTAAAGCTGTGCACCAGTCCCTGCTCCTCACTGACCAGTGCAGATGCTTTGTGTGGCTGCTCTTAGCTGCACTGCGTGTGGCAGCTTCTGGCCTGGCTGGGTGGAAACCCTTGCTTTGGCCCCAGGTTTGGTGTTTTCCCTCCTCAGACTTTCTCATTTCAAAGTGGCAGTGAAAGAAGTATCTGCTGGTCCAGGAGTCCCTTCACTAGAGCTGTGGGGGAGAAGGAAATAGAGCATTTTGAAATCAAATTCTCATGTCACTGTCCACAACAGCCCTAAGAATCACTGGGAGATAAGAAGGGGAAGACAGGACTGTCAGGGTCTAAAATATCATCAGGCAGGTATCCTGAGAAGCAAGGAGGGCATGGACTGTCACTCAGAAGATCAGGCAGCAAAAAGGCATCCTGCCTTGGTGCTACAGAAGCCAGATGGGTTCTCATGAATGGCCTCCATATGACTTAGGAGTAACCTCCTCAACAGATGAACTGCTCTAAGACAGAGCAGCTAGTCTAACCTTATTTTTGAGGATGAAAGTGTGATAAAAATTATGTGCATGCAAGCTCCTAGGTTGGTTCATATTATTTATAACTTTTCACAGTCTAAGCTTCTGTCAAGTTTAATTTCATTGCTTCTAAAAATGATATTCTAGACTGGAGTGCTAAAAGGGGAAAAGCTGTCAGGGAAGGAGAAATTTCTGCTATTCAGCTCTACGCATTTTTTCTAAACAAGTTTTATTTCTTCTGCTGGAGCTGAGGTCATTTCATTCTGAGAGTCTGTGGCATGCATTTGTTATGATACTGAAAAAGAAAAGCATCTCATATATGAAAAACTCCCACTAGATCCCCCAAATATCTCACATAATGTTATTTTTTGTTATGAATCTTCACTCACACTGAAAAGCTCCTGGTACATTCAGAAAGAACTATTTCTCTTTTCTGTTGTGTTGAAGTCTGAATTTAGTTAAATATAAATCTAATGAGAGCCACAATAAAAACTAAACATGTTACTTTGATTAATTGTGATTTTTCAAGAGTATGTTCTCATGGTTTGGGTTATGAATTCACCATTTACACCACATTCCTTGAGATCTTTAGGTGGAATGGCTACTTCAACAGGAAAAAGCTTAGACGGAAATTAAGATATAGCAACGGGAGAGGAATTGTCAAAAATAGCCAATAATTGACGACCATTGACAGACTTGTAGGGCCAAGTAGGCTGTTCTGGTTTGGCTGCAGCCGGCAACAGAAGCGCCACGCGGCCGCCCCTCCCCCTGCCAGGGTGCGGAGGAGAATGGAAAGAAAGAGGCAGAAACCGGTGGGTCGGGATAAGGGCAGTTTAACAGAACAGCAAACAAAAGGAACAGTAACAACGATACAGATAAGGAGAAAACACAACACAAACCGCACGACCCACAGAGCCGCTCTCCCGGACCACCACCCGTGCTTCCGAGCCACGAGTGAGTTCCCTTCGCCCAGTGCCCACCCAGCTGCCCCCCACCGGAACCCAGCGTGACTGCACATGGTATAGAATACCCGGCTCTGTTTGGCCAGGTGGGGTCAGCCTGCCCAGCTGTGCCCCTTCCTGGATTCTGGTGAAAATTAACCCTGTCCTGGCCAAACCCAGGACACAGACATTACAGAATATCTTCTTGTAATAAATGCTGCCTTTTTGGATGGACAGATGAATATAAGAAAATAAGAGCTCTTTCTGCAGGTGTTGAAATCACCAAAAGCAGTCCCATACCTTCAACATCTGCTGAAGCAGCCCACAGCTGAGGCACTTCATCAGAACAGACACTACATTTTGTTTTTCTACTGCAAACAGACATTTGTGTCTGTTCTTTCTTCTTCTCCTTTTGCATTTTGCAGCTGCCTTATTGCAATAGTGGCTTCATCTTGCTGGAAACTAATCATTAAATGAGTCAAAGATGGAACAAATATTAATTTATTCTCTTTGGTATGTTACAGTGCTATCCTTACTTTGCTCAGAGTGAACAAATGTTTGAGCTTCACTCTGCAGTCCCTTTTGAATGGAAGTTCTTATAATGTAACTTGTTGAGGAATCTGTCTCCAAAATATGTATGAATGCATATATACTTGATAAGGAGATTTGAACCGGCAAACTCATTTAGGTGTTAGTTGTTTTTAATGTAAAAACAAAATCTCTGGTGTTTTAAAATACATCTAGTATTTTTTTCCTTAGAGCTTTTATTTCTATACTTGTATAGAAATATTGCTGGTGCTTTCATGTCATGTGTATCCCTTTAAGAGGTAATTCTTCATTTACTTGTGTAATTGTAAAGGAAAATGTTTGCTAACAAAATAGGCATTGCTTTGGCTCTTAATTTCCTGTTTCTGTTGGAATTGATAGGTGTTTCTTCACTGGTATCAATAAGAAAGGAGACGGTCATCTATGAGTAACTCATTTACATTGTAATCACAGAGCTACACCAGATTGTAACCCCTGATTCAATAACCAAAAAGTGCCCGTAGGTCTCAGCAAAGTGGATGGCCCAAATCTTGCCCATAAACCCAATCTAGAATGAATCAAAGGGCATCCCAGCAATCTGTGTAGGATAATCAAGAATTGGCCTAGTATTCAATAACACGGGGTAATGTATTTATTACTGTAGCTTTATTGTTCCATTTTGTGATTGCATTCATTCCTACCAGAAGCCACTGACAGAAATGTTGAAAAATATATTTAGCTTTCTGTGATGTTGTATCTAAGTAGAACCTAGACTTTTATTTAAATATTCATGTTTGAACAGTCAATCTCATTTGTTGCAATTTGCTTTAATTTGTACTTGGTTTCAAATTTATTTTCCCAATGATAGTACTTTCATTAAAAAGTATTTGAGCACCCCATTCTCATTGATTTGAAAGGAGGAAAGTAGACAGGCATGTTGGAGGAATTGGCCTGAAGTCCTTTGCATGTCTGCAGAACACTTAGCAAAGCATAGACAAGAGAAATTCACAACTTGCCATAGCTGTGCAGTGGCAGCAAGTCTGTTTTGAACTGAACATGTCTAAAAAAAATAAGGTAGTTCCATCCACATGCTAGTTCTGTATTTGGCTTTCAATTATCGTTTTGGATTGACACCACAAGTAAGAACCAAGAATACTGGTAGATTTCTTTGATGATTCAGAAGACCATTCAGTAGAAATTAGATGGATGCAGCCATATTCGGTAAATCCTATATACCAGCCATCAAGACTGATATGGCTTTCAGGATAAAGCTGAAGCTTTTCTTACTTTGTGAAAATCTCTTTTCTTTTTTACAGTAGGATAAACCAAATGGTTTAATGGATTTCTTTGAGAACCTGCTACCCAAAAGATAACTTATAAAAGACGTGACATGTAGTTAGTACAAAGTGTCACCAGAATCATTTATATAACATCCCTCCCACCGTACTGCTCATAATATCTTCAAAAATGCAGGTGAAGAGCTACAACAAAAGTGATAATGTAGGGGAAAATCCTGAGATGTGAAATGACAGCATAAGAGGTACAATTTATACTTCACCTTCTAAAAATGATAAGGCCAAGGCATTTCCAGGTCATAAACAAACCAGAAACCCTTATGAAAGGAAGAAAGCATCTCTGTGCTTTCATAATGTAGTGAGTATGCATTTACACTGTTGTACACGTTTCTGCATTAGTCAAATAACCATGATGTTAGCCCACAGATCAGTAGTGGACAAAACCAACACACATTCATATTAATGAGAATTTTTTTAAATCATGTTTTGTAGCAAAATGGTGGCAATTGGAAAAAGGTAAATAAATTGCATTTGTCAACTTCACAGAGAGAACTTATGCATCAGTGATTGGTTCTCTGTTAATGATATGGTCACGACAGGTGACCATAGCAGGACTTGGAGTGTCACCGGATCTGATAAAAAGTTTAAATCCTGTTCTGCATAGTTATTACTGTGCCAAAGAAACTTCCACTGTCCTCTGCATATTTACTTACATGCATTTGTACGCCACTGGGCTTAGGTTGAAACAGGAATTCATCATAAGTAAGTAATTTTAAGACAACTGAAAATTAAATCTAAGGACCTAAATCTTATCTGTCTTTATATTCATGTAAATTGAGATTAATATCTCCAAGGTCAACATAATCAAAGAAACAATATACTTTTAAGAGGTCTGCGCAGGAAGTAGCTGGGAATTGATTTTTGCACGGTGCAAAATGCCTGTGCTGCCTAACGCAGGTCACTTACGGTGCAGATTTTGAACAAAATAGGCATCAGACTTCTCTACAACTGTTTTTCAAGCAATATTGTTATTATACCTTCTTCACCCCAGTACTTGGACTCAGGCTTTTCCCATTCCCGAAACAAGTCATCTTCCAGACCTCCACCGCAGGACTAGTACTCCCATTTTGCTGTTCAGTACAGCAGCTCTTCTCAGAGATCCCACCTGCCACACACAATGGGCTGGCAAATCCAGGATCTCCCACACAAATTTGCCACACAGAGTTGGGAGCAGAGCCACATTTAATCGAGAGTAATGGTCTAATAAAAGACATTTTGCTCAGCAAGGAGCTAAAGCTGCAGGCCCTCTCCATCATGCCACTCATGATTGCCTCTTTAGCTGATGCTCAGACTGATGCCTGAGGGTACTTATACTTGGGGACCCTCCACCCACACCCTCTGCCCATGGGTCCAGCATCTCCATTTAAGCCCAGCCCCGGGCTGTTGGTCTGTCTCTTGGTTAAGGTGGTGGTTGTGCTTATTTTTAGCCCTGTGTCCTGCTGCCTCTGGCTTGCAGAGAGCCCCAAGGTCCTGGGGCTCCCTGAATGATCCCTGGGCTTGATTCATCCCTGGCTGTGCCTGGGGCTGTCAATGGACCTATTTCCAGTACAGGCTTTGTTTGTCCAGCTGAGCCCCTGTGGGACCATGCCACGGTGGGTGAGGATGCTGTCCTGCCAGGGTCACCCTCAGCTCAAGGCTCGTCCCCCATCGTGGGGCAGCCCTGCTCCTGCTGTTCCTTGGAAGAAGAAGAAGTATATTTTAATCTTTTTACACATAAGTTTCTTTTCTCTTTCCACACTAAGCTCTCTTCAGAGACAGAAGAAGCTAGACTGTTTTAAAAAGTAATTTTTATGATATGCAGCTGCATTAGAATGCTGTCACGATACGTGTTAAATAATATGAAGGGATGGAAAACAAACTAATAACGCATAGCTGGCATGTTTTAGTGCGCACTACTCTGATCCATAGCTGCTGACAACATAAGACCTCAGGGTGAGGTGTTTGTATTAATTTAGTCTTAATCTCCTATTGCTCTTTACCGTTTTGCTTCGTTTTCCTCAGTCAATTTCTGTGCTTTGTCAAAATGTTCCTTGACTTTCTCCAGGAGCTACAGTCACAACTTTACAACCAGCACATTTTGCCATTGTCTTCTAATTTTGCAGTCCTGCTCTGGTATTGTAAAACTAGGAAATAGCTTAATGCAAAACAGCACTTGTCTATATGCCACACACTAAATCAATTTACACAATTAATAGAGGAATGGATTTGAATGGTGTGCCACATAAATAAGAGCTATTCACCCAAGTAAGGGTTTTCAAGACCTTGTCCATACAGTTTAAGTAGAAAAATATTTTTCATGAACTTCCACCACTGATCAGAGATCCAGGATTCTCCAATCTTGACAGGATTGACTGTGAAAGTAAATACACCTGACCTGCTAAACAGCGTGCCTATAGGGGAATTACACTGGGATGAGTCTTTCTGCATTAGAGACAACTGTCTGTCAGCAGCAGGCTCATGACATTAGCTTCTCCCTGCTCCCAACTCTTTACCTCACAGTTTACGTGACACCTGCAATGGTGTGTTTTCTAGCTATTGGTACACCAGCTATTGAAAATTATATATTTGCATCAAAGCAATCATTCAATGTAAAATATGCAAGTAGGGCAGTATCTGTGCTGATAACGATTCCTGATTCTGCCATGGAACAGGGTCTAGCCTAGATGATTTCCTTGCATTCTTTTTTAGTCTTATGATCTGTAATACAGTATGATACACTCAATAAAACCACTCATTGTTACATTTTTGTTTCTCCAACAGATGAATCATTAATATCTATGTATACTGATGCCTAACTAATGTTTTATGTGACAGACACCCATAATAGTGAAAATCTAATATAATGGAGAACTGCATTATGTATCAAAAAAGTCTGAGCTGAAGACGTTAAAGCTACAGTGGATGCAAGCATGTTTTCATAGTTTTACAAAAATAAAAAGCCCTTCTTTTTCACAGTGAGACTTTGCCATGGTGATCCACATGTGTTATTATAGAGAACTCTACTTCAGTTATGATTTCAAATTTAGAAGCTGAAACTCATACAAATTTTGGTTGCCTAGTGCTTAACAAAATGCTTCCTTGGGTTGTGTAATACAATATTCTCAGCTGGGATACAGGCAGAGGGCATTTCTGGTGAAGGATCTTTCTCAATTAAGAAAAATTTGATCTGGTACCCTAAGGCTTGGATTTACAGACAGCAACGTCATGCTGCAATGCAGAATTTCCACTCAGTTCTTTTCTGACGACAGCTCTGAAGTGAGAAGGGGAGTAGATTAAAAAGGGCTGTTCTTATAGGAATTGGTCTACTTTTTATTAATTATTGGGGTTTTCCAGTCTTTTACATAATTCTAATTTTAATAAATCCAACTCAGTAAAAGTAATGTACAGTGCATTCAAATATTAGTGTCATCTCGCTGTTTTCAAGCCGATGTTGTAAAAGAGAATGAGGAAACCATATTGCTTGCTTATAATATTATCTCATCGATTTTTTTTTTTAATACGCTTGTACATATGTCACATGGTTTGGAAATCTTACAATTATGAAAAATTGATAATATGTCAATATTGTAAAGATCACAGTCGTGAATCCCTTTGGATAAGAGAATGACTGTTCTCTAATCATCTTCCATACCGTGCTGGGCTGCTTTACTCTTTCTGTTAACATTTTTGTCCTTAAGTTTCAGCTTAGTTCAAGCTGCAGCACTGACATGTATAATCTCGGTTACTAGAATTCCACACTGCTTCAGCGCCAAGAGCTGTGCAGCTGTGCTATATTGTGGGGTCTGCTCTGTACAGGCTCTTTTGTTGCCTTAATTAAGAATATAAGCGTATTGTAATACTACACTAAACTTCTCAAGACAGTAAGGAATATTCAAAGTAAAGAAAATACTCTGATGCCTACGTTAGAAATAAATATGTATTTTCATTGAAAAAAGGAATTAAGTTTTAGGGTGGGTGGGTTTTTTTTCCTGATCTTACTTGTCTGTCTGTATTTACAGATACCAGGGCTGGGCCAGGCAGCTTTAAGCACAGGTATCACTTTGGTAACAGGATTCGTCTTACAGAGAGAGGTATCACTAATTTCAGCTGTGGTGGATTTGGCATTTGATTCTGCATTTTCTAATTCATTATCAAATTATGCACACTCTAGCTAGATGTTTGTAGATACCCGATGAATGTTTTCAAAAGGGGGTGTGTTTTGTTTAAAGGGTTATTCAGACATGTTGGAAAGAAGTCTGTGAATTGCCTGGGTTTGATTAGAACACAGAGAACTTCCTATTTCTTCTTAACCGAGAGAATACTAAGCCAAAGTTCACCAAAATTATTTCCATAAGCCAAGGATACAAAAAGTTTAAGAGACCTTGTGCTCCAGTTGCCTGTGACCACAAGATCACTATTGAAATGATTTACCCAAAGCCAAGATGTAACTGTTCCAGTACTTTGTGTGAGTAATGAGGTATCATTACCCTGATTTATTTCTTTGCCATAGGCAAAATTATTAAAATATTGTAGAGGTGAGCAGATAGTCTAAGTAAATTTCTGCAAGTTGCAAGTTTCTGCAACTAAAACGTAATTACCTAACTTGGTACAAATGCCTGCGTAACGTTGAGAACAATACTATAGAAGTTAAACAGGCTTATTTTGTCTTTTTAGCAGCACGTTACTCTAACAAACAAGGGAACTGTGATTCAGTGCAGGGAATAACTGTAGAACAGAATTTGCCAAAATCCAGGAACAGGTGAAGAGCTTCTGGAGGATCCTTACATGCCTCTCCTAGTCAAAAAGACTTTGTATAATACTTCCAGTTTCTACAGCATTTCTATTCTCTAATGATCTCTTTTCACAAATAGGTGTCTTCCTGATCTGTACCCTTTATGCATACAGCATCGCTTGGACGGTCCATAAGCTTTTGCTGGTCCACAATCAAATCCATTTTTATAAACTAAGCAATATCAGGCCTCATCATGTGTCTAGAAGACCTCCAAGAAACACACAACGTTACAGCAGTGGTTTTAGGGATTCCACATCAGTAACTATCTGCTTATGACGCCTGGCATCACAGCTATTGTAGAGCGTTGTGTTTCAAGAAGTATATGTGTAAGCCATCTTTCTTACTGTCTTTTGTAACACCTGTGATCAGTGCATATGACTTGAAATAATTCATTTCTCTATAAAATAGCTCCCAGAATCAACAGTGTTTTGCTTTTGTCAGTTTTTTGTCCAGAAGTTTGGGTGCTTATGTGAGAGGAAAATAACCCTCAGCTTATTACTGAGTTTAAAATTAGCTACTTTTTGTGTTTTGGTTACAAAAAAATGAAGAATATTTTTGTTCAGGTGAATTTCCATGGAATGCCCTAAAGTTTAGCAAGTACAGAAATTTTCCAGTGAATTCTCTGTGTCATAAAAGAGGTTTTAAATTAATCTTTTTGATCATAACAGAACCCAGAGTAGGCGTCTATATGGAGGAACAATATCTATCATGCTTCCATACAGAAATAGTCTTACACAAAAATACTTTTGCTTCAGGGCCTTTTCGTGATGCTGTTGATATATAAATGCTGATGGAGCTGTAACTATCCAGAAACAATGAAATTCTGCCTCTGGATGTTTTGTTACTAAATCCATGCAGAACTTTGATATGTAAAATCATTACAGGTTATAATTTCCTTCACAGTATTTTAGAATATGTTCCTCTGTTTCTCTCTCCCTATTGCCAAATACATGTTGTCATAGAGCTTGACTATGCTTTTTTTAATGTATTCTGTGTTACTGTTCTTCATCCTGCTTAGGATCAACATTATGGAGCATAGACAGCAATATTTCGAAAGGCAAAGAACAGAAGGAAAGAGACACACTTTTAACTTACTTGAAAACCAGAATGTATCTGAAAACTAAATCAACTATTGGACAAGTAGAAGAGTCTTCTACTCCAACGTTTTAAAATCCAAGGTGGGCACTCTCTGTGATATCTGTTCAGCATCACTTTCAAGAATGGTAATATTCAGGTGGCTCAGAGGTAAAGGCTTGAGATATTTTACTTGAAGTTGCATGACATTAAAATTTTAGAGTTTTAGTTTACTTAAGGTAAAGGTAGGGGATGGGGACTGACACTCAGACCAACAGGATGTATTTACACAGTGCTTTAAATACAATTGTCTATTAAACTATGTTGAAATACTACTGCATTTTTGTGCACTACTTTCTATACCACATTTTACTTTGTTTTTCTACTGAGCTTGAAGAGCTGCTCTAACAGCCGAAAAGTAAATAGTGCAACCAACCCCTTGCCTGGCTTATTGCAGTGTTTGGTGGACCTTTGAGGGGTAAACCACAGCCAGTACTGGATAGACAATACTCAGGAAAGTTTTCTCTCTAAATAGGTAGCTTAATCTGGTCCTGGAGAGCACAATCGTACAAGTTAACTTTTAATTTTTTTTTTTTTAAAAAAAAGATAATGTTCTATATTTTTGCTCTTAGAGAACACTTTCTGGGGAGACGTATCTTTGGATATTCCCATGTTATTGACATTCTAAGACACTCAGTGGGATGGAATGCAGAGTTCCTTTCTTGTTTTATTTCAAGAAATACCTTAAACTGCTTGCTCCTCCTTCAATTTGCCACTGATGACCCAAAGTACTGATTATTCCTAATATAAGAATAAATCTCTGGCAACATTCTGAAGTCAAAGCAAATAATTTTTCTTCAGTGGTGAATAAACTGAAAACAGAGACCTGTGTCTCATTGCGTCAGGGAGGAGCATTTCACTACATGTTGGTTGCTACAAGAACTGAAAAAGGGAGGCTTCTCTAAGATATCGCCAATATTTTATACAGAATCATAGCTAATTTTTGCTATGAGAGAAGTATAAGTTGAGTGAATTAGAACTGTCTGTTTTTATGGTTTGCCCTAAACTCCAGATCAAGCACAGCGTGTATAATTTATTTTCAAATGCTTTTTCATTTACTATACATTATGATCAGGAAGAGGTCTTGCTTTCTGTTTTACTTTGAAGAAATGTTTGTCTGTAAAACAAAGGTGGTCTAGGTTGGCTGCAAATCGACATCTCCGTGGATTTGCATTTGAAGGGTCTTGATTGTAGGGCATCAAAGAGACAAGCAAGTATGACCTTCTCTTTAGGATTACACATACCTCAAAAGAGCATTTAAGATTACAGACCTAGTTCTACCCAAAAACCAGGAAACTCCTTGAATTTTACACTTACTCAATTGCTATCGGTGTGTGGGTTTTAGGGATGTTTTTTTTCTATTTCAACACATAACTCCACAGTAGCGCTTGCTACGTGCAATATATTTATGTGAATCATTAAAGGCACCTAATGAATACTTCGATAAGGAGCGATGTCAGAAGTTAGGTAATATTTATCTATCAGACTAGAAAGAATGCGAAGCTATTCTTTCTTCCTCAGATACCCCTACAGAGGATTCCTTTCCATGTCTCAGGATATTGAAGTACCAATTCTCAAGCAGTTTTAAATTTTTTTATTTTTTAGGGGAAAATGATATCACATGCAAAAAATACAGTAGCAAAATAACCCTTTTTAAACTTTGGAAAATAGCTTTATGATTTGTTAGTTTTATTCTGCAAGATAATAACAAGATAAATGTCTGAAAAGTAGGTTTAAAATACAATTTAGCTAGAATGTATGCAGTTCTTTTGGAAATGCAACAAGCTATAATTTTATTTACAGACTTACACAATGCCTTAATTGGGACATTTTATCCTGTTTTAAAAGAAGGAAAAAACAGCATTAATAATTCATTATTTAGAGTGAAGTACATTAAAAAGGATGCAGTTAATGTCATAGCCCAATACACAAAGCCTCTGAAAATAAGGGCAGAATTTAAGCAAAGCTGTCATTCAGTCTTTGGCTACTTTCAATATAGCTAAGGAGATTAAAGAAAAGTGCACTCAGCCCCCCCATATGCTCTTTTATCACCCTCTCGACTTAAATTATTTTGTTTTCCAGACTTCCAAAAAGTGCATTTAAAATTTACAGAGCTTTCTCTTTCCATTAGATTTGCCTTTTCTGGGGACTTAAAAAAGGCCCGTATCGCAGTGGCATCTGGCTTTCAGCTGAATATTTAACCACTCTGCCCATATCATTCAGATGGATCCTAAATACTGCCTATGTTCATGCTACAGTCTGTCCATTAAAAATGGGCTTAACTTTTGACTGGTATAAGGTAATCATCATTTTTGCTTTAGTGTATATTTCCTTTTTATTTCTAACAGAATATGCTCTTAAACAGCAAGTATATTGTTCATGATATCAAAAACTATAACTATAAATTCATAAGATACAGTGCAAGCAACGTTAGTATACATCATTTCAATACTCTAGGCATTTTTTACTTTTCCTTTAGCAGTATATTCAATAATGAAAAATATTATTTCTTTAGTTGGTTCAGAAATAATTTTCTTGCATCACTAAATCTTTAAAGTTTTTCATCTGTTTTTTTTAATTAAGCAATTCCCAACTTTCAGTTTCTTATGAGACTTGAGCACAAGAAGAAACAGCTGTGGGTTTTCTCTAAGTTGATTCATCATCACAGAATGCTTTTAATGAAATTAAAATAATTTGTTTCAAATAGGCATCAAGTTCAGGTTTTTATTGTGAAACATAGCATCGCTAAATTTATATTGTATATATTATGAAAAGTCAATGACCTGAATGTGTTAGTCATAATCTTTATGTACTTATCGCATGTGGGGTGAAGAATTATGTCTTCAATTCTGCAAGGACAGGAAAAATAGAATGCAAAGAGATCAGTAAGAATTTTTCCATCACTTTGATCACATTCTGTAGGCAGCAGGCAACAGAAATATTTAACACTGAAGTATTTCCCTTTTTCATTGCGAGAACAGGAAAGATAGCTGGAGCATTTCACACGGTTGTTACCACACGATGCCATGACGTGGCACACTAATTGCCAAGCATTGGCAGCACCCGAACTGCTCCGCCTGGGCATGCAGCACCGCTGCCAGGTGTGAGCACAAGCCTGGGTGCAGCAGAGCGTGGGTGAGCAAGGGGGGCTGCAGTCGCTGCCACCAAACCAGAGCTGCGCGGTGCGATGTGGAAGGTGACAACCTTCTCCCTCCACATCCACACTCTGGTTTCTTCTCTATTACATTTAGAGGTACAACTCAAGCAGCATTATTAAAACCGTCTGTATTGTATAGAAGTATGCTTTATCATATGCAGGTTCTGTCGCCATATTTCTTATCCCTGCAATAGATGTGAATAATAGTAAAATTACACTAGTGCCTATGAACTTCTTTGCTGCTGTTCTCCCTTAATAACAGCTATACCCTCATTGGTATGCATTTCTTGGGCTTGACTGAAAAAGGGAAAAAAACCTTCTGAAACCACTAAATTATGTAATGCAAAGAAAAGGAAGATCCACAGGAATCAGACATGAAGAATAAAACCAGGCACATTTACTTTACATAGGATAAAGTATAGTTCTACTTCCACGCATAAAACACCCAGTAAGTGCCAAGGGTTAGGAAGAGACTTTTTAGTTCTGTAATTGTGGTCACTATGGCAGCTACCTGGATATAAAGAAGCACCTGGCAATGACCATTGTCATCAGCAAGATGTACTACTAGGAGATGTTGTGGTCTTTAGGAAGGCCTGAAAATTATTAGAGCATCTGTGCTGTAACTAAACCTAATATAATTGTGGGATGAAGTTCATATAAGATTAAACAGTACCACTTTACTCCAGTTTAGGCTTTCAAATCAACTCTGTGATCCTGAATAGAAAAGCAATGGTTATTTCATTAGATGGAGACTGGATTCTTTCTCTGGAACCACAACCTGGTGGCCACAGGAAACAATAACTTGAACATCTGTGTGTGGCAAATGCAATTCAGTGGTTTGGAATTGGTTGCCGAGTGCCTTCTGAGAAGGGTACCAGTACTGAAAGCGTTCAAGGTGGAGAGGTCTGATAAACAGGATAACAAGCAGGAAATGAAGAAACATAGAGGTGCAAGACTGGAGAAATGTAACAAATATATTTTTTTAACAGAATATAATGTTTCTGAGATTAGAGAAATACTGTAAAATATTAACAGACCACTTATTTAATCAATTTGAAGATTTACAAATCAGAAATGTCATGCCCAGCTGTTTGAAAACATGAGTCTTTCTATCTTATAATCCTATGAATCCTGAAAAAAAGAGATAGAGAAAAACAAATTCAGATAATAGTAGGTAAAGCTATAGTTTATATATTATTTATTTATATATTATTTATTTATATATTATTACTTTACAGCATTTTAAAATTCAGTGTTTTCTGTGCCAGGTGAGAGTTCCATTTCAATGGGAATAGATCACTAAATTGCATGAAGGCAACAGTTCTGTGAAGAGGCCTGGAGTGAAACTGCACTGCTGGTATTTCACTCCCACTAAGCTGCTACTGGCATTTTATCTGACGTGCTGTTGCCTGGCTCTTCACATCTTGCATTACTAAATCAACAATTACAGAAAATCAGAAAACCTAACGACTCATAAATTGGTATGTGTGGTCTAATATGTGAAGTATTTTTCTGGAAATGTAGGAAATCAGACATATAAAGCTAAAGTATCCTTTTGAAATGAGAAAGGAATAAGTAGAAACATCACTCAGTAAATACTTTTTATAAAAGAAATGGCTCATTATCCTTTTGTGTGACTCATGAAGTCACCATCGATCAGCTATGTAATCCTTCTTTATATAGTATTTCTCTGCCAACATGTGTGCAAAAAATCAATAGCTAGAATTTGATTAACTGACTCAAGAGACTGCTAAAGGATACTGGACTTTACACTCGTGATTTACAGAATGACTATTTAATTTGCATGCCTTAATATTTGGATTTTCAGATCAAGATACTTTCAAGACAACTTCAGAAACAGTAAAGTACCCAGCCTTTGAAAGTCAGCCCCTTTTAAGCCAGTTCACTGACTTCCTTCTCCAATGTCCAACACTAAAACTATCATAGAACAAATCAGAAACCCTGCAGCAGAAAATTATTAAGCAACAAAATTATGTGTTTCTTAGCACCTTGAGGTGACATTTTGCTTGTAATAAACATGTAGTGTAACTATAAGTGTTTTCATTATGCACATGCATGGCTAATTGTGTCTAAAAGCATGATACATTGAGTAAAAAATGAAAATTCTTCTGTCCTTCACTGTTTTATTTCAAAAGCATTTTCTTCTGTTTACTTGTTTCACTGACTGCGAATGGCAATACTCATCTTTTCTTCTACATGCTGATTTATTTTTCTATATTCTTTTTACTATCAGCAAAGTTTGAAAGATTCCCTCAATTTTATTTTTAAATACAGGCTTAAACCAAACACCTTCCGATATTAAGTACTATGCTCCCTCCAAAACCTGGCTTCCACTGTTCTCTCACATCCCATTCCCTCAAACATCTCCTTTAAATTACTCCCTCTCCCTCCCCAATCCATACCCCCAAGAAAACCTTTCACATTTCTATTTCATTATCCGATGACAACATGAAAAGTGGTATGCAAGGTAAGGATAGAACGCTAATTGATACAGATGTGAAATGACAGTAACGGTCTCTGTTTGGGCCATGGCTGGACACTTCTGTATAATGAAAAATCCTCCACAGTTAGTATTTTTTGTCCCTCTAGTAATATTAGCTAAGATCATGTTTTAACAGATTTTTGGACAGAAGTCTTAGTTCTGCTGTGCAATGTTGAAATATACCAATACATAAAAGATTTTTTTTCATCTTTGTAGCATTTCTAGACTGGGATTTCTTTTTTCCAGAAATATGGAAGAGAAAAAAAACATTGGCAACCTTAATTGTAATTAGTCCATTTCAAGAAGTGATAAGTGGTTTCATTATTATTAATTTCTGTCCTCTCAAGAGATTTCAGAAGTTATATTCAAAATTAGAATATTTTTTCAGGAATAAGATTTTATGTGTGTGTGTGACTGTAATAAGAAAACTGACAATTACCTTTCCTTTCCTGAGTCAAGCACTGTGACTGTAATATGAAAAGAAAGATGATGTAACATTAATTGCTTCTGTGGTAAGACGAAAAGGTTCTGGCAAGGTGTGAAAATAATGCAGTGTTGCCTTTTACTTTGTAAACTGTTAGAATTGGATCTTGCATTGTAAAATTTTCTTGTTCTTTGATATACTGCTAGTGAACTATGCCAAAATAACAGAAGTTTCTACTATGCAACTCTAAGATTTGAATCATAGAATCATTAAGGTTGGAAAAGACCTCTAAGATGATGAAGTCCAACTGTCAACCCTCACCATGATGCCTGCTAAAATCACAGCAGACAATAAACAAAACCCCACCACTGGAAATCATCATCAATGAAGATGAGAACAAATAAGTGAAGCATAAAATTGTCAAGAGTCTTCCAGGTGACCTGCAAAAGTGTGGCTCTGGGTCTTTCTGCTTCTTATGGACCACCCAGGCCAGTTTGGAAGAAGCAGCTGTGTTGCACAGCAGCTGGGGATCAAGGCTCTGCCGCCCTGCACCTACTGACCTAAGCATTGCTTCCCAGTTGCCTCTCTGGAAGACTCTTAATTATACTTTATTTCAAGAGAAAGAAAGGGATAGCTGCTTGATAGGTGGAGATTTATTTTAAATAATAATAATAAAAATCTACTGGTTCAAAAATAACATGTTAAAGATGTCTATACACTAGAAAATCATTCTAAGAGATGTTTCTCAGACTCTGTTTTAAAAAT